>NC_141148.1:31636041-32283541 GCF_053477565.2 Lygodium microphyllum
TTTTCAACCTATAGGGAATAACATAAAAAACTAATGGAATGCCAGGTTAGGTTGGAATACATCAAGGTCCTTAATCAAGTCATACTCCTTTATGAGTTCCCACTATCTTTGCCACACGGCTTGGAAATGGAGCAACACCCATTTTCATTTTCCTTCTCTCTCCATGAATAGAGTGCAATTTGACCTCTCCTAGGGTTGGAGGTATGTCTAGCACTTCTAACTCTTAGACCTCCTGGTCTACCTCTGCGATTGTCTTTGGAGTCCCATGTTGCACTAGACAAGTCTGCATTGTATTGTCCCATGTTGTATTATTCTAAACCAAGATTAGAGCTCAATTTATGGTTTCACTGCCATTTTTTAGTTCATTTTTTATTTGTACATAGCATGCTACTTGACATAGTTTATTTTACATATCACTTGGGTGATTCTTGTATGACCCTTTTTGGGATTGATGTTTGAGGTGGATGCTTTTGGTCTCGGGTGCAAGATGGCAAATGTTTGGGCTTCGTCTTGACTTTCATTGCCGTATTCCTTTGAGCAGTTTGACATTTTGTTGGTTTATCCCTTATGCAACTTGGTTGCTATTTGTCGTTTTTTGATGCTCGATGATTTTCTTGGATCTTGGATGTTTGGTGGATGCAGATACATGTTGAGCAGTGATTGCTCCATTCTTCTATGGTAGTTGGATATTGAGCTTTGATTGCTCATTGGTGTTTTGATTTGTTGCAGGATACTTGGTTGATTAGTGGACTTTACAGTGCTTGGGTTGTAGTTATGGCTTTCTTGCTCCTCTGTTGTCTAGCTTCTATGATAGTTGGGCTACTGTTGCCCGTCCATGTTAGAGAGTAGATGCTATGTATGCTTACCCGTCTATGCACATGGTCTAGTATTGTATACCTTACAGAGCCACTTGTATGGATGATGTTGTATAGGCATTTGGGCTTCTCGTGGAGCTTGACCATTGCAGGATATTATGCCACTTACCGTCTTGCATTAACTTGGATGCTACTATGTGGTCTGATGTACTGTAGAGTCATGTTTGCCATTATGGTTATGGGTTGATTTCATGGATGAATACCATATGCTCTTATGACAGATGCCTTATGCTTTACTGTACTATGGTTGGTTATGTCATGTAGTTGGCTACGACTCTTCTTCATGTGGGAGCTTTTGCATCCTTGGTTGATGCCTTTATGTCCTCCTGTCTATTGAGGTTTCATGAGCCTTTGCAGCATGCTTCTACCACTAATGTACTTGTAGATGATTGTCTTTATGAGTAGGTTCCCTTTGTTGGGACAACCCTCGACTCCTTGAGCTCTGTGGATGCTATGGATAGCCTATTCATGATGACTTGGATTCCTTGTTGTCTTCTTCATGTTCTTCAGTTATAGCATTGTGGAAAGCTTGGGCATGTTAAAAGAAAATGTTTTAGATGGATTAGAGAGTAACGGACTCAACATGAGCAAAGAGTCAGTGATGTAGCAGGTGTTACCACTCTTTCTAGTGGTGAGGTACATGCAGTTACCCATGATGATGCAGTTGAGCATGTCCTCCTTTCATCTAGTTTCCCTACAGCTTACTTGCTCAATGATCAAGCCTATGTCTTTGATTTGCTATTGGATTCTTTAGCCTCTTGTCATGTCACCCCTCATAGAGCATGGTTCTCTTCTTACAGGGAGGTTGAAAGATGTATTGATTTGGACCTTGAGTTGACTTATGCTATTGTTGGTACACGGGACATACACCTAGCTTTTCCTGATGGGACTTCTCTTGTGCTCCATGATGTATTACATGTTCTTATGCTTAGTAAGAGCTTGATGTCTATCCGTTAGTTGCATGATGCAGGTTACTCTATTTCTCTTCAGGATAGGTCATGGAACATTTGTCATGGTTGCTTGGTTTTGGCCAGAGGTTCTAGAGTTGGTTCTCATTACCCAGTGCATGTCTCTCATGTGGGAGATTCTATGGTTGCAGTTATGAGGATACCACATGCATTATTATGGCATTATCGCCCAGGCCATATGCACCACAGAGAGATGGAGCTATTGTCTTATATGGGCTCCTTGCTGCCTCCTTTGTCACATGCAGATCTTGAGATTGCCCTAATTGTACTTATGGTCCTTGCAGAGCCCCTTTGGCTCATGGCAATTGTGAGAGGCATGATCCTTTAGATCTTGTCCATTGTGCAGTGTATGGACCTATGCCTTCCTAGTCACTTGGTGGAGCGTCATACTTTATGACCTTCGTGGATCGTGCTACCCACCGTGTTTGGGCTTTTCCCTTGGTATGGATTGAGGATGCTACAGTTATGCTTGATAGGTTTATGGATTCTGCTGGTTGTAGGCCTAGGTGCTTGCAAATGGATTATGAGAGTCATGCTATCTCTCCCAGCTTTTAGTCCTATTGTCAGCAGTCTAGCATTGATTTCCTATGCCCATGGTATTACGGGATTGCTCATAGCATGTGCCTAACTCTACACACAAAGGTTGCTTCTATGCTTACCACAGCTGGGTTATCTTATGGCTTTTGGGCTGAGGCCCTTATGACGGCAATCTACTTGCTTAATAGGACGTCCTGTCTGACTTTGGATGGTATTACATCACATGAGGCATGAAGTGGCATGAGACCATCCTATGATTACTTGAGGATGTTTGGCTGCCACACATTTGTATGTATGCCAAATATGCCTATGTCACACTATGTCACGCAGATGTATCCTCCTTGGTTATGGAGATGGCGACTTTCAGGCTTACAGGTTATGGGATTTGGATCCCTAGCAGGCTATCTGTAGCCGTCATGCTATCTTATATGAGAGGGAGACATCTCTCAAGCCTTGATGCACGTTAAGTGCGCTTTATGGTTGATGCTACAGCCGCATGTTAGTCTTCCACTTCTGGGATGCCAGTCCTTCTTCTATGATTGACTTTGGAGAGTCTATGTGCTCTCAGCTGTCTCCTATGCACCATGCTAATGCTATGCACTACTTTGATGCTTATGCATTATAGCCTTGCACTCATGAGTTGTGCTTGCTTCATGAGAAGTATTCTTGGACTGCTTTGCTGTATGGAGCTGTGGGATCGCTTGTCTCCTGGATGTCATGGACTTGGGGATGCTTCACTCTTCTACAGAAGTTATCGATGCTTATTGCACAGCTCGCTTTTTGATTGGGCGTTGGGTGAGATATCATGATTCCTCACCTTGTCTCTTTTCTTTTTTCTTTGTTTTTTCACTCCCTAGCCCATTGGCCTTTTAGTGGGAGGTTGTTGGGGTAAAAGGCCCTTGGGCTTGCCTGTGTATAGTGACCGCCCATATTCTTTATTCATACATATATGAGATAGTGCAATAAGGCTGTCATATATATATCATTCTTGACAGCACCTACATTGTGTGTGCTCTTCTCTCTCGCATCTTTCTCTTCTCCTTCTCCATTGCCATTGCATCCCCTTCAGGTATCGCATCTAATAGCTCCTTTTTTATATTAATAACCACATGTTGGATAACACTTATACCCCACCACCTAAGTCTAAGCTAGGGAATGTAGACCATAGCTTGCTAAACCAAATATTGATGCTAAAGCAAGAACCTACAACCTATTAGCAATTCAAGTTACCTTATAACAACCTAAGCTCAAATCACAAGCAAGGCACAGTCTCCCAAGGATACTCAATCATTACACAAAAAGCCAATCTTGTAGAAAGGGAACCCAAGAAAACCTTGTACCTCATTTTGATGGGTACCTAAAGCTCTCCTCAAGGCACAAGGGTACTATAAAGATAGTTGTTATCTTTTGATTTCCAAATGTGCCAAAGTCACTTGCAAAAACATTCACAAAGCACAACCCTTGGTAGCCAAAAAACCTTAGACACCCAAGCTAAAATAGAATTTGGAACCATGACAATAACAACCTAGCACCATTTCACAAAAGACAAAAAATAATATTAAAGGGAAAATGAAGGAAACTTTGAAGGATCATAACTTGCTATGTGATCACGTTGTCAATACCAAATCTAGGCCCTCTAAGGCCTCTATGGATTCTCAAAAGACCCAAGCCACAAAGCTTACCATAGTCTACAAATCCAAGGGTCCTTATCATTTTCCTACCTCTACCATCACATAGAACAAATCATCCTCTTGTGCTATAGGCAAAGTTTTGCACTTAAGACCCTGAATTCCATGGACATGGTAGCAAAGAGTAGTATGCGCAAGACCCCAAACTCCAAGTCAACACTTATCTTAGACACTACCAAACTTAACCACTATTTAGACCAATCAAAACAAGAAAAACTCCCTCAAAACCTATAGCTCATGAGCCAAATACACCTCTAGACTAATGCTACCAAGCCACTACCTCTTGTCAAGCCTAAACCTTCTTGCAATTCAATTTGCAAGATGGCTATGGATGTGGCTTAGCACGCAATTTCATAAACACAGAATGCGTCATCTAGTTAGAATTGAAATTTAGAACCTTTGCCAAGGTTTTTGCAATGACCGATGTGGGTCTCATTGATGATGAATGGTCAAGCTTGTTTCCAAATGGCTCCCCAATGGCAACACACATGAGAGAAAAATGAGCATCTCTTCCATAAAAGCTCTTTGATTTAGGAGAAATTCTCAAAAAACTTTTTAGATAAAAAAGTATAATCACGACAAATCATTTTATTATATGCATCAATCACAAAAATCAAGGATTACTTGGAGATTGATGAGCTTAAATATAAATGCAACTCATCATACTATTATTTAAGCACCAAGTGAGTAGCAAATGATGCTATCAATGTATAAAGACTAAACACTTGGGACATGATTGTCCAAACCATTCCAAAAATTCAAATTCAAAATAACTAGTCAAAAAAGATCATGGAAGCAGTATCAACAACTGATGTTGAGGACAAGGAAGAGCAGTAGGAGTTTGAGAGAATACTATGATAGGCCACTTAGAAAAAGATGAATGCAGGTTGGGTAAGGAAATTAAACAAGGAGCCATACATAATACCATTGAGAATAAGGAAGTAGACCACTAATGCTTTGTTGTATCCAGACTCGAGTGACTTATATGGGTAAGTGGTTCAGAATTGTGATTGATTGTGGAAGTACTCCTTCCTTTTTTTGCACTAAAGATAGTTAAAACATTGCATCTCAGTCTTAAGGAAACAAATAAAATTATACTAGAATTAGGTAGTGGAAAGAAAGTTACCTCTACTAAAACCATAGGAAAAATTCACTTCAAATTAGATAGCTAGGGAACTCAAGGCAAATTCTAAATTTTGCAATTGGGTTGCTATGGCTATATCTTGGGCATGGACTAACTCAACAAGAATAAGACCTAGATCTTGTGAGAAACTTATCTTCTAAGACTAAGAAGGGAATTGTAAGAAAACTTAGATTTTAATAAAAAGAGAAAAGCCTAATGCTTTTGTACATAGCTAATGTCATCCCCGTAGTCATCCTCATCATTGACATCATTATCATCATTAAAAAAAAGGCTTCACCTCTTGCGACCATGACATGAAAAAGGAGGGAGATGAGATCCATATCAGTTTGACTGGACAAGATCAAGCAAAGTAGGGCCCCATCAATCAAAAGGAACAAGAGAGGAGAGAGCTACAAGGCTATATAAAGTCTTAGCCTTAACATTAAAAACATGATTTTTTTTGTTATGTTGGAGAGAGAGAGAGAGAGAGAGAGAGAGAGAGAGAGAGAGAGAGAGAGAGAGAGAGAGAGAGAGAGAGAGAGAGAGAGAGAGAGAGAGAGAGAGAGAGAGAGAGAGAGAGAGAGAGAGAGAGAGAGAGAGAGAGAGAGAGAGAGAGGAGGATTGTGTCCATAACTCAAAAAATCAAGCGAGTTCATCTCGTTCTCCTCCTTGAGAATCACCTTACGAATCACTCTCCTTGCTCCGTTCATATACTCACAATTCAATACTAGGGACATCCAACTATCTACATTTCCACTTTATCCTAAATCCACCCAAGTATACATAAGAAAATATTTAATCCGGCATATAGAAGCATTATATCTTCCCCTTTATCTCATTACTGAGCTCACTCCTCATAAATTGAGAACTTTTTCTTGCCTAACCAAACTTTATACTTTCTTTGAGCTTATCCTTCTACCTTGATAAGCCTTTAGTTGAGGATGCATGAGCCCTAGAGGGGGGGACCAACAAAAACCCAAAGGAGAAGCAAGATGAGAAGTAAGATGGCCCCAAATAAAAAAACATTGGAGATGGGCAAGAAATAACACATGCAAACAATGTTTCTGTCACATCAACTCAAGTCCAGATGTCCTGCTTGTATTTTAAAAGTAGTATAATAAAAATAGAAGTATTGATTAGAAAATAATAATGAATTGGGACATAATTGTTTGAGTCCCAAGATCCTTATGGACACCTTGAGAGACATTTAGATAGACAAAAATAAAGGTGCTTAGGAGGGAAATTCCAATAGGATTAACCCTTTCCATGATTGCTTCTAGTCTATGTTTATAATTTTCTAAACAAATTGGATGTTTATATTGCAATGATGAAATGGCTTTTTAAGAAACTTCATCGTAAATTAGAGTTAGCTTTCATATTTTGAATGGATTTTTTATGCGATAAAAACTCAAGGAAGTTAAGATAACTAGGGATATTTGTTATCTACTATTCTAATTATCCAATGAAATTAACTAGTAGAGATAACTAGGGATATTGGTAGGTACTATTCTAATAATCCCATGAAATTAACTAGTAGAGAGAGAGTGATCTCTCAACCTAGAAAGGGTTAGAAAAACATTAACTCTTTGATAGATAATTTTCAAGAAAAGTAGCTTGATGAGAATTTCATTCTTAAGTAGAAAATAAGTCTCGATCAAAGACCATAAAATTGAAACAAGAGATAACTTAAATACACTTAGATCTTTAAAGAAGGAAGTCCTTGGATGTTAGAAATATAAGAGTCATCTTATTCATGGGAACTAACAAAAGGAATTCCATTGACAAAGCCTAAGATGCAATATCAAAACCATGAGTTACATCAAGAAAAACTTATGCTTGTGGGCTTTAGAAAATGCACAAGTTTACTTATCATACTACGTGTCACATTCAAAGAAATGTTTAAACTATTTGTGGATTCTAAGAAATAATTTATTCAATACAATTGAACTCTTAGATGTGTGGACTAGACTTCCCCAAGGTCAATTGCATTAGCTCTTCATCAAGGAGGTGTATTATCACTTTAGATGGACTAGCACCCAAAGGTTAGAGGCCTCTCCCTAGGGACTTTTCTTTTAGCTAGGAGGTGCTAAGGAGCCAAGGGGGAATTGGTTGTAATTCATTGGATGTACATGACTAGCTTAATGCCTATGAGCTCGAGATGGATCTCCTAGAAGGCCTTGATGTTAGCTAAGGGTGCGCTTGGTGGGTTTTATAAACTATTGCAATAAAAATAAAGACAAAAGTTTTTGAAGAAATCTTTTATTTTCCAAAGGACTATTTTCCTTGCATTCATATTTGTGCTTAAACTTACTTGAAGGAATATTATTTAATGGGCTAATTAATGAAGTTGGATTTGTATGTCAAACTACATTGTGTTATGTTAGTTAGAAAACTAAAGCTACTCCTCGTGAGAAGTGGGTGTTTAAATTGCCCATGGATTTTTCATATAGCAAAGTGGTCTTGGTTAGCCAAGAGGATTCCATTTAAAATCTGAAATTTTAGATTAGGTCAAGTTAGGAAGGATTGAATGTCAACTATCCTAGCGTGTCATCCTAGATCTAAATCGATGTTATTTTAGGGGGGACTGAGTTGAGACTATACCTTATAGATAGAGGGGTTGATGCATATCACCCACCCCTGCCACCCATTTCTCACTCTCTTTAAACCAATGCAATGTTCTAAGTTTGAGAGATGATAGCAAAGTAGTTATCTTAAGCTAATATTAGATAACCGTGGTAGGAGGCTATAGTCACGATTTAGGCTTGCTTTAGGTTGATCTTTGTGGGCTTAAGGTGGAACTTTCCCTACGAGGTAGACTTAAGTAGTTTGAGGTCATGGAGTTTGATTATTCCAAGGGAGTTTTGAGCAGAAGTTACATTGATTACTTCGTGATAAATTTTTGCCATTATGATTCGATGGATAAACATGCTACAAATATAGGTGTTCACCTAGATATGACTATAGGCTCTAGATTTGCAAGGCCATGGACTCTCTAGAATTTGGATGAAAAGGGATCAATTTGTGCACACCTTAGATTGACTTTATGATAATTTCTGTATCATGAAAGGTGTTGGATATAGAATGGCATATATTGCTTTATCAATACTAATCATCTTCCCTATATTAGAACCAACCTTAAGTAGATATAGTGGATGGAAAATCTAAAAGTTGTTAAATGTTTATTTTGAAGGAATCTAGGGTTAGTCTTATTCTTTTTATAGGATGACAAAAAATTCATCTAAATCATTATATTTATTACGAAGTAACTAAAGTGATTCAGACTAATAGAGTTACCATTCTAGGTTGCTCTTGCTGGCAAAATTATTGTAAAGAAGTTTATCTCGAGACTTTTCTTCCAAATACAAAATCCTAGAGGTTTTTACCAAACCTCAATCCTACCATACTATTAATGTATCTAATTTCCATGAATAAATCTTTATAATAGGATTCTTATCATGATGTAATGTCTCTCACAAGGGCAACAACAATTTGATGCAAGAAATAAGACCAAGGTTAATGTATTTGGGAGCTTTATCCTATCAAACCAAAGCGACGGAACTCAAAGTTGTTTTCACTACAACAAACCATACCACTTTAAAAGATAGCGTCCCAAGCTAAACCAACCTTCTCCACAAGGGCAATTTTGTGGCCAAAACAAAGATGAAATAAGAAGAGGAAAAGGGAGAGCTATTGTAGTAACCCTCGTAAGGGAAGAAGAAGAAGAAGAGCGTACAATGGAAGTTAAAATGAAAAGAGGGATGGTTTATGTCACTTTGAATAAGAAGGGACCGAATTGCTAGTTCTCGTTGATTCAAACACTTGAAAACTATCAAGACAAACCCTTCAAGATTTTGATAGATTGTGAAAGTAAGCATTCCTTTATTTCTCCAAAGTGTCCATAGAAACTAGGCATAGAGGTCACACTAGCATCCAAACTTTTAGTAGAGTTAGCAAATGGAAAGGAACTTGTATCATCACAATAAACCTAAAAGAAAATCAAATGACTACTCAAGGTAAAGCTGGTAAGCCAAAAATCTAGCTAAAGCTTCACAAATAGTACAAGGGCTAAGAAAAGAATTGCTTGTATACTTAACTAAACTCAATAAATTAGTAAAGACAAGAGATTGAAAGAGAAACCTTATTAGATAAAAGAGTATGCATACATTTTCCATGAAGAGTTAATTGAGTTTCCACATGAGAGAGAACTTGACCATGAAAGTAAGCTAGTACCAAGAGCTGCCCCAGTGGCAAAAGATCATATCCAATGTCCATCTTTGAGGATATTGAGTTGAAAAAACAACCTAAGCACCTATTTTATTAGGGATACATTGACAAAAAAATTTATAATGGGGGCCCCTGATTCATATTTCATAAGAAGAAGTACAAAATCCTTCATCTTTGCATTGATCACTGTGGGCTAACTTGGGTCATAGTTAAGAACAAGCACCCAATCCTTTTGAGAAGGGGACATTGTGTTTTTGCATATCCACCAAAAGAAGAGCTCACTATTATTAAGTGAACGAAGAAACAAAGCCCAAGATATCGTGGACCTTACAAGTTTCTCAAGTGCCTAGGGGCCAATGTGTACAAGTTGCAACTTCTCGAACACTTAAACATCCACAATGTTTCTCATGTTAGTTTTTTAAAAGGCTTATGTAGCAAACATTGATCATGTATATTGGATGATTAATAAATTTTAATGCTGAGCTAAAGAGTCATTGAGTTCAAGCCTGAGAGAATACTTAAGGTGAAGGAGAGGATCTGTAGAAGTAGAACTTTAAGAGAATATCTCATCTAGTGGAAGGACTATCTTGAAGAGGATGCCACTTTGATTGTGATGAGGAATATCTAGTGGAAGGACTATCTTGAAGAGGATGCCACTTTGATTGTGATGAGGAATATCTATGTAAAAATGACCCCTAATTTCTCTTGAGATGAGGACATCTCCATTTCTCTAAGGAGAAGAGGATGTATAAACTTTAGAGTTTAATAAATAAGAAAAGCATAATGTTTCTATAAATAGTCCATATCATCCTTTAGTCATCATCATTATCAACTGAAAAGCTCCACATCTCCCAAAATCATGGCATGAAAAGGAAGGGAGATGAGACCCATATTAGTTATGGCTAGACAAGATTGAGCAAATCATGTGCCACTTCAATTGAAAGGCATGAAAGAGCGAGAGAGGTACAAGGCTATATAAAGCCTTAGCCTTAAATCTTACACACTACATGACATTTTTCTGTTATGCTCCACAAAGAGAGAGAGAAGGGATGTGTGTGTGTGTGTGTGTGTGTGTGTGTGTGTAGAAGGGAAAGAGAGAGATAAAGAGGGAGAGTGACATCGATAGAGAGAGAAGGAAGGTAAAGAGGGAGAGAAGGATAGATTGAAGGAGAAGAGGGTCTCATGTCTACAACTCAGAGTATCAAGTGAGTTTATCTTATCCTCCTCCTTGTGAATCACCTTGCCCCTACAAATCACTCAGCTTGCTCCATCCCTATACTTCCAATCCAATAGTGGTGACATCAAACTATCTATATCAACCCCTTTTTCTTTCTCTATCTCTATTTTTGTACAATTACCACTTTTACCCTTGTCTCATCTCTTGCTCTCTATCCTAAATCTACACAAGAATGCATAAAAAGATCTCTCATCCAGTATCTAGAAGCATTATATCTTCCCCTTTATCTTACTATGGAGCCCACTCCTAATAAGCCAAGACTTTCTTCTTACTTAAACAATCTCTATACTTCTTTTGAGCTTATCCTTTTGCCTCGATAAGCCTTGACTTTAGGATGTGTGAGCCTTAGAAGGGCCAATAAAGACCCAAAGGAGAAGCGAGACCAGGAACATGGTAGAACAATTTGTGTATGTAAGATTGCCTAAAAATGAAGGAACATGAGAGTAAATAACACCTACAAACTATGCTCTCGTCACACCAACTCATGTCCATGTGTTCCCCTTTTATTTTGAAAAAATATTTTTGATATTTACAAAAATATTAGTTAAAACATGACAATGAATTAGACACAACTATTGAGTCTCAAGATCCTTGTGGACACCCTAAGAGTTAAGTACTAGATGGACAAAAATAAAGGTACTTATTAGGAGGGGAATTCCAATAGAGATAACCCCTCTTGTGAAGACAATACTTAAACCCTCCTGTGACAGTACTTAGTTCACACATAGAGTTTTCTAAACAAATTGGAGGTTTATATTGCGATGATGAGATGACTCATTAAGAAAATTCAATGTTAATGAGAGTTAACTTTCGTCATTTGAAGTAAGATTTATGTATGATAAAAATTCAGGGAAGTTAAGATAATTAGGGATTTTTGTTAGATACTATTCTAATTATCCTATGAAGTTAACAAGCATAGAGAGTTTAATCTCTCAAGCTAGCAAGGGTTAAAAAAACATTGACTCTCGGGTATAATTTTATTGAAGCAAAGTAGCTTAATGAGAAGTTCATTCTTACATAGAAAATAAATCTCAAGTAAAGACCATGAAATTGAAACAAGAGATAACTGAGATACATTCATTAGATAGGTATATTACATCTGGAATGAGAGGGAAAGAGAAATTTAGAAAAACCTAGATATTTTTTGCACTTTGCTAAAACTAGACAAGAGCCAATTGAGAATCAATTTCTTATGATTCATTTTTCTACTAATACTTAATGAATTTATATCAAAATGATGAATCTTAGAAGCATTTCCTTGTATTCCAAGTTATGTTTACTTTGGCTATGCACTCTCTAGATTTTGGATGAAAGAATCAATTTATGCATACCTTAGATCAACTTTATGATATTTCTCCATTGTATTGTGAACAATATTGGATGCAAAAATGCGTGTATTACCTAGACCAAATCCATGGAGGATTATTTTCAAGCCACAATGATGTATGCTCCTAACCAAGTTATGTTAGCTAAGTTAACATTAATAAGGGAAGCACATCTTTTTTGGAAGTAGTGGTGTTGAGATACTTGAATCTCATAGACTACTACTACTTGGGAGTTAATAAAGGAAGCTATGCATGGAAGGTAACTTTTGCCTTCCTATCATGCCTTGAAGATGAATAAGTTCTTTGAACTCTGCAAGTTAGGGTTGAACTTAGAGGCTTACTGCTCCTAGATTGTGACTGTGAAGAAGTAAACCTTGCCCATGGATATCACTCAATAGGTGGCCAAGTTTTTCTGAGGCTTAAATCCTCCCTTGGATACACAAATAAAAGCTATACATCCCATAAATCTTTAGAATGCTTTGATAAGAGCTAAACCATAGCCTCTAAGAAAAATCAAGGAATGGAAGATATTGGGGTGAAGGATTGCCCAATTAAATATCCCGTGCCTTCATAAAAAGAGCACAAGAGAAATATAAATTTGATGCAAGAAAGAAGATCAAAGTTAATACAATTAGCATCTTTGTTCCATTAACTCAAAGCAATGGTACTCAAATGTATTTTTATTACAACAAACCATGCCATTATAAAAGACACTATCCCAAGATAAACCAACCTTCATGACAAGGGTAATTTTGTAACCAAAATAGAGGTGCAATAGGAAGAGGAAGAGGAAGAGGAAGGGCTGCTATAGTAGCCCTGATAGGAGAAGAAAAGGAAGAGTCCACAATGAAAGTTGAAACAGAAAGAGGGATGGTTCATGTGGCTCTCAACAAGAAGGAATTGAATTGCCAATTCTTGATAATTAAGATGTTAGCAAGCCATCAAGGTAAACCCTTCAAGATTTTAATAGATTGAGGAAGTACTTATTCCTTTATTTCTCCAAAGTGTGCAAAATAGACACATAGATTACACGAGTATCTAAACCTCTTGTAGAGTTAGCAAATGGAAAGGAAGTTGTATCATCGCAACGAACTCAGAATGTAGAGTTTGATCTAGGCAATGAGCCCATTAGCATATGGTTCCATGTCATGAACTTGGGTGCCTATAGTATCAATGCAAAGTAACCCCACAATCCAAATGACAAGAGAAGCTGAAAGGGACCCTAAATACCAATAGTTAAGAAGGGATGTTCAATTTAAGGATCAAGATCCTAAATTGTTTGAGGCTTCTCCATTGAGGAAGAGCTTGTATACTTTAAGAAAATATTATACATTCTTTCTAGTCATGAATTGAGGAAGAAGATACTCTAAGAAGTGCATAGCTTCCCATTTTTAGGATCTTACTTATGCCAAGATACTCAACGCAGTTAGGAAGAAGTTATCATTGGAAAAAACTTAGAGGTGATAGACTTAAGTATGTCATTGAAAGCCTAAGCTACCAAAGAGTGAAAGCAGAGCGTGTTAAAGTATTAGGCTAACTTCAACCCCTTAATGTTCCTAAGATGAAGTGGGGATTCATTAGCATATGTTTCCTAGGAGGGTTGTCTTCAATCCATGGAGGATACAACTCTCTCGTTGTGATGGTGGATATGCTAATAAAGGTTGCTCATCTCATTCCCATTAAGGCAAACTACAACACTTTAGAAATTGCAAGGTTGTTTGTTAAATAAATCTGTAAGCTTCATGGGTTGCCAAAAAGGATCATTAGTGATCAAGATTTTCTATTTTACTTCTCAATTCTAGAAGAGCTTATTTGAAGCTATTGGTATACAACTATGCTTTAATACAATATATCACTCACAAACCAATGGCTAGTTAGAGAAAGTCAATTAGGTCATAAAAGACATCTTGAGGGCATACCATTGCAAAGAACCTAAGTGGTGGATGCAATATCTACCCTTCATGGAATTTGGTTACAATGCATCTTAGAGCCAAAGCATCAAGATGATGTCATTTTAGGCCTTGTATGGACAAGATTGTCTCACCCTGCCCAACTTCTTTGATCCAACACTAAAGGTAGAAGCTTCCATGAAGATGCTAGAAGATATGGATGAATAATTAAACACCATAAGATAGGATATTCAAGTTTCTAAGGATTGCTATAAAGCCTACACCAATCTTGAAAGACAGGAGCTAATCTTCAAACAAGGGAACATAATGTTTCTCCATGTCCACCCAAAGAAGAGCTCACTATCATTAAGAAAATTCAAGAAACTAATGCCAAGATATTATGGACCTTACAAGATCCTCAAGTGCGTATGGACCTATGCATACAAGTTATAACTTCACGAACACTTGAACATCCACAAATTTTTCAATGTTAGTTTGTTGAAGGCTTATGTACCCAACCCTAATCATGTACTCGATGATCAACAAATTGTAATGCTGAGATAAGGAGTCCTTGAGCTCTAGAATGAGAGAATACTTGATGTAAAGGAGAGGATCCTTATAAGTAGAACTTTAAGACAATATCTAATTTAGTGGAAGGACTATCTTAAAGAGTATGCAACTTGGATTGATAAGAAAGCTCTGTGCAAACAACACCCTAAGTTTCCCTCGAGATGAGGACAACTTGATTCTCTAAGGGAAAGAGGATGTAATAGATCTTAGAGATTAATACAAAAATAAAAGCCTAATGCTTTTGTGGATAGCCGACAACATCCCTATAGTCATCTTCATCATCAACAAAAAAGCTAGACCTCTCATGATCTTGACACAGAAAGGGAGAGAGATGAGATCCATATCAATTCAATTGTACAAGATCGAGCAAAGCATAGGTTACATTAACCTAAAGACATGAGAGAGGAAGAGAGCTACAAGGCTATATAAAGCCTTAGCCTTAAGGGTTGCACACTATATGAAAATATTTATTATGTTGGAGAGAGAGTGAGTGAGTGAGGAGGAAGATAGAGAGGGAGAGTGAGAGAGATAGAGAGGGAGAGTCAGAGAGATAGAGAGAAAAGAGAGATAGAGAAGAAGAAGAAAGAGAAGGGAGAAAGAGAAGGAGAGCAAGGGAAAGAGAGATAGAATGCAAAAAGAGAGATAGATAGGAGAGAGAGTGTGAGAGATTGAAGGAGAAGAGGGTCATGCACATAACTTAGAGAATCAAGCTACTTCATCTTATCCTCTTCCTTGTGAATCACCTTGCCCCTACAAATCACTCACTTGCTCCACCTATATACTCCCAATTCAGTACTAATGACACCCAACGACCTATATTGGCCCCCTCTCTCCATTCCCTTTCTCTATTTTTTTCCAATTACCACTTTTACCCTTGTTACATCTCCTACTTTCTATCCGAAATCCACCCAAGAATACACCAAAAATATCTAATTTGGTATCTAGAAGCACTATATCTCTCCCTTTATCCTATTGTGAGCTCACTCCTCACAAGCTTGAGACTTTTCTCTTAACCAAACTCTATATTCCCTTTGAGCTTATCCTTTTGCCTTGATAAGACTTAACTTAAGGATGTAGGAGCCCTCCTAGACGGGCCAACAAAGACCCAAAGGAGAAGTGAGATGAGAATGTATGTTAACCTCAGTTTAAGATGGCAGAAAAATAAAGCAAAAAGCGAAAAAAGAACAAAAAAATAGCAAAGGTGCAAAGGCGGCCCCTAAAAGCTAAGCTAAGACGAAAGTGCAATTTTAAAAAGAAGGCGCCTCAAAAAACTCAAAAAACTCTTGTAAAAGAGCGCCAGGCTCCCTCCTATGCCATTTGTAAAGGAATAGACATGTGTAGGCTTAAGGCATGAGGTAAGAAAAGGGAAATAGGAAAAAGGACCTTGCCACAAAGACCAGTCATGTAAAAAGGGATGGGCACGTGTGGAATTTTAGGGCTTGTATATAAAGTTCAAAAAGTGAATGGAAGCTCATTCTTTGGTGTGTGGCTAACAAGAGACCTCTCTTCTTCTCTTCTTCTTTTCTCTTTGCTTGTGTGTGTGCTCTTGAGAGAGGGAGTGTGAGAGTGTGAGAGAGTGAGTGTGTGGGAGTGAGGGATCAAGAGGGTGAAGCTCTTCACCATCTCCTCTTCTCTCCTTCTCTTCTCTTTCCTTTTCTTGTGCACGTATGACTATGGTGGATGGAGCTTGATGGAGGAGGCTTGAGGATGCTTGAGCTAGCATCTAGGATCATGGAGCTACCAGTGTGTGCAAAGGAGGAGGAAACTCATTTTGGCATTGAGGTAAGCTCACTACATTTGTAGGTTCGAAGGCGTGTCGGCTATGTAAGAGGTAGCCATTAAAGCTCGCTTGGAATGCTTGAAATAATAAGCGGTCCGTGGGTCTTGGCAGTTGAGCGAGAGCTCCCACATTTTGGTTCCGTTGCCAGGACCAACGGATTCAAGCTTGAGCACTTGCGTGCCTCATATCGAGCATTGAAGTAAGAGATTCATCCCCAAACCGGAGCTTGAGATAGGTAGGAAGTTGGTCTTTTGATCTTCGATACAAGTAAGTATTTTGGTTGTTTAATGATTGGGAAAGAAGGGGAGATCATTTTAGTTAATTGCTTTTGATTCTTGTTGCATTTAGCATAGGTCAGGATTACGAAACTAGATTGGCAAAGCATAGGGTTTACTACTATAAAATAGGGTAAAACATGCACAAATTGGGGTAAATGGGGAAAAAGAGTGGTTGAAATGCTTAATGCCGGCAAGAGAGTGATTGGGGATAGCAAGACCCTGCTGGGGAAGGGGTTTAAGGGCCAGGAGACCATAGAAGAGCTCATTTTTCACCCTAGTAGAGAGAGAGAGAGAGAGAGAGAGAGAGTTTCCAACATTGATTCGGTCCAATCTTGCCATCGGGGAGTTCTTCGCACGATTTAGGTATATCAGAACCTTCATGCTATGTATTTGTTGTGATCTGGAAGTCGGCGTGCCTAGTGATTGCGTGGATCATTTGATTCAATGAGATTATCCTCGGTGCAGCCGTCATCGTGCACGACTTGACTCGTTTGAGTGGCTTGGTTTTGGGCCGAGTCCCAGAATCAGACCATTCGGCTCTCGACCACCCAATCCATTCGGCCCTCGGATAACTCGGACCACTCGGCTTAGACACGTATCACTCGGCCCGTCTGAGTCAACCCCTCGGACCACTTGGCCCACTAATGTGACTTGGCACTCGGCCACATCTGTACCACTCAGCCCCTGCAATTCGGACAAGTTGGGCCGCGTTAAAGTTTTGCAAATTTTGTGGAAGTTTACACCAGACCCAGCTAGATCTCAATGGCACCAACCTTTGTGAGCAGTCCTGATGCCCATAACTCGATTTTGGCACAAGGAATAGGCAAATTCGCAAGACGCGACTGCTTAGCAGCTTGAGTAGGTTGTTGAGAGAGTCAGTGCCTTAATGGCATCTCGTGGAGACATAGACCCCAAACAAATCTAAACCGAGGAAGACGGCGTAGCAAGAAACCCTAAAACCTAGTAAGACGACTATCAATTGATCGAACAAGCCTATCAGGCCTAAGACAAGACCAAAGTGCGCAAGCTGCTTAGACACTTGCTCTTCGCACTCATCTTGACTTCCAGCACTTGAAGTACACCTAAGAATAGCTGAAAGCCTGATTGAGCACAAGTGCACAGAAAAGAACACACTCGCTGAGTGGAGGTAACTTGAGGATTGTATACAATAATTAAGGAACTCACTTAGATAAAGGAACGTGAAGGAACCCACCAATAAGAGGAGATCCAAAGACATAGACGGGCAATTGGAGCCTGGCATAGGACTAAGCGAATAGCAATAGAGATGTGGATCTACCCGACCTCCTTAACCTTATCGACAACTTGGTGGAGCAGAGAACACAACCATGTCGGAGGAAAGCTCAGACCATAGGGAGAACGAGGAATTTGACTTAGGAGTTTTTCCAGAAGTGATCCAGCAGTTGGTGAGTAGCTACGACTCTCATGCTCGGTATGAGCACCGCGGTAGAGTGGAAGAAGCCATCATAGCTGACCTAGAGGAGGAAAGGAAACTAGCCCACAAAGCACTACAAGGCATAGTGGAATACAACCAATACCAGTAGACTAGGAGCCTGAGGTAGAACACAGAGATGCGAGAGATACAGGGAGTGTTGAACCTAGCAGGCAGAAATCGAACTGGCCATGAGAGAGCGCTAGAAGGGGACCTGACGCTAAGTGAGCTTCTAATGAAGCAATTGCTAGACAACACAGCAGCAGAGCAGAGTGCTGCAGCATTGGCCACATCGCTACTAGCAGGGTTAGGGGTGAGCCAAGGCTCCAAGAGCTAGCTTAAGATACCAGTTGTCACTAAGCAACTCGATAAGTACTAGCTCCAAGATGATCCGTACACCTTTATAGAGCAGTTCGAGTAGGTCTGCAAGGCCAATGGTCTCACTGACTTGACTCAATGCTCTCAAGCATTCGAGCTTTGCTTAGGAGACAAGGGTCAAACTTGGTACACAAGTCTAGATGCCATAGAGCGAGTGAACTTCAATGGACTAAAAAACCTCTTTATTAAGAGATTTTTCGAGTCTGGATACTCTAACAACCTGCTAGTATGACTTATGAACATCAAGCAAAAGGAAAAAGAGGACATTCGTGACTATGTGACCCATGTAAGGAGTCTCTTCAAGAGAATCCCGACTTGACCGAAAGAGCAGTGTCGATGGTATTCATCAGTGGAATACAAAATGAGGAGCTTTATAAAGTCTTGGTGGGCAACTTGAGCTTACAGCGAGATGCGCTAGCAAGGGTGTTTGAAGAGGCCATTCGAGTCGACGACCAATTGAAGGAGAGGAGCTCTAGGAAACCACGACGAGACCAACTCAAGAAGTTCAGAGAGAGCTTCAGCATCCAACGAGTGATCAGATGCAAGTGCCCAAGATAAGAAAAAGGCTGCAGACACCAACCAGGAATTGGCTGACATGAAAATGGAAATAGCCAAGATGCAGGAAATGATAAGACGACCAATGTGACCACATGTCCAATGCGTGTACTGTGGTGGGAACCACTTACCGGCTGAGTGTCAAGACCCTAGGTCATGACCTTGTGCTAATTGCAGTAGGTTTGGTCACGATGGTGCACATTGTAGATTTCCTAGAAGACTTTCGTACTCACAACCGTACGGTCAACCTTACCTAGCAAACATGCCGCAACAATTCTTCAAAAGGGGAGTGCCATTGGCCCTTCCCACGCCAAATGATGCTAAGCTGGCTGTTCCTAGAATGGATATGAATCCTACTGGAATACCCAAACCACTTGGTCCCTATGTGACACATCCACCGAGTGACGCTCCAATCAAAGATCCAAATGAGGAAGAGCCTTACGTATACCCTTACATCTCGCATGATGATGAGGGCAACATAGTCCTTATGGATTATCGACCAGTATCGGTGATGGCATTAGGTAGGGGACGAGGTACATGCCTAGGAGGGCAGACCCAAGATCCAATCATGTGTTGGACTTGCAGTCACCCGGGACATATCTCATCACGGTGTCCCTAAAGGGAGCAACAAAATAGAGACAAGGCTGACCTAAGGTGTCCTAAGTGTGGAATCACTCATCTCTTCATTGAATGTCCGAAGTGAAAACCATCCTCGAGCTTAGCTAACATGCCATCTATCCTATTGGGGTTGTTTGGTGTCGAGAATTTGGATGGGGAGGCTACACCTATACCATTTCATGTCATGACCTATGCACAAACAAAGCAGACCGGCATATCACTGCTAGGTCCTAGCAATCTTGACACAGCCTCGATAGGGAAGAAGAGCCATAGGCGAAGGAAGAAGAGACCCGAAGCTAAGGTTGCACTAAAAACTGAGAGTGCCACAACGCTACCTACTGGAAAGAAAGTCACTGATGCTGAGGTAGAGACACTAGTCCCAAAGATTGCTGAAAAGGGAAGTGCTAAGGAGGGGGAGTACCCCAGCCCGAAGCCTGTACAAACAAACAAACACCTCCCAACACCTCCCTCCCTCCCTCCCTCCCTCCCTCCTCTCTCTCTCTCTCTCTCTCTCTCTCTCTCTCTCTCTCTCTAAAAAAAACACCATGTGCCACTCTGACCCCCTCCACCGAAACTGAGAGATGCGGTTGTGCCACAAGCAATACTGCTTAGGCAAGGCCTTAACTCTACGGGCCAGCAACCCAATCAGGGCCACTGGCCAGGACAATCCGAAACAGGAGAAAGACAAGCAGCCAACAACCTCCTTACCACTCTAGTGACCACCCTGGTGACGGTAAGCCTGGGAGATCTGCTTAGGCAGCATCCGATCCTATGGCAGGACTTGAAGTAGTGGGTTGAAGGGTCACAAGAGCAAGCTGCTGCAAGCCTACAAGAACATGATGAAGAGACGTAGATACTGAGTTTGACATTGCACTCCATGCCCAAATCCTTGCACATTAATGCTTTTTGGGAAGGCATTGAGAAGCACGCAGTCTTACCGGTCTCAATCCTAGGCGACACAACAAGGAAAGGGATTGTAGACACAGGGGCAGGAGACAGTGTACTGAGCCATGCAGTGCTCCTGACTTGGGGCATCCCACTTGTCGAGACTGCTAGGTTCAATGTCACATTAGCTAACGGAATGAAAGTGAAACCATTGGGGTGCTAAAAAACTGGCCGATGAGAATTGCTGGAGTCCAATTCTCAGTTGATTTTATAGTCATGAAGGGAGTGGACTACAATATCCTATTGGGCCGACCCTGGATGCGCAATGCCAGAGTGATCGAAGATTGGGGGAATGGTCTCATCTTCCTAGGCAATAGAACAGAAGCCATGAGGATAGAGATGGGCTCCTAGAAAATTGTACCAGTTGACCTCAATGCCGTCTTTGCGATGCTCAAGGGTAATACCCAGATCAAGAAATCCTATGGACCCCTAACTAAGTATATCCCATGTCCTAAAGACGAGCAAGACTAGATGCATGTCCTTGCTACCATTGATCTGTCGTTCTTGGATGAGGAGGAGTACAAACAGGCCATTAAGATGATCGGCGAGCCCAAGGGTGCACCCTCAGTACCAATCTGTATAATGGCAAGAAACCCTTGCAAAAGACCCAACCTTGTCACCTTCCAAAAGCCAACCAACTAGAGGGAGCTCCAGGGGGTTTTAGAGTATTTGACCGGCAAGCTAGCAGGCAATCCATCAACAAACTTCAAGCCACTCCAAGATCTCTTAAATGAACCAAGGTGGCAATGGGCCAGGGTGCATGACCTAAACCTCAAGTACAATTGGCTTGATCAAACACACGAGACATACCAAGACCTAGGAGATGACGAGCGGTCAGTCAAAGATGCTTCCAATGACAAATACAAGGACCACTGCTACTTCAGTGATGACGAGAGTGAGGATGAGATAGATACCATAGAATATGACATCGAAGGATGAGTGATAGAACATATATGGGCAAACTCTAGGCCGAAGAGAAAGAACACCTCCAGGATAAAACAAGGGGTAATGCACGTGGATTGTGACCGCACTTGGTTGGAACGTGTAAGAGCCATAGATTTGGGACAAGCAGGCCTAACCCAACTAGGTAACAGACTAGTGCTTAGAATAGAGTTACCCTCCGAGCTGTGACCACCGGGGGAGACTACCTTATCTAGCGAAGACGAGGAGTTCAATTTCGAGTCCAAAGTGAGCTCAAAAAGTGACCCAGAAATACCGAGGCATCCCAAGACTAGACGTACCAAGGGGGAGCTGCATGTCCACCTGAGGCACAGATGCTTAAAAGAAGAAAGGGCAGAACAGTCTTAGGATGCAAGAGTGGACGAACAAGGAAAACCACATGACCTCCCTAAGAGATTTACAAAGTTCAAAAAGGGCGATAGGGTAATAATCCTGCTGGGTGCCAAACATCAAGGGCAAACAAGTGAATCCATTGAGGGACCCGCCAAAGTCAAGGAGGTGAACCTAGCCCAGGAAGGGGAGACACCCCGACTTGTCTTTATTGTTGATGACACGTCTCATTGTCCTCTTACAAGAGTATATAGACATATTCATCTGGTCCTTGAATAACTCAAGGGGGTAGATCCAAGTGTAGTGACTCATAACATACCCATGATGCCAGACACAATGCTGGCCAAGCAACGACCGTACCCCATGAATCCAAAACATGCTCAGGCGGTCAAGAGATCGACAAGCTGATGAGAGTGGGATTCATCTATGAAATTGAGCACACATACTAGGTATCACCCATAGTCATCGTAATGAAGAAAAACAGTGAGATTAGGGTGTGCATCAATTACAAGAAGGTGAATGCTACAACTAATAGGGACAACTACCCATTTCCGTACACTAAGCACATACTTGAGAGAGTGGTAGGCAAAGCGGCCTACAGTTTTTTGGATGGCTTCTCTGGATACAATCAGGTGTAGGTGCATCTTGACGATAGGCATAAGATTGCATTTGTTACTGAGTGGGGTATCTTCGTCTACATAGTCATGCCCTTCGGGTTGACGAATGCTCCAGCTACCTTCCAACACCCTATGTGCACTATATTTAAAGGCATGCTTAGGAATGAGTTGGAGGTCTTCGTAGATGACTTGTGTGTTCACTTGACCTAGCAAGAACATTTAGACAGACTACGAGCGGTCTTTGAATGGTGTCGCCTATATCGCCTCTCTTTGAATCCCTTAAAGTGCCATTTCTGGGTAAAGCACGGATGTATCCTAGGGCACATGGTGTCGAAAAATGGCATTGTCACGGACTTTCAAAAGTCATGGTCATTGTTGATCTTCCACCCTTGACCAACTATAAGGGAGTGTAATGCTTCTTAGGCCATACGGGGTATTATTGGCGGTTTGTGCTGAATTATGCATTGATGGCTAGACCTTTGTACAAGCTATTGATTATATTCGAATGGACTGAAGAGTGCCAACACGCATATGAGGAACTAAAAAAAGCTCTGACCACATCACTGATTCTACGAGCCCCAGATTGGGACCATTACCTTCCACGTGCATATTGATGCTTCGAAATTCACTATAGGGGCAGTGTTGTGCCAACCTGGCAAACACAATCTCGACTATCCAGTGAGCTTTGCTAGCATACAACTCACTAAGACCGAGATGAACTACTCGACAACAGAAAGAGAAGGTCTGGCCATGGTATTTGCCATGAAGAAATTTCAGCATTATTTGTTAGCCACTTCTTTCACCTTCTTTGTGGATCATCAAGCCTTGCTATATTTAGTGAACAAACCTTGTGCTATAGGCCGCATAGCTCGATGGTTCCTTTTGCTTTTAGAATTCGACTTCTCTTTGGTTGTACGAAAAGGGAAACATCACTACATGGCCGACCACATGTAATGCATCCCCCATAGGAGAGGTTGTTGAATAAGGCATCATAAATGATTTGCCAGATGCACACTTGTCTAGCTTGTCTAGCAAGAGAGAATTATTTTGAGCCGACTTGATGCCATATTGGGCAGACGACATAGTCCAGGTGCTTGAGCATGGACTACCTGAATGACTAATAGAGAAAGCCTAACTTAGACGGCTCATCCTCAGGATCCAACCCTATCAGTTGATAGTAGGTCAACTGTATAGACTAGGGCAAGACACTTGTTGAGCAGATGCATATGCGAGTACGAGATGCATGAAGTGCTCTTCGAAGCACATAGCAGAATCACTAGAGGACACTTTAGCGGAGAAACAATAGCTCGCAAGGTGTTGCAGTCTCAACTGTGTTGACCCACGCTTTTTCGCGATGCAGCACGGTTCGTTAAGCACTGTGACAAATGTCAACGGACAAAGGTCCCTATTCACAAGGATCAAATGGAGCTAACCCCGGTAATTGCACGACAACCCTTCGAGAAGTGGGAAATTGACTTCATAGGACCTCTTAGTTCTGCGGCACAATACTCTCAAGCCAAGTATATCATTGTAGCCACTGACTATCTAACAAAATGGGCAGAAGCATCAGCTACGAGAAAGAATGGAGTGAGAATGACTGCCAAGTTCCTATGGGAGTAGGTAATCTCATGATTCGGCTGCCCCATCGAACTGGTTGGCGACCAAGGCACACACTTCATTAATGAAGTGATCGCACATCTTCTATCCACCTTTCTAATTATCCATCGGAAATCCTCGCCATACTACCCTCAGGCAAACGGCCAGGTGGAATCCACTGATAAAATTCTAGTAAACGTCCTGACCAAGGTAGTCTCTGCTTCGTGCAGTGACTGGGATAACAAGCTAATGGCAGCCTTGTGGGCTTACCGCACAGCCTACAAAACAGTTGTAGGCAAGACACCTTTTAGGTTGACCTATGGAACTGAAGCAATTCTACCTGTAGAGTTCTTTGTTGTTAGCCTAAGGATCACACTTCACAAAAGATGGGAAGGGAAGGAAGTGTGGACAAAACGTCTAATTGAACCCAAACGCCTCTCGAAAACTCGCCTCCTAGCTACCCATGCACTCATATGCGAGAAAGCACGATGCAAAAGCTAGTTTGACAAGCATGTCAAGTAGCGTGACTTTGAACAAGGCGACGATGTGCTCCTGTACTCCGTTAAGGGGCATAAACAGAAAATAAAGTTTAAAGGTCTAGGGCCCTTCAAGGTTCCTGTCTCATCAGCTGAACTGGTAATGTCGAACTCAAGACTTTGGAAGGCGAGGGCGTAGGCTTCTTCAATGGTAGTCGCATCAAGAAGTATTATCCCCCCACGCACCCTTGCAGGAACCACCAATGTTAGAACCACCCGTCAAAGTATGGGTAGCCACAATCGCATAGATTGACAATGAAAATGACAAAACCGTAAAACCTGCCTACCTCATCACAATCACTCCCAAGCAAACATGCATTGTCAATGCCTTAGTTGATAAGGGAGCAAACTTCAATGTCTTAACCCACGATCATTGGACCCATATTGACAAACCACAACTACATCCCACTACCGCCAAACTGAGCCCATATGGGGGTCGATCATACGCACTCTTAGGGAAATGCAGGGCCGCAGTTTCTATCGAGTCTGCGAGCATACCAATGACATTTTATGTGTTGCCAAACACTGAAAATGCAGGCATCGAATCGCTACTGGGTCGAACCTTTAAAAAGCAAACTCACTGCAATGTCAATTATGAGTCATAGCATATCCACTTAGCCACTGGCAATGTTCGCATAGTGGTGGCTTTCAACAAGGGCTACATAACTCCCACTAGACCTGCAACGCCACTAGTAAACACGCATTTAGCCAAGTCCAAGGAGGAGGGTTGTGATTTGTTACACCCTCCCAAACCTGTATGCTAGCAACTTGCTGAAACCAAGGTCAATGCCCATGAACACCAGTTATGGTGGGTGCCTAAATATCAGAACCTACTGTCGAAAAGCAATCAGCCACGCCTGCGCAAAGCTAACAACACAACCTCAAAACCTAGGAGGCCAAAACAAAGCTACAAACAGTGGCGAGTGGTCAAACCGCAATGGGTTCCTAAGACCCTATTGCAAGCCAAGGTTATTATGAGGGTAATGCTTGGATACGGATCCCTAAGTCTAAAGCAACCAAGAGCGCCGATCAAGTGCCACCCTCACATGTAACCATACCCTACCATGCAACGTGTCAAGGCCTAACGTCGTAGAAGACTCAAGACACCAAGCACATTGACTCACAACTGATTATGAGCATGAAGACCGACCAGGTCTACCGGCCCAAACCTTAGCCTGCCGTTCCCGAACCAGTCCCATGCAACTCAATCAAGACTCAAGAGGCTGCATCCATAAGTAGTAACACCCCATTCGCAGTCCAGTCGTCCGAGCTCGCTAGGCAAGCGACCCAACTGCAATCTTAGGAACAACCGAGCCCACAACTATCTGCTCTACCAAACTCTCTAGTTCTGTCAAACCTCAACCACCCGCAGGCCTTAGACCCTCCTATGAGCAGAAATCATTCTTGTCACTGGCCGCAGATCTTGCTGAAGACATAGGGGATGACATCATTGCTTGCCTCAGATGCTTAGATGCCACATTCATGTCGTTGAATCTGAGCTATGACTACTTGGACTTGGACCTATTGCAAGAGCCCTTTGCGACAAAAGTTCATACAATGCCTTGTTTATGGGACACACTGGAATTTGCATTCGTCAAAGCACCCCACTCAGCTTGCAGAGTTGCTTCCATTGAGATATCTATAGAGCAAGCCATCAAACAATGGCTCATCACGTCATACGATAAGTGAGCCTCTTCTGCTATCACTGATCGAGAATTAGAGGAGTTAAAAAAGCTTGCTGAAATTGAATCCCCATTCTTACAGAGCTGGTACGCTCTTTGATTGCAATGGGATCTCAAGGGATGCCAAATAATGACCAACTCTGAGCAGCGATGCACCATCAAGACATCGGAATACGACCCAACTTATGTCGCTCCAACTTCATATAGGGTGTTAACAACTATTCGTGATTGACCCCTAAAAGAGCACATCAAAGGACACCCTTATCTTGACCACCTCCCTGATAGAGGAAGAGTTACATATTGCTAGTTGCATCGACTCCGGTGACGTCTTGATAGATGTCCTTACTTACATCACACATGTAGATAGTCAACCCTTCGATCTAGACTGCAACGCTCAGTTGGAGTACAATCCAGACTCCTATGCTTGGCTCATGCGAAAGTAAACACTCAACCGTAAGCTGACAGCCCTAGGCCTGCTAGCTTTCAATCCTAGGAAGGATTCTCTCCAAATCTGGAAGGGGAGGGGATAAGGTAAGGTGGGTGAGTCAAATCGAAACTAATCAAAATCAAGCAAATGCATAAACATGTAAGGAAAAAACACATCGCTATGAAAACCTTAGTCGACATTTAAACGCAGGAAGGAAAGAAACACATTAATTTGCAAGTGAGGAAAAATGTCACAAAAATGTGGGATTAAAGGGTGGAAAAGTCTGAAAGGAAAGTTTATGTTGGAGCTTAAATGCTTTCATTCAACAAACACCAAGCCTTTCTTTTTCAACAAATAACTCTTTCGCAAGCACTAATGGGAATGATGGTTCATGACAGGAATGAAAGATGTTGCAGCAAGATCGTGCTCATCGACTCCCTTTCATGGAGGAGGAGAGAATGTAGTACGGCATCAGCTTAGAAAACTGTGCTTATAGTCAGCTGAAATTTTGCATTCACAACCTTGAGAAGGTGGTAGCCAAGGAGCAGCCGTAAGGAGAGTAGTGGAACAATGTAACCTCTCCAAGTACCTAGAGAAGTTTGCGTAGGAATTTGACCACACGAAGTGTGTGGAATTTCTGAGAACGTACAACCGCGACCAAGAATGCGGAACGGTGACTGTGGGAAGAGGGGACAATGCTCGACAGGTGCATGTGCCATTAAACCAGGCCTTGGTGGAGAAGGCACTGGGGCTAGAACCTAAGGTGGAGAAAAAACGTAAGAGATATGTGTATGCTATATTAAAGATGAAGAGGGAAGATGTTTTGACAAACGACAACATCAGCATACAGGATATCCCCGATGGTGAGATCCGATGCAGGCAAAGTTGGTGCACTCACTTTTCTCCAGCCAACGCAATAACTCCCTCATGCACCAGATCAGTGTGCATGTGCTGGAGAATGTGGCATCCCATACCCTAGATAAGGCGGACTGGAATGGCTAGATGCACAAGACGATAGACCAAGCAACCAAAGCACTAGCCCTGGGCAGCAGACAGGCAGGCGGAGAATCCCCATCCTTTAAAAATACTGAGAGGAAGAAACCTTCCTCGAAAGCCTCCTTCATCGGGTATGGAAGTGTGCTAATGGCCATTATCCAGGAGGCTGTAAAAGAAGCCCAACAAGGAAAGGAAGGAGCGTATGAGACCCTAGATAGGTCGCCGACCCACTAAGGGAAAGAGCCATCGAGCGACAGGACAAAAACTAAGACAGAGAAGGAGGAGCAAGAGGCTCAATCCGGAAGAAAAAAAACAAAGAAGCCCACTAAAAGGACAACTCAGAAGAAGAAACAGAATGGGGGTAGGAAAAAGGAAAAAGAAGATCTAGAGAGAGCCAAAAGGGAATCCCTAAGAGAGGTGGTGGAGAGGAAAAGAAGGAGAAGGAAGAAGCTGAAAAGCTGGTAGAAGAATCAAGGAAAACAGAAGAAGAGAGAGAAAGAAGAGCCATGGAAAAGGAGGCGGAGTTGAGGAGACATGAGGAGGAAGACATGGCCGAAGCAACTCGCCGGTCCATAGAACAACAAAGCTGACTCAATGGCCTAGGGGCTTTAAGTCCGCTTAGGGAGGACAGACCCGACTCAAGCACTCACGTACCCAAAGTCATGCCACCCATGGTCATCGAAGGCAAGGGTAAGGCTCCCATCCATCCCATCTTGTCCCTCTTGGTGCTCGCCAGCGAAGCAACCACTATCACCTCAAGCATCTCGACTAGCACCAATGTGAAGAGTTTTGTGGCCTGGATGCAGTACTTTATCAATAAGGAACTAGCAAAAGGAAAGAGCAGGGAGACTATCGCCACTGGGTAGAAAACGCCAGTCACAGATGCCGATTCTAGGCAAGATTTGAAACGCCAAAAGATGGAAGCTTTGACCACCCCAATCCCTACTACTATGACGTCTCCAGCAAACCATGATGAATATGTTGATGGATTGCTCTCTCACTTAGAGAAGGCAAGGGAGGAAAGAAAGATAGCGGTGGTTGAGTTGGAAGCGGAAAAGGAGTCAATGGCAGCCTTCCAGCTCGAAAAGACGAGGCAAATGGCTACGCAACAAAAGGAAATCCTTGACCTGAAACGAGAACTAAAAGCCAAAGAAGAAAATGAGCAAAGATGGCGGCAGCAAAGATGAAAATCATGCAATATGAGGATTTGTTAGCAATTATAGGTCGGATCGAATGGGGCATGAACGAGTTTGCCACAGGGGAAGAAGAAAGGAAGCGAGAAGAGGAACAACACCACAAAGAAATGGAAACCATGACCGAAAACTTGAGCCTTGAAAGAGAGGAGCATGAGAGAATGAGCAAGGAATTGGAAGACTAGGAGTAGAGGCTCATGGCCTTGGTGCAAAGACAAGGAGAAGGTATGGAGGAAATGAAAAAGAGAGCCGAAGAGTGGGCATGTCAAAATGAACGAAGAGTGAAGACCTTGGTGCATCACTTGGCTCTCATGGAAAAAGAGAAAGTCCTAGCAGAAGGCAAAGCAGAGGCAGCCCAAGTGGCTTTCAATACTCAACAACCAATCTTCCTGAATACCCTCATGGATGCCACTCATGTAGAGCAAGGGGAGTCCTTGGAGGTGGTAAAGAAGAAGTTGAGCATAGTGCACAAAGCTCTGCGAGCAGGGCTACATATGCCCCCCCAACCCATTGCAGTTGGGCTGAGTCTTGATGAACAATGTAGGTACCTATTATCGGCCGCCCTAACCCCCTAGGAGATTGATTCTCTGGGGTTCGTAGAGGAGGTACAATAGCAAGAGTGCCTAGGAAGTGAGGCTAAACTGCGATTCGACCTAGGCAGATTTGAAGAAGAAGTGATCCTACAACCCCCTTCGCCCCATTTTGAAGGGCAGGGGTAGCCAGCAAATGCGCTCGTGAAAAAAGAAAAACCACCCTGAGGGAGAAGAGAAGGAAAATGGTGGAAGAAGCCAGACAAAGATTGAGGGCTAACCCTATGGCACATCCATCCTCCCACCATGCCCAAATGACATGTTGGCTAGTTTCCATGCGGAGCTCATAATTTGGGAGAGATAAGAAAAAGAGAAGCAGCCCTTCAACTTCAGCTTCCTCATTCCCAATGCCCTACGCAGAGTGGACGAGGTGATCAATGTCAGAAGCCGGCTAAGCCAACAATGGTTGAAAGAAAGAGAGAAGAATCCCACCCTCTGGAGCATTGAGGATGCGGAATACTTGCAAAATAAAGTTTTTGAAGTGCCTTGATTCGTGTCCGGATACGAGTGCCAGCCAGTGTGGGCAGAGATGCATTTGCGATGACAACGTGTTCGCATGGATGGATTTTTGTAATACCCTCCCTTCTGAGAGAAACAACCCCACCTACATGGCGTACCCTTGTAGGATAGGAGTAGACTTTGATGCAAACACCCATGGCCGTTATGACTTCCCCGTCATATATAACCCCTGTACTACCATCTTAGCCCAAGCCCTCACCTTCACTTCTGACAGCCTAGATGCCACCATGACCCGCTTTATTGCTGACTTCTCCTCCTGTCCGAATCTCGCCTTCATTACCACTTGCAACTACCTTAGGCTATTAAAAATCCTACTTAGGCAGGACCCCATCCCGACAGAACGTGGCCTCCCCCCACTCTTTTTTGACCCTAATGCCATTGATAGCTACGCGATGACCCACTTAATGATGCAAGCCAGCCTCCTACCTTCCTTCTACCTCGTTGTTCTTAAAGATATGAGTGACAACAAATTCACCCGATGCAGCCATCCATTTCTCTCCACCACCCCTCTCCAGGTCCGGTTGAACCTTAAGAACTTCATGTAGAGCTGGAAATTTTTGAGTCACTCCATTAAATCCCCTTCACCACCACCTTCTGAGGACGAGGACTAACAATTACCTACTGCTCGAACCCTATACCTCAGCAAGGCCTTTAAAAAACAAGTAAGGAGCCTGTGACATGTCCACATGCAAGTCGCGGTACATAGCTCACATTCACTGCACCTAGGGGTCCTCAAGCTAGGCCCTATTTTGCCTCCCCACTTCACGCTTAGGGCACCCCAAGGACATTCCTTAGGGCAGGAATCCCAATAGTTGCTTAGTCTTTTTACTTTGATATATGCATATAGCTACTTGAGATCAGCCTATGTTAAAGTGACCATAAATGTCATGTGGTATGTTACTTGTATTACAAGCACCTGTCTTGATATTCATGCAGTTGTATTTCTTGAGATCAGATGAATGTCTGAATGTAGAGAATGACAACGCCGTGTTTTATTGGTCATTGCTAGTTGATTTTTATTTTTGTGTCTTGTTACTTGATTACCAAAGTCATTGTTTATGAGTTATGTGTTCATAAATATTTTCAGGTATGGCTGTTGGAATTTGTGCAAGAATTATGTTAGTGATGAAGTCTAGCATTTCAACATATTTGTGTGTTCTCATATTTCCTGTTATGGTTCTAAATACCCATAACACTTTGGCAATCCTTATGGATTACCACTTTGAATGCTAGGATTGGTATTGAATGCAAGAGGTTCTCTGTAGGGACTTGTTTTTTAGCTAAGAGGCATCAAGGAGCCAAGGGGGCTCTAGCTGTAATTCTTGGGTATAGTAGGACTAGCTTAATCCCTACAAGCTCGAGATGGATCTCCTAGAAAGCCTCGATACTAGTAGTAGCTGAGGGCAACTTGGTGGGTTTTATTTTTGGCCTTAAGGTAGAGTCTTGGTGTGTTAGGTTAATTAGAAAACTAAAACTACTATGTGAGAAAAGGGAGTGGTTAGAACCTCAATAGGTTTTTGTTACAGTAGAGTGGTCTCAATTAGTCGGGAGGATTTCACAAAAAATTCAAACCACTTGATTAGGACAAGTTAGGAAGGGCCAAACATTGATTGTCCTAATTTGTCATCCTAGATCCTGACCAATGTCATTTTAGGGTAGCACAATCTACACTATGTAATGGATAGAGGGATTGATGCATAATACTCACCTCCTTTTTCACTATGTTTGAACCAAGTGTGGCAATCGTTCACTTTAGTTTGATGGATGACAGCAAAGTGGTCACTTCTAGTTGATGCTAAATAATATTACTAGGAGACCATAGTAATAATTTAGGCCTCACTTCATGTCCATCCTTGTGGGATTGAGGTGGAGCTTCCCCCACAAGATAGGCTCAAGAAATTTGAGGCTATGGAGTTTGGTTATTACAAGGAGCTCAAGAAGTTTGAGGTTGTGGAGTTTGGTTATTACAAGGAGTTTTGAATAGAGGTTATCTTTATTACCTCTTGATGGACTACTAAAAATTTATGCCATCAGGATTCACTAGATAGGCATGTTATAGGAATATCATAAAGACACATGGGAAAGCTAGGAGAACCAAAGTCCAACTAGCCAGTGTAAGTTGACTCCAAAAGGGGTTGAATAAGATCCATCTAAACAAGATTGAGAAGACCCAAGAAGACATGCTTCCTTCATGGATCAATGACTTTAAGGATGTCTTCTCAGATAAGCTAACACAATTGCCTTCAATTGACCATGAAATAGGATTGACACTTGGAGCCAAATTGGTATCCAAATGACCATATGAGATGTCCACTCAAAGGCTTCAAGCTTAAGGAGCAATTGAGGCAAGTAATTGAGAAAGGATCCATCCTTCCAAGTAATTCAGCAAAGGGCATTCTTATTTTTTTCTAGAAGAAGAAAGATGGATCCCTTAGGCTCCATTTGACTTCAAAGGACTTAACCAAGTGATGATTAAGAATAAGTATCCCATAGTCGATGAACTCCTAGAGTGACTATCCAGAGCCAAAGTCCTTTCAATGATAGACTTGAGATATGGGCATTACTAAATTTGAATAAAAAATTAGGACATCCCAAATATTTCCTTTAGCACTAGATGTGGATACTATGGATTCTTGATCGTGTCCTTCAAGTTGACTAATGTCCCATAAGCATTCAATCAATTGATGCAAGATATCTTTCGACCATACCTAGATGATTTTGTGTTGATATTCTTCGATGGTCTCTCTTCAATGGTGTGCTAGTATACTCAAAACCACTAGATCATGAGATTCAGGATTGCACTCCAAACCCTCTATGAGAATTGACTCTATGCTTGTCTTTGCCCTCGATAGACCTTTCAAAAGTAAAGGACATCCTGGATTGGCTTATACGTAAAACACTTAGGGAATTTTGAGGACTTTTGGAATTGATAGGATGGTATTAGAACTTTATCATTTTGGATCTTCGTAAAACATTATTCCCTCATAGCAACACCATTAACTAATCTCTTGAAGAAGAACACTTTGATCATATGCGTAGGCAAGCACCAAAAGCACTTTGATAAACTCAAGGAATCTGTAAACCCACTACCCTAGAATTGAAACTCTGTGATTTCACCTAACCATTTGATGTATCACTGATGCAAGTGGACTTGCAATTGGAGTATTGGTACAAGAAGGAAGGCCTATGGCTAACACCTCACAAAAGTTGAAACATTAAGAGTCCAATCATACTACACAAAATATCAAGCTACTCACATTGTCCATGCCATAAAACTATGGAGACATTATCGATTAGATCAAAAGGTCACTCTAGTAATAGGCCACAAGAGGCTTAAGTGGATTTTCACCTAAGTTGACTTGAACATGAGGCAAATAAGATGGATAGAAATGAAACAAGAGTTTGATTTTGGGACTAAATATTGATTGGGCAAAGATAACATGGTTGTAGATTCTTTGAGCTACAAGGTTTTTGTTAATAGTATGATTGACTCTTGAAGCTTGAGAATCATATCAATAACCATTGACAATCCAAACCTAGAACTTGTATGCCAAGACATTCCTCAAGACAGAGTATGAGATGCTTATGGCCAAGCTACTCCAAGGCAAAAACTCTGACAAAGAATGGGCTAAAGATAAGGACTAACACACAAGCAATGGGTGTATTTAGTACCAAGATTACCTTTGTATTTCAAAAGGACAAGAAGTTAAGGCCAAGATCTTATGGGAAGCACATGGTAGCCCAATTAGGAGACATTTAAGATATGCTAACACTCTTAATGTAGTCCACAAAGAGCTGTCATTGGCCAATATTGAAAAGAGAAATACTATGGTATGCAACCCAATGCCTAATAACTTACCAATGAATCAAGGTAGAATTAATCAAGATACCTAGGGAACTGCAATCCTTAACCATTCCTCAGACGAAGTACAAGTCTATAAGCATGGAATTCGTAATCAGGGTTACCCACAATTGTTCTTGGTGCATATGACTACACCATGGTAGTCGTAGATATGTTGATTAAAGTCACTCAGTTGACTGTGATCAAGACTACTTACATTTGATATTTTCCTGAGTATTTATGAAGGATATATTTAGACTTCACAAACTAGTAAAGAGTGAAGTCAATGGTAGAGACTCCAAGTTCACCTCAAATTTCTAGATTTTTTTAATTCCAAGCCTTCAAAACTCAGTGTTTCTTACCATCCACAGACTAATGGCCAAACCAAGAGGATGAATCAAATCATTAAAGATATCATAAGATCCTATTGCGATAGAGAATCAAGACATGATTTGAACATCTATCTCTTGTAGAATTTTCTCACAATGTTGCATGTGAGTAGACTATTGACATGTCTCCATTTCAAGCTTTATATGGCCAAGAATGCGACCACTTTTCAAACTTCTAGACCTAATCTTAAGGTGAAAGCATCCTAAGTTATGGTTGAAGAGATAAACCAACAAATTTGGGATATCCAGTACAGTATAAAGTAGACTAGCAAGTTTTATATGGACCTCCAAAGGACAATATGAACCTTCAAGGAAGGAAACATGGTTTTCTTAAGGGCGAGACTTAAGAAGGCTCACTATCCCTACGAAAATATAAGAAGCTTAGTCCAAGGTATTATGGACGTTATGAGGTGATCAAGTGATGGGAAAGCAAGCCTATAAATTCAAACTACTACCCTACCTCACAATATATAAAATATTCCATGTGAGTGCACTTAAGCCCAATGTACCTCATCCCAAGCATGTACTTGGCTATGAATAGATAGCGATGCCTGCTTGAAGGATCCTAGAAATGCAATTTAAAAGGATCCTTGAAGTAAGTAAAAAGCCTCTAAAAGGAGTCAAATCCTAAGAGAAAACCTTGTATAATGAAAAGATTATCTTGAAAACAATGCCACTTGGATTAATGAGTCAACTCTTTTAAAAGAATATCCCCAATTTCTCTAGAGATGAGGATATCTTGATTTCTCTAAGGGGAATGGTGTAATATCCCCACTATAAAGATAATACTAATAAAACAACTATGTGGACTTCAAAAGATATAAATTAATGTATGAAACATGTTAAATAAATATTCCCAACAATGAAATGTAAATTATTAACACATTTGCACATTTACATGTTGCTAGAGTGGGCACAATTAAGAAAGTTAGTGGAAAAATATATTTGAATTTGGCTTTTAGTGAAAATAAGGGGGCTAAAAACAAATTTACTTTTGGGGGAGAAGGCAGCTCAATAGAGCTAAACTCAAATTAGAGTGATAAAAAAAGAGGGAACGGGAAAAAGCATATTAGGCTCTCTCTTTCCCCTCTCTTCCAAACATCTATATTAGCCTTCCCCTTTAGGCCAAAAACCATGGATTCTCAACTTTGGGTGACAAGATGAACCGATGTTGGAGGTGGTTGACCTTCAGGACAAGAGGACTCTAACAGTGCAAACCATTCATGTGATGAGGTGCCTGTGCCAGATGCAACATCCTTTGACATCCCAAGATGATGGCACCTTCTTTTTTACTGATGATGGCTTCAAATCCAACAGAACTAATGTTACACCTTTCCTAAAGTTTGTTTACACCATTATTTTCTTCCTAGCCACTTATCTAACCCTTTTTTCTATGAACAAAGCTTGGGAGGTGATTTGAGTCCCAAAACGACTCTGAATTGTGTTAATTTTTTTTTGTCAATGTTGTTGGTACCTGTGCTTTGCCCTACCCAATAGCACACTTGAGTTTGGAGGCTATTCACACGCGTTTGTGAAATTTGTGTATTTTTAATGGCCCCAAAGAGACATACAGAGAATGCTCGTGCTCTCACCCCATCAACGAGCTTGTGATTGAAGTTAGACACATGCTGAAGCTAAAACACAACCTAAGAAGGCCACAAAACTCATGCAACCTAAAATAGTAGGTTACATGCCCAACTTGAAGTCGTGGTGGTTCCATGCAACGACGAATGTCCAAAATAATCATGTTTAGGTAATTTTGGTTCATTGATTTTAGTTCAAAATGGTCTCTTTTTCTTCTTAAAGTATACAATGATCATGCACATGTTAGTAGGATTGTTAAATAAGCATGAGATAGTTAAAAAGGGCTCATAGAATTGTTGTTTTACTTTTAACAATTATATTGGTTGAGAGTTGACTTGAAAATAACCCAAGATATCTCAAAACTGACTCTAGCTAGATAATATCTTTTTAGGAATGTAAGATGGGCTTTTTAAAAAAAGTATTCTCATGAGCAACATGGTTAAAAAGTGATTAAAACTATTATTTTATAATTGTAGTGTGATTACTTTTGTATTCCGAATGTGATGGTTACCTTAGAACCCTCATGCTTGTGATAGTCAAGTGAAAAAGAGGTTATGTGGTTCAATCCATAGAGATCCCCACACCAATGCACCTTAGCATCTTACACGATGCTCGAAAAACTCAAGGTGAGTATCCTAAGCTCTTGTGGGAGCTAGGTGTTTTGCTTTTTGATTGCAATGATCACATACAACTTGACCTTGCAAGGTTGGAAGTCCCATCCTAGGTGGGATGGATTTTTCCCACTCTTATGGGAGTAGTGGTTTTGTATAATTTTTATGAATTAATATGTATTCATGTTTTCCAAAGTGTTTGTTACGTGCTAAAGCCTATCTTAAAGAGTCTTTTGCAACAAATTAATAAAAGGAAATTGTTTTTATGTGTCCAATATAGTGTGATAGCATGCCTTGCTAACTAGATAATTAAAACAATCTATCAAGGAAAGTGGGAGCCCTTAGTCCCAACGATGAATGGCCCATGCCTAGCTAGACCCAATAAGTCAAGTAACTTTCTTGAACACCAAATAGAGTTGCTAGAATGTGACCCTCTAATTTAGTAGAGTAGAACTAGCTCAATACCATTTTAAGATACTAGAGTGTGGTTGAATATTGGTCCTTATGGTTGTGGAAGTTTAAAAGATAGCTCCACTGATCTCAAACCAAGTGTGGTGTTAGCCCACTCCCACCTTTGATTGTTGCAAAGTGACCCTTCTCACATGCATGTTAGACTACTGTTAGGGGTGACTATAACACACTTCACTTATGAAGCACGGTTAGAATTCTTGTGCCCAACTAAGTCTGAAGTTTCCTAAGGGGAGACTAGATAGTGATGCACATGGATTCAAGTTGCAACAACCGATTATTAGAGTGCTCCTCTAGGCTTTTAGAGGAGGCACCTCACATAAACCCTTGACTATGATACCTAGGCCTTGATTCTATGATGTGGAGGTTCTACAGGCAATTGTGTCACAACAAGAGATTGAGGACAATTTGGAATTGTAACTTAATGAAAGCAAGGCTTTAGTAAGTGCCCCTGAAGACATGTATAGAATTGATAGCGATGATGGATGATCTTATTTAAAAAACAAAAATTTGTGCTTAAAGTGCACACTTTAAATGCTCCTTTTATAACAATAATGGAGTAGAGGAGCATAATTGTTATGTGCCCATTAATTATACATCAAATCAATACCTAGGTGCATGAGATTAGGTATGGTTGTTACATTGCCCATCAATTGAGAACATGTTCAATCCCATGTTACATGACTTCTAAAAATATAAGGGTTTGTCAAGGAGGATTGTTGTGGCTTCCACCACATCTATAAGAGTCTTGAAATCATTGTGAAATATTGTTACATTGCAATGATGAAGATGGTTTCCAAACACCTCTAGGTAGATCTTCTCTACATTTGGCTTTATTTCTATGACAGTGCACTTCTCCACCTTCCATCATTCCTCTTGTGCTTCAATGGTAGAAACTTGCCATTTTGGACATGTGTTTTTAGTGGATCTTTATTTGTTTATCTCTTTCCACTAAAGGCAAGCTAGGTTTGCCCACTTGATGGTCATGGCAACGACATGAGCTACTTCTCTTTGGCCCCTTCCTAGAACTAAGGTTCACATTCTTTCAAAGGTTTTTTGGCCTCTCTCCTATATTGTAACTTCTTCTTCCTGTCCCACTCAAGTAATCCGTGTCTTACCCTAATGTCTATTCTAATTCATGTATTGTTGATTAGCCACAAGATTAGTCATGTTGATGCATGTGCAATCTTAATTTGATGAACATGTTTCTCTACACAACTAGAGAACAAGGTATTCGAGACATAATGAGCATTTTGGAACACAAGATTAAAAATTAGCATTAGATAGAATGACAAAAAACTTCATAAATACACTACTTTAGAAGTGATTACTCTAGTAACAAAACATGTTAAAAAGAAGTACTCAAGACTTGCTTATCAATCTTAGATTGATAAAGCCAAAGATGACTTCAATAAAATAAGTAGTTATCAATGAAACAAAGATAGATAACTTCAAAACAATAAAAAGAATCCATGGAGTAAAATAATGATAATTTTTATAAGGTTTAGTACATGAAGAAGACATACTTGAGGTTCATTGATGCATAAAATGGCATTAGGAGGTGACATATCATTTATTTGTGGTGTTGATCCACTTGAAGTTCCTTGTGCATGGAACACACACACACACACACACACAGAGAGAGAGAGAGAGAGAGAGAGAGAGAGAGAGAGAGAGAGAGAGAGAGAGAGAGAGAGAGAGAGAGAGAGAGAGAGAGAGAGAGAGAGAGAGAGAGAGAGAGAGAGAGAGAGAGAGAGAGAGAGGTGTGACATCAAGTTACTTTTGACAAATAGTCCCTAATCATGTGATGTTGTCATATTTATGAGTATCACCAATGACATTGCCATACTTACGAGCATTACCAATGATATCTCCCAACACATGTATAAGAGTGGTGTTGTGACATCTCTCATGTTGGATTGAAATGAACCTTACAATAGTAACATTTACTTTGTTTTCCATGTTACCTTTACCATCACATCATCACCACTACCACCACCACCTTGTCATGCTACACCTTGATATAGACATCAAGAGGTGACATTGAGTTGCTATCAAGGAATAGTTATGTGTAATGTTGTGGTTATAAGTATGGCTAGTGACATCTCCCAAGCACATGCACTTCAATGGCATTTTGAGATCTCTCATGCCAGATAAAAATAAACATTATAGCATTAGCACTCTGATTTATCCATTCTCTATGTCACAATTACACCACCACCACCTTCTTATTACACCACACTTTGATATCTTGAATAACAATGGGAGTTGACACAATATATTGGCCATAATTATAAGTATTGGTAGTGACATCTCCCTAGCACATGCACTTGAGTGACATTGTGACATCTCTCACGTTAGATTGAAATAAACCCTACAACATTAGCATGTTAATCCATTGAATTTCCATGCCATCGTTACATCACACCACCACCCACCACATGATGCAATGGAACAGTACCCAGAAATGACATAGAGTTGCTATTTGAATGTTATTTCGAGTAACATTGCCATGGTTAACATCTCTGTAGCACACGCACAAACCTTATAACATTAGCATGTTAATTTATCCATTTTCCAAGTTAGCATTGCTATCGCACTTCCCCCTTGTCTGACAACATTTAGCATGTTAATATATCAATTTTCCTAGTCACCATTACTACACCACCACCACCACCATCATCTTCTTGCGTCTGCATTGCAATGCAATGGAATGACACTCGAAGATGACACAAAGTCTTTCAATCAATGGTGCCATGGTTAGGAGCATTGCTAAGTGACAAAGTTCAATAGTCTTTCAATCAATGGTGCCATGGTTAGGAGCATTGCTAAGTGACGTCTTCCCTAGTGGCACATGCACAAGGGAGTGGCATTGTGACATCGTCTCTCATGTTGGACTGAAAAGTAAACCTTATGGCATTAGCATGTTAATTCATCGGTTTTCCATGTCACCATTACCATAGCACCACCATCATCATCATCTTCCCGGACCATCATGCTCTGATGATCGATCCGCCATAGCCTAAAGCTCCGTGCTCCGACAGTGTGCGGCTTTGACTGGATCACCTGCCACTAGCTTGGCATTTTTTTCCACACCATTTTTCCTACTTCCGTGCTCACTCGATCGTCTTCGTCAGAGCTCCAGCTCTTCAGGGAATGGCTTCTCGCAGATTGCCACGCAGTGCCGTGATGGCGGCTGGGGAGCTGAACTGAATTAAATTCTGCTGTGTAAGTTCTGCTAACTCCCTCTTTCTCTCGCTTTTCGAACTTTGCTTCCCTGTGTGTCTGTCTTGCTTAGTCAGATATAGCGTCGGTTCCTGAACAGAAGGGGGGAAAGCCCTTCTCTCACAAGAAAACCCTAATTTTACAGGCAATTATGATGGAAGAACAGATTCTACGGCACATTTTCTCATCATCGCGTTAGCCGAATCGTTCATTACTGATTGGATTTTGCGGGACCACTTCGGGAGCGGAAACCCTAATGCTAACCGCAGGGAGGATACATCCGCCGTGCCAAGTAAGAATTACTGCTGTTACAGCAAGCAGCTAATTTAGTTGACAGCAGTGGAAACCCTAACATTGCTGCCACGGCTCGAGTAAGACAGGGTTTTGGCAAGTGAAAGAGCAACTCGCCTGTACTGTGCAGGAATCGGGGGTGCATGTGAGTCTGATCCTGATGCTCTAGTTATGCTTTGGGACTAGGCGTACTCAGCATTTTGCAATAATTGCTGTCATCACATCGATGTAGCAGGATTGTCACCACATCAACAGAAAGATAATGTTGATGGTGGAAAGCAAGCAGGGATTGAATACCACAGTAACACCATCTCCAAGTGCAGGCAGAGCTTCTTCTTTTGAGATTAAAAGCTTAGAAGGATGGACTGACATGTCGCGCCCACCACCCCCTCCACGGATCAACGTCCTTGATCTCAAGGCCCAAATTGTTAAGCGTGTGGGCCCTGAGCGAGCCAACAAGTACTTCTCACATTTTCGTAGCTTCATCAGCTCTCACCTGTCCAAGCAAGAGCTTGACAAAGTCATCATCCTCACAATCGGCAAAGAGAATGTGGCATTGCATAACCAATTGGTCAAAGCAATTCTGAGCAATGCTGTACATGCACAGGCTCCTCCTCCTCCTGCTGCTCAGAATGTATCTAAGGCTGCGAAAGGGGCTCGAGTCAAACCTCCTTCCCTCTCAGTTGTTGGTGATGACACTTTACAACAAGTCTCTTCTTCTATCCTGTCAAATGGGGATGCTTTGGCTACTTCCCCATGCAAAGGAAGATTGTATACACCCCGTGAGCGTGATACTAAAGCCAAGAAAGACAAATCCAGCCCTCTTGGATCTCATTTTTCACCAGATTTATTACGACCTATTCAGCATATCGAAAGTGCAGCCAAGCAGTTGGATGCAGAGTCTAATAGTGCATATGCACCCCCTTTGAAGCGTCTCAGAGCTCTGCAGTCAACGTCAACTGATAGTGCTAGCCCTCTTGAATCCTCAAATCTAGGGTTTGGAGGGGAGGATACTAGTTTGACTCCTGCAGACAGGTTAATTAAAGCACCCTTAGGGATTCCTTTCTGCTCTGGCAGCATGGGTGCTGTACGGAAGCCCCCATTAGTTGGTTATCCAGTGCATCTGCTTCAGGATGTAACAAATGATGATTGTTTGGATGCGGCTGACTTGCCTGATATTGAGTCACTGCACAGGTGCATGGAGCAAATAGCAGCACTGGAGGGCCTCGAGGGTGTCAGTAGAGATTGTGCAAATTTGCTGAATCATGCACTGGATTGCTTTCTGAACAGGCTGCTAAAAGCATGCATGGATTGCCGGACTACGTCAGCTCAGCAAAGGCCAGTTTTTAGTGGCTCCATGCAGGATAATACTGTGAGGGAAGAAGTCTCTTCTGCTTTGAAGCGCAATCGAGTTCTTAATGGGGTTTGGTCTGGGCCTGCAGCTGAACTATCCAGGAAGGGTAGGGAGAAGATTGGACCTCCCATCTCTTTAACAGATTTCAAGGTTGCAATGGATTCAAATCCCCAACAGCTTGGTGAAGATTGGCCTGTACAGTTAGAAAAACTATCTTTCCGTTTGTTTGATCAAGAATCCAGCAAAAGCTGACCTTTACTGTTTCTTCTCCACTTCAAGTACTAACCCATTGGTCCCTTCTTCAGCTCCCAGGATACAGGTGTTTGGAAGCTCTAGCCTTCTCTGAGCTTGTGGAAGTATTTCATTTGTATGCTGATGGTTGATGGGAAGATAACAGTTTTCATCCTTGTGGATCTCATTCCATTGCAGAGGATCTGATGTAAGAAGCTACTGTAGGATTGATCCCGACGTCGAGTTCCTGAAGGTGCTGGTCAAAGGGGGAAGAAGAGACTATCTTTGAACAATTTGTCCTGCTAGGTATCCACCTGTAAACATGATTCATCTATACGTTACATTTTCTGACTGCCTTGTCTGGTTGCATCTGTGCTTATCCAACAAGGTGGCTGGCTTGCCTGTTGTATTATGACTACCATGTCAGAGGAACAGTCTTCGTTTTACCCTAGTGTTTTCAGGCCAACCAGACAGTGTAACAGAGACATTTTTGCTTCTGAATTGAGTTATATTCCTCTTAGACCTAATGTCTTACTTCTTTGTGCATCAATTTCAGCTGCACAGAGGTTTAGCAAAGTAGTATTGCTGTACACATGACATGTGTTAGCAGGTGTGGCAGAATACAACACATGCATTTAAGAGTTTGTGGTACAGGTTTGAAAGTTAGTGTGGGAATGTTTAATTTTATCTGTTATTGAAGAATCGTTTAGTATGTTTCGTAGGATATGAATGCACCTCATTGTCATGCATAACTTCTAGGAGTCTTTCTTTAGTCACATGATGTTTTGAGTGCTGGATGGTTGTTGGAGCCACCATCTGTGGGATCTTCTATGATGTGGTTCCTGAGATTGAGAAATGTCCTTTCAGAACATGAAGTCATTGAGGGAATGTTTTAATAGACTTTTTGCAACCCTTAGAATACTTGTTTTTGCTTAGTCTTGCATTATTTGATGGCTTGAAATAGAGTCCTTTTTCCTTTTAAGAGGGTAGGAGCATCTGAAGAGTTTGTGGTTGCCCAATTTTTTACAGTCGGCTACATTTTACTTGTCCCATTGGACAAACAGAACAGCAATGCATTGGGTGTCTTGCAGAAGCTAGAGCCACTGCCTAGAGATCCTGATGATTAGATTTGTTGTAAGAGCTGTTTTAAGAAACTTACACAGAGCAACTTCATTGAAGTGTCCATCATGGATTGTGAATGCTGAGTTTGTAGCTTAGTCCCAACAATATTTGCCTACTATACCGAATCAAACATGCTTGTTTGCATGTTAATAGACATTTCGGCTCATGCTTAGCATGGTTTCTTGTAAGTTGGGAGTGAGCCTTAGGCTTCTTATGAAACTAGCATCTCAGCAACAATTAACAGTACTATTATGATATTTGCTTACTAGAGCTGTAGGTAATTTGTTACTTGGAGTTGACTGAGTCTTTGTAGCTCAGCTGCGGGTGATGTAGCATCTGGTCGTCTGTTTATATGTGCTTATTTGCATGAATAGCAAGCAAGCTGATCAACTGTAAGCCCTACCGTCCTAATCAGTTTGACTGTTGGATTTATGCATGGTACTTACATTTTGTTGCACATTCATCAAGATGAAGCGTTTCACAAAGCATATGGATCTGCCATATGATGATCAATAATCAATTAAATAACAATAATCAATCTTCTTTTTCTCTATCCATCAACATTGACCTGTTAGTTCTTTCTGCCCTTTTTCTTTATGGGTGTCCAATGAGTTGATGGTGTCAACTTGTGCATGCATGTGATGAGATGCATGTAATTATAAGAAAGAAAAAGGTCAACCCAATTTGTTATAGTTGCAATATTTACGAAAGGTATCTTAAAGTAATCATGACCTTGATCAACTCTCTAGCACTCGTTTGAAGTACAAAAGTTGAATAATTATGCTCAAACAATATCTTTAACCTAAGCCTAGCATGAAAAAGACTCAGTGTAGTTACAGTGTTTCCAGTCAACCTTGAGTTGAAGCCGCATGGAGGCAAGCCTTCACACCACATTCTAAGAGAGACATTAATCCCAATTAGAACATAATTCATAGACATTCTAGAAGCTTGTTGCTACTTTATGGGTAAGATCATGAATCATTGGATGCCCCTTTTATGCATGGAAGGCTTTATGTTGCCTTGAGAGCAGATGTAGTGACAATTCTTACTACAAATAGGAAGACTAGTATTAAGTCCAACATTCAAAGGCTATCAAACATGATATTGTTGGATGATCTTCACATCCAAGTAAAACGGAAGTGCATTTCAAATGCTCATGGAAAGTCAAAAGCAAGAGTATTACATCTCCCTCCCCATCTTCGTCATGAAGATGGTGCACAATGCTTTATGGGTGTACTTAGCTTGCTCATTAGTGTATGGATGCATTGTTGTTTGTATCATGAATGTATTGAGGAACATTAGTATCAAATTGTCATGGAGAGACTCAGCTATTGGATTGACATTTGCTTCACAAGCTACATTGTGCGTTCATCTATAGAACTAATCAATAAAATAAAAACTTGAATCTCCTTACTACAAAGAATCAAGAAAACCTATCAAGAAATAGGAAAATAGCATAGACATAGATAGTAGAGTAAAACCAAATTCCTAGGCCAAAATTAGATTAGCTTAGAGTGTGCAAATTATTTGATCATTGATAAAAGAAGGTGACTATGAAATTAGCTCCCAAAATCATGCTTATGACAATGGATGAGGAGAAAATGACAAAGGACGAGACAATTGGTCACTTGAAACCAACATGACTTGAGCATCTTACAAGATGCATGAATAAGGCCATCTTGTGGAATGAGTCACTTCACCTTGTGGGGTGTAAGAGAATAAGAGAATGCTTATCTTTAGGGAAAAGGACCAAGTTAGCAGCTCCCCAATAGCCTAGGATGACTCTCTTGGTGTAGGGAAGCTCAATGGGGCTATGAGCAATAAATATCATTTTTCCTTGGACAAGAGTATGATCACATATGGCCTAACCTTGTGCAGTTAAAAGGTCCCACCCTAGGTAAGGATGGTTTTGCCACTCTTGCTAGATTGAGTTAAAATTATTTCTTATAAATATGATTATTTTTTATTGATTATTGAACCTTATGTAACATAAAATAAAAGAAAGCCATTTTTTAATGATACACTAAGGTTTAGAACTCTAAGGATATAGAGGCTAAGGTTCAATGACTATTAGAAGACTTACAAAGAAATGAATGAGTTGTTGAATGAATAATTGGAGACTTTCTTTGGCTTGACATTAGTGTCATTGTGACTAGGGATTCAAGGAGCTAACCCACCTCTTAGAGGTCCCTTTCCTAGTTTACCAACTGGCTTATAGATCACCGTGCTATCAATTTAGAGAATTGGTGTTTCAAATCCTTCAAAGGATACACATTTCTTTGCCTATATTACATCCGTCAAGAGGATGGGTATTGTATAATCTATGCGCTAAAATTGATCCTCATTTGGGGATATATGCAAGTAGGACCTACTATGTCATGTATGACCTTTAGAGAATTTGATGGATCAAGAAACTTATATAGGTTAACATGTTTTCTTCTTTTTTCTTTTTGCACATATAAATTGCTCTATGTAAACAAGGAACGAGTACTTGAGACCTTATGCATATGCATGAAGGTGACTCACATTCTTCCTTTTGAAAGAGTTACTATCATTCCAAGGTACCCACCTCAAGAACTATGTATGGGAATACCTAGAAGTGCCAAGTTGTTATACCATCTACTATCCTTTACATAGATCACTAACTTATGAAAACATATCTATCATGATAGGAATATTATGGAGAATAGGGATGATTTCTATAAGGCTTCATTAATAAGACAAGTTGTGTATATATTATATATTTTCATGCATAACTATTATGTGCATCATTAGTACTTTTTGGGTGAATTGTTGTTGAAGGACCTTATGTTAATACTCTAATATGAAAAGAGAGTTTGAGGAGAGGAAGTTCAAGAAAGAGTGGTTAAGTGAGTGTGTTGAAAGATTTAATATTCCTATGTGTCCTACATCTCGAAGCTTTTCTTATGACAGTTGAGTAATGATCCTCATCATAAGTGGTTATATTTTAGATCTTATATGAGAATGCTTGTTGATTCCTGATTTGGGAGTTTAGAGAGAATGTTATGATCATTGTAGAGAAGATGATACTACTACACCTTAGCATAAAAATGGGTGATAGTTGGAGTATAGACTAGGGAAGGGTAGAATCCTATTTTCCCTAGGTGTTAGCCAATTCTATGGTCTTGCAATAGTCAACATCAAGAAATTAAATGGTTTGAAGAACTCAAAATAATTAGACTTTATAAGTTTGATTATATCCATGGAGATAAACCTAAGCACATAAATGGAAAATTCATTTTGAGGGCCAAATGGATTCACGATGAGATAACCAAGGCTATCCCACCTAATACGATAGCACTTTTTGAAAGAAGAAAGTCAAGGGCTATAAATTCACCAAATATTCTAATCCTTCTACTCAAATAGGGTTTTCAATCCCCCAAACCAAACCTCCTATCTTTTCATTTAAGGGACTTGAGATATATTATTGTAATTGTGATTTTTGTACCTGAGATTTTTAAACTATATATATATATATATATAGTGTATCTCATTTTAATTTGCTAATGTTCAATTATTCTTTGGTTTAGGATGCTGAGAAAGCTTATTCTTGATTCATGGTGTTCAACATAGTATACTGAATAGCGGTCAATCACTAAATGTGGAATTTGGAGAGGTGGTGATGACTTTTCTTAAGAATGTTTAAAATCCTCATAATGCTAGAATACAACAAGGTTGGTCATGAGAAATGCCTTGGAAAACTTGCTTCCATATTTTTGTAATCAATCTTGACTCTTCGAAACCTTAGGATGAACTTAGAAGGATCTAATGGCTAGAAGAGTTAAAGCTAGTTCACCAATTCATATTCAAATAATACCATACTAATGATATGGTAAATGCTAATGAGAGATAATGATGTTATGTCATTAGGTCTATGACAAACTACTGTTAGTTGTACCTCGGAGTAAATAGTTATGTATGGAAGATGCTCACATAGTGCACATGCCTTAAGAGGATTTGTAACACTACCAAATGAGTAAAGAGCTTGAGAGATTTTACGAAGATCAAATTGTACCCCTTCAAGAAATTCATGAGTAGAATTGGTTAGGAATCCAAGTTACTATTAGCTATGATACTTAGAAGCTATGGAATTGTATTGCTCATTTTTGCAATAATAAAGGCATAGATTGTCATTATTTATTTGAATTTCTAGTCCCCTTACTTTGATTTTATCGCGTATCTTAAGTCAATGAGAGAAAAAAATGTATAAATCAAGAAAATGTGAAATCCAATGAGTTGTGATTTATTGTCAAATCAAAACTACAGTGCATATATGGAACACTAAGAAAATATGTTTCTTTTGAGGCAAATTTAGCCACTAAACTTCAATGGCAAAGGAACTAAGGTAGAGTAAGATGCATAATCTTTGGATTGGATGATTATTTTTGTGCCATTGGTTCAATTGCAACAAATCAATCCATACCTACTCATCTTTGCATCACTATTGAAGCCAAAAAATTTTGTGGAAGCAATGGTGCAAAAACAATGTGGTGATCAAAGCTTCTCAATATGGGGAATAAATAAAGGTACTGAATTGAGCAAGGGTTCATTTGATCAAGTAGTTCACCTTGGGGAGTCCTTAGTGCTCTTTTAGAAAAAGAATTATGTATCTCTTAGTTGTGTATCAACTTTACAGGCCTAAATCAAGTGATAATAAAGAACAAATATCCTAATCCTCAAACTAGTGAATTCTTAAATAGAATCCATGGAGCAATAATCTTTTCAAAGGTTGATTTCATGTCAAGGTATTATCAAATTAGAAAGTATCAAGATGTTCATAGGATATCCTTTAATACTTGATATGGGCATTAAGATTTCCTAGTGATGCCTTTTGGATTGATCAACAACCTAATTACCTATAGTCAATTAAGGCATGGCATATTTTGACCCTACCTAGATGAATTTGTAATAGTGTTCTTTGAGGGCATCTTGGTGTATTTTGAAATCCCATAAAGATCATAAAGGTTAGCTAAAATTAGTACTTTAGATTATTTGGCAAAATAAAATCTACACTAAGCAAAGAAAATGCATTTTTATGCACTCACCAAATTGAGTATCTAGGATATATATCCTTAGTACTTATAGGATGGTAGTAGATCTTCATTAAATATTAATCCCTCATAGACGCACCCCTAACCAATCTTCTTAAGAACCACATGAAAATCATATGGATAGTTGAGCATTAGTAAAGCTTCAATAAACTAAAAGGATGTACTACAACACATGTATAAATTCCAAAAATTTCTCAAGAATTTGAAGTGTCCACCAATGCAAGCGAACTTGCAGTTGGAGGAGTCAATTAACACATGTAAAGCTTCTAGACTTTTCTCAAGAATTTGAAGTGCCCACCAATCCAAGTGGACTTCCAATTGGAGGAGTCTTGTTACATGAAAGAAAACTAGTTGGCTACACTTCTAGGAAATTAAAGCCCTATAAAACTATCTATGCCACCCATGACCTAGAACTTCTTGTCGTGATCCATGTGTTGAAACTATGTACCTTCTAGGGGAAGTTTTTGCTAGTAATAGATCATAAAATTCTAAGCTAGATATGCAACTAGTCAAAACATGAAACAAAGAAGATGGTAGACATCTCATAAGAGTTCAATTTTGAGGTTAGACATAGGATAGGGAAGGATGATGTTGTAGAGTTAATGCTTTAGACAAGAGAGCCTTCTTAAACACTATTGCAAAAGTAATATGTCTCAAATTAGTATCTATACTTGATAATCCTATTTTGGATGTTACTCATAGAGCCATCTCCATGGATTCAAAGTACCAAGCTCTCATGGAAGCAATAATCCAAGGAGGAAGCTCTACCAAGGAGAAATCCAAGATTAAAGATAGCGAGTCAACAAAGATTTCCAAATCCTATGAAGTGAAGATGAAAAATTTTTGGAAGCCCATTGCAATATATTTGGGCTATGAAAAGGCATCTTAAGACTATCCAAAGGAGCTATGATTGGGTATTGAAGAGAGACATTTTTGCTCTATGTAAATGCCTATCCTACTAAAGGTGAAGGTGGAAAGTCTCAAAATGCCAGGAGAACTTCAACCTTTTGACATTCCACAAATGAAGTGGGTAGAGGAGACTGTGTATCAATTTACCTATAGCTATTGATGGGTATAACTATAAAGTCAAGGGTATCCACCAAGATATTAAGATAGTACAATAAAAAAATAAGGCATACTTAGATCCTCAAAGAACTAAGAGATTATCCAAAGAAGGGGTGTGGTTTTCCTTGTGTAAGATTGGAAAGATTTTCTTATTGGGAAAATACAAGAAGCTTAGTCCAAGCTATTATGGGACACATGCAATAAGAAAATATTTGGGAAACCAAGCTTATAAACTCTTGTTATCTCAACATCTAAAGATCCATAATGTAAATCATGTCAACCTATTAGAACTTTATGTCGCTAACCTTAACCATATCTTAGATTATGAACATATAGTTATTCCATCCTAAGCAATGCTTGAAAGGAAACAAAAGAAGATCTTAGATACTAGATAGAAGCTTCTTGGTTTTCACATTCTTTGCAAATACCTTGTATAATAGAATGAGTATCTAGAAGAAGATGCCACATGGATCCTATTTCAAGATGAGGACATCTCAAAATTTTCTATTGAGGGAAGGATGTAATGTAGCCATTTTGTGTACTAAATCCCAAGTAATATAAGTCCCAAAATTGTCAAATTAAGACCAACATAAGACGACTTACACCATTGAAAAATGAAAAATTATTTAAATGCAATAGCTCAATATCATAATAACAAATTAACCTTAAGTCAAGGCTAAAGATGACAAGCATGAGAACAATTTAGGAAACTTGAGACTCAAGAATTGTTATAAATTAATTGTGAAGTCAAGACTACCCCAAAAAATCATTATACAAAATTTGGACTTAAAAATGGTCCCTTTAAGAAGTTTGATCACTCTCCCTCCTCAAAAATGGGGTTAGGGTTAAATTTTTGCAAACAAACTGACAATTTGTCTGACCTTTGAATCTACTCTACAACCTCTTTTTGGTGATTTAGCATGCCATGAGATTCTTATAAAGGGGTCACATCAATTTCAAATCTTTTGAAATATAAAGAATCTCATGGTGTGTTATAGGTCAACATAAAGAGCTTGAAGAGCACATTCAAGGATCTACCAAATTTTGAGTTTGTTTGCAAAATTTTTATCCTAACCCCATTTTTGAGGAGGAAGAGTGAGTCAAACTTCTTAAAGGGACCATTTTTGTGTCCAAATTTTACCTAATGTGAGTATTCTAGAATTTTACAACATTGTAAATGGACACTAAGAATTCATCCTATGTGTAGTGTCTCTACATTACATGTTGGCATTTGTATACTTTTTTAGCAACGTCTCTTTCTCCCCATGAAAACTAGTCTCTCATAATTAACTATGGCTAAGATACTAAACACTTTTTATGATTAAATTGATATTTTCCTCTCAGTCTAGTTGATAATTTGCTTGATAAAAATCAACAACATTATCTACATAGGAATTCCTAGGCTTGAGTCTTTACACACACCATCGCAAATGACCGTCATAATATAAATGGTTAAAGAAAAAAATTAATTTGAATCATAGTTTTTTTTTAAACCTCAAGGATTAATTGGTTCCATCACAAAAAGAACAATTGAAAAGCAATACTCTTATCTCGCATATGAATACAATTTTGAGTGTAGATAGCTCGAGCATGTAAAAGACCCTTGCAAAAGAGTTTTCATGTGAAAATTTAGTAAAATTTAAATTCTTTTCTTTAGAAGTCAGTTCAACTTCGTGCATGAGGAGGAGGAGAGAATTTGCATGGTAAGAAGTACTTGACAAGAACTAGTCAAAGCCACAATGAAATCAAAGCATATGAAAGAGATGTGAAAATAGAGTTCTAATTACTTAAATTCTTGCCACTTTCCATTAACCCCTTATCTCAATCATGTAGGGTGTTCTCCTTTAGCTTCACCCCCTATGAAAAGGATAGATTTACCCCCTTGCTTGTCTTTCTTTTCCCTCCATCACCTTCATGTTGGGCTACTCATCCCCTCTTGTGGAGTGGAAGGCAAAGCAAAAGAAGATTGAGAGAAAGGTCAAGAATTAATCACTACCATCTCTCCCTCCCTTAATCCATATTAAGACTAGCCCTCAACTTCACTTGAATCAGCCCCTCTATTGGATCTATGCAAATTAGCAGCCTCATCAATTCATTATCTCTACTTTTACCCTCTAGTATCAATGATATTTAGCTCTATTATTGATTCCTCATCATCACCGTCATCAAATCCAATATTTCTCTCATTGTTAATGTAGTAATCATGTGATTCTTAGGCCAAAAACTAGTCCTTGATCAAAAAATTTCTCTCTCTTATGATCCATAGAAATCAACCTCTCTTAAACCTCCACATTGCAAAATGTAGTCATCTCCACCAATAGTTTCTCAACTTGTATTGGCCTTCTTTCCCATATTCAACAATGATTTTCATTCATCTAGAGTATTCTTGAACCACTACATTCTCAAGCTCAAAAAAGGATTAGTCCAAGTGATCCCCCAAATTCTATCTCAAATCGTCCCCTTGTTCTTCATCTCTTTCTTGCAATTTGGCACTATCTCCTATCCATATACAAGGATTATATCAAGATCCAACCAAGAAAGCCTAGAGGAGACAAGTATATGTGACTTTTCATGGATGCACATATGAACCCAAGCAAGCATACTTTATTGAATTGATCCACTACCAAAACACATGGTACATGACCTTCCCATCTAGCTCAATAGTTTATTATACGAAGATGATTAGAGCAAGGAAATCACTTGATAATATGATCACTTTTGATACACAAGTTGTGCATTTAGGAGAGGATTAGTTACATCGATAAGGAAGGAATAACACAATCTTAAATGATTTGGTATTGTTGCTTCTCTTAGATAGTGTTAAGCATAGTGGATGGAAAGGAGGCACGAACAATGATAGGACCATGATTGGTAGAGCTTTGCAAATGGGCAAGGAAAAAGAAACAAGGATAAATAAAAGCAAGGATAGGATACTCCCAAATTGTGAAAGAGCTATATGATTTTTTGATTGAGTAATCATGATCCCCTCACTCCCACTAGGAAAATCCACGCTATGTGAGCATGGGAGTATTTATCTTCTTGCCATAATGTCAATATTGGGGTGGGCACGTGCATGTGTGTGGAGTAATAATCCTCCTCTACTTCATCTTAACATCATCTCCTCTATCTTGTCCATCTTCTTCTCCCTCTTGATGTCATAAGAAGCTTTAAATTCATGAGAAACATACTTTGCACCATTATTAGTCTTAGGATGGTTTAGTATCTTTCCAAATGAATTTTTTGCAAGTGCCAAAACATTTATGGAAGTAAGACAATGCATCTTTCCTAGCCATAAGGAAATCCCCCCTTTCCTAGTCACATAATTAATAATATAATAAAATAGGATGCCCCCTACTAAAGACCTTGTAGGCATAGGCCCACATATATCATTGTGTACCAGGTAAAGTGGCTCACTCTTTTCTCTGTTTAAGCTCCTCTTATGGGTTGAATGAGTATGCTTATCATATATATAATGCTCATGTATAGAAAAATCAACAAAAGTAAAAACTAGAAAGTAACCCAAATGAGAAAGAATTTACATTCCCTTTGTACGCATATGACATAATCCAGATGCCACACTTGGTTATTCAATCATCATAATTACATGATCTTTTACCATGGATGAAGAAGATAGGTCACACATTTGGCTCCTCTAGGTACAACAAGTGAGCGCTTGTGGAATTTATATAATTGACTACCCAAGGTAGTGGAATATCCCAAGTCATCAAGCTAACTAGTAGAGATCAAGTCCTTTGTGAGCTTGGTCACATGCCTTACATTCTTAATGGGGTGAAGGTAGATCCATTCTAAAATGAAATCTCTTGAATCGACAATTTCACACATGTATTCATTCCCAAGGTGGATAGATCCACGCTTTTTTCTATCATATGAATATTACTCCCTATGAGGAGTTACATGAAAAGAAGTACTTGAATCAAGTATCGAATCTTGGTTCAAGTGCCAATCTAATGCAATGAATACATCCATATTAAGACTAGAAGTAAACAACACTTCACCATTATCTTCATGTGCACTTATTGCATTCACTTCCTCAACCTTCACTTTACCTTTTCACTCTTTCTTGTCAACATCCTTGTCATCATTCTTGTTATCTTTCTACTCTCACTTCCATTTATGACAATCCTTTAAACTAATTTTGCAACATTGCAATATGATAATGGATTTAGCCAATGCATCCAATTACTTACACCTCTTTAGACATATTTGTAGGATTTACTTCATTTGTATTAGGACATCTTAGATTTTCTCTTTCCATGAACTAAAGTTTGTAACATTGGGTTTCATAATGTTATAGAGTTAGTTGTTCACAATAGATGATGAAGCCACAACTAACTGCCAAACCAACAAAAGCAAAAAAATGCACACAAAAAACTACCAAATTTTTGGAGCAAGTTACTCAATATAACTAAGAGCGAGAATAAGCTAAATGAACCATTGATGAGAAATAAGACATATAATACTATCAAAAAGTTGCGTAAATGACTACATAGAATCAATAAATTGTAGTACTAGATCAATGAGTCTTCATAAACATAATACCATAATAGCATCAAGTTGTGTAAGACCAATTTCCCTAAAATCCTTGCAACAAAATCAAAACTGTGTCTATAAAAATGCTCATTCACAAGCACATATCATAGAGTATATCTCACAAGATATGCGAGTCATATACTACAATAGGATATGAATATAGTACAATTTTTGCTCCAACGAATAGTGACTCATGCAACAACAATTAACAATAAACTCTAGAATGGTAAAAATTACAATCTACAACCTTTGTAAAACAATCTAATTTGATACAACTTGTATCTAATAGTCTGTAACTTGTTATCTTTACTACGTAAACCGTATATAGCATCTATATAGTGGACATTGTGAATGTGATTTAATCTACAAGTTTCAAATAGTTTGTGTGAAATTATAGAAGACAAATGCTTGTGCAACACTTACAAGTAAAAAACTGAGGCCAAAACAACCTCAGATTTGAAGTCAACTAAGCTCTTTGAGCCTTGCTCAAGTATTTTTTGACCTCTTCTTGCAAACCAAATTTCAATTAAAATAAAGACCATGAAAATTTCTACTTGCGGTGCTGGCTAGGGAACAATTTCCCTAAAATCCTTGCAACAAAATCAAAACTATGTCTATGTTAATGAAGCTATATGGAGCATGGAGAATACATAGAGAAAGAAAGAAAGAAATATTAACATTCACTAAAGATCAAATTGACCTATGAGACATGTCCATATACAAAGGAATATCCTCATGATATCATGAAAGTGAAAAATGAAAATGAAAATCCTATCTAGATGTGCAACAAGTGTAAACATCATCATTAAGGCAAGCTCTCAATGGATACAACCATGTCCATCTGGGGACACGAGGCTATATGCATGTGAGATACAACAATGCCATGCAGATCTAATGCCACCTAGTGGAGTATAGGGGGATGTAAGATGTGATAGCTAGAGGGGGGCCTCTTGGGACAAGCTTCTAAGTAGCTCCTAGGGAAAAGTGCTAGCTCTATGGGCCAAGTATTTCTCATGCTACTATTGAATCTAGATGACCCCTCATTGGTGGGAGTATGGCCTCCTCTTGTTAGATGCACTAGGTTTGTCATCCTCTCTAATCGCTTATTCTCTATGTAGCAACAGACCTCTCCTTGGTGGGAGCATGGCCTCCTCTTGGTAAATGCACTAGGTCGTTCACTCGCCCTAATCTCCTATGCTCTCTGTAACAACAATTCTCTTGATCTCCCTATCCCTAGATCTATATGTCCCCTAATTGATGTAGATCCCTAATAAAAATTTGTCAAGATTTTATTGCCATGAGGGATGCTCTAACTCTTTGGATCTCCAATATGTATCGCCCCAAATATCTCTAATCTGATGTACTTATCACCAATTGTATAGTTTTCTACCCCCCCTAAAACAATGCATGATACTTCTCTTGTATCTGGGCATAGGGACTACACTAGCATAGGAAGTGCTCTTCTGTCTCCACCTCCTCATGGCATAGTCCATAGATCCTCTCCTCCTTGGGTACCCATTAGGTGCCGTGCCTATTTCTATCTCAACTTGGTGTGATGATACACTAAGCTGGCTTGTGGCAACTCACATGGCCTATGGCATGTAGCAAACCATGTACAATGGTCTAGTAATGCACCCATCCTCAATGAGGCTCATGAAAAGGTATATGTAGTGTTGCATCTTTGTGGGGAGGGAAGCTTGGGGTGCCACCCATGTGTTGTGTGTGTGTATCTATGACACAAGTCCTACATGATGATCATGTTCCTCTCTATCCACAAGAGCTGGGGATCATGGTCATATTGGAAGGGAGGGAGGCTCATCATGGTTATGTCATACCTAGCCAATAGCTACTCCACCAGGAAGTACCATGATCTCTCACATCCTTCATGGGCCATTTATCTAGAGGCTTCCAATGCCCTCTATGATAACATGTCAGATGTCATGTCCTATACTTCTTGTATAAAAGTGACCATCTAGAAAAGGGCCTCTATCTCCATGGGTGTTGCAACAAAATCTGCTCTAAGTATCTCATTGGGCATTGAAGTTTGCTGCATATCCTACATGACAAAAAAATAAGCTGATGCGGCTCTATCTGTGTCCAAACTAATGTGGCTAGTCTAGGGGCCTAAAGAGTTGCTGCTAAATACATGAGAGCAGGAGTAACCATAGTGTCAAATAGCCACTTCTTGGTATATGGCTCCTGCAAGTATGTCTGGTGGCGTTGTCTCTCTAAAAGCACCAATGATGCATATTCATTGGTGAAACGATCTTGTGTAACTTGTGCCATGGAAAAGCAGCCTAATGTGGTAGTATTAAAGACTCCCAAGTAAACATATGAGCTCATCACCTATACTAGCTATCTATGCAAAGTGAAGGATGATCACTTGTGCGCTTAGGCTAATGTGTGGAAGATTTGCATATTGGTTTACCCAAGGTTTGCTAACAATCCTCTATCTAGGCAAAAGCGATGGAGGGCTTCGAGGTGTCTCTAGAGTCCCTCATGTGTCTCTTAAATCAAAACAATATCATTAGCATACAACATAATGTGGATATGGATACCTGCCAAGTCAAAGCCAACTCCTCCTCCTCTATGATGTAGTCTGTGATCTAATCAATGGGTGTAAGCATGAATAGGCAGACTTGATACGTATTCCCTAGAGATCACTAGTAATCTAGTAGCTTCCTCTTTAATATAATGGGAACCTTTGTCTAAAAGTTGAAGCATCTTCAAGTTAAAGATTTAATTTAACATAACTAAAGGTAGCCAATTGATGGCACATGATGTTCTTTAAGTAATTTACAATGCCCTCTATCCATCCCCCCCCTCTCTCTCTCATTGCCATCTCTACAAGAATTCTTGTACGAGCTTGCATTGATAGCTACTAAGATGACAAACAATGGTAGGCTACAATAGGACATTGATAGCTATACTAGGAAGAAACTTGTAGCTACTAGCAAGAAAATGGTATCTATCAGTATGACAATGGCACCCACCAATGTGTCAATGGTAGCTATCAACATGGAATGATAGTTATCAATAGGACAAAGCTACTGATTAGCTAGCAGCAAGATATTGATAGCTACTAGGATAAAACATGTAAGATACTGATAGCTACCAGGATAAAACATGTAGCTACCAGTAGGAAAGTGGCACCTCTTAGTATGACAGTGGCATCCACCAATGTGTAAGTGGTCGCTACTCAATGGTAGCTAGTAACATACAGTGGTGGCTACTAGCAACACATAGGTAGCTACTTGGACAGTGGTAGTTAGCTAATAAAAAATTAGAATTCATTGTTCAACCATGTGAAGACTTGCACACAAATTGGCATGAGAGTCAAGAGCCAATGTTTCCCAAAATAAAAGATTCACATTTCAATGGACTTTAAGACTAAAGACTCAAGAGTTTGGATTTGAAATTGCAAGTGACAAACATGTAAACTCCCATGTATATTGCCATAAAGGCTACACACAAATGATAAATACTAGACATTAAAAAAATACTAAACAAAGTTCAACCCACAATGTACAAGTACTTGCCTATCTTGGCTATTTGGATGGATAAAAATTTTATTGCCCCAAATATGGCTAGCAAGTATGATTGTCCCTATTCACATTCCTATGGAATCCAAGTATGGTGATGTATGAAATTTGAATTATACATGTTGGAATGCAACTATGGTTGCAACCATCATTGAAACTTTATACAAATCAAATTAAGGTACTTGAAAAGATCAAAGTTCCTACTTACATTATAGCTCAAAGACATCAAAATATGATCACAGTATAATGTTGAGTACATGACAGTTTACAAGATAGCTTTGAACTTTTTAGGGTGTATGATTCCTATCTAAAGTGTTCAAATAGCCGCATGTGCTTAACAACAATACTCTCACAATCTATGTTTCTCTCCAAGGATAAGGTTATTGCAAAGTTTCAATCCATCATCTATACCAAGCCAATAGTTGAGCCAATTACAAATAGTACAAGAAAGATATTGCCTTATCTTCCTAATGTGTTGAGCATATACCTTCTTGACTACACATGCCATGCATGGGGGTTTCCACAATGTCTTCTATTCAATCACTGTCATCCACAAGGATAGTACTCATTGCCCAATAGGCTGGTTCGTGCTCCCAAATGTATGACAAATTCTTGTAAAATATTGGCTTTCCCCTTGGTCTTTGAAAGGTAGTCTCTTTCACATAGCTCTCTTGTGCAAACAACCCTTTACTCCATTTTTTCTTTCTTGACTATCATTTTTGTCTATTGAAACTCAAATGCATTATAAATTGTGGTGCATCCTTAACTAGGGTGGTTTGCCACATTTGAGCATGAAGCACCTTTTGTCTAGTTGTATTCCTATTGAGTGTCCTCCTACAAATCCCTCATATGCTTCTTAGAGCCCATCCAAGTTCTTGTATTCTCCTACACATATTCTCAACAATCCATCGTACCCTAATTTATACATTGTGATGTAATAAGCTAGTAGGGTTGGGTTTTGATAAGAAGATAGGTGAGCCTTTTCTTCTCCATGGGCTAGTTTAGCAATTCATTTTTAAGAATGTATGCAAATCAATCATCCCAATAAGGACTTAGGTCTACTCTAAGGAGTTAAATCTTTCTACTCAATTTGAAACAAGTGTGCAATTGGTAAATCATCTACAATTCCTTATGGTGATTTCCCACTTAGAATTTGTGACATGGGGCTTGCCATGTGATGTGAACACTAAGGACTCAAACTCAAGCAATTAGAGGAGACATTGTATGCCTAGTTGTGCATGGTTTGTTGATAAGATAAACTTGACAGTCTACAAAGAAGGTGAATGGGGTGGCCAAAAGGTGAATGAGGTGACCATTCTTAATCTTTCCCTTTTTGTTCTTGAGTAGTTCATTTCTACATCAATGAGTTTTCTACTTACGAATCTCACTATTGATGGAAGTCCACGTTGTATGTTGCTACATAATTTCTCCAATAGAAATCTATGATACATCAATGTGTATATTGAACATGTATAGAGATCTAGAAATGATAGTGTAATTCAAAATACAAGTCCTATAATATCTAGTCCAATGGAGAAAGCATTGAACACCATTCGTATTTATTTGTAATGAAATATCAACCTTGACTTTAAAGTAGTCACTTGTAATCTCGCTATTTGAAACCATATGTAGTAAGTTACACCCATGTTTAATCCAAAATTGCCATCTCAAGGGCTCAAAGAGAGTTTCACCTAAGGCAGCTAATGGAAGTGCAATGTGCTTGTGAGCTCCTTCCCGTGAAGGTGTTCACTCTTAGAGCTCCTAAGCTTTTTCTTAGCATAATGCTTGGGATAGAAGCACTTGGGTTGAGATCTTAGAAAGATACATCTATAGGAATAGGTTCGGTGAAACTTTTTATCCAATAATGCTTGGGATAGAAGCATTTGGGGGTTGGGCTCTTAGAAAGCTACATCTATAGGAATAGGTTCAATGAAACATTTTATCCAATATTTCAAGGCTCTCCAAATTAGTGGATTCCATTTTACCAAAACACCAATAGGCAACGACACATGCATGGAGCGTAATGATACACCCATTCCAAGGTCTACATCCTTGAACCTATTTGGTCTTGCCATTCAAGTTAACTGAGTTTGTCCTTGAGAGGACATAATTGAAAACCGTTCATCACTTTGTGGTTGGACTCAAATCTCCAAAGGTAGCACTTATCAAGGTTCATTGTAGCATGTTACTTAACATTCCTCCAGTGCTCAAGTCCAAATCTACATCTTTATTTTGAAACTTATCTTGAGTCTCTGTTGAGCCAAAATCACCAACAGTGAGGAATTTGGACAACTTCTATTGTTTCATAAGTTAAACTCACTTCAGCAACAATCTCTCACCTTGTCTCTCAACACTCCACTCTAACTAACTATGCATCTCACTATCCAAACCTAGCTTTGAGTGTAGTGAACTCACCAACTTATCTTTTTGCATTGTAATATGAAAGCTTGAAGGCTCAAAGATGGTTCCATGACCATGATCAACATGATCCAATGCCATCACTTCTTTGCATCCACCACCGAGCACACCAACAAGTCGAGAAGCTAGTAGAAAATAAGAGAAGAGAAAGAAGATGAACAAGAGCTTCATCTTCCCTTAGTCCCTTGCTCAACACACCTCTCACTCATTCACTCTCAACAATGGATGTATGATGATAAAATAGAAGAAGAGAATAGAAAGCTTCAATAATTACACTAATAGAGCTTCCCCAACATGGATGCAACAAAAGGGTAAATACAAGTGAGACCCCCCACCCTTATATAGATACAAATTAGGGTTAGGGTTAGGTCACCTCTCTAGGAGAGTGCATTGTTTTAGGGTTATGGTTTGCACTCCACTTCGCATTTTAGGATTTGTACCCCTTTTGTGTTTTAGGGTTTCCACCACTGTGAATTAGGGTTTATGCTCTCTTTTGGGCATCCTACCCACTTTGGGGCTTCTAGGCTATTCAATCCTCATTGCATGCTTGTACCTTAGCCTAATTTGAGCAAACCTATGCTAATCTAATCATAAATACATGTGCACAACCCATACAACAATTACGGGTGTGAAAAATACAATACAAAAGATAAATACAATGTATACGAGAGTGAGATCAACTCTCACAAAATAATACATCTATGATAATCTAATGTCCATGAAGTACAAAAAATAGTGTAAGTACACAAAAACATGTTGGGGATAAAGGCACTTGTGCCTAACCGCATGTATATTACTACACTGACAATACTCGCACACCTGTACACTATGGGTGGTGAGCACCCATCACTATCACTTCATTAATTATTCTTTTAGTGACATTTGAATGAAGGGAAGTCTAGTCACACATTGTGACTATTGGAGTTCCCATATCTTTTATATCTCTCTCTCTCTCGCTCTTGCTCCTTCTACCATAGCTCTTGCTTCCACTTGTGTGCTTCCACTCGGTGCTCACTCTCTTCAATTGGTATTAGAGCTATGTGAGGAGATTCTTCATCCTTTGCTTTAGCCTGGATTCAAAGCTTCAATGCAAGGTTTCATAGTAGCCATTGTTTCTTTCTCCCAATATATGCATTGAGTCTTTCCTTCTTCTGGCTCGTTCCAACTTGCTCTATGCTTATTGAGGAGCTTCCCAAGGCTTAGCTAGGCCTTTTTGAGTGCTTGTTGAGCTAAGGAGTAGCCATTTTATCCATTTTTTAGCGGATACAAAGCATGCTGTAGAAGTGGTGGACAACTATGGCAGCTTGACAGCACTGTCATATTTTGGCCATAATTTTGTATACAATATTGGATTTAGAAGTTCTATAGCTAGAAACAAAGAGCCGACAAGATCTACAAATATGGACACTCAATAAGTTGATTCTATGGAGTTTTATATTCTCTATTCGCACAAAACAAAACTATTTTGGTTTAGACAACAAACAATAAATTCCATAATGCATGTTTGATGCTTCAGGGATGCTATTTTGATACCCAAATGGTATGGTTATGGATTTGTGTTGATTTGGGTACACATTTGTCTCAGTTTTCTCAGAGATTTCATTACTATAATATCAAGGTTGAATGTCATTTATCTAGGAAAATCATATGTCTCTTGTCACTTGATGCTTTTGGGGCTTAGTATTGATGCCCAAATGTTCACTTGACACTTGGGGATGCTTAACACATATCTTAGAATACTTTTGGGCTTCGATTGAGCTTGCATTCACTTATTTTTTACTACCATATCCCTACTATTCATAGTGGATAGCAAACAATTGTCTGATAAAGATTATTCTCATCATGCTTTGAAGCTACTCCTCAAGTACCACATATTGGATGTATCGACACTTTGGTTGTATGCCTATGAATATATTTATGATATGCTCCTAAGTTGAGATTGGAGCTTGGATGCTTTGACATTGGCTATCATTCTTATCCTTCAATGCTACTTGGATGCTACAATCAGAATCTTATAGACTACTTGGGTTCAATGCTTCCAAATGTATGCTCTATGGATCTCTTGGATACTCGAATACCATTCACATGATGTTTTGAGCTTTGCTTGCTCATTTAGCATTCAACTTTTGATTCAGTGGGAGCTACTTTTCTTTATGCACTGAGCCACATTAGCACTTGGATGTACTACAGAGTGGGATGATTTGATCTCTTGGCTTGGACTGGGTACATATGTCTATCACGGTGTTGTTAGTGGTATTTATGTGCTTTTGGGTTATGTGTTGAGCATTACTTAGCAAATTATGCATATGGCAGTTCTCTTCATTTACCTTTGATACCTACCCTGTGCATGATGTCTATGCCCATTGCATGTACGGTTTCTAACACAGTGCAGTTTTGACAATCTTCAGTGCCAATTGTTCCTAGCTTCTTCCTTCTTGGTTGCTCACAATTGATTGTTAGCATATTTCTGCAATTTATTACAGTAACCTATCATTTCAGTTCTATGCATTCTATTTGAGGGGAGTCACCTAGACTTGATAATCTTTTGCTTATGAGTTGTGGACATCTAACTACTTTGGCAATATCTCTAGTCTCTCACTTGATTTAATAGTGTTTTGGGACTAATTTGCAGGCTATTATAGTAGCCCATCTTGCCCTTCTTTATACTTGCTTGGTCTCATCATGGCCAGTGTGGTTCTCGTGATAGTGCTATCTTCAATATTGAGAAATTGGGCGGGACCAATTATGGCTATTGGAAGACCCAGATATGGTAGGTTTTAGTGTAAAAATTACAAGTTAGACCACTTAAAAATAGGGGTGCCAAACCCAAAAACATTGTTGCTGAGGATTGGAATGAGCTAGATGACCTATGCAAGTCCACAATCATTTTATCACTCTTTAAGAATGTTCACTACAATGTTATAATTGGAAAGCTGACTACATATAAGCTTTGGACACATATTAAGAATCTTTATGACAAGTAGACTCCTACATCTCAAATGTATTGGTTGAAACACTTGATGGACCGTTGTATGAAGGAAGGGACTTCTATGTTTGCACACTGGAATGAGTTTTACTCCATCATCAGTCATTTAGCTTCGCAAGAGATTGAGTTCAAGGATACTTTGCATTCTTTATTTTTGCTTAGTACTCTACCTGAGTCATGGGACACTTTCTGTATGGCTCTTTGTGCTAAGGATGGTTTGAAATTGTAGGATGTTGAGAGTGACCTGTTGACAAAATAGGTGGATAGAAAGAACATGGGTACTTCCCCGACATCCCATGTATTGATTGTGAGAGGCCAACAAGGTAGAAATGGCCGTGATAGAGACTCTAATAGGTCTCAATCATCTAGAACACGTGGATAGCCTCACAATAAGTCTCATGGCCATAAGTCTGGTTTACTTATCATTATTGTGGGAAAGTAGGTCATATTCTACCATAGTACTATAAAATGCATGAAGACAATCGCAAGAAAAAGAAAAATGATAAAGCGCAAGACAAGAATGATAATCGCAGCATTGGGCCTAGCAAGTCTAGTGTCAAGATTGAGGAGATTAATGTGGTGCAACCTAATGTAACTGATGATCTTATCTCAACAACTTCTTCTTTGGATGTTTCATAGTTGATTGATGCTTTCTCAGGATATACTCAATGCTGGTTGACAGATTCAAGGGCTTTCTTTCATGTGACCTCCCATAGAGAGTGGTTTTACTCCTATCGTAATATGACTTGATCTATCCGTTTGGGTAATGACCTAGCATTGGAGATCGTTGGTGTTGATGATGTCCAATTGCATTTTGGTTTAGGCAACATATTCGCTCTTCATGATATACGTCATGTACCAACTCTCATGAAGATCCTTATCTCTATGTTGGCACCTTAGATGGTGTAGGTTATGTTGTCTGCTTTGGTGATTCCTCATGGAAGATTTCCATGGGAATCTTGTATGTGGTGCGAAGTCTAGTACCCTCTATCCTTTACTTGTATCTAAGTCAGTTGACTATGTTTTGACTATGGCTGCAATTCCACATGTATCTCTTTGATATCGTTGTCTTGGGCATATGTCTTTGAAAGGAATGAAAATGCTTACCAGTTTGCAATATCTTTTGTCTCTAGACTATAAGTATATTGATTCTTGCGATCATTGTTTATATGGCAGGTAGACACGTAGTACACATAGAAGTCTGACATAAGTGTATGGGTGAGCCTTTGGCTCTTATTCATTCAGATGTATGTCGTCCCATGCCTTTGAGAGGTAGTGTGAAGTACTTTGTCACATTCATTGATGATTACTCACATAAGGTTTGGGCTTATCCTATTAAGCAAAAATCAGATGTCTTGTCTATCTTTTTGCATTGGCTTGCTCTTGTTGATAACCAATCTGAGTATAGGTCGAAATGCCTAAGTTCTTATAATGGGGGTGAGTATATCTCGAAAGATTTTGAGCAATTTTGCGATGAGCGGGGTATGAAGCATCAATTGACCGTCCTCCCTCCCCAGAATGGTATTGCCGAATGCATGAACAGGATTATTCGGGAGAGAATCCATAGTATGCTTAGTCAGGCACACTTACAATAGCATTTTGGGCTAAGGCGATTACTACTATTATACACTTGATTAATTGGTCCTCCCTTGCATTGCTATTGATTGCTAGGTTGTAGAGAAGGTCTAGATTGGGAAACCTCCATTTATATGCTCATTTGTGCATCTTTGGTTGTGAGGCATTCTGCCATGTTCCCAAGGACAAGCACAATAAGCTAGATCCTAAGTATGTAAAATGCATCTTTCTTGGTTATGGGGATGTAGGTGAGATGGGCTATTACTTATGGGATCCACAAGCTCACAAGGTTATCTGCAGCCATGATGTCATTTTCCATGAGGAAAATATGCATAAGCAGCCTAAGCATGTGGTTGAGGTACATAGGGTGACCTTTCAAGAGGATTCTCCTGCTTCCGTACAGCTAGCTAGACAATCTACAGCATAGAGATGCTCCAGTGGCCTAGGCCTTGCTTTTATTGTGTAGGATCATTCTACTTTGAGATGCTCTACTAGACGTTAGCCTAAGCGCTTTACGTCTTCCATGGACTATGTTATGGTGACAAATGTAGGTGAGAGGCACTAATTTTATCCATGCATCCATTTTTTCAGCATGTGGCATTACTTGTATGATTACATGACATGGATTTGACTTTGCATTTCTTCTCAAATCATGAGTTATTTAGCAAGGAATTCATTTTTACAGCATCTCTTCAAGACACATTGCATTGAGACAAAAGCAAGTGCATCTAAAGAATGGTACTCAATTGAAAAAGGAGGTTTTGAAGTTACTATTCATGTCAGCTTTGTATACAAGAGATATGCTTATGTGATACTAGGAAAATATATTTGGTGGACTACACCTCAAAACTACACCTTTGTGATACTAACACATCATGGGACTTCAAGTGATAACTTGTCATAAGGCCCAAAAATGGCATAGTAGAATAGAAAGGTACAACATGTAGGCACATCTCAGGACTACACCCTCATGACACAAAATATGTGAGGGTTCACCATTGAGCATAGGGAATCACATTAGAGCGCATCGCAAGTAGAGCTTGAGTGACTACTACTACTCATATAGATGGACTCCCATAGAGGGGGGTGGGGGTGTGCTGGTGGTGAGAGAGAGAGGGGAGGAGAAAAAAAGAAAGAAAGAAAGATATATTAATGCGAGGCCATGCTGCATAGAGATGATAATCACTCATCAGGCTATGTAGTTGGAGTTTAACTCCTTATAGACTAACCATACATGGGATTTGGTTCCTTTGCCTAGAGGTAAGAAGGCATTGCCATGCAACTGGTTATACAAGCTGAAAAGTATCCTTAGATATCCCAAGCCTGCTTATAAGGCCAAATTGGTAGCTAAGGGTTTCAAGCAAGAATATAGTGTTGACTTTAATGAATTATTTTCTCCTGCATTCAAAATGATAACCCTACACTTGGTACTAGCATTGGTTGCTCACTTGGACCTTCATCATATGGATGTAAAGACAGCTTTTTTACATGGGGACTTGCCTAATGAGATCTATATGCAATAGTATAAGGGTTTTGAAGAAAAAGATAAGGAACACCTAGTGTGCAAGTTGAGAAAGAGCCCTTATAGCCTTAAGCATGCACCTAGGGAATAGTATCACAAGTTTGATGCTTTTATGCATTCATAGGGATATAGCCATAATGTGATGGCATAAAGAAAGCTCATGATGGTAGCCTTATGATTTTGGTACTCTACATGGATGATATGCTTATTGCTAGGAGAGCTCATGATGAGCTAGATGCCTTGAAAACTCATCCCAAGAAGAGCTTTGAGATAAATGACATAGGACATGGCCTCGCATATTCTTGGGATGTGCATCAGGCACAATCACTCTAAGGGGCTCCTTTATCTATCACAAAAGGAGTATATCTAGAAAATCCTTGGGCAGTTTCATATGTAGAATGGTAAGCCTATTGGTTGTCCTCTACCTTCTCATGTGAAGGTTAGTCAGGCCAATTGTCTACAGTTTGATGAGCAGAAGGCCGAAATGTCCAAGATCCCTTATACATCCACCATGGACAATTTGATGTATGCCATGATATCCACTCGTCTAAACATAGCATTTGCAATGGAAGTTATGGCACGCTATATGGCTATACCTAGTAGACAGCATTGGGATGCCCTCAAGGGTATCATGAGATACTTGAAGGGCACATCAACTATGTGCATATGTTATGGTGGCCAGGATACATGATTCATGGGGTACACTGACTCTAATTATACAAGACATGCACATAGTAGGAAGTTCATCTCTAGCTATGTCTTCAACTTTGCTGGAGGTATTGTTTCTTGGATGTCTAGAATGCAGAAATACGCACTCCTCTCTACTACCAAGATCGAGTATGTTGTAGTTACTAAGGCTTGCAAGGAGGCTCTCTGATTAGGTTGCGTGGTAGCAGACCTTGGTATTATTGATGTGGTCCCTACATTACATTCGGATTTAATGAGTGCTATCCAATTAACCAAAAATTCGATCTTCCATGCGAAGACGAAACACATTGAGATGCGTTATCGCTTCATTAGAGAGGTCATTAAGGACAAGTATGTTGACCTTGTTAAGATCTCAACTAACCAAAATTCTGCATATCTACTCACAAAAAGTCTCTCAATGGATCATTTTGTCTTCCTTACGAAGTTGATGGGCATTGGATGAGATTATATCTTTCCTCATCATGTTGTACTTATGTACATTTGTACTTTGTCACTTTTTTCTTGTTCTCTCCTCACTAGGAGCACATTCACCTTTAAGTGGGAGGTTTTTGGGAGTAAAGGTGCTTGTGCCTAGCCACCTATATATTACTACATTGATAGTACTTGCACAACTATACACTACAGGTGGTGGATGCCCATCACTGTCTTTTCATTCTTTATTCTTTTTGTGACATTTGAATAAAGGAAGGTTAGTCACACATTGTGACTGTTGGAGCTCCCATATCTTGTATCTTTCTCTCTCTTACTCTTGCTCCTTCCACCATAGCTCTTCTATTATAATTGTGAGATTCCACTCTGGGCTCACTCTCTTCAAAATAATCGTTTAAGTGCTCCAAAAATAATAATCTACCATCAAATAAATCTTGCACTTATTCTTTGACTTTTCTTTGACCTTCTTTAACTTTAACCTTCACAAAATGTTGTTAACATTATCCCCCTCCAAAACAAGTGCCAGTCCCATGGTATTTACATCAAAGGTAGATGTGGAATTTTGGGAGCTGTCATAGAAGAAGTAGTGGTCCTAATGGTGGAGAAATGAGTGGTGCTAATGAAGAACTTGTTCTGTTGAAAAATAATGTGCCTAATGATGAAGATCTTGTGTTGAAAAAAATGATGCTCATACTACAAATGATGCAGATGATGTCCAAAAAGATGTGGTAACTGCTCAAAGTTGATATTTACATGAAGAAAAATTGATGGCATAGCAAAAGAAGAGAAATGAAACATGGAAGGATGAGGATGTAAAGGACACCGATGTTGATGGGGCATCAACCCTTCAAATGATCGTCATCTATGAAAGTCTTATAAGCCAACTTGTGCTCTCCCTAAGGGGTGTGTCAAATATGTGTATGGTGACTTGTGCATGTGTAGGTAGAATTGGGAGATGGATTGAACTTCAAGCAAGCCTAAAGCGTTATCCCACACTTAATGACCCAAAATCGTGAATAGGTTATGGTGCAAATATTATGTGAGTGCACGTGCATATATAGTCTCATACATAGTTAGAAGACTACTCCATGGACTCTTCTCTTGATGAGGGCTAATAAAGGAATACTACATTGGTGAAGATGGGAGAAAGCATCGTTGTTGTTGAGGGAAGATAAAGATATCAAAGAGACACCATTGGGGAGATGGAAAAAAGGTGGAGTCCAATCCAAAAAGCTCTTGAATCACATTGTTCTCCACAAAATTAACATAAGGGGGAATGGATGAAATAGGTCCCTTATTACGTGAAGTGAATTTTCCTTCTTACTTCGAAGTTGAGTGAGTTGCACTGGGATGAATGAAGTGGAATGGAAAAATGACAAGTGACTTATGGAGATATATCTAAACACGGCAACTCGAGACTCCCTAGGTATGTTTTGACCTTAATGTGCCTTGGGTAAATATGGAGGGAAATGGGAGAAGAGACTAGGGGGTTAGAGACGGGGCTAGCCAACCAAAGCCACTGGACACATCCAACTTGAGGACCCCTAGGTGTAGTGAAGCGTGAGTGCACTGAACTAATCATGGAGTTGTTTCTCTCTTTTCCTTTTCTTTGTTCTTTTTGTTTTTTATTTTTTTCTTTTCTCTCTTGTTTCTCTTCTTTTTATGTTTTTCTCAGTCTTTTCCTAGCTCAAAGCATGGAGTTAGATACTGGAGAGTATCCATAAAGAGTGAAGGCTGAGCCTACAACTATGAACCATAATGCTTTGTTGTTGTTGAAGAATTTGCACGTGTTGAAGATTTGTGTGTCTACTAATGAAGCAATTTGCAGCTCTTCTTGTAGAAGTAGATGACCATTGAAAGTTCAAGTCAAGGGATGTGCTAGATGAAGAAACTGGGATGTCAATATAGATGGTGCTCAGATGTCTCTGTCTTTGTGAGAGTCTCTTAGATGATCTAGTCACCATGATGTTGCCGTATCTTGGAATCTTCAAAGAAAGATTTTACTATCAATGATTTTTCCTTGAAACATGAAGTGCATTGCATTGTTGGGTCACCTATTATTTGCATGCATTCACTTGGTGAAATTTTGAGAATACCATGTAGTGGATGCAAAGTCAAAAGACATAAAAAATTACAAAAAACGTTTTTTACATTTCACCATTGTACTATTAGCAAAAACTGTGATCTTATACCTTGATCTTGCCCCCACAGAAGATATAGCATTGTTTCAAAAAGTAGATGGTCTTTGTCTCTTGTCATTGCAACAAAAGAAAAATATATGTCATAATCACTCTCAAAGATGTAGGTGCTATATATGTCGGATCATGTATGGAAGTCCAAACTTCCTTTCTTTGCTCAGCAATAGTCATTAGACGACTACCATGCCTTGCAACTAAACCTCGAGTAGAATACCATTTTCTTTCAAACTCACTTTAACCTTCGGCTTTCATGGCTAATGTCGCAATGTATTCATTGCTTGCCATGCATTGGGTGGAACACATGAAACAAGCAATGCTTCTCTTGCTCTACCTTGGTCATTTTCTTCATGACTTCTCCCATGACCGTTGGCTATTGCTTTGACTATGTCAGAGGCCTTTCTAAGAGCATCTTATCCTCATTCAATAGTTTGAATTCCAGTGTCGATATGAATATATGCATGAGTAAGTGAAGTCAATAGTGTTTCATCTATTTCCCTAGATCACATAACCTTGGATTGATCCTTTCACTACCCCATATTTACTAAAGCCTCCATGAGAGGTCTCTTAAATGGATTTAAATGCACTAGACCTTCTAGTCGAGAAGAACAAGACTTCTAAGTCATTGGATTCACTGTGCCCTTTGGGCTAGAGTTTGTATTTTGTTGTGAGACTGAAGTACTAGAGGTTTGTTCCTTAGTTGAAATGATAGGTTTGGTTGTAGCCAAGGATTGGCATTGCATGGGTTTCACCTCAAAATTGGAAGTAGTAGCTTCTAAGGTAGTGGATTGGTCCATCGTGTCAATCAAAGATGATGGAACAATAGGATCCTCGAACTCATGGGAATTAGACTTGGTCTTCAAATTTTCAAATTTTTCCTTGACAACACTCTCAAAGGGAGATTTTTGATCCTATAATGTTTTCTTAGTTGTCCATTGTGGGTCTTTTTTAGTGTAATGAGTGGCTGCACTAGGCTGCTACTGTTGGATGTTTTGTTTTGGCTTGGGTGACAAAGATTCTTGGTTGTTGGGAGAGATTACTTGTTTGAAGGACAAGAAACTTCCATGGATTGTTTCTTACCAACACTGGAGGGATCTATATTCACCTTCCTTGGACTTTCTATTTCAACAAGAGTAGCATCACTAGGTGGTGACTACTTTGTGTCCTCTTTTGAACTTAGTGACTACTCATCCATTGCTAGTTCCTATTATGGATTAGCAACTACTTCAAGCTGTTTTATTTCTTGAATTGAGGATACATGTATCTCAAGAACTAGTTGCTCAGCTTGTCAGTTTGTATCTCCACAAGTGTCTTGGTCCTTAATCTGGATATGTGGTTAGGTCTCTTTCTATTTCTCTTGGATTTTGATGGACCTTGGACAATGGTCAATGGAGGTGGCTTTGCGGGTGGTTTTGGCAACCAATTCTAACAATTTCCCTCATAAAAGCGTTGAGCACATAGCAACACTTGGGAACGCATCACGACTGTGTGTGCTAGCCCTCTAGTAATGCTTCTAATTATATGCCCTAGGTCTCCTATTTCTTCTAGATAAATTTCACTTTCTAATAGCTTGAGAAGCTATTGTGGTGGTCCTAGCCACCTTGGACTTTACTTTGGTGCCAGAAGGATTCACACTAAGTGGTTCTCTCTTGTCTGCATGTGGTTGGAGTAGCTCCTTCAAAACTCTCTGGCCATCCTTACTAGGTTTTTGATTTGACTCTAAGACAAGTTGCTTGCCCTTCCCTAGAGAACATACAAGGTTCCTTTTGATAAAAGCAGTGATAATCTTAACTTCTAGCAAGCTCAAATATATTCGATGTGCTTCATAATCCATAATACATCTAGTCACATGCTTGAAAGTTCTTCCAAGACAAACCTCTCTACCCATATCTTCCCCATTTGAAAGCACATAAAAAACAATGGGAAGACTCTCAATCTCTATAGTTTGAAGAATCTTGCATCATCCTAGGAGGGGAGAAGGTGATCCTCCATAAGGTTTGATGATTGCATTTGTTGAGACTAGTTCATGTTAACCAATCACAATCCATACGTAATCAGAACCTTCATCAATGAGAGCATCATTGATGAGCTCTTGCTTGGCATGACCCTAAGATATGGAGGATGTATTAGCTCTTCATCTTTTGGGTCAGCATTGACGGCTTTGACCTTTCATATGTTAAGCTCTATAGACCATGTGAGAGTACTACTAAACACCTTGTGTGTTGGATAATCATGATAGATATAAGTGATGCCACACTCAATGCATCTAAGCTTAATCTATGTGAATGTGTCTACCCCATCTAGTCTGCTAGCTATGGCCTAGGCTCTTGAGTTACTAGCTCAATCATATGGTTAATGAATAGATGGATGGGAAGGTTTATTTTTATTATTGACTTCAAAGATTTTAGAACTTGTAGACCCATGGCCTAGTCCCCTATGAGGCACATCAACTGAGTCTTAGGATCTAAAAGCCCATACGATACTCTTCTTGCAAAATGAAGTTCTTGTGTGGTTTCTTCTGTGTGTTTTTATTCTTTTGAATCTCTAGAATGATGTGAATTCAACTTGATACTCTTGATATTTTAGTCAATAACTTATCTCCAAGCCTAGATGGTGCAAGTGCAAGTGCTAGGTAATACAAATGCTAGATGAGGTGTGCAAGATGTGAGATGATGCAAACCCTAGGTGGTGCAAGTCCTAGGTGGGTGGTGCAAGTCATGAGGGTAGTATAAGTGGTGCAAACCTAGTGGTGCAAGTGGCCAGTGTAGGTAGGTAGGGCAAGCCTAGGTGGTGCAAATCCAAGTCTGAGTAGGTCGTGAGATGATGCAAACCCTAGGGGGTGGTGCGAGTGCAATGTGACCTAGGTGGTGCAAGTTGATAGTGCAAGTGACAAGTATAGAAAAGTGATGCAAGCTTAGATGGTGCAAGTGGTGCAAGTGATAAGTGTAGGTAGGTGGTGCAAGTGAAAGCCTAAGTGGTGTAAGTGCAAAGTGACCTTGGTGGTGCAAGTGGATGCTATAAGTGCAATGTGACCTAGGTGGTGCAAGTCCTAGGTTTGTGGGTGATGCAAGTGCAACGTAATCTAGGTGGTGCAAGTGGGTGGTAAAAATCAGTGGCAATGTGAGTGAGCGAGCTAGGGTTGAGGTGGGGCGAGTGAGTGGTGCAAAGGATCCTAACTATCAAATGGCAATAAGAAACAAGCAACCAAACAATGAAGCAATGGTCATGTATTTGATTCTTGTATTGTGTGTTTTAAGTTTTTTTGAGTTTTGATCACTTTCCTTCCTTCAATGCACATACAACCAAAGAAATATAATAAGCAAGATGCACGTTCAATCCACAATAGTATGACACAAATCGTTTATATAAGAGAAGTTTGAGTTTTGATTTTTTTGCCTTACCTTTTGTGTTTTGTGTTTTTTGAGTTTTGAGTTTTTTGAGTTTTACTCACTCTTCTTCCTTCAATGCTCACATTGCCAATCATCCATAATAAGAAACCTTCATCTACAACATTGATACACATATTGGTCAAGTAAAAAGTGTTGATCTTTGAGTTTTGTGTCTTGTGTTTTGCATTTTGCATTTTTGTGTTTTACTCGCTTCAATACACATGCAACCCAACAAGTATAACAAGCATGATGTATCTTCAATCCATAAAAATATCACATGATTTGTTTAAGTAAGAAAAGTTTTGAGCTTTGCATTTTACATTTTGCATTTTTATGTTGCTTTTGCTTCAATACACACACAACCTAACAAGCATGCCAAACATGATGTATCTTCAATCTAGGTTTATTTAAGCAAGAAAAGTTTGAGCTTTGTGTTTTGCATTTTGCACTTATTCAATCTCTGAATCTCAATCCAACAAATCAGTTCCTTCCTATTTGGCCTTCCTAACCTAGCTACATGGGTTTCAGAATACTAGCCACAAACGTGGATGATTGTCGGTCCCCTATTGTTCCCATCCATGCCCATGCATAAGCCTCCTTTTCTGCCACATGGTAGGAGTATAAGAACCTCAGCAGTTGCACCATCCTAGATCTCAATAATGGAACCAAAATGTTGAGCCAAACATACCATAGGACTTTGGATTGGACTTTTATTGTTTTAGAAGCTACAACTCACTTCGGTGTCTCACCTTCAACACTAAGCTCTGACTAACCACGCATTCTTCTCTCCACAGAAAGCAAGAATAGAAGACTAGTTTCGAAGATGTAGTGAACTCACCAACTTACCTTCCTGCATTATAGTCCGAAAGCTTGAAGACTCAAAGATAGTTCCATGAACATGATCAACACAATCCAATGTCGTCGCTCCTTTGCATCCACCATCAAGCACACCATTAAGCTGAAAAGCTAGTAGAGAAGAAGATAAAAGCAAGAAAATGACGAAAAGCTTCACCTTTCCTTAGTCCCTCACTCAGCACACCTCTTACTCATGCTCTCTCATTCACTCTCAACAATGGAGGCAATATGATAGAATATAAGAGAATACAAAGCTTCAATAGTTGCACTAATAGGGCTTCGCCACCATGGATGCACCAAAAGGATAAATACAACTGAGACATCTCACCCTTATGTAGACACAAATTAGGGTCAGGGTTAGGTCACCTCTCTAGGACGGTGCACTATTTTAGGGTTAGGGTTTGCACCTCACTTTGCATTTTTGGGTTTGTGTCCCTTTTGTATTTTAAGGTTTCCACCACTATGAATTAGGGTTTTCACCCTTTTTGGGCATCCTACCCACTTTGTGGATTCTAGGCCGGTCAATCCTCATTACATGCTTGTACCTTAGCCTAATTAGACCAAGTCTATGCTAATCTAATTACAAACACATGTTCGCAACCCATGCAATACTTGCAGGTGCAATAAATACAATGCGAGAGATAAATACAATGTATATATAGAAGTGAGCTCCGCTCTCACAAAATAATATATCCATGATTATCTTATGTCCATGAAGTATAAAAAATAGTGTAAGTGCCCAAAAATAATCATTGAAGCGCTCCAAAAATAATCATCTACCATCAAATAAATACATCACTTGTGCTTTGACTTTCTTTAACTTTAGCCTTCACAAAATACTGTTAATAGTCTCCTTGACCAAATCTTTCACTTGTTCAATGATCTTGAGTTGGATTTTTGGGTCAAGATACTCTACCACCTTTGCCCTTTCAAAAATTTCCATTTAGATGGAGCAACCTCACTTAAGAACATGAGAGTCAACATACTATGCCCACTGGCATACTCCATTTTCCAGTTTGAGTGAGCTTCCTCGTGAGTCAACATAGTATGCCAATTGTAGATAGATACAAGAAACCAAATACAATAAGTAATAAGTTAGCGAGTGTGTGAGGATCATAATAACCATCGACGTGCTAAATGTAGATATACAGATCCATCTAACCAAGTAGTCCATAATCAATGTTTACACATGTTGATCTTGCCATCTCAACACTCCCCCTTAAGGTCAACTATATCTCCAAATAAGCTTCGAAATTTTTTATGTTTCTCTACATCCAATGCCTTTGTGAAAATGTCAACTATATTTGATCCTGTGTGCTAACATACATCAAGTCAATCTATTCTACAAATACCTTCTACCTCATAAAATATTAATGCACCTCAATGCATTTTATTCTAGCATGAAACATTAGGTTCCTAGCTAACTATATACTGCTCATGTTCTCATAGTGAATGACAACTAGACCATCTCCCTACATATTCAAATCACCCAATAACTTTTGCAACCATATCACCTCACATGCTGCCTTAGTAGCACCTTTGTACTTAGCTTCTATACTCAATAGAGCAACTATAGGTAGCTTTTCACTAATCCATGTAACTATTGTACTACCAAGGAAGAACATGGATCCGCTAGTAGATCTTCTACTAGACATGCTACTAGTCCAATCTACATCTATGTATCCAAACGCATGTATACCCTTACTTGTCTCATAAAAAAATTCACAATGCAAAGTGGACTTCACATAGCTCAATATGTGTCTAAATATATCCAAATGAGGCTTTCTAGGCCTCTACATAAATTGACTGACATGTCCAACAACATAACTCAAGTCTCACATTGTGATACTCATGTAATTTAGACTCCCTACTATCGTCATGTACATAATAGGGTCTTCTATCTCACCCTCAATATCAACACACACAACTTCACATTTTTCTCCAATATCACTAAAAGAGGCTTACAAGCTGTCATATCACACTTGGAAAACATATACATGCCATATTTCCTATTGAATAGCCATATACCATCATCACATTTTATCACCTTAATGCCAAGAAAATATTCTAGCTCACCCAAATTCTTCATCTCAAACTTCTTCAAAAGATCCTTGACTTCAGTAATCTCCCTTTCTCACATAAAATGAGTGATGAGCATTAGAAACATAAAAGCCAATGTTGACAATATACTCTCTAATCTTGTCATATCATGCTCTAGGTGCTTGCTTCAGCTCCCATAGAGAGTCTTCTTTAACTTGCATGCATATATGGGATGCTCTAAATCCTCATAACCTATTACTGGTCTATATATACCTATTATTGCAATTCACTATGCAAAAAGGCATTCTTTATATCCATTTGCTATAAACTCCAACCTTTTTCCAAAGCAATCACACATCTAACTGTTGGCATCCTAGCAATTGGATTGAATGTCTCTTCATAATCTATGCCATATGCTTAAGTATAGCCTTTTGCAACCAGCCTAGGCTTATACCTGCTAATAGAACCATCTATATTATGCTTAATTTTGTAGATCCTCTTATCGCCAATAGATTTCTTTCCCTTAGGAAATGGTACTAGATCCCAAGTCTTATTGACCTCTATTGCAACCATCTCCTCATCCATTATTGCATCCCAATGAGCATGACTAACACATCCTCAAAAGAAGTGAGCTCAACATCCTCAACCACCTTTACCATATAAGAATAATGGTGAGCTACATAACCTTCAAAACTAAATCTTTTAATAGGGTATCAAACTCTCTAAACCACTTGAATCTCCATCAAATCCTAAATAACTAATAGATACATCATTGTCATCTAATGCTTTTTTCTTCCCTTTGTCTTTACCTGCAACACTTGTAGATGGACCTAAAGATGTGGGACTACTCCTTAGTCTCCTAGACCAAAGGCTAACCATAGATGTAGTACCAAATGATGATTCTATTCCACTACGGCTCCGTAATTTTTTCTTTTCTGTTTACACATAGTTATCATGGTCATTATTATTATCCAATATATCACCACTTGATGCATACCAACCACTCATCTCATCAAAAATAACATCCTTGCTCAATCTAAACTCACATGTGAGTGGGTTATAATAGTGACACCCTTTTTGCTATAAAGAGTATCCAATGTAAATATATTCTTTAGCCTTTGGTTCAAGCTTCTTTCTCATCTCATTTGGCACATGAACATATGCAATACAACTAAACACTTTTAAGTCTGGCACATCAGGCTTCTTGCTTGAAAAGCATTCTTCGGGCATCATTCCATGAACTATAGTCCGGGAGTTTTGTTCATAATATAGATAGTAGTATGAAAATCTTTAGACCAAAAATATTTTGGTAAATTCTTTTTAACCACCATCAATGCCCATGCAACTTTTGCAATGCCTATTTTTTCTGTCTACAATCCCATTTTGCTATTTGGTATACCTACAAGTAAAATGTATCTTTATCCATGACATCTCAAGAAGTCGCTAAACTCATGAGAGAAATACTCTCCCCCTCCATGTAACCTCAAGCACTTAACTTTCAAGCTTATTTATTTTTCAACAATTGTCTTGAAAGTTTTGAAGTGCTCAAATACATCACTCTTTTCTTTTATAAAATATATCCACATCTTTCTTAAACAATCATCAATAAACATAATAAAATACTTACTACCACTAAAAGATATGTTCTATGTAAATCTCCAAATATTTATATGCACAACATCACATATATTCCTGCTCACATCTCTATCATGCAAAAAAGATTGTCTTGTCTGCTTACCAAACTAATATGCTTCAATTCTGCAACTCTAAAAGTAGGCAAATCAACCCTTTGGACTGCATTACTTTCACCCTTTGTACATTTACATGTCTAATATGTTTGTGCCATATTTCAATGTTTATGACCACTCATTTTTCTTTAGTATACATCGTAGCATTCATAGCAAGAATTTCAACATCTAAAGTAAACATGCAACCAACTCTACTTTCTTTTGTGATCAACTTGTACTTATCATTAAAATCTTCTATAAAATAACCTTTGGTATTAACTCAAACCTACAATCCTTACTCTACCATATGACCAACAAATACTAACTTCTTTGTGATAGATGTCATATGTAAAGCATCTAATAAACTCTTTGTCTGACCATCTTACAAGGATAAGGAAAACTTTTCAATATGTAAAATTAGGAAGCATGAATCATCACATGTTTGCACATAACTTAGATTTTATAAATCTTGCATCTCTCCAAACTATTCAACATGGATGGTCATATGATTAGAGACACTTGAATCAACATACCATACATCATCATGCATCTCCTTTCTTATAACAAGACTTTATTTTATCGTGAAGACAATACATAGTTTCCTTATTGCAATTTACCACCATGTGGATATCATCCTTCTTAGCATAACATTGGATTACAATATAATTTGTTTTACCACAATAATGACAAGCAATACCGGAATTTGTAGATACTCTATTCTATCATCCACCTCTTCCTCTAGAGCTCCCTCTACCTCTAAAGTTTCCATGACCTCCTGAAATCTACATTTAACCAAACTGTTGATTTAACCTATTTTGCTATTTATCACCAATACGTCTCATACTACTGTCTCTCTTGAAGAGGATTTGCCATGTTTTCTTCCTGAACTTGAGTAAAATTCTTGGACATGTTCACCATTCTTTCAAATGATTTACCTTGCATATTGATCTCTTCAATGATTATAAGAGAGACCAACTCATTAAAATTTAAAAATGGCTTTTGTACATACATAAAAGTGACAAACAGTTTTTATTATTTCTCATTATTAAGGCTACCCAAAGTAGATGAAATCGAATTATCATCATCAAGCAGTATATCAATAGTAGCTGCTAAGGCATCTGCAATGCTTTTCATCTTCAAAACATACTCATTTATAAACATCTTTTTTTTCTTCAAGGTATTCAACTCTTGCTTGAGTTGAATCTTCCATGCCTTTGTGTTTACTTAGAATATATTCTCGAAGATTGTCCAAGATGCATGTGAATTTTTTACATTTTTGATATATCCCAATACAATGTTATCAATTACTACAAATACCCAATTCATTTTTTTTTAATCTTTTACATTCCAATCTTTCCATGTCTTTAATTCTTCTGTAGTCATAAGATTACTTAGCTCCTTTTCTTCACCTAAAACAAACTCATAGAAGTATTTTCCAATAAGGAAGTTCGTCACACGAAACTTCTATGATGGATTATTGTTCTTGTCCAGGTTCTCGATAGGATTTTCATTGTTATCTACCAATATCAAAACATTGATATAAAACAGCAACCAAGTCTTCTGCAACCTTTCACAAGTGCATAGCAACATATTAAGCTATCTTTTTTATTGACTATTCAAAAGTACATGCTAGGAAAGCACCTTAAAGCTTACAAATTCAAAATTTGTAACATGTGCATCTACTTTTGGTTGACACAACCAAAATTGTAGGCCTGAAAGGGCTTATTTGAAAAATATACAATACTTTGCTTGCACACCAAATTTCACAGCAATCTAAAATTTTTGCTCTCTCTTGCTTCTAATGCCTCCATAAGCACTATCTAAGAGAAAGAGTGAAAGAATGGAAGAGCTTCTTATCAATTGCTTGCTTGCTCAAATCCTTGATTTTTCTTCTTTACTTCAATCTTTAAAACCAGTCTCTCTTAGTAATTCACTCTAATACCATGTCACAAATCGTATTGTGGGAAAACTTGCTTGAGTTGTTGCGTCAAACACACACCATACACTCAAGAGAAAGCTCTCAAGAACACAAAACAAGAGATCATGGAGGCCTTCTTTTTTTTTTGGTTTTTTTCTTTTTTTCACACACAATAAAATGTATGCAAAGTATAGATAAGTTTCAATATAAAGAAAGTGGCCTACTAAGTTAAACAATGCATAACTGACTATACTAATCGGTTGGTGCTATAACTATGCCAGTTGTAGGTAGGTGCAACTTACCAAATATACTAAGTAATAAGTTAGTGGCCATGTGAGGATCATAATGACCACTAACGTACTAAGTGTAGATGTACAAACCCATCTAACTAGACATTCCATCATCAATGTCTGCTCGTGTTGAGCTTGCTATCTCAACATAGATCACAATATTAACAAGAGATCTCTTATCTAGTTTATATCATTCCATGGCCTCTTTTTGTGCCCAAAGACCATCATCTCAATGGTGTAGTCCATCAAGATTGAATTTTCCTCTTCATCATAGGAGACATAAGGACTTATATAAGGTTTTTTTGCAATGGTTTCTTCACATAATGGGCTAGAGTTCCACTTGGAAGGTGATTGATTACCGGGCTGATTGGTCTTAGAATACTTATGGGATTGGTATCTCTACTAGGAATCACATGTCTTTTATCATTTTATGCAAGTATAACTAGTGATACACCTATGGAAATTGGTAGCCCTATATTGTTTTTATAAGGCTTGTTTGCCACCACAAGTTTGGATATAGAAGTCTTCGAGGAGCACGACACCTTGTTGCATCATGACTTTATCTTCCATTACATTCTATTTCTTTTGAGCCTGGATTTGAGGCTTTTCACTATTCTCACATTAGTTCTTATTTCAAGTTTGCTACTATTCGGGCTAAAGGTTGCATATGCCTAGCCACTTACATTTACTCATACTTACTACCCACACACTTGTACACTTTAGGTAGTGGGCACCTATCACTATCACCTTATTATTTATTCATTATATGACAATAGAATAAGGGAAGGCGGATCAGATATTGTGACTATTCGAATTCCCACATATTGTCTTACTCTCTCTTGAACCTCTATAGCTCTTGCTTCTCTCTTACTAATGCTCATGCTTACACTTTTGCTCCATGGTATCAGAGTAGGCACTCAAGGAGCTTCTTCAAGATTGCATTCCGCCCAAGATAAAGAGCTTTCTTAAATATTTCATGGTAGCCATACATTGAAGTCTACATCAATGGTCTTGTTGCTTCTCCAATTAGTTCCACACCTTCAAGGCTTGTTGAGACCCTCCATGACATTTCTTTGAGCATTCTTCAATAAGCTTGAGCTCAGCACCAATAGTAGAACCCACATGAGTAACCAACATAAATTTTGCCTATTGATTGTCTTGTTCTTAGCATCAGTCTATGTCTTTGGTTGGTGCTCTGACTCTTGAAAATTACTCCCAACATTGAAGACTTGATCTTGAGCACCATTTCAAGTGCATATGCTTAACCATTGATTGTGCAAACAAAGCATCTCTATTATAATGCATTGTGAGCAGCATGTATTTGAATACATATGGTTCATCGAATTCTTATGTGCCAAGTTTGTAACTCCTTTATGGTTTGATGTACCTTCTTGGATTGATTAGATCTTAAACTTGGTTGGTTGCATTTGGGTAGTGACTATTTTCTTTAGCGATTTTCACTTGTGGGCTTGAAGACACATTGAAGGTTTATGCTTCCAGATGCATACATGTACTTTGGATACGTGGATGCTATGAGATCTATGCATTGAGTTTCCTTTGCTACTTTGGATACTCTAGATTTACTCCAATAGGAGTACTTTGTATTTTTTATGCAAAGCGTGGTTCATTTAAGTCAACGGGAGACTCCCTTATGATCTCTTAGTTTATCCATATACTATCATTGCAGAGTTTATGACTATGGGCTGATTTACCATGATTTGGACAACTTGTGCCATTTATTATTAGTGGATTGCTAGTGGTAGATACATGCTTGACATGCATTGTAGTATGCATCCATGTACCTAACATATTATATGTTTTGATAGTCCTTGGTACTTAATGGTTTCTAATACACTGCTATACTTGCATTGTATATCACAGTTACTACCCAAAACTTCCTGGCAGTGGTAGCTTATTCTTTTGTATGTTTGCCTACAATTGCATGTTGATTTACTACATTTTTATAGATAGCCATGTTGAAAATCAAATTTGAGCAGTTCTTTGGATAGTAGACACTTGTATTCAATACTCTAGTGCTTCCTACTTGTGGATAGTAGTGTATTGTCTTAGTCTTCCTCCTACTATACTCTTTTTGGCTTGGTTTTGGGGATGATTTGCTATTATTACAAAAATACATACTCTCTTTATTTGGTAGACATAATGCTAGGTGCGTCAAATGCTTCCAATGAGAGTGCTATCTTCAACATAGAGAAGTTGGATGGCAATGACTTGTAGTATTGGAAGAGTCAGATTTGGTAGGCATTGGTGCAAAAGAAGCAAGTTAAACCATTGAAATTAGAGGGCATAAATCTAAACTTTATTATGGAGAGTAATATGAAGAGCTTGATGAGCTATGCAAGTCTATCATCATTTTGTCATGTCAAAGTAGATATACGTCAATATCATTGAGACTGAGGGTGGTGCTTATGCATTATGGAAAAAGATTTACGATCTCTATGATATGCAGAGTCTTGCAACTCAGCTATATTAGCTTAAGAAACTCAGGGACCTTTGTATGAAGAGATGGACATTTATGTTTCTCACTTATATGAGTTTCATCCTATTCTCGATCAGCTTACTTCACAAGGCCTTAAGTTTGAGGAATGTTAAGTCCCTTTTCTTTCTTGTTACACTACCTAAGACTTGGGATACATTTCACACTACTATAAGTGCAAACCCTCCTGAAGGTGGCTTTTAGTTGAAGGACATTGAGGATTATTTTCTTATAGTTGAAGTAAACATGAAGAATATTGATGCAATATGTACTTCTCATGCAGTTACAGTGAGATGCAGACAAGGTGGTAATGGGAATAATAATCATGTTAGAGACTCAGGCCTAACAAGGGCAAGTTTAAGTCTCATGGGCAATCACCCAGTAAGTCTTGTGGTCCTAAGTCCTCTCTTACTTATCACTATTTTGGGCAATAAGGTCACTTATGGCCATAGTGCCATAAGATGCGCAACAATGGGTGTGAATTAAAATGCAAAGAGAAAGTGCATGATAATGCCAAATCTTCTAATAATCATAGCATTGTTCCATAAGATAGAAGAGGTAAATGCTTGGGAGTACAACTCAAATGATTACATACTTTCTACTTCATCACTTCATGCTTCTTAGTTGATTGATTCTCTATCTTCTTACTCTCCATGTTGGCCTTTTGATTCGGAGGCTTTATTTTATGTTACCCCACATCATCATCAATTCTATGCCTACAATACTATTATAGGTTCTATTAAAATGGGAGATGACATTGCATTGGATATTATTGGTATAGGTGCATAGCATGGTAAGCACTCAATGCTTATACAAGGAGCCTGAATGCATTGAAGGTGTTGTGCCTATATCATACTCAATGCCTCATACATTCATGTGTACATAGGCTCTTTGATCAAATTTTTAGGCATTTACTCTCTAAATTCTTACCCCCCATTGATGGAAAATGGAACTTCACTCTTCACCCAACCTCACAAGCACTCTAATGAAGGTATTGATCATTTAGAAAAAATTGTAACTCATAGCTAGTGTAGACCTTACAAGGCCCTCAATTTACCCTCTTTCTCTCTCTATCTAGGATTCCTCATGTCTATAAGATTTTCCCAATGTGTTGTGCAAAGAGGTGTGTGGTCAATGATGGTATACACCCATGAGCACTTGTATCTAGGGTTATTGAGTATAGGCTCAAAGGGCCTGATGAGGTATAGTTCAACGAAAAAGTGCAAATAAATTATACTCTCACAATGGCATGGAAGTACTCAATCAATTGGGATATAAGAAGCCTTAGTGCAGTGCTCAAAACAATGTGCACTGAAGTTCTTGTGACCCTCTTTTCCCTATGATGTGTATAGGTTTAGGCATTAGTAAATGTACCTCTTCATTGTGTTCCTTAGCCTTTAGCCTTTGGCTCCTTCTCCTCTCCTATACAAACAACAACATGTTTACTTTGGATGCTAGAATTGTAATTATAAATGTGGCTATGTATGTTAAAGGCAAGTGTGGTTATAGACATTGAAATATGGCATAAATGTATTGGACATGCAGAACAACAAAGGCTAAAACTAATGCAATTGAAAGGATTGGTTACACATATGAAAAATTAGGTTTAGGGTTTCCACCCAAACTAGGGTTAGGGTTAGGATTCATGCCCCTCTCAATTAGGGTTAGGGTTAGAATTTATGCCCCTCTCAATTAGGGTTAGGGGTTTTCACCCAAGTTGGACACCCTACCCACTCTTATAGCTTATGACTACTCCGTCTCTTGAGCTCCCACATTAGGTTAATTCAAGACTAAAGTGAATAGGGTTACATATTTGCAACCCTCACATCCCTTGTGGGTTGACTAATCCATTATCACGAAATAGTACAAATTACATAGGACTGAGCTCATCTCTCACTAAATATTGTGATAATAAAATGTCACATGGAATAAATTACAAGTAACTAAAATAATGTAATGAAGCCTCACAAAATAATCATTATTCTTGCTTTGACTTTGTCTTGCTTCTTTTGACGTTCCCTTTCACTTCTACAATTAACATGGAGAGATGGAAATCGTGGCTCCATCCAATAACCAACTTTCGACACCTCAAAACCAAATTATCATAGCCCAAGTTCACATTGTTTATTGTGATAAGTATTAACCAAGGATTTAAATCTTGTTTAGAGAAAAGTATATTCATATAGTAAGGGAAAGTGCATTGTTTTTTTTTTGTATTATGCTAAGTTGTGATGATTTGTTTTTTGTTTCCATTTGCTCCTCTTAAGTGTTATAGAATCGATTGTGATATAGTCAAGGTGCCCCTCTGGCCTTGGAGTAGAACAAGCCCAATGATGTGGATCGTGTAGTCACTGGTGAGTGAGCTACATATTTATGAATAATCACCTAGAATTGTGGGCGAGATAATGGAAGCCCAACCCTACTATGCGATGTTCCTCATAGAAGCAAAATGACTAAGTATTGGGTTCAAGAGGGGTTACCAACCACCTCCTCACCTTGTCAACTACTTAGAACAAGGAATGCACTCCCTTAGGGCATTCCAAGTGGTGGGCCAAAAGACAAATCCAAAGTTATCGACAGTTTGATCCTACCAATTTTGATTGATTAATTTTTTGTGCTTAATGAAATTGTGTAATAAACCATGTGTAATGGATTACTTAAGAAAGTTGTTGGTATATATTAAAACACAATGTTAGCATAAACTATTTAGACAAATAAAGATTATTGAGTTATTAGGTGGAAAGCAGAAAGATGGACGCCTCAAGGACCCATCCCACGAATTGACAAGTGGACCTAATTAGTTGGTTGGCTTTCTACATTATTGCTAGAATTAGAAGCAAGTGACCACAATGGCATATGATTAGATAGAATCCAAGCTAACATTGTTTTAAGAGAATGGAGTTTGGAAGAGTATCAATCCTTGATGCCATAGAAGTTTAAAAGACAAACACTCTCTATGAACGAAGTGTAGTGTTAGCTAATCTCATCTTTGATTGGTTGCAAAGTGGTCTTTCTTACATGAGCATCAAATTACTATTAAGATGACCATTTGACATTCCCTATTAAGTAGGACGAAAGTGGATGTAATGTACCCAGCTTGGTATTCTAAATGTTATAATGCAAGTTTTATTGCACATAAACAAGGTTCTAGATTGTAAATGTATAGGGATTATAAAAACCATGCTTTTCTTTTAAATGTTGGTAGAGATTACTTAAGGCAAAGTTCATAAAAATTAAGTTTTGGCTTTTTCAAAATTACTCGAGTACTTACTATGGGAACATGGAATATTAGAGCTTATTATTACAATTCTAAAGGCTTGATTGGATATGAATTTTGAGTTGTGAATCAAAAGTTACATCTATTTTGAAGTTTTATCCCGTGTGCAAGAATTTTCATGTGCACACACTACATGCATATACAAAAAAGCTCATTTTTTTGTATTTTGGATCATTTTTGGAAGGCAAAAGTTAGAGTGTTAACATTAGACCCGAGAAATTGTGACCATCGGCTTAGGGGAACGAAGTACCAATAAAGTACTAGTTCTTGTGGCCATGGAAATTTAAAAGACTACCCCTCTCTATGAACCAAGCCATAATTGTGTGGAAAAAAACTAAAGCACTTCAACCATTACTATAGTATACCCTTACAAGCATGCTAGTTAGGCTTTTCTTTTTGGAGAGAGGGAGAGTGCATTCATTTAAGCATGCACATGTGCATACACTCGCACACATGTCTAGCAAAATACCATAGAGCCTAAGCTCATCTTTAAGCTTTGAGAACCCAGAATAGAAAGTTTGCCCCACTTGATTGCACAACAACAAACGAAATCGATTGTAAGATGCACATATCCAATTCCAAGGATGCACAAGTAAACTAGAATCTTGAACGCACCCCTTTCGCCATAATTAAAGCACCAAGGACAACCGAGACCAGAAACCTAATAACGCTATGAGATATGAAGTATTCTAGAAAGGTCAAAAGGATCACCTCTTAAGACTAACATCCAACAAATGCTTGGATACAAAACCAATGGAAAGACCAATAAATCCATTATACACCTAGCTAGCAAAAATGTGTCATTTCCTAAGACTAGATGCTTAAGCTTTCATGACACACTTCAATTTTGTGATTATAAGAAAGGCAAGAAATCGCTTCTTGTTTTGCTACTTCAAATAAAAATGGTGCAATGTTCCTCCTTTTGGCTTGGCCTCATGATATAGAAATTGAAGCCACAAAAGTTCAGAAATCCATGTAGTTTAACCAAGTAAATTTATAAAGATTTCTCGAATGACTAATTACAGATTATTGGCAACAAAATGAATTAAAATACTCAAAATACAAGTTGAACAATATCGATTGTTAAAGGGCTAGTTCTGTGACATCTTTTAGGCAATCAAGTCTCACACAACGTTAATCCGAGGTCAAATGCCAAGGATACTCTGACATCCATAGTGAGTGAGTGAGTGAGCGAGTGAGTGAGTGAGAGAACATTTATGTATAATCTAGGCAATTGCTATATGACATGATTATGTTTGTTAGGAAAAAACAGTAAAAGGAATGTAAAACGTCTATTTGTTGGCCAATCAGTTCTCAAGGCTATAGTTCCTAAGGGTACGATTTGAACTATGTTTCTTTCTAGCAGACCAGAACCCTATACACCATCTAAACTACACGGTGTTTGTAAAGAAGCTAACTCCCACAGCGAACAATTAAACTGAAAATACAAGGAAAAAGACTAAATTGCCAAGAAACCATAGCCAAGGTGGCTAGGTTGAAATCATATTACCATCAAGGGCTGAGAAGCAGTTGATGAGAGACTGCAGCATGGTATGCACCCCAATGCTATGGTGGCCAAGAGTATGCACCCTCTTAGATGGTAGGAGGTTGAGACCTCAAGTATAAAATGTTAAAAATGCAAAAGATCCTTGGCAAGTTACATCTTAACCTTTTATACTTAACCCGAGTAGATTAAATATTGGCTAAGACATTAAGGAATTTTAACTCTATTACAAGCCATCCTAGCCTAGAAGAGCTTTGTCCTCAAAGTTGAATTTGAGACAAGATACAAGGATGAGTACAAGAATAGCTTAAAATAGATGAAATCATGCTAAAATAAAACTCCATGCTAAAGAAGATCAAGTCAACAAAAAGGGACCATATAAGTGGAACAAACTGTTGTAGGCTGTCAAAAACAGACTGCAATACAAATTTAGCTATATCTTGAAGTAGAAGTATCCAATTTCCATGTGTGAGCTATAGAAATGTAGAGGACAGTATGTAGTATCCAGCCATGCCATCAAAATTGAATTTTGATAAAGATAAAGCAAATGTAAAGAAGCTAGTTTCCACAGCCAACAATTAAACTGAAAACATAAGGAAATAGACTAGATTACCAAGAAACCATAGCCAAGGTGGCTAGGCTGAAATCATATTACCATTAATGGCTGAGAATCAATTGATGAGAGGCTGCAACATTGTATGCACCCCAATGCTATGGTGGCCAAGAGTATGCACACTCTTAGATGGTGGGAGGTTGAGACCTCAAATATGAAATGTTAGAAATGGCAAAAAATCACTAGCAAGTTACAACTTAGCCTTTTATACTTAACCCTAATAGGCTAAATATTGACTAAGGCATCTTTTGCATTATTACAACCCATCCCCTCCTAAGAAGCTTTGTCCTCAAAGCTAGGAAAATTTAGAGAACGTACAATGAATATGTTAAAGATAGCTTGTAGGCATGTAAACCCATGGTAAAGAAAAAAAAAAACCATGTTGAAATAAAAGTTTTCATACCACAAAGAAGGGTCCTTCAAAGTATGGAAATAACCAAGAGAGGTCAGTGGATTGATATAGACTATAAAACATGGCAACCAATAAAAGTTGCCCATAACTTGTGACAGAAAAGTCCAAATAGCACAAATAAAGTCTTGTTGGATAGAAAAAGATCATAAGGAACCTATTCAGCACATAGGATTTAATAATCTTGCCAAAAAGGACCATGTAATTCATAACAAAAAATTCACACATCAAGCTATTGAATGTCGTGTAAACTGCAATAATCCCACTGTTTTGAAGGAATCATGAAGCTTTAGAGAGGATGATTGAATATACTAAGGAATCAATATTGTAAGCATTGTTTACAACCCACCAATGATGAATATCACGAGAGTCCAATATGCCTCCAGGGTCAAATGGACAACCATCAAAATAGTCATCACATCCATAAGTTCCCACTACAGAAAAAAATATCTCATCATTGCCTCCCGGGTCAAATGGAAGCAAAGAAGCATCCTCACGATCCCTCGGATCAAATGGAAAAATAAGGTCATCAATCAAAACGTCATTAGAGTCCATAGATTGGTATATGGCTTCATTAAGCTCCTATACATGTCCCTCTTCAATTACTATATTCACTTGGTCTTTAGCATGATGTACGTTCGAAAGCTAATAGGCATCATGATCAACTTCAAAGGATTTGTAAAGAACCTTGGACTTTACAGCCCACTTCCTCTTCAATCTCTTCAGCTTCCTCTTCATTATCCGAAAACTCTATAACCAACATCACTTTAGCATTCCTTTTCTTGCATATATGTTTTTGATTAGAATATATTGGTTCAGCACATCTATAGCATAAGCTTTATGCATGTAGTACTCTAATATCATCACTGGTTAAGAGTTTTCCTCGAATAACACCATACTGGCCACTATGATTGTCATACTTCTCATAATAGAATGGCTTTCCATAGTCATGATCACTTTCATTTCTACTAGCATAATGTTGATATCTAGGAAATGGTTGATTATCATCATAATATTGACTATAGGATAGCTAATCATCATAAAAGTACTAATCAACATGCTTCTGATGTCCACTAGCATAATGCTACTCATATCCATGATCACGATCATATACATGTTGCTGCCCATTCATGTATTATTGTCCATTTGTATGCATATCAGAAGAGTTGGAACTATTCCCAAGTCCCTGTGACTATCCCACATAATTCTCGTACATGTAAGAGTGTCCAAAATGACTGCAAGAGTGTCCTCGCTTTTGAGGCTGATCATAAGCAGAATGATTGACATGTTATTGCTATCCAAAAATGTTATGACCATCACTTGCATACTACAACTCAATATTGAGTTCTGATCACTGTCATATGCATGTTGTTGATCATACCAATGCTCGTTGTACTCATGGTCATAATACAACTACGAATCATAATCATATTGTTGTCTATAATATCCATGACAAGAAGATTGTAACTTATAATACTCTTGATCATGAGATTGATGTCCATGCTTGGCATATTCTTCATGATGTTCATGCCATGCATATTCTTCATAATCTTCATGATAAGCATGTTGTTTGTTTGCATAGTATACTTGTTCTTACATAGTTGCTCCAAATGCATAGAAAGATGGTGGCTCATTGTTGTTTATTTTCAGTTGCAAGTTGCCAAAGCAGGGAAAATAATCTCTTCCAAATTCATCATCCAGTTGTGACTGAAGTAGATATTCAACTAGTAGTGTATTCAATTGGTTAGCAAGCCCTAGTATTCTTTGTCATACATTTGTCTCAATAATCCACCTCTCATATTTGTTTATTTTCCCAAATTCAGTTTGCATATAGATTTTGCAACATTCAAATTTGTATACAATGACACTAATGTAGAAGTTATGTCATAACCTAAGGGAGCATTGCTTGTCATATTAATCTGGATGTCTTGAAACCAAGAAGTCATGAAAAACTGATTCACTGAATAGTCCTTACTAAAGCCCTGCAAACCTCTTATTGATGGATGGAGAATCTTCTACAAACTGATCTTGACATCATATAGATGTTATAAGTGCTTCCAGCATACGGACTGCCCAACCTTCACCAATTGCCACAAAGTACTTTTGATTCCCTACAAACCTTCCTCACGCTATTAGCGATAATGGCCACACTAACTAGCATGTGATCAAGATAAGACGTCTCGAGCTGGCTCAAATATCGAGGAGTTGGTGTTGATAAATGAAGGTTACATACAATCAGATTTGCTAATGTATCTAGATCTTTACATCTTTGTTAATCTCAGACTTTCAACCTTCCAATACTTGCAATAGTGCTTCATCAAGCACTTGTTACATAAGTGATCAATAGCATTTCCCTCTTGATTGAGCAACACATCCTGTTTATGATGATTGTCCAAATGTATCTTCCTATACCAGTGCCTTACTGGAAGCATTCACAAGCTCTTCTATCTCCACTGTTTCTTCTAGCTTGCTAAGCATTGAAACAAGCATACGCTGAAATCATGATGGTTTTTAAGAACGAAACTATTGCTAAAGCCTACAAAATCAGCACAAGATGCGCTAAGTGGAGCTATTGATCTGTTGCGCTGAGGCCTATCCATTTATATTTGCCCTTTCCCTTGAGATATAGCTACATAAAGATACCCAACTCCCCTCCCATCAAGTACCAAGATAAGTTCTCTCAATTTGGTCCATTAAACCAGACAAGCTTCAACTGCCTTATCCAACCTTTGAAGCTCACAATAGAGCTGAAGAATGCTATCCAAGGTCTTGTACTATTGTACAATAGGGTTTTCTGAGAGAAAATTCAAAATGATAATTTTTTCCATTTTTGCTTGTCATATAGAGCATGGAGCCCTAGAAGCCCTCCAGCAACAAATCAAGGATTACATAGCTATCCCCAACCTATTTTGTTGCCTTTTAACGGTGTATACTGCATTGATCAATAGCCACATTCCCTTGTCTTCGATCTCCCTAACAATGGTAGAAAGCATGCTCCGTTTGTTGAGAAGAATGACTTTGATAAGCATCCAAGCTTTTGAGGCATAAACAAGGATATATAAAAGCAGATCCATCATAGAAGCTCAAGGAGAACAGCTTTACTCAAAACTCACTCAAAAGGTCATTGTCAAGCCCTAGGATCTTTGCCTTGACAACAAGTTGGTTAACAAGCATCAAGCAAAGCAAGATTTTCTCCCATTCTCACATAGTTTCAAAGCCCCCTTCCTAAAGACTTATGGACGTGACGAAATTGATGATCTTTCATGAATTAAGCTCACTTCTTCCACTCAACTGAGCCTTTGCTAGGGATTGCAAGGGCAAAGGTTTTTACTACACATTGATGGAGAAGAAAATGGCCATACCTTGCCCTTTATAGGGTTCTCCTGACCAGTCAATGGATTTGATAATATTGTATGGGCAGCAAAGATTCAGTGAACCTTCTTTTCCTAGGACAAAGGTTTTTACTATACATTGACAAAGAAAAAGATGGTCATACCTGGCCCTGTTTTACATCAAGCCCTCCAAGGATGATTATGACCATACTTTTTGTGTCAAGTAGAATGAGGCTTTGACAAATATTCAAGTCATTGATATAAAAGAGAAGATATGTAAGAAAATCCACCCTTGAAGCTCAAAGAAGAGCTTGAGAGAGATGAGGAAAAAAAATATAAACCCTACTTTCAAAAAGTAGAGGTAACTTTAATCCCCTCTAATGTCCTATAGCTATCCTCTTGTCATATGTCCTTCAAAATGAGCCAAAATCTGATAACCTACTAAAATAGCTTCCCAACCACCATTTTTCCTTCAAACTGTTTTCAAAATCCTCAAATTTAGTCTTGACTTGCTGTAAAGAACTTTAACTAGTCACGATTTTAACTGTATCAATCCTATGACTAATTCTTGTCCTCCAAATACCTTGCGCCCAATCTTATAACCAAATTCACCTTGAAAATTACCTTCCCATTGGATCAAAGATTTGCTTTGATACCAATGTAAAGAAATTAATTCCTACAACGAACAATTAAACTTAAAATACAAGAAAATAGGCTAAATTGCCAAGAAACCATAGTCAAGATTGCCAAGAAACCATAGTCAAGGTGACTAAGCAGAAATCATATAACCATGAATGATTGAGAATCAATTGATGAGAGGCTGCAGTATGGTATGCAACCCAATGCTATGGTTGCCAAGAGTATGCACCCTCTTAGATGGTGAAAGGTTGAGACCTCAAATATTAAATGTTAGAAATAGTAAAAAGATCATTGGCAAGTTACAACTTAGCCTAATATACTTAACCCTAGAATGTTAAATATTGGCTAAGACATCTTTCGATTTATTACAAACTGATGTAAAAAAGCTAATTCCCACAGCGAACAATTTAACTTAAAATACAAGGAAATAGAATAAATTGCCGAGAAACCATAGCCAAGGTAGTTAGGCTGAAATCACATTACCATTAAAGGCTAAGAATCAGTTGATGAGAGGCTACAGCATGGTATGCAACCCAATTCTATGGTGGCCAAGAGTATGCACCCTCTTAGATGGTGGGAGGTTGAGACCTCAAATATGAAATGTTAGAAACGACAAAAGATCCTTTGCAAGTTACATCTTAGCCTTTTATACGTAACCCTAGTAGGCTAAATATTAGCTAAAGCATTAAGGCATTTTAACTCTATTACAATGTCATATTTCTTTGCAATACTGTACACCAACCTGAACGGCAATTTGTTCCCAGATACTGGCACAGTTAAGAATACTATATGCCACCTTGGTCATCTTTGAATGTGATCAAGAAAGTCAGTCAGACTCAATGAGAGTGCATTGCACCCTGTGCATCTGAGCAAGGGACATTGCACATCAGAACTCCCATATAGGGGGAAGAGAGAGAAACAAACTTCCTTGGCTGCTCACTCCAACCACTTTAACGAGCCTGTGAGAAGAAAATTGCCTGGGAATGGATTTGCACAAGGAGCAAAATATGATAATGTCCTCCTGCAAACACTTACTTTCAGGTTAGCTACAGATACGTATGGCATTTTGCAAGGTAAGACATACTACTGAAAATAGCCCTGGGGTTTTACACCCCACCTTTGAATGTCCACTGCAGTTATGTAGATAAATCCTGTAACATTACTAGAGACAATGAAAGAGCAGTCAGCAACATTGTCACAGTAAGCTTCAAGCTCCATGCAGATTATCATAAGCTTTGAACATGGAATGCTTACCTTGAAATCAGTTGTTCAGGAGCTTTTGCAAATGAGACTGCGAGTACTGAATAAATAAGATCAGAATCGATTTGTACAGGCTTCAGACAGATTGGATCAGTCGCTGACGATCTGGAATCCTGGTTTCTTTTGATAATGCGAAAAATGTGTAACTGGTTGAACTCAGCAGAAGCTAAATGAGGACAAAGTGGATCTGACAGACCAAAAAAGTATTCCTGTAAACAAATATTTTCATAAGTTACCTATAGAAACAGGTACCATGATTTAAAAAACAGTTACAACTCACCTTGATCCTGGAATTCCTTGTCCATTGCCTGAACTTTGGGCTTCTTGTGACAACACCACTAGACTTGTGAAGATTCAAGATATCCATCCTGCCTCGCCCTTTGAAAGCATCTACTAGTGAAATATATAAATTTTCCTGTAACAAAAAATATGCTGGTTTCAGTATGCAACAACAAGACATATGGAGCCTCCTATTCCAGCCTCAATGTACAAATGGATATTATGTCAGATACAGAGATCAAAATGGCATCCAGATGATGCTGAGTTAATTCTCAAAGACACCATATTCTTTGCTAACTACCTTGGCTCGAACCTGACTAAAATATGGTGGCACTACTGAGATAACTTGCAATGCCTAAGCCCCAAAAGCTATTCATGATCAGGAGCAGCTCCAGAAGCCTTGATTTAGGTCACATTGTGCTGTTTCTTATCACATGTGGCACTCTCAGTTGGGCAGGCTAAAAAATCACACCATATGAAATCATTTGCTCTATTTAACAAGAATGAATTTAGACTATATATCATGCAAAAAGCTATTTAAGCATCATATTGGCATAATAGTGCTGTTAATATGAAGTCTCTTGGAATCTATCCTCTTTTTTATTTCTAATACTCAGAGAAGATGACTCTGTTGTATTTCCAGCACAGATTTATCAAAAAAATAACTCCTGGTATAAATCACAATAGCACAATCATGTTACTAAGATCCGTTTCCTGAAAAGTTGGTCAATTGGACTTACTTGACCAAGAACCAAAACCATGTCTGCCCTGAAGCTGTCGATCGTGTCCAGGAGCAACTAGAAATGCAAGTTTGAGTCAATGGCTACAGAGACCTCTAACAGCAAGGGCTTAACTGATTTGATCACAAAAATAAATAAAATCTCACTTCATAGCCCAAGCCTTCAACCCATCCCATGGTGTTAATGACAAGACCAGCTGCATGTGCCTTCAAGTCTCCAGTGATTTGAGTATCTAATGCATGGGCAAGTCTCTTCACTAACACTTTGTATAACTCTGCATTGATGCTGCAACAGAAAGCAATCAGACAATCGCTAAAAAAGCGCAAGATCCAATCCTGAAAACTAAAATTCAATTTTGAAAAATCAACAACAGTTCATGGCACCTCGGCGTGGTGTGTCCATAAAAGTAAACAAGTGGTGCACGTAGAGGAATGCCTTTAACAGGATCTACAGGTGAATGAACAGAAATAGCTGAAATGGTCCCTGGAATAGTGATTGCACCTTGACCAATGTCCAGATCAACATAGGTGGGTGTCCAACCTTGCATTGTAGCCCATCCTAATAACATCCTGGCTAGGCTACTCTTTCCGGAATCAGTTGGACCTACCAAAATTACACGCGGTCCCTGATGCAGCAAAATCAATAACCCTCAAGCCAAAATTCTCAACACATCATCTAATACAACCAAATCCACATCCATTTGTTCTATGCAATACCTTTGACTGCTGTGAGGCAGAATTAGCCATAGTGAAGGCTGATACCTCTGACTGCTCCAAAGTGGAAGCATCTGCATCACGAGCCCAAGCACGCCTGCTCTCTAAGACTGAATGGGCGTCCCAGTAACTTCGCATTGGTGTCTGAAATTCTCAACCAACCAAAAGGAGCAGGTCTGTCTTTTCAAGTCAGTCAGACTAGAATGTCCAAACCGCCACATACTTCTAGAATTATGAGCAAAATGCTTTATTTGGGTTAACACTTCAACTGTGGAAAATGATTTAGTGCTCATCCACCCACCCACATCCTTCAGTATTGCCATAGCAATTTGTAGAGGCCATTGAATAATGGTAATCACAATGCAAAAACTACTTTTTGATCATACTAATTGGGTAAAGCATTGTGAATTCAACTCCTAAATGAGAAGCCTCCTTCAATTTGTTAGAAATGCAATAAACCAGGTCACATCATACCAAATCTTCCTATGGGCACTCCAAAGAAACCAGCTGAATAAGAGAGAGAGCAAGCTCTTAGTTGAAATGTTTACCTCATTAGTGATATGCACCTTTTCTGCATTTCCGGCCATCTCAATGACAGCTCCATTCCAAGTGTACACCTAAGCAAAGACCAAGATATTGTTCATGCCAGTCAAGTATAAATCAAGACAAACAAGGAATGTATACACTCAAAACAGTTGCCTTTCACTTCCCCTCCTCTTTGCTGCAAGTTGGCCATAAGCAAGCCTTTCCTAGTCAATTTACAGTATCACAGTCCTAACATGGAAAATGACTAGAAAAACATAAGCAAACAAATGACATATCCTGCTGTAAAACCATACATAACCATCGACAAAACCTATACTCTCAATGGGCCATTTCATAGTGCATCCAAGGAGTCTACAAACAGAGCACCAAACAAAATGGAAAAGGTTCTGGTGCCCCGAGGAATCTATGAACATAGCACAGAAAACAAAAAATAGTGCTACTATCTCGAGGCAAGAGTCCCCTCTCTTAATTGGTCTTACTGAAAGAGCAAGCCAGAAACTGAGTATCCCGAAGCTTCATGGTGAACAGGATCAGTAACAGGGAAAATGCAACTCAAAACAACCTTATTTCACTTTCTCGCCTCTTTACCTAAATTTCAGTATAACCAAGCCCACATCTACAAGCATATGACTAGGAAAATAAGTGTAAACACATGAATATCCTCTTGCAAACCTGTACAAAAGCCACTACATTGTTTTACCGCTCCCAAGGTATAGCAAAGACTATGAAACTCAACAGAGAGCTAACATCGCCTTGATTAAGTAGCCACGAGTCGCCCTCTTAAAAGAGTCGTGATAGAGAGAGAAAACTGCAATAGTAAGAAACTCACTATCCCAAAGTTCCATGATTCATCAGACAGGGAGCACTTGGGCAGTGCTCTTTCCAAATCATAAAATGAAGGCTTCAAAATTCTGCACAGGCAGAAGAATCTCCGAATTGGTGCACATCCATGGTGGAGTTTGCATCTGAAGCCAGTACTTGGGCGGAGATATGATCATTGATTGTCTGCCACTTACTCAAATTGACTACAGTTGCACTAACACAAGGAGTGCGAGTCTTTGCAATGGACAAGATGAAGATGTCAGATTGTTCACATAATTCACTAAGTTTGTGCTTATTGTCTCTAAAGTTGTAGACAGCTTGCAAACTATAATCTCAAATGATGTGAAAGCATAGCAAGAAGCTGTTTTGGATTGAAAGATGGAAAACTCCACCTATGAGAAGAGGAAGAAGCAACGAAGCGTAAGGTGCAACCCACTGCTCACATCATGCTAAGAACTCTGGGTGGGTACATGGCTGCTCGCAGGGAAAAGAGTTAACACCCACATCCCTAAGGATTTAAGTCTACTGACCAAAACTTGGGCACTAAGGCTCTCTTTTTTTGTTGGATAAATTTCTACCCAAGGGGGAAAAGGGATGGTTGGCTCACAAATCACAAAAAAGAAACCATGCACTTAGCCACCCACAAGGGTGTCACCAACAAAGGAAAAAGGGTGTAGAGATATGTAGTGCCAATGGAAACAGCTCAAGATCCAACGTAAGCAATGTTCTCAAGGGTGCTCTATACAATGAGATGCATAGAAGAATGCTACTCTATGAGAATGCGGATGCAACAAGGTCCACTTTGACATTATTAAGTTGTGCACATATGAGGTGCACAAGTGAAGTAAGTCAATCATGGTGACAACCTAATTACCCTAATTATGCAGTGGGTGACATTAGTGAAAGTTGTATTAAGTTATGCTGGACAAGTACTTGCGAGTGCTTGGTGTCAATTTGGGCCTAAGGCATTAAATGGGCCTTTAAAATGTCCTATGATGATATTAGGACTAGGCATTCATTGACAAATTAATGCTAGTCTAACGCCAATTAATATTGGAAACAACTTAAAGCACATTCAATGTGGCTGGTCACAGTTGGCCCAAGTGTGAAGTAATTGCGCAATTAATTGAAGAGAATGAATGAATTAATCAATGCACACTTATACTCGATCACAAAAGAGAAGTGATGTATTAATGAATAAGAGAGAGTACAACACTTAAGGCAACCACAGTGAATATGCCACACTTATGTGCTAATGACACACAAAGCATCTTTTCATAATAAAATGAAACCCTAAACAACTTAACCATCATAGAAAACCCTGACTGAAACCTTGACCCTAGTATCACTTAGTATCTAGGAACTAGGGGCAACAACCATTTTTAACAACAGTTTAAATGCCTAAGAAGCCCCAATCATGAACCAAAAACCCCTCATGAAATAGGCAGGGATATAGCAAACTATGACAATACAATGTATAACAAATCATGGAATAAACAGAATCAAGTTCAAGACTTGCAGAAAAGACTAAAGCCTTGGTTGAGGAAGAGCCTTCATGAAGAGATTTGCCAAGTTGTCTTCAATGAGTACATAAGACAACTCTATATCTCCAATTGACATCCATTCATGAACATAATGATAATGAACTTCTACATGCTTTGTGCAGGCATGGAACATTGAGTTCCACACAATGGCCAAAGCACTTTGGTTGTCTATATAGATAAGTGTCAAAGCCATCTAGTGCAAATGAAGATCTACTAGTAACTTGCAAAGCCAAACACACGCCACTGTGGCTGTGATGAACGCTACTCTGTACTCAACCTCACAACAAGAAGTAACAACTATAGTTGTTTCTTGAACCAAAAAACAAGAGATGTACCTAAGAAGAAACAATTGCCACTATGAGAGACGTGAGAATCTAAACATCCTACCCAATCACTATCTCAATATCCACACAAAGAGAGTGAAGCATCAACCTTGTAGAAAAGGCCAAGATCCTGGGTGCCTTTAAGATATCAAAAGAGTTCGTGAAGACATGCTCCACTACCTGCCAATGAAGTACTTAAGGGTTGCGCATAAAGCTGCTCAACTAGAAGGCCACAAACTCTAAGATTAGGTCTCATATGACAGAAATAAATCAAGCATCCAACAACATCCTGATATAAAGTAGTGTCAAAGGATCCGCTACCATCATTAGAAGTGAATCCAAAACCTGGCTCCAAAGGAGTAGACACAAGCTTGCAGTCTTCAAACTGAAAGCGTTGAAGAAGCTGTCCAACATACTTGAATTGTGTCATGATAATGCCCCCCTCAATGGTGGCAAATTGGATAATGAAGTAGACCAAGATCTGTCACGGCAAAGGTCTACTGTAAATCAACCTTAAATGCTGCAATTTGACCAGCATTGGTCCCAATGACAAGCATGTCATCAAATAGAGTACAAGAATAATAAAATCAGATCCTTAATGTTGTATGTAAAGAGTAGTCTCAATAGGGCTATTCTAGAAGCCAAGATGCAATAGATGAGAATGTATATGGGCATACCAAGCCCATGCAGCCAGTTTTAAACCAACATAGCCTTCTTGAGGAGACGAACTTTGTGCTCAAGGCCTTTCACCTCGAATCCTAGAGGTTGTGAAACTTATATCTCTTAAGTGAGATATCCATGGAGAAATGTCACCTTGATGTCCAGCTAATGCACCTCCCAATGCAAGTGGGTAGCAAGGGCAATAAGACTCTTGACGGCAAGGATGCGAGAGATAGGAACAAAGGTATCCTCAAGGTCGATTCCTTGCTATTGGACATAGCACTTATTAGCAACTAGGTAGGCTTTGTACCGGTCAATTGAACCATCTAACTCCTTTTAATATTATCAACCCATTTGGTACCTATTTCACACTTACCAAAGGCAAGTCGCATAGCTCCCAAATGTCATTCTAATGTCAATTTTTGCCTTCATTGCTTCCGCCCAACAATGATTTGGAAAAGCATCTTTGTAGCATAAAGATTCTTCATTGCATGTTGTAGCCACTAATGCACATATAAGAAGATTATGTTGTTCTTTGCGAGTGAAGACTCATGTGCAAGCAACCAAAGAGACTACTTACTGTCCCAAAGAGTGTATAGCAACCAATGGGGGACTCTTTGAGGCTGCTGAAGTTCAACCCTTGTGTGCTCCAAATCATCATCAATAGTGGGCTGCTCATGGGACAAGGTATTGAGCTGCTGTTGTGGCTGTAAATCAGGCTAATTCAACTACTGCAAACCTATAGATGGTGGAAATGAAGGCTAAATGGAAGGATCAGCCATGGAACCATTGTAGGAAGTGGTCATAGGCTGTTAAAGATGTCTGAAGTATCAATAATAGGCTGTTTTTGACAGCTCAACAAAGGATGAGAAGCATTTTCAGCCAAAAGAACATCTCAATTGATAATAATCTTGCCGGTAGAAGGTTCATACAGCCGGTACCCTTTGGTTTCAGCACTATACCCAATAAGTAAGTAGCAAACAAGCCTTATCATCCAACTTGTGCATTTTCTAAGAAAGCACATCAGCATACACCAATGAACTAAAAGTCCTCCTCATACGAGAGAGAGAGAGAGAGAGAGAGAGAGAGAGAGGGTTTTGAGCCAATCCATGCCTTAGGAGTGATGGTGCACAAAGCCCTTGTGGGACACCTAGTCAAAACATAAGCGGCACAAAGAATAGCATCGATCCAAAAAGAATTTGGAAAATTCTTACTCTTCATTTGTGAGAGTGCGCAATGGAAGAGAAACACGAACAAAAAGCACACAGAGAGAGAGAGAGAGAGAGAGAGAGAGAGAGAGAGAGAGATTTACGAAAAAAAAAAAAAAGAGAGAGAGAGAGAGGAAGCTAAAGATGAAGGAAGAATACTACACTGACTGAAGAAGAATATTGATATAATAATGATGGACCGATCAATCCTTGCATGCAACAAAGCATCAATGAGGGCACTAGATCAAGCTGATGACAATGGCAGCACCAAGCACAGAGAGTCATAGAGTCAGAGTGTACACCTGCAAAGGGAAGACTGAAGACTACGTGTATGTCTACCAAGTGGGGAGACTAGCTATAAATAGTTATAAATGCCAAAATCTGGCTGACTTGCATCAATAGGTGCCAAAAAAGCTGGCCAACCAGTATTCAATGCTGGTCACTAAAGAAAAAATGCCATGAAAAATAGGGGAGACCCCGAAAAGATCCCAAATAACAATGACAATGTCTGACAAGTGTAGGCAGACTGTGGAAAGCAATAACTAACCTAGGAATGCACATAAGAAGCCAACAAATAAAGAAAAATGCAGCTAAACTGCAAAGGTCCTATGTCCCCATCAAACTCTAACAAGAGCTCACAACCAAGAGATGACAAATTGACATAACTAACATAGGCAAGCTAACACCCCCTCTCAAATCCTAGGAGTATCGAAAGACCCAACAGCCCCATGTGATGAAGCATAGAAGCCTGGGGCAAAGGCTTCGTGAAGAGATCAAATGCGTTGTTCTCCGTGGGACAATAGGCCACCGCTAACTCGGAATCCACAATCTGCTCTTGAACATAGTGATACTGAACCTCGATGTGTTTCTACGAGCCTGAAACACAAGGTTCTTGGCCAAAGCTAAAGCACTCCGGTTGTCAACACGCAACTCCGTAGGTCGAGGCTGAGGAAAGCCAATCTCTGCCAACATGTGGAGAAGCCACACCACACCTCCATGGCTATAGAACATAATGCATAATACTCTGCCTCTGTAGAAGAAAGAGCCACAGTAGGCTACTTCTTGTTGCTCCACAACATAGCTTCCAATCCAAGGGAGAAGGCATAACCTGTAGTGAACCATCATAAGAGCATAGTTCACACAAAGCGAACTAGTCCGTTGGGCCTGTAAGCGAGCTAGTCCATTGGACCTATAGAACATAATGCATAATACTCTGCCTCTATAGAAGAAAGAGCCACAGTAGGCTCCTTCTTGCTGCTCCACAAGATAACTTCCAATCCAAGGGAGAAGGCATAACCTGTAGTGGACCGTCATAAGAGCATAGTTCACACAAAGTGAACTAGTCTGTTGGGCCTGTAAGCGAGTTGATTTGTGTGGACTTGTAGGAGAAGCAGAAAAGTGAGAGACACATGAATCCTGCATGAGTTGTTAGTACCAACAAGAAATCCGAATAGGCTCATCTGACTACGAGGGAGACTGAGTAGCCTCCGGTACCTACAATGCACCTATCTGCGAAAGGGACTCCCCCTCACCAAGGGAAGGTAAATCCTCCTCATCTAAAGAAAGCTCCCCCTCTGACAGCTAATCAGCCCTAGAAGATAGCAAAGGGGACACTCAAGGGGTGAAAGTATGTGACGAAGTAGCAGTCGCATCCGTCAAAGGTGGAAGGGAAGTTGGAGTAGAGGGTAGAGGAGGAGGAGGAGGAGGAGGAGGAGGAGTCCAAGACGAAGAAAGAGTGCTAAGAGGCAACATGGAAAGAAGTAGAGAAACTGAGGGTGGGAGAGGGTCAGTTGATGACAAAAAATCACTTATAACAAAACCATCAATAGCCCTTCGTGGTAGTGCTATATCCCATGAAATGAGCAAGCTTCCTCTTCCTCTTCTTCTTGTCCACATGGTCAAATCCATCATATCCAAAGAGGCAAAAATGAGACACCGAGGGCTTCCGACCAAAGAAAGCCTCGTAGGAAGTCATGTTCTATAACGCATAAGTCAAGGAACAATCATGAATATGAACCGCAGTAGCCACTGCCCCACACCAAAGGGTATGAGGAAGACCCCGATGCTCCAATATCGATCGGGCCATCTCTAGCATAGTCTAATTCGCACGATCCACCACACCATTCTCCAAAAGTGTGTTCGGATGGGTATACTCCACCCAAATGCCGTGATCCCTACAAAACCGAGAAAAGCGGTTAGAAGTAAACTCTCCACCGTGATTGGCTTGTACGCCACGAACTTTGAAGGTAGCTTGTGTCTCCACAAACACCTTCCACTTGCGGAAACAAGAGTATGCCTCGCTTTTGTACTCCAAAAAACAAGGCCACACATAACAACTAAAGTCGTTTATAAGTAGCATCAAATGCTTGGCCTTCCCAAGGGAGACCATAGGTCCACAAAGGTTGGTATGAACCAACTTAGGCGAGTGAAAGCTCTCCGAGTAGCAACCTAGAAATAAGGTTCCCTATGTTGCTTGCCCCGCAAATAGCTAGGACACAAAGTGTGCATAGGAGGGAAATCAAGAAGTCCCTCCATCATCTTCTTCTAAGAAGCCCGTCGTATAGCGTCAAAATTGAGATGACCATAATGAGCATGCCAAAGCAACCCAAGCTCGTGGAAAGACCTCGTAGCTAAAGCTATGAGCATGTAAAGCGCACCCTCCCGAGATCCTGTCCAAAGAACGGCATCTTTAGAAGCACTCCAATATCACTGCATCCTATGAAAATACCACACGCATACCAAGCCATGTAAGACCAAGAACAAACAATAAGTTAAAATCTAAATCCGGTACATAGAGAACTTTGGCCAAAGAAGCCTGTCTAGTTGGCAATAAATGAATAGTTCCCACTCCTTGAATAGCAACGATAGAGTTGTCACCAATAATGATTGTGCCCCCTCTGGCACTCAGATCCTAAAGCCAATCCTATCTATAGGTAATGTGAGAAAAGGCACCACTATCAACAAGCCAAGGCTTCTAGTGAGCAAAAGAAGCAAGAGATGTATCCGCTTTGACAAATACATGCACAAAGATGGACTGTGTCGTTCGCTGGGGCAGCCTTTGAATCCTTCTCCTTTGGCTTTAAATGGGGATAATTTGCAAACACTTCTCTTCGAGATGAGTGCCCTTCCCACAATGTGGGCACTTGGGCTTCTTCTCCTTCTTCTCATCCTTCTTGTCCTCCTACTTCTTGTCCTTGGCCTACGTCTCCTTCTTCCCTCTACCTATAATTGTAGTAAAGGCCTTGGTGGAGCCAAAATGACTTGCCCCAACCTCTTTGAGTCGCTCGTCATGCTCCGAGACAACCAGTGAAAGCTCCTCCCATAAGCGTCTCGTGGATCCTTGAAGTGATAAGGCTGATGTAGAAGATATTGAACCAAGGAGATGGCAATTGAGCGAGAAGGATCATATACATGACTTCAAAGGATATCATCCGACAAAGAGAGGTAAGCTCACCTCTCATGTCCTCCATCTTCGTGATGTGCTCCTTCATAGAGAAGGAATCATCAAGATTGAGCATCCACCTTAGTGACAAGAGACGACCGGAACGGCCCCCCAGCACGTGGAATCGCCGTCCCCAGCACAAATCCGTCGTGGACCGCGTTTTGAATTGGAGGAACGTTCCTTGTCCCGTTTCAGACAGGGAACGCAGTAGGGAACGCGTTCCGTACTGCATTCCCTACTGAAACGGGACAGGGAATGCCACGTGGCACCACTTACCTACGGCCGGCCGCCCTCTAGTCCCGCCTGGATGATCTGCAACCGCGTCCTGTTCCCGCTCCAGATCGCCTGCGCCCAGTGCCGCTGCTCCCGCTCCAAATCGCCTGCACCCCCCCGTTCTGTGCTGCGCTGCAGCCTGTGCCAATCCCAACCGCCTTCTTTCTCTTCCTTCTTCTTCTTTCTTCTCTTCCTTCTCTTCCTTCTTCTTCTTTCTCTTCTTTCTCCTCCCACCTCCAACCTCTTCCTTCTCTTCCTTCTTCTTTCTCTTCCTTCTCTTCTTCCTTCTATCTTCTCTAAACTTCTCCCTTCTCTTCTTCCTTCTTCCTTGAACCTTCTCCCTTCTCTTCCTTCTTCTCCTCTTCTCTTGAGTCTTCCTTCTTCTCCAAGTTCCAAGTTCTCTTTTCTTCTTCTTCTCCCTTCTCTCCTTTTCCCTTCTCTCTCGACTCTTGAGCGAGTCTTGATTCTTGAGCCTTCTCCTTTCTCTCGAGCCTTCAATTTTCAGCCTTCAATTTTTCCTTCTCTCGACTCTTGAGCCTTCAATTTTCAGCCTGAAATGGCTTCATCTTCCCGCCCTGCTCGTCGGGTTGGTGGTCGAGAAAGAAGGTCCGATGATTGGTCATGGTGGGAAGAAGTAAATGCTGACCGCCCATTGAGTGGTGGAGGATCTGGACCATGGACTTGCAAGCTTTACCCGTACAAGCGAACTAGTGGAGCAAACAAGATAATCCATTGAGCCGAGCATTTGTATTTTAATTTTTCAAAGTTACTTAAATATTAAAATATGGAATACCAATTGCCACTTGTTCCATTTTAATATTTATGCATAATCAGGTCCGAGCTCATCTCTTACATGAGCCACATTCAGAGGTACAATTTTGTCCGAATGTGACCTTGGAGAAGCAAAGGGAGCTTCGTGACTGTGTAGCAGGTCAACAAGCTTATCTTGCATCTAGACCACAACGTGTTGCAGTTGACCCTGCAACTTTTGTGACACCATCCCCATCAGATGTATCTAGAGCAGGGTCAGTATCAGGAAGTGCTACCTCCACACCTACTGCAGGCATTGCATCGGCCATGGCATCAACAGCGCCACATGTTGCACGTAGACAGAGCACACTTGATGCTAGTTGGGATCCCAAGAAGAAGGAAGAGGTGGATACATCAGTGGCATGTTACATTCAATTTCGTGCAGCCAGGTCAAAGTATTTTAAATTGATGTGCAAGAAGATTGGTGAGTATGGCCCTTTGTATGTACCTCCATCATCAGAGACCTTACGCACCACTTTGCTCGACAAGGAAAAGCGCCTTGTTGAGCAAGCAGCAGTGACTAGAAAGAGCATGTGGGCTAAAAATGGAGTTTTCTTGATTGCTGATGGTTGGAGTGATACACGCAAGCGATCCATTCATAGTATGGTTGCTTATTCTCGTGGGGAAATATATTTCATATCTTCACATGATGCATTGGGGACAAGAAAGTCAGCAGATGTACTTGCAGCAGAGTGGGTTACAGGTGTTGAGCTCATTGGCCCAGAGCATGTTGTGGGATATGTTGTAAATGGAGAGCCCGCAAATAGAGCAGTAGGTGCTATTATCCAAGGATATTATCCGCATATCACAGTTTCATATTGTATGGCTCATTGCTTGAACCACCTACTAAAGGATATTGGTAACCTGTCATGGATTGCACCTGTCATAGAGCAAGGAGCTCAAATGGTTAGCTTTGTTTTGAATCACCAGTTTCTTCGCCATCACTTTTCTTTGCGGTCGAAGAAGACACTTTTAAAATACTCTGATACCAGATTTGCCTTTAACTTCTTGATGCTAGGCAAGTTAAGAGAATGCAGTGGTGCCTTGAGGCAGTTATTTCTTAGTGATGAGTTTACCTCATCAACATTGGCAAAAACTCCTACAGGTATCTTATGCTTGGAGAAAGCAAATAACTCCACTTTTTGGGATGATGTAAAGCGGATAGATGCTATAGTATCACCTATTGTACATTCATTGAGGATTATGGATGCTATACAACCTTGCATTGGCAAGGTATATGAGGCTATGGATAGGCTGAATGAAAAGTTGCAGGAGTTAGCACCAAATGATGAGGCGTATGAGGAGATATGCCATTTACTTGTGACGAGGTGGAACTCCTATAGCTCACCCATGCATGCAATTGCATTTGTTGTGGATCCTAAGTTCCAGGGCAAGGGTCAGGAGAATGACACTGAGGTTATGGATGCATGGAGACTTATATTGTCTCGTCTAGTGCTTGATCATGGCACTAGACAAAAGATCAGAGATCACCTTTCATGTTATAGGACCTTTCAAGGTTCTTTTGGTTGTGGGGATACACAGGAGGATCGCTGTAAAATTGGGGTAGCTTTGTGGTGGGAGGACTATGGTTCAAATGGTCCTAAGTTGCAGCAATTAGCCATCCATATTTTGAGTCAGTCAGTTAGCTCCTCTTGTTTGGAGCAATTGTGGAGTACATACACTCACATTACTTCAAAGAAGAGGAACCATCTTGGTGTGGAGAGGGCAAACGATCTAGTATTCGTTAGTACTAATTTGAGGATGTTATGTAACAGTATGACAACAAAGCCCGATCCATTCACATAGTGGGAGATGCAGCAAGAAGAGGAGACACATGCTGATGTTGAGGGAGATGCAGCAATTCATGGTACATGGTACACATGATGATGAGGTTGGCACTTCAGGAGTAGCTAGAGCAGCCTCAGATCATGATCATGATCTTTGATTTAGTTTACTTATCATGAGTCTCATGATACATGATACATTTACATTGTATATGATATTATAATCATTGATGACAGTGTGACACTTGGGCTGTTGACAGTTGTGCCATGCCGATATTATATTTGTACTTGAGTCTTGCAGTCTTGCAGTTGCCCTTTGGGCTATTTTGGCATACCGCATTTTGCTTCAATCTAGAGATTAGACTTTATATTTGTAGTCTTTTTTGGGGCAATGAGCATGTTCTTTCAAAGATTAGACTTCAATTTCATATTTGTAATCTTTTAAGTTTTTTGGCAATGGGACCATAAGCATGTTCTTTTAGCTTAGACTTTAAAGTTTAGTTCATTGTTCATTGTTTTATCATTTTTGGCATATATACTATGGATTTTATTATTTATAATTGAATAGCTTACCTCTTGAGCCTTGTAAGTTGCAATTCAATTTCTAATAAGTAGTTTTAGAATGATCCATGATATCTTAAAGTTAAAACTTAAAATGATTTGTCCTTGTGGATTATATACCTTGGTTTTAAGTTTTAACACTCCAAAGTCCACATGGATTATGAGTGAAATATTAATTTTTTTTCATGAATTTTAATTTTTTAAATGCCGTTCCCGTTCCCACGTCCCCGTTCCCTAGGTTTGGTGTTCCTATCCCCGTCCATGTCCCCGTTCCCGTTTCCCGTTTCATGTTTCTATGGCATCCACAACTTCTACTCAAGGGAAATCTTGTGGACAAATGTCTTGTGTGTGTGCAAAATGTCTTATCCGAAACGATTCAACAGCTTTGATGACTCAAATGAGGAGATCCAATCTCATCACTCATCTGAGTGGAGGCGCGACTATTGTCACTCGAAGTCACCTCCTCATTCTCCCCCCCCCCCCCCTCGATCTCCTCCCCGTTCTGTGCACCTATCTCGAAGGGCCCCTTCAATGCGGCCTCAGACTCTTGTTCCTCCTTATCAGGTGTCAGTCTTGCCCTCTCTCCCCAAAGAAGACCAGCTGGATGGCTCAAACTATTCCCTCTAGTTGTGCAAAGTGGAGTGTATTCTCGATTCTTTCGACTATTGGGACCTTATCTAAGTTCCCATTCCTTGTCCCCGACAGTCTCTTCACAACAGGACATCCCTTGATTGAGCTGCCTTGTGGGATCAGCTCAACTCTCAAGCCCAATCCTTTCTCTTTATGAGTTTGCACGACTCTTCTTGTTCATGTTCACAAGCTACAAACTGCAGCAAAGGTGTGGCAAAAGCTAGCTTCCTTATACCAGAAGAATACTTTTACTCACAAGATCTCCCTTGAAAAGAAGTTGCAGATGCTCAGTGTTGATGACTCCTCAATGAAGAACCACATCAACAAAATGAAGGACATGAGGGGTGAGCTTGCATCCCTCGAACAAATGAACTCATCAGAGGATATGGCCATGATTCTCTTGACTCAACTGCCATCTCCGAAGTATGATGTCTGTGTCTTCTACACCAGCCTCATTACCTCGAGGACCCGCAATCAGCTTCTTTGGGAGAAACTCTATCCGCTTGTCATGGAGCATGATGAGCAACTCAGAGAGGTTGGAGCCAGTGGATTCGGCTCTACCAAGGCATTTACTACAAGTTCAAGTGGTAGGAAAAAGAAGAGAAGGCCAAGAAGACGGAGGATAAGGAGGAGGAAAAGAAGGATCAGAAGAAAAGCCCAAATCCATATTGTGAAAAGGGCACTCATCCCGAGGAGAAGTGCTGGCAGAAGTACCCTCATCTGAAGCCTAAGGAGGGGTTCAAAGACTCCATTGAGTCAAAGGCTACCCCAGCCACGATGGAGTCTGTCTTGGTGCATGTGTTAGCTGAGCAAGATATCGCACTTGCTTCTTCCTCTCAAGAGAAGCCTTGGTTGGTGGACAGTGAGGTCTCTTCCCACATGACATTTCATCGAGATTGGCTTCAAGATGTGAGTTCCTTAGGGGGCACCGTAACCATTGGTGACAATTCTACAGTTCCCGCTTGTGGTGTAGGGACTATTCCTCTATTGCTCGAGAGGCGGTCCTTATGAAGCGGATTTGGGTTTTAACATGTTTATCTATGGTCTTACACAGCTAGGTATCCGTGTGGTTTTCACCCAAGATGCAGTGATTGTGGAGGACAAGTCTATAGGAGCGGCTCTTTGGGCAAGCACATAGGAGGGTGGGCTTTATATGCTCACAATCTTAGCCGCAAGGACTTCCCTTGAGCTTGGGCTGCTTTGGCATGCTCATTATGGGCATCTCAACATGGACATGATTTGACGAGCTATGCGGAGGAAAATGGAGGAACTTCCAAGTTTCCCTCCGATTCACGCCCTTTGCCCTAGCTGCTTGAGGGGCAAGTAGCATCGGCAACCACATTTGCAAGTTGCCACTAGGAGGGCTACTTCACCACTGGAGTTGGTGCGCATTGACCTTTGTGGACCTATGGCACGGCCTCCCTTGGGAAGGCCAAGTATTTGATGCCAATTGTCAACAACTTCAGTCGCTAAGTGTGGCCTTATTTTCTAGAGTACAAATGTGAGGCATAATCCTCCTCCTGCGAGTGGAAGGTGTTTGCCGAGAGGTAAACTACCTACAAGGCTCGTAGTGTCCGAGCCAATCACAATGGAGAGTTTACTTCTCACCTCTTCTCCCAATTTTGCAAGGATCACGGTATTCAGGTGGAGTATTCCCATCCGAACACACCATGGAAGAATAGTGTGGTGTAGTGTGCGAATCGAACCATGCTGGAGATGGCCCGATGTTGGAGTATCGGGGATTATCTCATTCCCTTTGGGCTGAGGCGATGGCGACTGCGGTTCATATCTGCAATTGATCCCCTACTTCGGCATTGCAAGACATAACTCCCTACAAGGCTTTTCTTTGATCGGAAGCCTTCCGTGTCTCACTTTTGCATCTTTGGGTGTGATGCCTTTGTCCATGTGGACAAGAAGAAGAGGCTCACAAAGCTCAACTCTAAGTCAAGAAAGCTTATTTTTGTGGGTTATAGCACCACCATGAAGGGCTATTGGCTCTACGACCCAATGATGAAAGATCGAGGTGAGCAGGGATGTGATCTTTGATGAGGCCTCGCCTCCGAGGATCTAATCGATGGTTCTATTGCACATGATTCTTCTTCAACAAAGGATCCGCTCCCTCCTTCAATTCCACCTCTTCTTACGAGGTTCTCTCGTAGCACCCTTCATCACCAATTTCTTCCCCTCCTCCTCCTTCACCTCCCTCCTTAGCTTCCCCACCACCTCTGACAGTTGTTGCTTCTTCGAATTTACCTACTCCTTCCCTATCCCCATGGGTTTCCCCTTGGGATGATCCGCTGACAGTTGGGGAGCCCTTTTCTGATGGGGATGTACCGTCACTTAGTGGAGGGGAGTCCCTTTCCCAAAGCAGATGCTTTGCAGGTTCCAAAGGCCTCATCTTCTTCCTCTACTCCCTCACAGCGAGATGAACCTCTCCACATTCCTAGGTGGTATCAAAGGCTCATATAGGATACAAGTGTTCCGCACTTTTTTGCTCCTACCCTAGACCCACGTAGATCAGCCCATTTACAGGCCCGACGAGATCATTCACTCTATGTGAACTATGCCCTAATGTCTCAGATTCTCTAGGATCGTGAGCCTACTACAATTGAAAAGGCTCTTGCATAGGATGTTTGGCGTCACACCATACAGGATTAGCTTGATTTTATCAAGCGGAATCAGACTTGGGAGATGATACCGCCTCCTCAAAGGCGAAAAGTGGTTGGTGTGAAGTGGGCCTTAAGACCAAGTATCTTGCTAATGGTTCCTTGGACAAGCATAAGGCTAGTTTTGTTGCCAAGGGGTTTGTGCAGCAGGCTAGGCTTAATTTTGTTGAGACTTTTGCTCCCACGGCACACATGCCTACTATTCGTACTATCACGGCTATTGCTACACACCATCATTGGCTTGTCTACTAGATGGACATCAAGTTTGCATTTCTAAATGATGTGCTTGAGGAGGAGATTTGTTTCACGGCCTCCAGGTTTTCTTGTGTAGGGGGAGGAGGACCATGTCTACAAATTGCGGAAGGCCCTTTACGGCTTAACGCAGCCTCCTTGTGCTTGGTACTAGAGGATTGATCACTTCTCTATTCACAATGGCTTCCAGCCATCGGCTCATGACCCCAACCTTTAGTATAATTGCGGGTGCTTGTTGTGTGCTCATTATTTTGTATGTGGATGATCTTATCCTTCTAGGGAGCGCTTCCCAAAAGGATGATCACACTCTGGTGTTTTTGGACTAGGAGTTTGACATGACTGATCTAGGGATCCTTCACTTTTTTCTTGGATTGAAGATCTATCAGATGTCCCAAGGCATCTTTGTTTCCCAACACAATCACATCTTTGAGCTTCTTCTAGAATTTGGTATGGCCGAGAGACGGCCTATTTCTCGCCCCATGGACCTTGAGTCCAAGCTTTTGCCAACACGAGTTCCCCTTGCAGATGCTACCTCTTACAGATGCCTTGTTAGCTCCCTTATCTCACTTATCCACACTTGGTTGGATATCTCTTTTGTGGTGTTTGTTGTCCTCTCTTATGAAGACTCCTTCTAAGGATCACTAGAGAGCGGCTCTACATATTCTTTGTTATTTACAAGGGAATCGATTCTACAGGACCATGTATGGAGAGGGGGTTACTCTTTCTAGATGAAGTGACTTCGATTGGGCAAGTGATGTGGATTTTCGGACATCCACTACATGTTATGCTTTCTCTCTTGGATCCACATTATCTCATGGAGTAGCAAGAAGCAACCTATTGTGACTCTTTCTTCTACAAAGGCTGAGTATCGAGCTTTATATTTTATAGCGATAGAGGCAATTTATCTTCGTCAATTGTTGGCAGAGATTGGCTTTCCATAGCTAGGACCTACAGAGCTGCACGTGAACAACCAGAGTTCTATCTTCCAAGCTTTGCACTCTCCAACTCCGATACTCTCTAACTTGGTGTTGCCATCTTCATCAGCCTAACCTGGTGCCCTCACTAACACTCTGGGCTGCGCGCAGGGACTGATCAATCCTTCTCTTTGTTGTCAGCTTTTATTCAGCTTTTCTATTCAATCAATGGAGTATTTCTTCCTTCATCTCCTACTCTCTCTCTCTCTCTCTCTCTCTCTCTCTCTCTCTCTCTCTCTCTCTCATATTCCTCTTCTGTTGCGCACTCTCACAATTGGCACCATCAAAATCCCCATCAAAGCTGTTGTTCAAAAGAATCTCTCTCATTCTTTGATCTTCTCTCATCAATTCTGAGCATATTCCAGATCCTAATGAAAAGAAACAGTGATTTGTGCTACTAAATTCTAATTTACAACAACAATTAGGGTTTCTCAGCCACCTCAAGATCCATGCCCAATAATTAAAGACCCCATACTCAAAGTGACAACTGTGAATTGAGAATTTAGCTAATCTACAAGGTTAGCCCATTCCCGTTTGATTTGGTCAAGAGCCCAAGGATCAATTTGTATCCAATCTCCAATCAAATTAAGGTGCAAATTGATTATTGTTATTGTTGGTTATTTATAACGAGCTTTGAAGAAGATCAATCCATATCTCAATGTACTTCAACTTAGAGCAATACAAAATAAAGAAGTACCGCAAGGGGCACCAGTTATTGGGGCCAATCAAGTATCGGCTATCCAAGATTATTCAATAAAGTTTAAAGTTTAGATTTATGAATTTCATTGCTTACTGCAACTTATGTAAAATCGGGTCATCTACCACCCTAGTCGAGAAGGAAGGCTAGTTTTACTAGCACACTTTGATTGTCACATTGAATAATAGTAGGTTCTCTAAAGCCAAATAGCCCCCTTGAGCTTAAAAACATACAACTCAATACTCCACACCCTATAGAACAAAAAGCAAAGGTATGTTGTTTTTTGCTACTTGAAGGGCAATAGTAGGCTGCTTTAGGCAATTCAAAGAAATTGTGCCAATGTATCCATCTCATATACCCAAACTAAAGTTGCAAGATGTCACTTTATTATGCTTTGGAATGAACCAAATCACATCCTCTTGGCCCATTACAAGTACCCACACAAAATATCTTCAACTCAAAAGAAGTTTGAAAGTTACCATATACACCAACCATTAAGATTACAAGAAGCCAAATGTAACGACTGCATCAAAAAAGCTTATAATTATAAAAACTCTCTCTTTTGTAACAAGACAACCTTCTTTCACATTCTGGTTTGTAAACTAATTATGGTTTCTCATGAATTTTCCATCATCTCTTGAACACTATTCTCAATTTTATACTCCTTCCACCCCCAAGTGATCAATTTTACAAGAAATGGTTAAGCAATTAACTTTGTGAGAAGGCACCGTGTGCTCCACATGAGATGTCATAAAGGCAATCATGAGATATTATCTAGCCAGTCCCTAATAGAATAAACCCCTTCCCTGGCAACTAGAAAGAAAATTTCCATGCATATGATGTGAAAGTTTGGGGTATTGACTCTCACTTGCTTTCCAATAAAGAAATGACTCATGATGATAAGAGTGATTACCATGAAAGAGAGACTTACATTCCTATTTCCCCATGGGTTGTAATACACTGGTGATTATACTTCAAATAATCTCTCCCTTCATCAAATTTTGATTCACGATGGTAGGGAAGATATTCCGAAGTTCATGGTGCATAAGGAATAACTATGGATTCTAGACACATATGAAGATATAATGAAACGGACAAAATGCATGTCTATAAACCAGACACAGAAAAAAAAATTCCCTTTTAGTCGTTGAAGGGGGAAGGAAGGCGAGCTCACCGGGAAGCTGTGTCCGCGAGGGAGGTCCGTCCAACGGTTGGGATAAAGCGGCGTGCCGAAGATCTCAGCTGTGCCATCGATGAGGCGCACACTTACGCTTGAGCTACTGCCTACTTGAATCCTGAGTTCATGCTCGCTCGCAAGGTTGAAACGCGGCTTGTTATCAGCCATTTTCTCTCTCCCGCTACCCAACCTAAACAAACAACACAACAAGGATGCACGCACGCAGGCAAGCAAGCAAGCGCTGGCGTGCCCAGAAACGTTGCCCCTCTGCACTTCCTTTATTTGCCCTTCTCCGCGCGCCCATAAAATCCCCTTCCCCCGCACTCCGAAGAGAGAAAAACTACAAGACACGTGTGAACTAAGAGTGATAACAAAGCAAACATTTTTTTAACTTTTTTAAAATGCGCTCACACGGTATATTAAGTTTTAAACACCCAGCCTTTTTTCTTGAGAGTACTTTGAACACCGAGAATCTCTTGCCTCAAGCGGGGCACACTCAAATCAAGCCACATCGTGCTCCCATTTCTAAAGACTACTCTATTCCTTCCAAATTGTACAAACTTGATTCCAATTCCACAAAGCATGCTAATTAGACTCCATGAGCAGGCATCGAGGTGGACCAACCAGATCCACTACAGGAAGATTTTGTTATCAACAGCGGAGAATATTTTCTTCATCTTCTTAGTGTTTCTTTTGCACTCTTTGGTGCAGTCTTTAATCTTCTTGAACTCCTTTTTGGTCTTCATGCTCTTTGCCTTTGTTGTGATTCTTGTCCCTTTGTTGATGCGTGGTACTTCTCATTTTTGCTTAATGCTTTTACAAATGGATACAATAATGAATTCATGGCCTTGTCTTGGCAAGCTCTCTTTGACATAAATTTTGGGATACATAGCATGTCGGGTTCTATTGGCCTTTTTCAATGCAAACAGATTTCAGTCTTGAAGTATGAAAGTGAAGGTGTGAATGGGCTAGTTTTGGAGAAGTGTAGGAGTGAACAAGTGAGTGTGGGAGAGAGAGGTTGAGTTGGTGTGAATGGCCTTTAAGGCTAGGGCTTTAACCTTAATGTTAGCCTTTAGGAAGAAAAGAACGAAGTGAATAATAATGTTGAGGGTTGCAGGCGGCGGCGAGTTGCTTCAGGTGATACTGGGCATTTGGGCTGTGACGAGGAGAGGAAGCAGGAACTGGGTGGTAGCATTTGTGATGTCGACACAGCCCCTGTATGGCTGAGCCTGTAGGGAGCCATGCGTTAAAAGGGGCGCTTATGCGTTTGAATGTTGTGAGATGGGATGAGGCAAGGCTAGCTTAGCTTGATCTGAGGGCTTGAGGCGCATTACCAAAAATGAATATTGGGAGGGTTTTGAGGCCCGATTTCGGTCGTCCTCACACCAAAAATTTTATGATATAGAGAAAGAATCAATGGAGTAAAGGTTCTTAATAAGAGGGAGAGTAATTAGGACTACTGTTGGGATGCCACCTTAGTCCTTTGGGTCGCCTCCTTAGCTAGTTGCTGCTTCAAAACTTTCCTTAGTATCTTCCCAGTCGAGGACTTGGGAATGGCCTCGATAAAGTAAACTTTACATATACGTTTGTAGAAGACCACCTGCTTTGCAATGTATTGCTTAATCTCTTCCTCGGTTATATCAAACCCGCTAGATCTCACCACAAACGCCACAGGCAGCTCTCCGGCCAACCCATCAGGATCTAGGACAATTGCACCATTGTGGATCCCCAGAAGAGCAATCAACAAACCTTCCAGCTCAGTGGGTGGAACTTGGTAACCTTTGTATTTGATGATCTTTTTGACATGATCAACAATAAAGACCTCCCCATCGTCGTCGACGTAACCCACATCTCCAGTGTGGAGCCAGCCGTCCTTCTCTTCACTTAAAATCCACCAATGAGAAAGATATGAGATAAAGAATAAGCCTAAGGTATGGAGATGGCAAAGGGCCTTAAGGTAGGTTCAACTCCTACTATCCATTCATAATAAAATAGGGCTAAAGAAGGATTCTACTCTAATGAAGCTAGTCATAGCTCGCCATGGCTCTGATACCATGTTAACAAACACAGATCTAGAGCTATGCTAACTATGGCGGACGGAGGTTATAAACATAAAACATGATTGAGATAAAGAATAATGACTCAAGTGAATTAGGTTCCAAGATAGATTAACTTGGACTCATAAACATAATCTTGAGTGACACAGAATGATAGTACTATTACATTGAAATGAGTGTCAAGTACATGCCTTTATAGCTTTATGGATAGTACCACTTTTCTTCTCTGTGCTTATGGGATTTTGGATAACTCTTCCTAGAGCTTCTAGAGCATGCATCTTTGTCATATCTCTCATACAAAGCCACTTATGGGCAAGCATCATTTGCTATTCTCAACACACATAGAGGTAGCCTCTTCAACATAAGTCAATGCAAAAAGTTGGTCATGTAGGACGAGATGGACCTCTAGAGCCTCTTGGCTCTCCTCTTCCAATTGGTTATCTTGGCTAAGGGGAACTCCTTCTTCCATTGGGTCTGCATGTTCATCAAGATTGTAGGAGAAGCAGCCTTGTAATCCCTCCAAGATTAACAAGCCCACAGTTGCTTCCATGAAGGCGATACTAGATCTTTAAGAGGACTATCATTCACTCTTGCAAGAGAGGAGGGCCAATTCTCCCTCATTTGTAGGAGGACATTCTCCACCCAGTTGACTTCTCTCTCACTTAGTCCAAATTTTTTGCTAACCACTTGGATGCCCAGCCACCATTGCCATGGACTAGGGTCCCACAAATCCGCCCAGACCCTTAAACCTTTGCTAAATAATGACTTGGATGCTTTCGCATCCTTGGTAGCTAGGGCTGTCTCTGGCTCAAAGGCAAATGGTGAGAGCCAAATGCTCCGCTCCAATGAGAAGTCCCCTCCTCTCACCCCCCTTGTACTTCCATGCGGCATTGTCAATCACCCTTTGCCACGTACTGACTATTTCTTGGGCAACATCAGATTGCAGAATTCTAGTATGTGTCTACACTCCAACTATAAGGTCTAGCCAATGAGCCTCATTCCAAGTCATGCCATGGATTTTAGAGGTGACAATCTAGTTGTGTGGTATGACCATCCACGATTGCTAGTCACCATCCTCCTCATTAGCTTAATTATTAGCACTTGTGACTTGAGGACAAGATCCTTTAAGCCAGGTCCTCCCAATCTCTTGTCTTCAATAAGCACATCCTAGCTTATTTGAGGTGCCAACTTCCTATCTTGTTAAGACCAAAGAAAGCCCATGATAGCCTTTTTAACCTTGTCCCAAGCTACTTGATTGAAGGGCAGGAGGGAGCCCATATATACTGTTGTTCAAGAAAGCAAGTTCTTTGACAATTGTCACTTTCCCTACTAAGGAGAATGGAGCATCCACCCACTTCTTCAACTTAGACTGGAATTTGTTGAGAAACCAATTGAATTGTTGCTTCAGAATGACTCCAATACTAGTTGGGCCACTAGGTACCTAACCATTTCCCCATGCTTCATTACTTGAAAGCATAGCTCAACAATCCACTTGTTGGGATCTTTCCAAGACAAGGAAAAAAGTTCAAACTTAGCATGATTGACTTTAGAGGTAAACACCTTTGAAAACTCAACATATATTTCCGATAAATTAGAAACAAATTCCTTGTCAGCCCCTCAATGATAGAGGCATTATCATGAGGAAAATTTTAGACAAGGTTTGAGAACCATCAAAACCATTGATGTTGATGGTTGTGGAGGCGTCTTTGAAAAGAGAGGCCACTAGATTTATGAACACTAGCCCTAATTTCATTGTCAAGAGCATAAACAAAATAAAAGCCTAGCTTACACGATCATAAGCCTTGTGCCAATCCATATTTATGAGAACAAAGTTAGTATGACTCTGTTGAGTGAGAGATCCATAGATAAGATTAGGTTCAGAATTGCATTATGGATGAGTCTAGCTTTGACAAAGCCAAACTACTTTGGATGGATTATTCTTGCAAAGAGATTCTTCACCTGGAATGCAAGTACTTTAGCCAACACTTTATATGAGAAGTTGAGCATGGTGAGAGGATGCTAGTTAGTTGGTTTGGAGCGATCTTGTGACTTGGGGATAAGTTTGATCACCCCTACATCCATGGCATCAAGCAAACTCCTAGAAGCTCTTACGTAGGGCTACAAGACCTTCTCCACAAACTTGCCAATTTTTTTGGAAATCCTTCATAAGGAGCCCTCAGCACCCAATGAATTGTCCACTTTGAAGCTAAAGACCACTTCATTGACTTCCTCCAATGAGAACGGCCTATCCAAAAGCAAAGCTTGTTCAAAAGGGACAGGGGGAAACCACCTCTTTTAGGAATTTTTGGAGCCTCCTTTCAATTATGGGATGTACAAAGGTTCAACACCAATTGTTGAGGCCAAGTGCTCCTTAAAGACTTGAGTTGTTTGTCCTTTTTCATAAAGCAAGTTGCATGTCTTATCTTACACACATGTAATCAACTCCTTTTTTTGCTTGGTTGGCAAAGTAAAACTCACTAGGGCCATCTCCAAAGACCTCCCACTATCCCTTTAGTTGCACCTTAATTGCTTGCACTGTAGCTTCCTATGACTTCCTAATAAATTTGTCAATATCTCTAAGACACTTTTGCATGAGATCATCATTGGGGCATTCATTAAGGGTCACCAAGATAGCTAATCTAGCTTGATAAGTCAATACAGAGATAGATCTCTTGCATGCCTTTTTGCATCTGCCATGTCTACCTGGCATTTTAGCCACCTATAGTCTAGCAAAAGTGGAAGGTCCCTAGCCTCCTCCCAAGCCCTAAAGAGCCTATCCAACAAGAGCTTGTCCCTCTAAGAAGGAGACATTTATTCTAAAGGGGGGAGGGCCTCTAGGGCTACCATTAATGAGGATTAATTTGAAAGAAATTGTGATTGGCATGTGATCAAACATGATAATTTATTGCAATGCTTGATACCTCATTCTACCCCCAATCCACCAAGCATCCTAGGTAGAGTAGAACCTATTGAGTCTCGCCCCTCTTTGTGAAGGCCCGGTATGTCAATTATGCCAAGTGTAGCTAAGTTTCTCTCCATCATTGGCAATAATAGCCATGTCTTCAAGGTCACAGGCTCCAATAAATAACTACAAGCTCTCTCTCTCTCTCTCTCTCTCTCTCTCTCTCTCTCTCTTCCTTAAACATAGGCCTAGAACCATGCGATTCATCCCCATGCATATAGGTCATGTTCCAGTCTCCTCTAACTTTTCATTGCATCCTAAAGCTATTATTGCAAAAATTCCCACTATCACTTTGGTTGTCGATTAATTAGAAGTGTATACAAAACAAACTACAAAGTCCTCTTTTGCGATCAAAACTTTGGGTTCAATACTACTACCATCACCTCTAAAGAATGCCAACACAGGAGTAAGATCATCACATATTGGTAGCATAATACCTCCTTTGCCTCTTGTATCCACATCATAAAACGTGGTATAGTTGTGCATAATGAAGGTCTTATATGCTTACTTGCGGTTTGTATCTCTTTGTATTGGAGTGTAGTAATTTTGATCAAGTGGCACAGTCAATGCATTCATGTGCATTAACTGCACCATGTGGCCAGGGCTACATGCAAGCCTCCTAGGTCAAGTAGTAGAGAACGAAGGATATGCTCGCCAATCAAACAACACAACTGAGGGACTACAAGCAAGCACTATAATGCAATGAGTTGAACATGGTGGAGGTTGATTGAACATTGAGAAGTGATCAAGATAAACATAACACAGCATGCAAGGCCAAAGCGCATGAAGGAGCGAGAGTGCATAAGACATTGGCCTCTTTGGTTGTTGCTCATGCTTGCCAAAGATATGCTTCTCTCATGGCAACATGGGTCTATTTTTATTTCCTTGATCATCCTCCGAGGGAGGATGAATTTTGTCTCTAGTTTGACATCACTCATCAAGGCAAGGCAACCCTGGTGCAGTTGAGATTCATTTTCTGTAAAGGCTTTTTCTTGACTCTCCTTGATTCCAAATCGGAAGGAGATCGGATCCTCACATTGTCTATGGGTTTCATAGGAAACCTTGTGTATACCCTAGCCACCGTCCTTTTCTCCTAATGGAGTCCTAGCACACAATGCCTACTGTAGATTGAGTTTACGAATCTCCCTCCATGGTTGGTGGATGAAGTGGCCTCGATTGTCTCTAGCGCCATGTCATGAGGAGTCCATTAGAAAAGCCTTCACTCCCGACTCTTCCATGTGGGTTGAGTATTGCTTGGCGAAATTGATCACAATATCAAGGCTTCCATGCCATTCACTTAAGTCCATTCTAGTTATTACAATTATTAGAAGAGATATATTATAATATTAATGCATGAGAATCCATTGAAATTTATCATCTTCGCATGTATGTAACATAGTTTTTACAATTCCTTGGCAATGAAACCTTAAAGAAAAAATCAACAATTCATGAAAATATTTATTAGTTTGGTAATGATAACTATATGATTTACTTTACATAGTATTATATATTGTGTTATGTGCAAGCTAAGATTTTCACATTTATAACATGCTCAAGTGAGAGAAACGGTAATGCAAACTTACTATGTATTAATTGAAGTATCATAATTCATGGTTGAGTACATGAACAAGAGGTGCAATCAATGTCCATAGTATCTCGCAAAAAGAAGAAGGAAACAAAGAAAAATGTTAAAGAAGAAGTTTCTAGAATGATTAAAAAAAATATGCATGTACAATAATGGGACTAGGCACAATCACTTAACACACATAGAACCTATAACCATGTTAGCAATGTGGAGGGTCGGCATGATACTCTCTAAGAATTCATAATTAATGGGGAATGTGCCCTTCCTTATGAAGTAATAGCACTCTACTATATTGGATTGTACTATACTGTTTTGTATTATGGTAGAGACCAAGACAAATAATAGAAAACTTACTTATATATTTAGTGTTTAGTTTGTCAATAAATTGGTTTCCACGTATTATTCTTCACTCCGAAATAAAGCTTGTTGACCTACACCAACACTAACCCAACATCAATAAGGTAATAGGCTTGACTCTAGTGGTAACACCATCATATTGAGTAAATGCTACTGAAGTAACAACCATGTTGAAGAATAAAGGAAAGCAATGGTCATTAAGTCTTATAAAACAAGTATTATTGCCTCCTAAAAGATGTGGTGTTCCCATAGTTCCACTAGAGGATAACCAAATGTAGCATCCCACTTGGTCATGCTAGTAAAAAGAAAATTTACCCACAATGACCACAATGCAAAAGGTTGTACATATGACCAAGCTCTTTAACAATTTACTACATCCTTCATGTTACTATGAAGCTCACAATTAGGGATAGTAAGTAATGCCATGATAGAAGGTTCATAAAGAAAAACACTTAGATAGAAAAACAAGCACATAAGAGATGCTCCTTAGGAATTAAAATATTGTTGGGGTTGAACTATGAAATGGTTATAGAAGATTGCTATCTATGCATGTCAAACATGAAATAACTATTAAAGGTTAAAACCACATATTCAAGAATTTGGGAATTTTCATAAAGTTCGAGAATTCCTAATGTGATTAATATTTGGACACGTGGTCAAATCTTGTCCCCTTACTTGAAGGTGAAATTTCCCCTGGATATTATATAAGCAATCCCCCCGAGTCCCACTCTCAAATATGGGGCTAAAATTTAGCCACTTGGTCGAATCTTTACTCCTCATTTGAAAGTAGAACTTGGGAGATTCCCAAATTCTTTAACATGGTATTGTATGTTTTTCTTGGCAATTATTAATTGTATCAATTAGGTCATAAGTTCGAAGGGCATATGAAATGCTCATGCCACTAATGTGCACAAATGATGAGGAAGTCAAATCTATTGTTGTACTTATTGGTTGTACCAAGCAGATCATAAGAGGCATGGGTATATGGCAAACCCATAAGTGCATACCAAAGCATGTAAATGATAGGTAAGTCTCTCACCAAGTAATTTGAGTCTGATGAAAAGGTAGGCTATGTTTGTGTCACACTTTGCTCATTGCTCTCTTTCTATGTGCAATGTATATTGAGTGGCTAAGGCATGTTATTTTTGGAAAATCATACGGCCAAAGATGACATACCTTGTAAAACTACACCTTTGGTCCATGTAAGATGCTTTGATGCCATTGAGAACTACCTAAACTTCCCACATCATCCATTATGTTTGTTCGACCCGCCATGTTGGTTGCCATGATCAATATTCTCATCATTCCTCACAAGGTTTTTATCAATGTCATTCATATTCATGATCAATGAATCATGTCCCTTTGTGACTATCAGGAGACTCCATCTCCACGATTAAGGTTGCCATTGTCTCCATGTTGATCTGACCACTATTATCCATGAGATTACTATACTCTAGTTGCCAATCACAGCTAGCATGCCTCCATATTTTTCCTATGCTACAAATGAGCGACCTTCCTTTCATCTCCATGATGCCTAAGGAATGCTCAAAAGATCATAGTCTCCAAATTCGATTAATAGAATGCTTGTCTAGTAAGGGTTTGGATTCTCTCCCTTGCATTTGTTGGTTCATCTTTCTCTCACTGTCCAATTAAAAATTGTAGCTCCCCTTCTTCGCTTAGTGAGATAGTAATCACTACCTCTAGCCTCCTCTACAAGCTCTTCAACTTTGTAAGTTGTGCGACCTCTATGTTTCTATTACCATGTGTACTAGTATTGTAGCTTTACAGGCCATGATGGCATAAATGGCTCGCCCTATCCTTGCTTCCGCTCCTTTGATTAACCTACCTCAGCCGAGGCCACCATTTCCATTGAAAACAATACCATCCTTGTCTAGGGTCCCCTCACAAGCTCAAGCTAGCTTTATTGACACGTGAGTTAAGAGAGGTCTTCCTAGTTTTGAGGCCTAGGAGGTCCTACTAGGAAAGAGCTTGTCATCATAGGCCCTCATCTTTAGCAACTTGTGCAACCTTAGGACCGAAGCTGGTGTAGGCCAAACATTAGCTGAAACACCGACGACTTAGGTAGCTCAAGCAAATCATCCCCATAAGCTACCTCAAGACCATCCTAGGCATAGTGTACTTCATGACTTCATGAGCTTGTGCATTGAACTCATGGTGGGGGGAATGGACATCATCTTGTGGACTATGGCGCACCTTGTAGAGAAGCCTATGACCAGCAGGACAATATATCTACGAAGAGATCCTCGATCGACTGGGCAACGAATTAAAGGCTGTGGAGATAGAGGGCCTGCCCTACTTGGACGCCGCAGTCAGAGAGACGTTGAGGCTGCATCTGCCTTTCCATTTCAGGCTATCTTGATACGTGCGAGCTAGGAGGGCACCACATTCCTGCCAATGTATATGTCGATTTTCACACGTATAGACATAACACAAATTCATGTGGAGCCATAACCCGCATGCATGGGGAAAGCCCCATGAGCATTCCCGACACCCATTGTAGTGTTCTTCTTAATTTTGTGAGTATGTGGACCTATAACAAACATGCATGGGGGAAGCCCCATGAGCATTCCTGGCACCCATTGTAGTGTTCTTGTTAATTTTGTGGGTATGTGGAGTCATAACAAGGATCTTCCGATGTTGGTTATGGAGATAAATACCTTCTCCCTGTAAGCATTAATAGAGTAAAATAATTATTTTGATATGAGTTTGTGCATATTGTGCACGACTAATAGACTTTTAGCATGGTATCCATGTTTTGATATGTTTAATAGTTGTGTAGGTGAATTAAAGTAAAGGGCAAGGTAGGCAGAGATTGATGGCTAGGTGGGGTTGGTCATATAGAGCTACATGGCAATGCACTTAACCATTGATGAGTTTGACCAAGCTTTGTGGCCTTGTGGTCAGTGGGGGTGGTTGAAGTTGAGTTAGATTGACACAAGGAGGTGGTGGAGGTGATATGATTGGACTTGTTATGTGGGTAGGATCATGCATATGTTTGAAATACCTCCAATTGAAATAGTACATTGGAACGTAACCATGGCTCTAATACCACTATTGATGAAATGGCTCGAAACTCTAATCATAAACTATTGTGAATCTCAAGACAAAGAATAAAGTTTACAAGACAAAAAAATTTGAGCACACAAGTGGAAAGCATAAGGGCAACAACCACACATCATAGTATAGAATCAACAAAAAACAATCATATACAATACTCACCAAATTAAGAATAAAGTTCACAAGACAAAAAAAATTTGAGCATCCAAGTTGAAAGCATAAGGACAACAACCACAGATCATAGTATAGAATCAACAAAAAACAATCATATACAATACTCACCAAATTAAGAAGAACACTGCAGGTGTTGAGAACACTTGTGGGGCATCCCCCACGTGTGCTTATGGTGCACAGATCGGATGTTGTATGCGTGAATAGTGAGCACCGGAAGATCCCCAAGAACAAAATAACTCTTCTTTTGCACAAAAAACAAGAGAGAAGGCTTGCACAACATGAAGCAAAAGACTAATTGGGTACAATCTCCCCCCATGCCTTGTGTGAGCGTTCCACAAAGCATGTATTTGATATATTATTCATCTCTAAGCTCAAAAAATAGCCCAATTTACAATTAGCATGCTTTAGCTTTTGTGTTTGCTTTTGTCCCACTAAAGAATTAAAGCTATTGGGCGCCAAAGAGTCGGACAGTGCCCAAATACAATGTCCAATAACAAATATTTAAATCGTATGCCCATGCGCATACAAAATAATAAATAAATATCAGGTGCTTCAATAAATGAGCGTGCCAAAATAAATATTGGCGCCACGTCTAAGATGTGCACCCATTAATAATAATAATTTCTTCTAAATAACTTGAATACGCGCTATCACCCAGTGCTTCCCAATGCCACCGCTGCCTGCTCTATACATCAACTGAAGCATTCACAATTGTTAGAAAATAATGAAATTGAATCGAAAAAAGTGAATACCTAGGAGTCTTCAGCTACAAAATAAATAAATTAGTTAGAACTTAATCCTAACCTTAATTTATTACGAGTGTGCATTCTAAACTCATAAACATCTATTAATTTAAATATGTATTTTGCAAAATCACCCGCTATGGAATCACCCACTTGCACATTAAATTAACAAGACGCCTGAAAAGGACAGGCGTCCCCATTGACTTTTCGCACAAGGAATCCACCTTGTATATGAGCCCCGGCAATAAATAAAATTTTACGGAATCTACCACAAAACCTCACGGAATCCACCATGGAATATGCCTCCTAGCATCATACCCCCGGGGTGGGATAGCAATTATCCTCAATTGCTAGTAGCTCAATGTGGAGTCAACAGTGAGGGGTAAGCACTTAGGTCTCGAGCGTGCATGCATTGGGCCTCTTCAATAGGATAATTTTTAAACTTAACCAAATATCTAGAATATCTACGTCCAGTTCTAGTGGTCATAAAGTTAGTATCTAGAATAGTTTCAGGCTCAAGGATTTCAGTTTCTTCTTCTAGCAAAGGAGGGTTTTCATAAACAGAGTGTACAGGTAATTGGTCTCTAAAAGGTTGTAATAAACTGATATGAAAAGTGTTGTGGATTTTCCAGTGTTGTGGTAATTCTAGTTTAAATGCATTGTCATTGATTTTGTGAATGATCTTGAGAGGTCCATAAAATCTAGGAGCTAACTTTACAACAGGGTGTTTGTCAACACTTTGTAATATTCTCTTTTCAATTTGTAACCAAACATAATCATCAACTTTGAAACTCATAGATTTTCTTTTCTTGTTGGCTTGTTTTGTGTATGATTGCTAGGCTTTGGCAATCATATCTTTAACTTCATAAAAAATAGTAGCATGCATACTAGCAATATCATCAGCAGCTTGAACTTTGTTTGACAATGATGTAACATGTGTAGGCAAGCTATATCCATAAATAATTTCAAATGGTGCTTTATGTGTAGCTGTATGTGGTGTGTTATTGTATGTAAATTGAAATAAATGTAAATGTATATCCCATGTTTGTGGTTTTGAAAATGTGTATGCATGCAAAAGATCTAAAATGGTACTGTTAGTAGCTTATGTTTGCCCATTTGTTTCAAGATAAAATGCAAATGAAAAATCAATCTTTGTTCCTAAATCAGCAAACAAAATAATCCAAAAATTATTGCAAAATCTAGAATCACTGTTAGAAATAATAACTTTTGGTAAACCATGATTAATGAAAACAGTTTTTAAGAACAATTGAGATGCAGTTAATGTTTTCTTGCATGGAATGAAATATGCTTGTTTGCTAAACCTATCAACAATAGTCCAAATCATGTCATGATTAGCTTTAGTGCTAGGCAAACTAGCGATAAAATCCATCGAGATATGTTCCCATGGTTGTTCTGGAATTGGTAAAGGCATTAATAAACCATATCGTTTACCATGGTGTCGTTTAACTCTTTGACAAATTAAGCATTCAGATACAAAGTTAGATACATCAGATTCCATGTGTGGCCAATAAAAATATTCAATCAGTGTATGTAAAGTAGAAATAGTTCCTATATGGCCTTGGTATGGGAGACAATGAATTTCATGCAAAACAAATGATCGAAATGGAACAGTTACACATAATATTTTTTTGTAAAACATAAATCCATCAGTGTAAGACAATGAATCAATGGGAATCCAATTATTTGCAACTAATTTATTCCAATTAGCTTGAAAACTAGGGTCTTGACCATAAGTATCTTTCATAGGGAGAAGAGAGTCAAAAGATATCATAGAAATATTATGAATAGTCAGTCTTCTACTTAAAGCATCGGTAACAACATTCTCTTTTCCTGGTTGATATTGTATGAGTGGATAAAAACTTTGAATAAAAGCAGCCCATTTAATGTGTCGATCAGATATTTGTGGTTGACTAAGGAGATGTTTAATGCTTTGTTGGTAAGTTTTGATCATGAATTCAGATCCCATTAAATAGTGTTTCCATTGACGTAAAGCTTGTACTACAGCTAGCAATTCCTTATCATAGGTAGAATACTTAAGTTTAGAGGGTTTAAGTTTGCAGCTAGAGTAGGCTATGGGATGAGAATCTTACATAAGGACTGCTTCTATTCCAGATCCACTAACATCAGTGACTACTAGGAAAAATGGTCTATTGAAGTCATGTAATTGCAATATAGGAGCATGAGTTAAAGCATGTTTCAGTAAATCAAAGGACTTTTGTTGATTGTCAGACCAATGATACACAATGCCTTTCTTTAATAAAATTGTCAAAGGTAATGCAAGCAATGAAAAATTTCTCATAAATTTTCTGTAAAAGCTAGAAAGACCTAAGAAAGAACGTAATTCGTGCACATTTTTAGGTATCGGCCACTTCAAAATTGCTTCTATCTTTTTAGGGTCAACTTTAATACCTTTAGATGAAACAATATGCCCTAGGTATTCAATTTGTGTTTGGAAAAATTCACTTTTTTCTGGATTAGCATAAAATTGATTCTCTTTCAATAATTTGAAATCCAAAGATAAATGTTTATAATGCTCGTTCTCATTCTTACTGAAAACCAATATGTCATCAAAGAAAAAAATGACACAATGCAAATGCTTCAAAAATATGCGATTCATCATACGACTGAATGTGGCTGGTGCATTAGTTAAACCAAAAGGCATAACAAGGAATTCATAGTGTCCAAATTGTGTTCTAAATGCAGTTTTGAATATATTAGATGTGTCCAATCTTACTTGATAGTATCCAGATTTAAGGTCTATCTTGCTAAATATTGCAGATCCTTGTAGCTTATCCATAAGATTATCTACCCTAGAAATCGGATATCTATTCTTAATATTGATTTTATTTAGGACACGATAATCAATGCACATGCGATATGTATTGTTTTTCTTCTTCACTAATAGGACATGTGCACCAAATGGAGAACTACTAGGTCTAATGAGTCTTCCGGTTAACAATTCTTCAATTTGGGCTTGAATTTCTTTCTCTTCAATTTGGTTATGTCTATATGGTGCTTTGCATGGTGATTGTGATCCAGGAATTAGGTCTATCTTGTGATCTTCGAGATGTATAGGTGGTAATCCAGGTGGTAAGTCAGCAGCAAAAAAATCTTGAAATTGTGAAAGAAATTGTGCGTGCCTAGGATGCATATGATTTTCTTTAGCTTCGATTTCATTCACCCATATTAAATAGGATTTGCTACCTTTTCATAATGCACGTTTAGCCTGAGTATGACTAAGTAATGGAAAATTATCGAAAGTACGCATACCATGCAATGTGATTTGTTTCCCATTAGAATGAATCTTCATTGAATGCGTGGAATAATCTATATCGGGATTGTACTGATGACGCCAAGGCATTCCTAAGATAATGTCACTAGATTGCAAAGGCACAACTACGAAATTTCTATGTTCAACATAATCACCAATTTTAATTTCTAAGTCATGCACTTCTTGTGTTCCATTGTATCTAGTGCCTAAAAATGCAGCCTTAATGCGATAATATGTAGAAACAGTATATAAATTCAATTCTTTGACCAATTTTGTAGAAATAAAGTCGTGTGTGCTCCCATCATCATATAAAACAATATTTTCTTTTACCATGCACAAGACATTTTATTGTTAATAAAGAATGGGGATTTGGCATACCTGGTAAAGTATCTGAAGTAGTACCAATATCATCATCGTCTTCCGTGAAATCTGGCATTTCTTCATGTTCTTCATCTTCTATCGCTCCCAAATAATTGATATGAGCAGTTGGCTTTTTGGTTTGACAATTCGTCGCTAAATGTCCAGGTTGATGACATTTATAACAGACTATGGGTTTGGCTTTAGATACATTATTGATAATAGTGGGAAGTTTAGAAATGCTGGGATTTGGCTGGAGAGATGGCTTAGGGTTTGGATTTGTGTTTGATGGTAAAGCAGGTGGTCGTGTCCAAGATTTACGGAATGAAGATGGAAGGAAATGATTTTGATTGAATCTTCGAAAATTTGAATGGAATCGTTTTGAATCAAATTTACCATAAGTTTGAAATTGTTGTGGTCACTTCTCTCGTCCTCCAATTTTGTCTTCAGTGTTATGGGCCAAGGAAATTGCATCTTCGAGAGTCGTTGGCTTGAACATGTTGACCTTCGCATAAAAATGTCCAAGTAAGCCAGACATAAACTTGCGTTTATGGGTTGCCTCAGGTACATCTTCAAGCATTCGTAATTGCAATAAAGCATTCCAAAAACGCTCGGTATATTGTGAAATAGGCTTACGATCCCTCTGTTGCAGAAGATCCCATTGTTTGATTGCTTTTTCGTGGAATTGGAGTGAAAGAAAATTCTACAAAAATTTCTTTTGGAAAGTCTCCCAAGTAGTAGGACAATCAATGCTCTTGCGGACAACAGTCCATCATAGGGATGCTTTGGTCCACTAGATGATTAGTGAAGCACTTAATTTTGTCTTTCTCAGCATACTATTCTTCATGGAAATAATCATCAAATTGACTGATAAAAGCAAGTACAGTCCTTCCATCGTGTGACCCATTGAAAGTACGAAATTTGAAATTTATTTTACTTATCTTTGTTTCTTTCCAAATAGGATGCGCTTCAAGTGTTGCATCGATCGTACGTCGTATAAGATCTTCAGATTGCGGTCCATCTTGGTCGACGGTAGATTGTTGCAGATTGGCCAAATTGAGCTTGTAAAGTTTGACGTGCTCTTCGTTCCTCTTGAAGTTGCATCATCATCAAATCCAGTTTTTGCTCAATCGTTGGTTCGGGTAGGTCACCTTCAGCCATAAAATCTTCCATGGTTTGATCAGACATCCTGCAAAATTCTAAAAGACCTCACACACTCGAAATCTTGTTAGCGGGATGAGCGTAACTCAAAGTCGAGTTTACAAGGCTTATTTCTCTTTTTTCTTTTATGGCTTTTTGTAGTATCTCTTCTTTGCAGATACGAAATTTGATATCAACGAATATCTTCCAAGAAGATATTCGTGTGTGCAGACTACGTGTTGCAAACTGTTTGCTGGAATCTAGCTCTATCAGTCCACAGGTGTGAACAGGGGCTTCCAGAGAGGTGGAAATAAGTTCGAGATTGATTCGGAAGGAGTTCAATAGAAACAGCTGCTAAGAAGGAGAGTAGTAATTAGCTTTAGCAAAGCTTAGCTTTTAGCTTTATTAAATTAAAGCTTTAATGAAACGACTGAAATCGTGTCGGTATGTTGACGCCGCAATCATCAATGTCGACTTCATCCTACCGCCGCCACCGTGAGCTTTTGAGAAATTAAGCTTTATTAAAAGCTTATTAAGCTTCTTAACCATAGTAATTTGAAATCGCTTATCTCTTTCTTCTGAGAATAGAAGACTTGATGAAGAAGCTTCTCATGTGGTCCTCCGCCTGTAGAGGCCGGTCCTTTGCGATCCAACAATGTAGCAGGGGGTTCTTGACTACCAAAGAATACGCTGGTATTGACGGATTGCCACGAGATTGAATGTAGAGCTCGATCGTTCCAAGAGCTCCACCTTCACGCGAGATGGTAAGCGATTAGAAGCTCTCAATCTCAGCTTTGCTCTGATACTAGTGGTGCACAGATCGGATGTTGTATGCACGCGTAGTGAGCGCCGGAAGGTCCCCAAGAACAAAAGAACTCTACTTTTGCATAAAAAACAAGAGAGAAGGCTTACACGACATCAAGCAAAAGACTAATTGGGTACAATCTCCCTCCATGCCTTGTGTGAGCGCTCCACCAAGTATGTAATTATTCATCTCCAAGCTCAAAAAATAGCCCAATTTACAATTAGCACGCTTTAGCTTTTGTGTTTGCTTTTGTCCCACTAAAGAATTAAAGCTATTGGACGCCAAAAGAGTCGGGCGGTGCCCAAATACAATGTCCAATAACAAATATTTAAATCGTGCGTCCATGCGCATATAAAATAATAAATAAATGTCATGCGTTTCAATAAATAAGCATGTCAAAATAAATATTGGCACTACGCCTAAGATGCACGCCCATTAAAAACAATAATTTCTTCTAAATAACTTGAATACACGCTATCGCCCAGTGCTTCCCAACGCCACCACTACCTGCTCTACACATCAACTGAAGCATTCACAATTGTTAGAAAAAAATAAAATTAAACTGACAAAAGTGAATACCTAGCAGCCTTCAGCTACAAAATAAATAAATTGGTTAGAACTCAATTCTAACCTTAATTTATTATGAGTGCGCACTCTAAACTCATAAACGTCTATTAATTTAAATATGTATTTTGCGGAATCACCCGTTATGGAATCACCCACTTGCACATTAAATTAACAAGACGCCCGAAAAGGACAGGCGTCCCCATCGACTTTTCGCACAAGGAATCCACCTTGTGTATGAGCCCTGGAAATAAATAAAATTTTACAGAATCCACTACAAAACCTCACGGAATCCACTGTAGAATATGCCTCCTGGCATCAGCTTATTATAGCTCCACATAAGTTTGTGTTATGGCTATGTGTGCATCTTTGTATTATAAGGAGGAGGATACAAAATAGAAGATCTGCCAAGAAGAGAGATCTTTCCTTTACATGGGCATGATTATATTGAAGAAAAATAATGACTTACTAAGAATGAAGATGCATGGACAACTTTTGCTACAAATAGGGATGTGCTCCCTTTGCAATCATTCAAGGGCTATTCACACTCGAGTGTGCTTAAGCTTTAAAAATTGAAGAAAAATTCTAAACTAGGGTCATATGCAAAATCATGCTTATGTTAATAAATATAACTTTGGCTAATGAATTTTCTAGCATAATGTAACCTCACTAATGCAACTCTAACCAATTAATATTCTAAAATAGTGCTACCTTGCAACATTGTATTTACTCATTGAATGCTCAAGTAAAAGAGTAGCATCACCACAACCTTCAAACATATAGTTAACAATTAGCAAATGAGAAGTATCATAATGAGGAAGTGCTATTGTCCAAACACCCATTCCAACCCCACCAAACAATCAAGGTTATAGAATTTATATAAAACCATAAAATGTATGCACATTGGGCTTTAAGGAAATCAAATTGCAAGCATAGCAATGTAGTATGCTACCAAGGAAATCCTACACTCACTCTAACCAACCAATCTCTCATAGTAATTGCTAATTGAAGGGGCAAACATGCAACAAAATAAACATGAAAAAATATGGAAAAAAATGACATGCCTTTTCTCATTACTAGTAGGGAAGAGGAGTGCTCTTACATTGATCTCATCAAAGGCTATACTGTTGTGCATCTCTCCATAACTTTCCACACCTATCTAAAGGTTCTATGTCTTCTAGAGATGGATGACCACCTTTCCTTGGTGTAAATCTTAATGATGAGTGGATAAGCTACGCAAGGTACTTCACATTGAGATGCTTTCAGTGCTTTGCATTTGATGTTCTCCTAGTGCTTTGCAATAGTTTTAGGTTGATGTTTGTAGAGGCGAGCTCATGCTCAACCGCCAAGACCCACGGACCACTTATTGTTCAAGCATTTCAAGCAAGCATGAATGGCTACCTCTCACATAGTCGATGCGCTATCCCTCTCTATGAGTGTAATGAGCTTACCTTGATGCCCGATTGAGTTGCTTCCTCTCTCAAGCACTTCGATAGCTCCACAATTCATGATGCAAGCTCAAGAATTCTCAAGCCTCTTCCTCGAAGCTCCATCCTCCATAGCCACGCACAAGACGAGAGAAGAGAAGAGAAGAGAAGAAGAAGAGAGTAGATGGTGGAGGGCTTCACCTCCAAGATCCCTCGCCCTCACACACTCACTCACTCACACTCCCTCCCTCAAGCACTCACAAGCAAGCAAGCAAGAGAAGAGAAGAAGAGAAGAAGAAGAGTCCATTTTGCCACACACCAAAAGAATGAGCTCTCATTCACTTTTTGAACTTTATATACATGCCCTAAAACCCCATGGGTATCCATCCCCTTTTTACATGATTGACTGTGGGCTAGGCCCTTTTCTCCCTTTGCCCTAACTTCCTAGCTTAGTCCTACTGCCCATTCATGGTTACAAATTGCATAGGAGGGAGCTTGATGCTCTTTTACAGAGGTTTTAGCCGCGACTTCATATTTAATGGTGCACCTTCTTGCTCTTGACTTCTTGCAGCTTCCATGGTTGCATCTTGGATTCATGATGGTTGTTCCCATGCCTTTAGATTTTTTTCCATCCCACTCTCTTGTAGGGTGCCTTTTCCTTTTTTCTGCCTTGTGCTTTTTCTCTTGATGCCTCTTTTTTCACTTCCTTCACTTTGCAGTAAACATTTACCCCCTCCTAGTTTAGTGCTAGTCCTATGGTACTATTGGGTGATGAGTTGGACGGTGTTACTAGGGTAGCTAGGTGACTTTTTGAGTTTGTATACAAGCCCTGGTTGAGAGTGTGTTGGAGGGATTTATGCCTTTGAAATTGAATATCATGTTGGAAAGATCCCTACATGGAGAGAGGCGGATGTTCGGATCCATCTTTGAAATTAAAGATAAAGTTGGTCGGATCCATCATTTGGCCCTCCGTGGGTGCCTTCTCTTGCGTTGTTCCAAATGAGCTTCTTCATTCACTTTTTGACTGGGGATTCCTCGATCTACCTCTGCTTCGATTTTCCTTCATGGGAACGTTATCGCATAAAATGGCCCCTCTCGTAGGTGGTTGCTAGTCTTAAGACATTGCGATTTTGAGCTGATGAGGGTTCGATGAGAAAGGGTAGACGTGTGAGTTGATGATGATGGGGTTGTAGATAGGAATTGAGCTTGAGAAGAAACAAATCACCTGGTTAACGCGGTGGGGGCCGGGAGCGTATTGCATGGATGGTGGGGCCGCTGGAGTCAGTGGTTGAGGCCTTTGTTTGTACCTAGAAAGAAAATAAGGTGCACTACCTGGGGATGTCTCTGCCTTACCGTGGAGTGCATGGTGCACATGCTTGTGGAACTGGGAGATGGGTCCTTGGACAAGCCCTCGCTGGTGTCCCATACTTAAGGACCTAGTTTGTGCATAAGGGAGGTGCGGTGCAGGGGGGCTTAATATGATGGGTCTACTAACCATAGGCAAGAATTACCTTTCTAGGTATGTCCTACCCTTGATGTGCCCTAAGCATGTGTAGTGGGGAATCAAAAAGGGCTAGGGTTTTAGATACGGAGCTAGCCGACTGAGGCCACCGGGCGTACCTAACTTGAGAACCCCTAGGTGCAGTGACTCTGGCCCTTGTGCATTCTGCTGTGTCTACGTGTGATATCTTTTTTCGTTTCCATGTTTTGTGATTGCCTTTTTGCTTTGTGCCTCCTTGTCTTTCTTTTTCTTCTTCTTCTTTTCTTTCTCTTTTCTCTTTTTTTTGGTCCAAGTTACATAGTCGTGACAGAAGTTAGTCTTTCTCATCAGAGTGAGGTGGAAAAGAGGACCTAATAGATTTGTTAAGGAATTGGCGGCTTTGGAGATACCCCTTGAGGTTTAGGTGGATCTAAAGGGTGGTGGTGGTGGAGAGGAATGGATGATTGCAATGGGTGAAGCGGCTATCATTCATATCCTCTAGAAGAGCTAAGTAAAATGAAGGTAATAGAGTAGCTTGCATCATTAGTTAAGCCATCGTGTAACTATCTATAATGTTAGGATCAAAATGGAGTACTGGGAGGCCGCGGTCCTGCGGGGTGGGGTCTTGCCTAAGGAGTATCCTAAGTAGTTTAAGGTAATTACGAGTAGTAATAAAGGCAGGGTCAGGGCATGAAGAGAATTCGTTTGGTGAAGTGGATTAGGATATCATACAAGTTCTTTGATGTGAAGACAAGGGCATCTTCATATGTAGTATAATGAGGATTATAAATTATAGGGAAATCATAATGACTGTGGATACTAGAGTCAAAATCCACTCCCACCCTTTGAGGGTAGGGCATAAAGGCCATCCAAGTGTCCAAGTTGGTGTCGCAGACCCTTCTTCTCCATTTAGGTTGACATTCGTAGCTAGGTACTGACCTTGGAACCTCAAAAACCTTATTCTGCTAAAATTCAATATCTTCAATGGCCCATAATGTTGGGTTTGCTCCCTCTCCTCCAGCCATTTCTGTCCGAGTCTACTTCCGATGTTAATCACCTTCTCCACCACCATAATGGGAAAAACCCTACGCAAGGTGATGGGGAACCGGAAGTTAAAGTCGAAGGGGCTCCTGGACATTTCTTACCTCTCCCAGATTACAAGGTTAGCGTGGAAGCTTGCCGGGGCATCATCCTTGCATGGTGGGATAGGTGCCTGGGGTGCCCTCACTCCCTTGGCATTCCATTTTCTCCTTGTCTCCTCCACCATTTTTTTTCTTCTTTCCCTCCATGCCGCCTTTCTTTTTCTAGAGGTGTCTGCATGTTGCTACTCTTCAGGCTACGAGGAAGGATGCGATGGAACAAGCTCTTCTTCGTGTGGTCCCATTCTAAAGTTCACATCCACCTCCCTCTCCTGGCTTGGCTCTTATTGCTCTTCTTCAATGAACCCAACTGCATCCACTTCCTATGAGGTTAGGCTTGCCAATAGAAGATAGTGTTGTTGCTCTTCCAAGCTTGGGCCAACTCTACTAGGTTGTGGCAGCATTTGTCACTACAAGGAAACAAAGCAATAGCGATGCTGGTCAGCGACGCAGAATAGTGGCGTTGCTATTTGCGTCACATTTTATGCTAATAGCGATGCAAGAAAAAAAAGCGGGCCGAAACCCGAACGCGTTTCATTTCATGCATTCGTGAAACTTTTCGATAGGGAGAGCGAGAGAGAGAGAGCAACTATTTTGCATAGAGGGTGAAAGAGGGAGAGGAAGAAGGCTTGTCATCGTCGTCGCCGCCGCTGTCGTGGTTCGTGAAGGAGCCACCGTCACGAAGAGGAGCCGCCAAACCCTCCCACAAATCTTTACGGTGAGTCCATTCTCTCTCTCTTTTACTTGTTTAGGGTTTAATTTGTGTATATTGAGAGAGGGAGAGGAAATGAGAGAGAAAGAGAGGGAGAGGGAGAGGGAGGGGGAGGAAAGGGAGAGGGAGAGGGAGGGAGAGAAAGAGAGAGAGAGGGAGAGAAAGAGAAAGAGAGGGAGAGGGAGGGGGAGGAAATGAGAGAGGGAGAGGGAGAGAGAGTGCATTCTCTCTCTCTTTTACTTTTTTTATATAATTTGTGTATATTGAGAGAGGGAGAGAAAATGAGAGAGAAAGAGAGGGAGAGGGAGAGGGAGGAAATGGGAGGGGGAGGGGGAGGGAGGGAGAGAGAGAGAATGAGAGGGAGAGGGAGGGAGAGAGAGAGAAAGAGAGGGAGAGGGAGAGGGAGGAAATGGAAGAGGGAGGGGATGAAATGAGAGAACGAGAGGGAGGGAGAGTGTATTCTCTCTCTTTTTTATTTATTTATGTATAATTTGTGTATATCGAGAGAGGGAGAAGAAATGAGAGAGAAGGAGAGGGAGAGGGAGAGGGAGGAAATAAGAGAGGGAGAGGGAGGGAGAGAGAGAGAAAGAGAGGGAGAAGGAGAGGGGGAGGAAATGGGAAAGGAAGAGGGAGAGAGAGAGAGAAAGAGAGGGGGAGGGAGAGGAAATGAGAGAGGGAGAGGGGGAGGAAATGGGAAAGGAAGAGGGAGGGAGAGGGAGAGGGAGGGAGAGGAAATGAGAGAGGGAGAGGGAGAGGGGGAGGGAGGGGAAATGAGAGAGGGAGAGGGAGAGAGAGAGGGAGGGGGACGAAAACATAATAGGGAAATGAGAGAGGGTGTTTATCGCAGCACAGAGGAGCGGGAAATGGAAAAAGAGAAAAAGAAAAGGCGCCTTAAATGGCAACCAAACTCGGGAAAAAATTAAATGCACGGGCACGATCCTCAAGAATTCTTGGAGTTGCCCAAGGAGAGTAAAAGAATAAAAAGCACACCATTAATTGTGAAAACACTTCCAAAACCTTGTAAAAGAGCGCCAGGCTCACTCCTGTGCAAATTGTATGCATTAGTTGGGGATAGGATCGACTAGAATGGTGGGAAAGGAGGAAATGGGCCTAGGCTAATGGCCGACCATGTAAAAAAGGGGGATGACCGCCCATGGAAATTAGGGCATGTATATAAAGTTGAAAAGTGAATGGGAAGCTCATTCTTGTGTGTGGCAAAAGCTTCTTCTTCTTCTTCTCTTGTTTCTTGCCTTCTTGCTTGTGTTTGAGAGAGGGATTGAGAGAGTGTGAGGGAGTGAGGGAGTGATTGTGTGAGAGCGAGGGATCTTGGAGAAGAAGCTCTCCGTCTTCTCTCTTCATCTTCTCCTCCTCTCTTCCCTTCTCTTGTCTCGCGCGTGGCTATGGAGGATGAAGCTCATGGGAGAGGGATTGAGGTTGCTTGAGCTTGCCTCAAGGATCGTGGAGCTACCGGTGTGTAAGAAAGAGGAGGGTACTCGATCGAGCATCAAGGTAAGCTCACTACACCCGTAAGGTAGGCATTGCACGTCGGCTATGTGAGACGTAGTCATGGCCGCTCGGTTCGAGACACTTGAGCAATAAGTGGTCCATAGGTCTCAGGGTAGAGCTTGAAGCTCCCCTCCATTTTGGTTCCGTTGCCGGGACCGACGGAATCGAGCCTTGAGCACCGCGCGCATCAGATCGAGCATGGAAGTAGGGTTTGCAGCTTGAACCAGTGCTTGAGATAACTAGGAGATTTAGGAGGTTTTAATCCATGGAACAAGTAAGTATTTGGGTTTGTTGGAAGCATTAGATTAGGACTATTGTTTTGCATTTCTGTTTTTCATATTGCTTGCACTAGATTAAGGTTAGATTAGGGTAAGAAAAGAGAAAGCAGAGGTTCTGGCTGCTGCTGGAAACAGGAAAACAGGGGACCAGATTCAAGTTTTTGGGTGAAACAGGGACATGGAACTAGCTGTAAGGTTTTGCAGTGCTGGGAAAGGACCTTAAGAGGCTTGGGAGGCCAGGACAGACCTCATTTCTTTAGTTGGCCTTGAGAGAGAGAGAGAGAGAGAGAGAGAGAGAGCTTCTAGTTCACAGGATGAGGAAACGCGACCCCGATTCTAGGCGCATTCGATTCATGCTGCTTCAGGTGAGTCCGATGTGTTCCATTAGTGCTCTAATCAGTTGTGGGGAGTCTGTGGTGATTGAGTGTAGCAGGATTCAAATACGCCGAAATCACGCCCGTCACCAACGCAGTCGAACCAACCCACAGTGGTCCAATCCCCAGAATCGGACCACCCGAGTTCTGGAGTCGGACCGTCCGACTCCCAGAATCGGACCGTCCGATTGAGAGAGAGTCGGACTAGACTGGTCCGATTGCCAGAATTGGACCAACCCGATCGGACGTGCCACGTGGCATTCAGACTGCCCATTAGAATTGGACCATCGTAGTCGGAACATTGGAGCTGGACTCGGACCAGTCCATAGTCAAACCACTTCGAAAATAGGACCACCCTCTTGGTCCGATTCCCAGAATCAGACCAACCTCGTCCGACTGTTAGAGTCGAACCAGACCGGTCCGATTGCCAGAATCGGACCGTCCGACTCCCAGAGTCGGACCAGCCTTGTCCGATTCCCAGAATCGGACCATCTTGCTAGAACAAAAAGATAAGGATCTTTTGCTGACCTTGCCACAGACCTGACCCCGGGATGTAACCCTGAACACCCCCAAGACCCAGTTTGACCATTAGGACCACAGAGACTAATCGAACTTGGGGTGCGGAAAGACCGTAGGATAGTCGGGAACCGAGTTGAAAACTCAAATTAGGCTAAGAACGTGGGTAGAAACAAGGTGGAGTTTTCATTAAACGCTTTCTGCATCGGCATTTCACTCTTGTGCTCCACTAAACCTGCACAGCAAGAAAAGAGAAAAGCCTGTTTTCATACCAAGCACCACGAAAGCACTAAGCACAATGTGTGAGTAAGGATCGCCGCTGCTTTCAAATAACAAGGAACACATGTGGATACCTAATAACATTAAGGAACCCACTAGTAGGAGAAGACCCCTAGACTTAGACAGGTGCTTGAGCGCCCTACTAGTAGTACCTGGAGAGAACACGAAGACACGGGAAGCAACAAGATAGAGGAGTGGAAGCTATCGGAGCTGATTGGATTCATTGACAATCTCGTGGAGCTGGAAGTAGAAACAATGTCGGGATCAAGAGGCGACCAAGGGGAAGACCAATTAGACTTAGGAGAATTTCCAACTTCGGTCCAGGAACTGGTCCACGACTACGATCTACTCACCAGGACCGTGATCCAAGGTAGACCTGTAGAGGAAGCAGTGGCTAACCTGGAAGAAGAGAGAAGAGCTATCAAGAGAGCGCTGGAAGGTATAATTGCCTACAACCATGAGCAAAGGGCTAGAAGGCTGCAACAAGACGTGGACATGTACGAGGCTAGACGAGTACTAGACCTAGCGGAGAGGGAACGGGCAGCAGAGGCTGGCATGATGTTGAGTGAACTGGTGGCAAAGCGACTCATGGACAATACATCCGTGGAACAGAGTGCTATTGCCCTAGCCACTGGCTACTGTCAGGATTGGGAGTCACGCAAGGGGCTAAAGGGCAGGCTAGAATCCCCATAGTAGCAAAACAACTAGCTCGATATGAACCTAGCAGTGACCCGTACAGCTTCATGGAGCAGTTCGAGCAAGTGTGTGAGGCGAACGGTCTTACTGACCCTGCGCAATGAGCTCAAGCCTTCGGCCTGTGCTTAGGCGACAAGGGGAGGACCTGGTACTCTAGTCTGGATGACGCAGAACGTACAAACTTCACTCGCCTTAAGGGCCTCTTCATCAAGAGGTTTTTGGAGGCAGGGTATTCGGATAACCTCATTGTTAAGTTGATGAATATCAGTCAAAGGGAGAAGGAGGACGTTAGGGATTACGTTACTCAGGTGCGTAGCCTCTACAAGAGAACCCCTGTCAATGAGCGACCTACCGAGAGGGCAGTGTCTACAGTGTTCATGAACGGGATTCAGAGCGAGGAGCTCTACAAGGCTTTGGCAAGTAACTCCACCTTACAACGAGACGTGCTAGCTCGAGTCTTCGAGGAGGCAATATGTGTAGATGATCAACTCAGGGAACGTAGCATGAGGACTACCAAAAACCAAGATAGTGCAAGCCAGAGGGACCCTGAGAAGCAAGATTTGTAATCAAACATTTGAGCTCTTGTGGATACGTGTAGGGTTTTGTTTGTTGCTTGAGGATCTTTAAGAATACATCGAGGTGTCTCCAAACCTCCATCCTTAGAAATGCAAGTCATGGTGTGCTTGCAACGTTTGTCGTTATCCGACACAGCTCTCTCCAATTCTCCCAAGTAATGCTCACATGTTTTCCTATATGGTTTCCAAAAAATATCTAGCTTTTGAGCCTCCCATTGTGAGACATCAAGGGAAAAAGCAACTGCTAGCGTGTAGGACAAGGGAAAGAGTGCAGACCATGACCAAGGGATGGCAGAGATGAGAATGGAGATTGCATGGTTGCAAGAGCTCGTTAGAAAGCCTATGAGATCGCATGTACAATGTGTGTACTGCGGCGGCAATCACCTCCCAGTGGAGTGCCAGGATCCTAGATCTCGGCGATTCGGACATGATGCAGCGCATTGCAGAATGCCAAGGAGACTCCCATATATGCAGCAGTACAACTCTCCATACTTAGGTAATAGGCTACCTAATTTCTTTGGCAGGGGAACCTAGTTAGCTCTTCTAGTACCAACTGACTCAAGACCTGTTGTGCCTAGGTTGGAGATGAACCCAACTAGTATACCCACGCCACCAGGGCCTTTTGTGACTCACCCACCTAGCGATGCTCCTGTTCACTTTGTGGAGGAGCCTAATGAGGAAGAGACCTATGTCAATCCGTACATATCCTTCGATGAGGAGGGAAACCCAGTCCTGATGGACTATCGGCCAGTGCCGGTGATGGCTTTAGGAAGAGGACGAGGCAGAGGCTTTGGAGGGCCTAGCCAGGATCTAGTCACATGCTGGACTTGCGGCCACCCAGGCCACATTTCATTGCGCTGCCCAGAGCGAGAACAAGCTAACAAAGACAAAGCGGATCTCCGATGCACAGAGTGTGGAATCACACATCTGTTTCCTGACTGTCCTAGGCGGAAGCCATCAACGAGCACTGCCAACATGCCATCGGTGCCTTTGGGGCTCTTTGGAGTTGAAACTTTTGGTAGTGAGGATATGTCCATCCCACTACATGCTATGACGCGAGCTCAAACGGAACAAGCAGGCATCTCCTTGCCAGGGCTAAGTAACCTTGATGCAACCTCAATAGGGAAGAAAAGCCAGAGGAGACGGAAAAAGAAAATCGATGCCAGGGCCAAGTAACCTTGATGCAACCTCAATAGGGAAGAAAAGCCGGAGGAGACGGAAAAAGAAAACCGATGCGAAGATAACCCTTAAAACTGAGGAAATGACTACGTTGGTAACGGGAAAGAAGGTCACAGACGCAGAGGCAGAGACCTCGGCTCCTATGACAGCGGAGCTAGGGAGTGCCGAAGTGGGGGAATATCCCCACCCCAAACGGCAACTCGAGGCTATAGCCAATGTCAAGGAGTGGGTCAAGGATGCCCAAAAGCACCTCGAAGATGCTCAACCCATATTGGAAGATCCTATGGATGACTTCTCCAGTGTTAGCACACCAGTCTCACCCTCAAAACCACAGGCTGGGAGCATACCTGCACCACTAAGAGCGACTTAGCAGCAAGGCCGGGGGGAAGCTTACCAGGGCAGACAAAATGCATGGCCTAGAACTGCTAGCTTCAGAGGAAGACAAGGGTCCAGTAGCCTCCTCACAACCTTGCTATCCACTCTAATAACTCTAAGCTTGAAGGATCTGCTTAGGCAAAATCACTCCTTGTGGCAGGAGTTAAAAGACTCGATCGAGGGACACGCAGAACTTGCGGGTGATGATTCGCAAGATCATGATGCAGTTACACAGATCCCAAGTCTAACTCTATACTCAGATCCTAAGTCTTTGCACATCAATGCTTTTTGGGAAGGCACTGAAATGCACGCAGTTTTGCCCGTCCTAGCCTTAGGAGACATGACTTGGAAAGGAATTGTAGACACAGGCGCCGGTGTTAGTGTGCTAAACCATGCGGTCCTAGAGGCATGGGGAAACCCTCTTGTAGAGACTGCTAGATTCAATGTCACGCTAGCAAACAGAATGAGGGTAAGACCATTTGGGGTCTTAAAGAATTGGCCGGTAAAGATTGTCGGTGTGCAATTCTCGGTAAACTTCATTGTCATGAAGGGAGTGGATTATGACATAGTATTAGGCCGACCTTGGGTGAGGAATGCACGAGTCATAGAGGATTGGGGCAATGGATTGATTTTCCTAGGGAACAGAACTAGTGCAGTGAGGGTAGAGATGGACACTTGGACGACGATGCCTGTTGACCTGGCTGCCATCTCAGCCATGCTAAAAGGCGATACTCAAACGACCAAGCCCTATGGATCGCTCGCTAGATATATTCCTTGCCCTGAGGATGAGAGGGATTGGATGCACATGTTGGCAACCATTGACCTACCATTCTCGGATGAGGAAGGACCACATTAGCAGGCTGCTAAAACCACTACCATGCCAACTGAGGAGCCAGTTGTGCCGCTCTGCATGATGGTAGGAAGCTCACTCAACCCAGGCAAACCGACCTCATCCCGCATCCCCAACAACAAATTAGAGCTTCAGGAAATCGTAGAATATCTGACCGATAAATTGAACGGCAATTTGACTGCTAACTTAAAACCTCTACATGACCTTTTAGCTAAACCAGAATGGAAATGGACCAAGGTCCATGACCTGAACTTGTTATAAAACTAGGCTTTAGTTACTGACGACAAGGAGATTAAAGAGGGAAGTTTAGGGGATGATGAGCAGTCAGAAGGACAGGATCCGGATGATGAGGAGTATGAGGACTGTCACTCTATGGGAGAAGAGAGTGAAGAAGAGGTAGACACAACAGAATACGACACGGAGGGAAAAGCGATAGAGCAAATCAGGGCAGACTTAAGGCCTAGGAAAGAAGGGATCAGTCGGAACGAAAAAGGAGTCATGCTAATGGAGTGTGACAGATCCTGGCTAGAACGAATAGAAGCCGTAGATTACGAGCAAGCTGGAGTAACACAACCATGGGTAATCCCAGTGCTCAAGACAGATTCACCTACGAAACTACGATTCCCCGGGGAAACACCTTCCTCAAGTGAGGGATGCGAGTTCAACTCAGAGTCGGAAGTTAGCACTGAGAGTGATCCCGAGATACCGCAACCCTCTAAGGTCAAACGCACCAAGGGAGACTTGCCAGTCCACCTGAGGCACAAGAGACTAAAAGAGGAGGCCAGGAAGCAAGCAAGGGACTCAGAAGCGGAAAGGCAGAGGAAACCACAGGATCTACCCAAACGGTTTACAAAATTTTAAAAGGGTGACAGAGTGGTGGTCCTATTAGGTGCAAAAAGACAAGGTCAGACTAGTGAACCGATCGAGGGACTCGCCAAAGTCAAAGAGGTTAACTTGGCTGGGAAAGGCGAAAAACCAAGACCAGTGTTCATTGCAGATGACTTGGGGGAGGAGGAAGAGACCAAACTTGTTGCGCTCCTGCAAGAGTACATTGACGTGGTTGCCTGGACGTTGGATGAACTTAAGGGAGTCGACCCTAGGGTCGTGACTCATAACATCCCAATGGTTCCAGATGCAGTGCCAACAAAACAACGACCTTACCCCATGAATCCCAAGCACCCCCATGCAGTGAAGGAGGAGATTGATAAACTCATGAGGGCATGATTCATATATGAGATCGAGCACACAGACTGGGTAACACTTATCGTGATTGTCATGAAGAAAAATGGAAAAATCCGAGTGTGCATAAACTACAAAAAGGTGAATGCCGCTATGAAAAGGGATAACTATCCTTTACCTTACACTGAGCACATGCTTGAGAGGGTAGCAGGGAAGGAAGCCTACAGTTTTCTGGATGGTTTCTCGGGTTACAATCAAGTATTATGTACTGGTTACAGATGTAGGAGAGCCTCTCACTTATGATGAGGCTATGCAGTCTGAGCTTGACTCATTGCATAAGAATCAGATTTGGAATTTGGTTTCCTTGCGTTAGGGTAAGAAGGCTTTGCCATGCAAGTGGGTGTACAAGCTGAAAAGTATCCCGAGGACCACAGAGAGAAGTTAAGACCTCCTTACCATGACACCTCCTCTCCTTTTCCCCCCATCTTTACCCACCTCACCCTTATAAAACCCCCCTCCCTGAGAGGGTTGACAATTTCCTCTCTTCCTTTCCTCCCTACCTATTACCCTTCTTCCCTTATAAATCTCCACCTTCCCTACCTCGAATACACCATTTTTCCCCTCCCCTTGCTGCCATCTTGTGAGAAAGAGAGGAGAAGGAGAGGTAGTGAAGGAGAGTAAGAGGGAGAGAGTGAGAGAGAGAGAGAGAGGAGAAGAGGTTCGAGAACAAACCTCTTCCTTGAGCAAAGGCTCGAGTACCGTCTTCCCCCATTGCAATCCTCGTAACCTCTCCATTGATTGCCTCAAATTGACAAGGAGACCGTGAAAGGCAAGGCAAGGCGTAGGTAACTCCGGCACCAAGGAGTCCTTTGAAGGAAGTGAAGGCCGCCTCCAACTCCAAAATGGCCCCAAAGCGTAAGCTCTCCCAAGATACTGGAAAAGTCGCGACTATAGAGGAAGGGTCGAGAAAAGACGCCACTATCAACACGAATGATTTATCAGGCAAAGACGCTAACTCAACTCTCCAAAACTAGCTACCGCTACCATGTTAGAAAACTGAAATCAAATATTTAAACATAGGCATTATTAGAAATAAAGTCATGCCTCACATCAGGTAGTTTGCATATTTTGAAAGGTAGCCAAAAAGGGGTTTAATAATCATGGGATGTCGAAAATAGATTGAGTATCTATGGGTATAGCGAAAACAAGTCAAGAAATAAGATCTAACTTCCACAGATGTATCATAGATTGTCGGGGTACATAAATATTCCGTCTAGGTCAATTGTACTCCATAGACCATCTTAGAGAATTAACTTGCATTTCCAATGAATGCATGTACAGTCGCATTTGAGTAATTAAGTCATGCCTTTTGAGTTGCATAAATGTACTGGAAGGGATTTCTATGAATAGAGACCTCAGATTGCATTGACAACTCAGGGGAGACTTGCATTGGGACTTGCATGGCATCATGAATAGCTTCAATTACACCACATAATGGTGTATGCATCTAAACAGGTAGATTAGAATGCGCACGTGAATTGTTGAGCTTGTTTGAAAGGAATAGTTTGGTAAATAAGGTCATGGCCGATAAGTGAAGTCAAGGTTTAGCTCAACCCACCTAGGACCTTAGTCACAAAATAAATTGGCTTGTCCTTACGACCATATATTAACATGAAGTCAACACGCTCGTTGGTCTCTACCCCAATAGCCAACCGCGATGAGCCCAAAACCCGCTTAGGTATATCATTTCCAGAATAGAAACATCCCAAAACTAACATAAGGAAGCTCAAATGTAGTACCCACAAGGAGAATGACTACTTGCCAAGCTACATTCGATGCTCGTAGCTATCTCGGAATGGTAAGTAGACTTGGTTTACGTTGTCTTGCAAAAAGAGTAAATATAAGTATCTGTTATCTTGAAGATGAGGAGACCCTAGGGTGAACCTAGATCCCGATAGAGTTCTAAGATAGGGAAAGATGATTACCAATTGACCCAACAAAACCCTAGACCAAGATCTTAAGATAGAGGGGAACAAAGGATAGTAACCTAGGGAAGCCATCATTTAAAACTATAGTGAAATTGCTCTACCCTAATACATAGTAGTGAGGTCGAGCAGGGCGTATTCTCCATCCCCTGGGAAATAATGAAAAATGATGCCAAGGTAGGAATGATCAAGAAAGGTGACGTTAACGTCAAAGATGAGGGCTCCACCTTAGCAAATGACTTGAGAGCACTTGCCTTCATTGTTTGTTTGTGCTTGTAAATCTAGGTTCAATGTCTGTGAAAGGAATGAATGACCCAAGCTCACAACAAAAAATTGAATAATGAATCAGGTTAATTCAAGGAGGGGGGGCCAAGCTATCCCCAGCTGGTCACCAACCCTAGCCAAGGGGGTTCCAAATAACCATGGCGGGAACATGGACCGAACCCACCACGAGAGGTCTCTCCGTGGGTCAGTTTGAATGTAGGAAAATGCTTGGATGCCAGGGGGCTCTGGTGTAAATTCCTGACTTTTGGATCCTACTCAAACGATCAATGTGACTCAAAAATGGATTCTCGATGCCCTGTTACTAGTGCAAGGGCAGAAAACTTGGAGGAAATAAGATGCATCCCCACGGGTTGCGGAATTCATCCTTTTGGATGAGGCTTATATTTGAGTTAAGATAATAATATAAAGTTTACTTCCAAAGAACTTGCCTGGATTGTTTTTGTGTCAGTGCCATAAGTTACGCAAATGAATCATGTTCCCTAAAAGGCTTAATTAAGGAAGCTATCTTTAAATGTCCCACATAAATGTGATAGGACTTAATTAGGTAACTAAAGAATGTCCATTGAGGGAAGCGGGTGGGCGGAACCCCTTACGGGTCTATCCTACGGCAGGGTGGTCCCAAAGAACTGGGAGGCTTCTCATAAGGTTCTATAGATGAACGACCTTTAGATAATATTAGAATAGAACCCAATTCATATCATTTTAGGGGACCGGAATGGGACTAGGCCTTATGGGTAGAGAGGTTGGGCGGTGCATCCCTCTCATTTCCCATTCTCTTTGAACCAAGTGCAGTATGGATCTGCTTTGGATTGGGTATCTTTGCGTAAAGTAGGATATTTGAAACCTGACGCTAGGATGCTATCAAGAGACTTTGTCTACTAGGAACCCAAATTTCAAGTCGATCCTAGTGGGTTCGGTCGTGGACGTTCTGTTGTGAGGCAGACTCGGGAAACCCTAGGCGACAAACCTCGAAACATTCCATGGGAGTGCTAGGCGGTGATGCCTAGAATCGTTTCTCGATGGACCGCTAAAACATGCTTGGACATAAAAGGGAGAGAAGGATCGAAGCTTGGACTCAAGAGCTGTGGCGGAAGAACAAGAGCAAGAAAGAGAGAGACAAGAAATGGGAACTCCAACAGTCACAATGTGTGACCGGGCCTTCCTTTATTCAAACTGTCACTAAAAGAATAAGGAATAAAGTGACAATGACAGGCACTCGCCACCTGCAGTGTGCAGTGGCGGTGACTGTCATTGTAGTAATACATAGGCAGCTAGGCGGAGGCACCTTTACCCCCAACAACCTCCCAATTAAAGGTGAATCTGCCCTAGTGAGGAGTGAAAAGAAAAAGAAAAAGACAGTACAACATGTACACATGTACAACAGGATGAGGAAAGACGGCATCTCATCCCATGCCCATCAACCTCTTGAGGAAGGCAAAGCGCTTTGTAGAGAGGCTTTTCGTGAGCAGATCTGCAGGATTTTGGTCAGTCAAGATCTTGACAAGATCAACAGACTTGTCCTCAACGACCCCACGTATGAAGTGATACCTGACCTCAATGTGTTTCGTCTTCGCATGGAAGATTGGATTCCTGGCTAACTGAATAGCACTCATAGAATCCGAATGCAGTGTAGGGATAGCATCAATACCAAGGTCAGCAACCAAACGACCCAACCAAATGGCCTCCTTGCAGGCCTCAGTGGCTGCAACATACTTGGCCTCTATAGTAGAAAGGGCCATGCATTATGCACCCTGGACATCCAAGAAATAGCACCTCCAGCATAGGTGAAGACATAGTCAGAAGTGGAATTCCTACTATCTGCATGTCCTACATAATCAGAGTCAGTGTACCCCACGACTCCTGTATCCTGGCTGCCATAGCATATGCACATATCTGCAGTGCCCTTCAGGTACCTCATGATACCCTTCACGGCATCCCAATGCTTCTTGCCAGGTGTAGCCATATAGCGTGCCACAACACCAATGGCAAAGGCAATATTTGGCGAGTGGCTATCATGGCATACATAAGACTGCCCACTGCGGATACATAGGGAATCTTGGCCATCTCCGCCCTTTGCTCATCTGTCTGCGGACAATCAGCCTGTGATACATTTACATAAGAAGGCAATGGACAGCCAATAGACTTTATGTCCTGCATGCGGAAGCGCTCAAGGACTTTATGAATGTACTCCCTCTGTGACAAGTAGAGGAGTCCCTGATGCCTGTCACATCTAATGCGCATACCAAGTATGTGAGCGGCCTGTCCCAAATATTTCATCTCAAAGCTCTTCTTGAGCTGAGCCTTAAGAGCATCTAGCTCATCATGAGCTTTCCCTGCTATCAACATATCATCCACATAGAGTACCAAAATCAATAAAAACCATCACGGGCTTTCTTCGTGTAAAGATACGGATCCATAGCACTCTTGCTATAGCCCTGTGACTGCATAAAGGCATCAAACTTATGATACCACTCCCTAGGTGCCTGTTTCAAGCCATAAAGACTTTTCTTCAATTTGCACACTAGGTGCTCCCTGCCAGGTTCTGCAAAGCCCTTAGACTGCTCCATATAAATCTCATCATGCAAGTCCCCATGTAAGAAAGCCGTCTTGACATCCATTTGGTATAAATCTAAGTCAAGCTGAGCAACCAAAGCCAAGACTAAGCGCAGGGTGGTCATCTTAACCACAACAAAAAAGACCTCATCAAAGTCCACACCATGCTCCTACTTAAAACCCTTTGCTACCAATCTAGCCTTGTATGCCGGCTTGGGGCGTCCAGGGGTACTTTTCAGCTTGTACACCCACTTGCATGGCAAAGCCTTCTTGCCCATAAGCAAGGAAACCAAATCCCAAGTCTCATTTTGATGCAAGGAGTCTATCTCAGACTGCATAGCCCTCTCCCAGGAGTGACTGTCACCCCTACGCATAGCCTCATCATAAGTGAAAGGCTCGCCTACATTTGTAACCAAGACATAATGCATCGAGGGATGAAATCTATCAGGTGGGCATCTGTCTCTAGTAGACCATCTCACGGGAGGCTCTGCTGCCTACCCAGCTGCCTGTCCAACACCCTAACCATGAGCATCTGTTGCAGCTGGAGGCTATCCAACTGGTTGTGCGGGAGCTCTCGGCTCCTCCTGAAATATGACCTTGCGGATCTCAACAACTCTCTCAGGCTACTGATGCATCTTGTCTTCATGGAAGACTACATCATGACTATGGATGACTTTCCACGCCTGCGGATCCCAAAGACGGTAACCCATCTCTCTTGCATCCCCATAACCAAGGAAATTGCATTTGACACTCTTAGGATCCAGCTTACTTCTCTTGTCCCTGGGCACATGGCAAAATGTCTCACATCCAAAGACATGGAGATGCGCATAAGAGGGAGGTTTTCCAGTCCATACCTCCTCTGCAGCCTGAAAATCCAAACCACTAGAAGGTGATCGGTTTATGACATGTACAGTTGTACTAACTGCCTTAGCCCAAAAGCTCTGTGGTAGGCTTGTGCGGCTAAGCATACTACGTACACGCTCCTGGATGGTTCTATTCATTCGCTCAGCCAAAACCATTCTGGGGAGGTGTAGGGGGCGGTCAACTGATGCTTAATACCCCTCTGATCACATAATTGCTCAAAAGCACATGAGACATACTCATCCCCATTATCTGTCCTTAGGCATTTTAGCCTATACCTAGACTGGTTCTCAACTAATGCAAGCCATCTCTGAAACACAGCCAAGACATCGGATTTCAACTTAATGGGATAAGCCCAAAATTTTCGTGAAAAATCATCTATGAACGTAACAAAATACTTTGCACCACCCATAGACCGACAAGGCATGGGCCCACAGACATCCGAATGTACCAATGCCAAGGGCTCACTCATGCGTGGCCTACCAGACTTCTTATGCATAGACCTAGTCTGCCTGCCATAAAGACAATGTTCACATGAATCAAAACAAGCATAATCAAGGGGTGGTAAGTATTGCAAACCAGAAAGCATTTTCATTCTCTTCACAGACATATGGCCCAAACGGGCATGCCAAAGAGATACATGTGGGATAGAACCCATATACAAAACATGATCAAGGGAAGAAGTAGATACAATCAGGGGATAGAGGCTGCCATCCTTGGCACCTCTCGTAATCACAAGTCTACCACGAGTGATCTTCCATGCAGAGTTTCCAAAAGATACATGATAACTTGCGTCATCAAGCTATCCCATGATGTACATCCTGCATAACAAAACTACTGCCAGAAGGAAACTGCAGCCTAACATCACCAATGCCCACAATATCAAGAGAGCTGTCATCACCCAAGTGCACAGAACCCAAAATAGTACAGTATGAATGAAACCACTCTCGGCAAGGTGTCACATGAAAGGACACACCTGAGTCCAAGAGCCAACACTCTGCATACATAGAGTGTATCTCTGTCATCTGCGGAGCACTAGAAGAAGCTGCAAGGATATAATCATCATCATCAACATCCTCAGGCTGCATAACATTGATCTCTTCAATTTTAACACTAGACTTTGCAGGCACTATGCTGCGATCAGAAGACTTATCTTGCACTTTGTCTTTCCCCTTATCTTTGAACATTTCATTGCGCAGTTCATGGCATTGTGGCCTAATATGGCCCTTTTTCCCACAATGGTGACAAGTAACATCTGCATTCGTGCCACGGGATTTACTACGTGACTTCCCACAAGACTTGGACCGAGATTTTTGAGAATCCCGTCCACGGCCATTGCCACTGCCATGCTTTCCATATCCATCATTCCTGCCTCTAACTGTCATAGCATGCGACACATGAGAGGCATCCAAATTCTTACAGTTAACCTCTTCCTGTAGAAGTGCACTCTCAACATTAGATAACTTCAAGGTAGTAGTAGAGGCACATAATGCACTGCGGAATACATCCCATGACTCATTAAGAGTACCAAGCAAGAAAAGAGGAGTGACATCCTCTGCAATAGTGATATCTTGCGAAGTCAAGTTCTTGAGTATAGCATGGAACTGGCTCAAGTGAGCAGACATGGTCACATTCTCCTTCATGTGCAGATCCATAAGCTGCTTTAGCCAATACATCTGACTCGTTGGACTTTTCTTATCATAGAGATTCTTGATTTTATCCCACAACTGCCATGCACTTTGTTCTTCCTCAAAGACATTGTAATGAACCTGTTCTGTGAGAGACAATACAATAGTGGACTTGCATAACTCATCAAGCTCAAGCCATTCCTCATCTGGCATAGTTATAGGCGGATGCCTGCTCAACCTCAAAGGTTTAATCTGTGATTTCTGCACCAACACCTGCCAAATCTGGCTCTTCCAATAAGAGTAATTCATACCATCAAGCCTAGTGATGTTGAAAATAGCATGATCAATAGACGAACTCGCCATAATGCAACCTAGAAGACTGTAGACAGTTCAAAACTGCTTGCTGTTTACTACAGAAAATGACCAAAAAATCACCAAAATCAAGGAAAAATGGCAAGAAAAAATGGAACCAAAGCTGCTGCCCACCAAGTACTAGTGAAAGTACATCATTTCAGAATATTTTTGCATGAAAAATCCATGTCAGTCCATACATATATGCTTGCTATAATAAATTACAGATTTCAGTAAATGAGAGCTAACAGTGCCAAAATCGGATCCCAAGGCAATCAGATACTGCCAAGACCAAAGTCGGCATCATGCGGGCATAACGTAAGCATATGACGGTCGATAAGCATGAATCCAACACCCAAGTATGTCATACAGACATCTGCCAGTGAGGAGGCACACCCCCAGTCAATGGGGCAAAGTATTCCTGCCACTACCAAAACTTAACACAAGTAGGTGTCAGCTCACAAAGATACGGATCCAAATCTGGGACTCAGCTCATAAGCATACATTGAACCAAGACATATAATGTATCATCCTAAATGGTAAGAAATACCAAAGTCTCAAGTGTCTGTAACTGCTCAATACATAAAGGCTCAATGTCTGATAAGCATTCAAGAATGCTCCCATTGGCACAAAGGCCGTATGTATGAGCTCAAGAGCTCAAACCAAGGCAAGACACAGTGCCAATGACATAAGTCCAAGACAATACATCAATAGTACATCCCAATCCAAACTCTGACAAGCCAAGTAACATTCAAGACAACTCTAGATAATCCAAAATGCATCCAAGGTAGAGCTTCAATGAGTACTCAAGCTCAACGTATGCATAGGGTAATCAATCGTGACATGAGTATCAAGCTGTAGGCAACGGGTATGCATAAACCCAAGGAGCATCACTATCAAAGCATATACCATTGTCAAGCATGAACCATGTCAATGAGTGTGTAATGTCAAAGCTCTTCCAATCTGGAATGAAATCCAAGCTTAAAGTCATACCCCGAAGATCAATACTTCATGGCATATATCGAAGACATAGGCCGGAACCAATACGCATAACCCAAGGCATGTGTAATAGCTTCAGCCCGCTTTTATTACATTCAAGAATGACTATCAAAATTGAGAAATTTTAGCATGCAAATCAGCTCCAAATGGTTTCCAAACAATAGGCATACATTCCCTTAACATGTAGGCATCATACGGGACCAACCGGGCATCAAATGACAATGCCCGGTGAGCATAAACATCAATGTTACTGTAGCACTATTATAAACTGTCTATGGACTGTTATGACTGTCCCAAAATAGTGCTAAATTAGACCAGAAGCAATGTCAATGCTCAACCATCGATACCAAGCATCAAAGCATGTGCAAATGCCTCAAATGGAGCCTGTGGAAGTGCCCAATGGCCTGGAGCTTGAGGAAAACCGGTATGATGCATATGGAGATCATCCTGGAATCAGGCACAAACAATGTGCTACTATCCTAGGTGGCCTATAACCCACGTGGCACAACTGGGGCGGAGGAGGGGCTCAAGTAGGTGCCCAAGGGGGCACACACCAAGCCTCAAGGGGTCTTGATCAAGGGCAATGTATATATGAAGCAATGGAGCTTCAATGGTGGCTGCCCCAAACTGTTCACAGCCTATGTGACCTGAGAACTGAAGTAAAATCTCAAGAAAATGATCAAATACCTTTGATATAATACACTAAAGGTGCCCAACAATGCCCGGAAGGTGCTCGAGAAGCTGCGGAGTGACGGGAGTTCGAAGGAGTCGGATATGGCTACTGGGAAGGAGACCCAATGCGAGTGGGGAGTCGATGGGAAGTTAAGAATGCCACGAACCAAGCTCAAGAGTTGGGAAGTCGAGCTCTAATACCAGTTGAAAGGGAGAGAAGGATTGAAGCTTGGACTCGAGAGCTGTGGCGGGAGAGCAAGAGCAAGAAAGAGAGAGACAAGAAATGGGAACTCCAACAGTCACAATGTGTGACCGAGCCTTCCTTTATTCAAACTGTCACTAAAAGAATAAGGAATAAAGTGACGGTGATGGGCGCCCGCCACCTGCAGTGTGTAGTGGTGGTGACTGTCAGTGTAGTAATACACAGGCGGCTAGGCAGAGGCGCCTTTACCCTCAACAGAACAACCGATAGGCAGGCACGTTATAGTTGGTATCAGAGTGAACCAATGAATAGAACAATCCAGATAGGATTAAACCAAGGAGAGTGAAGTAATGTTTTCACTAGGTAATTTTTTTTTTCTTTTCACTCACTTGTGGACTGTTGCCGCTTTCAGACTTACGAGGCATGGAGCAGGTTCCTTGTATTTCACATCATGTTCAAGACGGCTATGAGCTCCGACGATCCGACATGATGAGGATATTGGATTGACTTTACAACCCTTCACCATTGTATTGGAAAGGTGTTGGACTTGGAGCATGGGATATTGCTATATAGATGCCAATCGACTCACCTATCTTCAAAACAACCTGAAGAGGCTAAAATGGTTGGAGGACTTGAAGGTCATCAAGTTGTTCATCTTTCATGAGGCTCGTGTAAATTCCATCCTACACATCGAATCCCGGCAAGTAGAATAGAATTGCTACATCTATGACAAGGTGGCCAATGTCTTACCAGCTGAAAAAATTAAAGTAATGGGACGAAACGAACATCATGGCTATAAAAAACGGGGACTTTCCGAACTTCCCATGACTTATCGCTTCCTGAGAATCCATTCTCCCAATTCATATTACTATTCTGTCCCTGTAGCTGAATCCAATAGGGAATTATTAACTTGGCAATGATGTATCTATTGAAAAAAATCATCCCAGCCAATGTGTATCTATTCTCGAATAATTGTACTTGAGGCTTATGCTTCTTTATGGATAAATGAAAAATTTATGTTCATTTGGAATTGTTGTATAGTATCAATGAAAAATAATTTTGCGCATTGATTCAGGATGTGTAGAGAAATGTAAATGTCATCTTAACACAAATGTTTTAATGCAAAACCAGATACAAACTCAAGATAATGAGTCTAGGAGTCCAGGAGTGCCTACTTAGGATGGATTGGCTAATCCCCAATGATGGTCACATTCATTGTGGAAAAGGACAAGTCTCCTTTCGCAATCCTAAAGGTGGACAGGTGACAACACAGGGAGAATCAGGTAAACCAAAGATCCAGGTAGATAAGGCAACGCGAATAGTTCAGGAGATAAGGAGAGGATTACCTGTCTACCTGATCAAGCTAAACAAACCAGAACAGGTAGAGGACACCAATGAAGAACCATCTTGGCTAAAAGAGTATGTGGATGTGTTTCCAGAAGAATTGACTAAATTGCCACCACCAAGGGAAGTGGATCATGAAATTAAGCTAATACCAGGAGTTGCACTAGTCGCAAAAAGGCCCTACAAAATGTCCATTCCTAAAGCTATTGAATTAAAGGAACAACTCAAATAGCTACTGGACCAAGGGTACATATGGCCCAGCAATTCTCCTTGAGGAGCTCCATTCCTATTCCAAAAGAAGAAGGATGGTACACTTCGCCTTTGCGTCGATTATAGAGGCTTGAACCAAGTAACCATAAAAAATAAATATCCTATCCCAAGGATAGACGAGTTACTTGATCGATTATAGGGAGAAAAAATCTTCTCCAAGATCGATTTAAGGTCAGGATACTACCAGATCCGTGTCAAAGAAGAAGATATTTCTAAGATGGCATTAAACACAAGTTATAGTCATTTCGAATTCACAGTAATGTCTTTCAGATCAACTAATGCCCTTGCCACCTTTAAGAGGCTAATGCATGACATTTTTAGACCATATCTTGATGATTTTGTGCTTGTCTTCTTTGATGATGCCTTGGTTTATTCCAAGGAAGAGGGGGACCATGATTCCCAAGTTCACATAATCCTTGAAACCATGAGAACTCATCAGCTTTATGCTAAGAAGAAAAAGTGTGCTGTTCTCAAGAGGCAGATTGAATACCTTGGATTTATTGTGTCAAATGAGGGAATCTTTGTAGATCCTACAAAGGTCAAGGATGTCCAAGAGTGGCCTCCACCAACTACTGTTAAAGAAGTGCGTAGCTTTCTTGGATTAACAAGTTGGTACATGATCTCCATTAAGGACTATGCCTTAATTGCAGTTCCCCTTACAAATTTGCTGAAGCTAGGAACCTAAATTTCAGGTTGATCCTAGTGGGTTCGACCGTGGACATTTCATTGCGAGGTAGACTTGGGAAACCCTAGGCGACAAATCCCGAAACATTCCATGGGAGTGCCGGGTGGCAACACCTAGAATCGTTTCTCGATGGACCACTAAAACGTGCATGGACAACCAATAGGCAGGCACGTTACAAGGAGCTTTCTTTCTTAGCTATTTGCCCACATTTGGATTAAGATATAGCACTATCTTTATTTCAAAATTATTGTAACTAAAATTTTTAGCATTATCTTAGAGAGCAGACTTTGTAATTTTCCAATCTATTGCTTGCAGTTGGTGGACAACTATACTTTAGTATTCCCTCCTGTTTTGTCCTTGTTTTGGCAAAGTTTTGGGGGCTGATTTGCAATCATTTACACTAGCCCATTCTCTTGGATTTTGCATTGGTATACTGTCATCATGGCTAGTTTTTCAAATGATAGTGCTACATTTAATATTGAAAAAGCTTGATGGCACAAATTTCACCGATTGGAAGATGCAAATATGGCAAGTACTAGTTCAAAAAAGAAGCATGTTAGGCTATTGAAAACCAAGAGTGTAAAGCCCAAAGGCATGAATCAAGATTATTGGGATGAATTGGATGAGTTATGTAAAACCACCCTTATAGTATGATTATCTAAACAGGTTTACTTCAATGCTCTTGCACCTGAGGATAATGCCTAGCGGTTATTATGGAAAAGATATGCAATCTTTATGACAAGCAAAGTTCTACATCATACATATATTGGTTGAAATAGCTTATAGACCTTTATATGAAGAAAAGAACTAGTGTCTACACATTTGAGAGTTTCATTTGATTTTTAGCCAGTTGACTTCGCAGGGCATTGAGCTCAAGGATAACCTACCTCCCTTGTTCTTGCCTGTGACACTTCTAAGTCATGGGACACTTTTTGTGTGACCATGTGTGCTAATAAATAGTTTTTTGTCATAATGATATAACACTTTCGCATAGTAGATGAAGAATGCACATGTTCAACAAAGTCAATGCCCCACTTGTCAAAGGGCAAGTTTTCGAGAATGGGATTTAGTGGTCTCTTACAATTTTTCCTAGCATCATGTCATTGATAGATATCACAATGGCTTTGTCTTCTGCTTTAGATTTTCTGGGTTTTCCACCTTATTCGTTTGAGGGTTAACATTACCCCCTCCTAGTTGAGTGCCAGTCCCATGGCACTTCGCGTGGATGCTCGCCCTCCATGTCATAAAGGGCACCTGATGGCATTCCAAGTCCTTCGCCTGACAAATGCACCAACCACGTTTCAATAGCTTATGTGTGCTATTATAGAGGCGAGATCAAGCTCAACTTCCAAGACCCATGAACTGCTTATTGTTCAAGCATTTCAAGTGGGCACTAATGGCTACCTCTCACATAGCCGACGCACTATCCCTCTCTACGAGTGTAGTGAGCTTACCTTGATGCCCGATTGGAGTGAGTGTGTGAGGGTGAGGGATCAAGGAGGTGAAGCTCTCCACCATCTCCTCTCTTCTTCTTCTCTCTTCTTCCCTTATCTTCTCTTGTCTCACGTGCGGCTATGGAGGATGGAGCTTGGAGGTGGAGGTTTGAGGATGCTTGAGCTTGCATCAAGAATTGTGGAGCTATCAGAGTGCTTGGGAGTAAGGATGGCTTGAAACTCTAGGATATTGAGGGTGCCTTACTCATCACAAATGAAATAGACAGAAAGAATGTTGATACCTGTCGTACTTCTCATGCATTGACTATTAGGGGCAAACATGATTATAAGAGCAGTTATGACTATTATGGTAGAAACTCATAAAGCTTTCAGTCTCCGAGCATTCTCCCAGTAATTCATGTGGTCATAAGTCCCCTTTGACATATTATTATTGTAAAAAGTAAGTAATATTCAGCCATAGTATCATAAGATGAGCAATGATAAACCCAAAGATAAAGGCAAGAGCAAAGTGCATGAAAAGTTTGATGATTGTAGCTTTCTTTCTGGTAAGTCCAATGTAAAGATGGAAGAGATAAATGTAGTGTAGCCAGAGTCAAACAAGGAGTATATCTTACCAACTTCCTCTCTTGATGATTCTCAATTGATCGATACTTTGTCTATATATTCTCAATGTTGGTTACTTGATTTTGAGTCTTCCTTTCATGTTACCCCACATAGGAATTGGTTTTAGTCCTATCACAGCATGATAGATTCTATGCAACTAGGAAATAACTTGGCATTGGATATTATTAGCATTGGGGATGTATGGTTGCTATAGTTTTCCTTAAGAATATCCTTTACTCTAAATTATATACTTCAAGTACCAGCTTTAACCAAAAGCCTTCTATCTACTAGATAGTTGGATGATGTAGGCTATTACATAACTTTGCAAAGATCTATTTACTGACCTCATATTACTGGTGATTCTACATGAAAGATTACCCATGGGAATTTTATTTTTGCTCGAGATGCCAAGGCTAGTAGTCTCTATCCTTTATTTATATTTGGATCCCTTGGCCATGTTTTAGTTGTGGCTAACATACCACATGTATCTTTATGGTATCATTGCCTTGGGCATATGTCTTTAAAGGGAATGAAAATGCGTACTCATTTGCAGTGGAATGAAAATACTTACTCGTTTGTAGTATTTTTTGTCTCTTACTTATAAATATTTTGATCCTTGTAACCATTGTCTTTATGGCTGACAGACATGTAGTTCTCATAAGAAGTCTCACATTACACATATGGGTAAGCTTCTAGCTCTTGTGCATTCTGATGTTTGTGATCCCATGCCCTATTAGTCATTGGGTGGTGTGAAATACTTTGTTACATTCTTTGATGATTATTCACATAAGGTCTGTGCATTATCCTATTAAAGTAGAAATTGAGCAAAAATCGGACATCTTATCTACCTTTCAATGTTGGCTTGCTCTTATTGAGAGAACCAGTCTAGGTATAGTCTGAAATGTCTAAGGTCTAATAATGGGAGTGAGTATATTTCTAAAGCATTTAAGTAGTTTTGTGATTAGAGGAGCATTAAGTACCAGTTGAGTGCCCATATATCCCACCCCAAAATGGTGTTGTAGAGCACATGAACATGAGCATTTAGGAAAGAATCTGCATTATGCTTAGTAAATAGGCTTATCATAGCATTTTTAGGCTGAGGTAGTTACTACTATCATACATTTGATAAACATATCCCCATGCACTGCTATTGGTTGTTAGCTTGTAGAGGATGTATGGTCTAGAAGACCTCCCTCATATACATATCTTAGAGTCTTTAAATGTGAGACTTTCTGCCATGTATCCAAGGATAAACACAATAAGCTAGATCCTAAGTCAATGAAATGCCTCTTTCTTGGTTATAGAGATATATGTGAGATGGGCTATCACCTATGGGATCCACAAGCTCAGAAGGTTATCCATGACCATGATATTGTTTTCCATGAGAAGAAGACGCATAAGCAACCAAAGCAGGTAGTTGGTACACAAGCTAATCTTTAAGAAGGAGCCTCTTGTTGCCATATAGCCACCCAGATAGCATGCAACAATTGATGTTCTAGTGGCCCATAATCATGATATTAAACAAGTTGTATGGGCCACACAACCTATTTTGAGATGGTCTACTAGAGATAGATCTCAGCATGGTCAATTTGCACCTTCCATGGACTATGTTATGGGATGAAAGATTCTAGTAAGCCCTTTACTTATGAGAAGGCCATGTATAGAGATTATAGTCACTCTTGGGAGAGGGCCATGTAGTATGAGTTTGGTTCACTATAGAAGAACCATACATGGGATTTGATTCCTTTGGTCAGTGGAAAACATGCTTGCCATGCAAGTGGGTGTACAAGTTGAAGAGTACCATTGGGCATGCCAAGCTAGCATACAAGGCCAAATTGGTTGCTAGGGGTTTTAAGTAGGAGCATGGTGTTAACTTTGATGAAGTCTTTTCTCTTGAAGTCAAGATGACTACCCTATGATTGATTTTGGCCTTGGTTGCACAATTAGCTCAGGACCTCTATCATATGGATGTGAAAATAGCTTTTTTGAATAGGGACTTGTAGGAGGATATCTATATGCAACAACCTAAGGGCTTTGTGGAAAAGTGTAATGAACACCTAGTGTGCAAGTTTAAAAAAAAACTCTATGGCCTTAAGCAATTACCTAGGGAATCGTATCATAAGTTTGATATTTTCATGCATTCACAAGGATATACTCATTGTTAAAGGCAATGGTGGTATTAAATATAGGAGCCATAGTGGCACATTGAAGAGCCAACAAGTGGAGAGAAGTCAAGGCAACCCAACGCACATGGTTGTTGTTGTTGTTATTCTTGTTTGTTGTTGTTGTTGTTGTTGTTGTTCTTGTTCTTCAAGCATACTCATAGTCCTAAAGACCAAGCAATAGGAGATCCTCTTACTCCATGCCATATCCTTTCTGAGCCTTTGTTCCCGTCTTCTTGACTGGCATTCTAAGTACTCTCTCATAGTAGAGCTTATATTATATTCTCCTCACTTATTGTATTTGGCAGTAGTGCTGCCTTGGTCATTATATTCGTCAATTGTCTAGTCCTTGTTCTCTCAAAGAACTATGCTAAGGCTATTTGGTCCCTAATTGATGTATCAACTTTAATTCTAGCAATATACTTCGGATTTAGTCTAGAGTACATTTCTATGATTGATTTCTTGTGCTATTATTATGTCTCACTCTTCAACTCAGGCTCTGAAAGTCAAAAGTGATGTTAGTGTCTTTCTGTGTTAGTTTTGAGTGCACATGTCATCATTCCTATGGCAGCTTTGCTTGGATACCGTTAACACATGGCAAACACAATTACCATTCCTCTATGCACTAAATTGAATGCATATGCATTCATATAGTCTGCCTTCCAATGTAAGCCATACACCACTGTGCTGGTCTCAACAATGCCAGATGATACCACCTTTGAGGCTATCCCATTCCTTAGTGAGGCTATAGTCAAGGTGCAATAAGCTAACTCAAAATTTTGAAAGTGTTGGTTGTGCTCCATGCCCCCAACTAGGAGCAAACCAAGCCATTTTGTCTTTTCACTGATTACACCTTTAGTTCTAGCAAGTCAATTTTTGGCTTCACTCAACCTAGTAAGTGTTCCACCAATAATCCCAACTTCATCATCGATACTCCCAATTTCAATGGCACACGAACCTAGTATTTCCCTCCCAAAATTCTCAAGATCTTCTAATGAAGATTCGAATGCTTTTATCCAACAATTTGACATAGCATACATAGTCAATTACCCTGGTTAGGTTAATGAAGCTCATAAGGTAGCTGTCTTTGAACCCTTGATGCAAAAGAAGGTTGCAACCTTGCTAGCTGCAGAACATGGCTAGCCATCATGGAATGAAGCCCTAAATGTATTCTATATCTAGTTCCAACCAGGCCCAATAGATGCGCAATAACGTGAATGACTCTGCCACCTCAAGCAAGGTGATAGATCTGTTTAGGTGTATACTGTCAAGTTCACAATATTGAATAATCGCATTGATCCAAATGCACAGCTAAAGGATGAAATGTTAAATACCCTATATATCCAAGGTTTCAATAAACCTATTCAAAAATCCTTTTCTTTTGATGATCTATTTAGTACCAAAATTGACCCATTTTATGAGAAATCTCTCAAGTTAGAGCAATTATGTCGAAAGAGAAGGCAAGAAAAGGAAAAAAATTGAGCAAGTTAGCCAGAAAACACACACGTGAAGATAGCGATGATTCGACTTCTGATTCTGACCTAGAAGTAGCTTCCATCAATACAGAGTTTAATTTTGAGGAGGAGGAAGAAAGAAACAAACAAAAGATCAGGAAGAAAGCAAAGGAAAGAAAAAAATAGGCAACACCAAGAAGAATGAGGTTAGCAACCTCTAGTGCACATAGTACAACAATCCCATACATATCTAGGCTGAGTGCAACCTGAAACAAGGATGGTGCAACATTTGCAACATGGTCACACACAACACAGAGTATTGCTAGTAAAATGGTAGGTTCCAGATGGCTTGAGTCTTGGAGAATGGCAAGGAACTAGAGCAACCAAAAACCTCCAAGACGATTCAGTTCCTACATTGGCCATGGCATATACCAATCAAGACTACCATCAACCTAGAAATGGCCATGGTGGGTGTAGTTAATGTGAAAGAGGTCGAGGAAATTTCTTGCATTTTCTAAACATTGCTTTTTTTGTATGCAGGAAGGGCATTGGCAAACTGAATGCCTAGATACCCAAGTATATAATGCATAGAAAAGATAAGGATAAGGCCTAACACATATGCTAGGAGCCAATACAATGGAGAACAAGTAATTGTCCAAATCGGAGGTGCATGTGATCACCTGGTCCAACAAGGCCTATAAGGATGCCACGTTGCAACCTACAAGCACTTCATGGACTGAGCACGAGAAAATCTACCACACTAGGTGCCAAGATGGGACCATAGGGGAGCTGAAAGTATCTGCCATGCACTTCAATACGAAGGTTGAACTTGAAAATCAGACAAGGTAGCTCAAAGTAGCATCCAATCAATGAGCATATTCCACCCACTCAGGGAATGCAACATAGTGGGAGGACACAACCCCACACAACAAGAAACCAATGCAATTCCAACTTAAGCATACATCTAGAGTCTACAAAATTTAAACAGCAATATTGGATTTGGCTTTAAAAACATCAAATCCACCGTAAGAGAAAAGCAAACAAGTAGTGCACGAAGATCCACAACCCAATGGAGTGAAGAATCTAGGATGTAGTCCTAGAAGTCAAATAGGGAAGCCATCAAAAGCTCATCCTAGCAAGCAATAAAGTTAGATTTTGGAAGATAACCTTGGAAAAGGTGGAAAGAAGAATCTACAGGATCATCTCAGACAAAGATAGAGCAACACCCTGGAGTAATAGAAGGCAGGAGACAAAGGTGAAGTTTACAATAGTGGAAGGGAACATGATAAGCACTTTGACTATTCTGGACTCATCTAGAGCATCATCCAAGTCAACATTGTTGTCCCACTGGGTGACTTACTCAACCTAGTCCAACTTTCAAATATCATCTCCTAAAGATGATTCAACCTGAATGCCCGGTACTACCAGAACCAGAAGTAGTAGCCATGCTGGCTCAAGTCATAAAGGAAACAGTGAGGAAAATCCTACATTATTTAGTGCCAATAGGCCCCGATTTGATATGACCATTTTGGTAATTACTATTCGATGTAAAGACTAGATCATCCAAAACATCTTGCTTGATAGTCAATCAGGGGGTGAATATCATCACATTGGCCACTTACCAACAACTAAGATTTATGGATTAGAAACTGGCCCCTTTCTTGGTATGGATGGCCAATCAATAGAGAGTATGATCTTTGGGCACCATTAGATCAATACTTTTAGAATTTATCACAATGCAACTAACTATCCAGAGAAACCAACACAAGGTAAAAGTCTTCTTGACCAATGTTACTACCTCACCTACCTCACATTACCAACCAACGGTCGTGTCAAAATAGTCAATATAGTCGAAGGATCAAGTGATGATGAAGAAGAGGAGTTCCTTAAGGCTAATGCTAACTTGCAACTCTAGTGTCTCATTAATGTTCTCCAAATCAGTGAACAATACATGCAACTCCATAGCCTATAATCATAGGCCTTGGAAGAGCAAGAACACAACAATAGTCTAGACAGTTTCAAAATTCAAAACTTGGAGTGCACTGAAGGTAACACCATCATTGATCGGATTGCTGATGTGGACATAAATGAAATCCCGAGTCAAGAGCATGAGTTTGAAGCACATATGCAAAAATTCACAAGAGTCAAAGAGGATGAGTTGGACATAGTGTATCTTGGTTTGAAAACTAGTCCAGATTAGTGCTAATAGGTTTTCAACAACAACTCATTAGTTTGTTGTGACTGACTTTAAGGATGTGTTCCCATGGGAGTATTCATTTATGGAGGGACTAGATCATTGGTTTAATCAGCACCAGATTGTCCTAGTCCAAGTGTAGCACTACAGACAATGGACCTTCATATGGCCAAATTGGTCAAAGAGGAGTTGGATCGACTACTACTAAGAGTAGGTTTCATCATTCTAGTAGATTGTGTAGATTGGATATCTCTTATCATCATTGTTTCCAAAAAGAGCAAGAAGTTACATATATGTGTGGATTACCAAAAGCTGAATGTAGCCACAATTCTAGATCCTTTCCCTGTCCCTTACTTGGATACCATACTAGATGAAGTAGCTATGGCCAGAGATGTACTCTTTCCTCAATGACTTCAATGGATGCAATCAAGTACGACTTACTCTAGAAGACCAAGCTAAGATAGCTTTCATCTCACTACATGGGGAGTATATGTACGCACAATGATGTGGTTCAATCTCAAGAATGCTTTGACATCCTTTCAGAGAGATATGGAGGAAATCTTTGGGTTGTACCTCACGGATTTTATGAGGGTCTTCTTGGATGATTTAAGTATTTTAAAAAATGCCACAATTCACCTGATGCATCTCTAGCTCTACTCCACTAGATTTCTCGAGGTAAGTTTAAGTTTGAATCCCCTCAAATATGTATTTACTATTCACGATGGTATTTTGCTAGGCCACATGATTTTGCAAGATGGCATAGTTTTTGACCAGCCAACCAAGGTGACAACAATAATGCAAGCTATAGTGCCAAGTTTGCCATCCATGTTACTCCACTTTTTAGGCCGAATTTAGAAAATTTGGTTGTCCCACTCAACAAATTGGCATATGTGTTGTAAAGCAACTTATCAATGGAATGAAGAAGCCAATGTGACATTCTGATGCCTCTAGCTATTACTCTTAAAGGCCCCAATCATGATTCCACCCAATTGGGAAAAGCCCTTCTATGTTTTTTTAATGCTTCTAACATAGCTCTTGGAAGTGTGCTAATGTAGCAAGATGAAAATGGATGGTTCCGACTATGTTCTATGCTAGTAGAAGATTGTCCTATGTAGAGAAAAACTACTCCATCGCTAAAAGACAATGTCTGGGAATGGCTACCGCATTAAAAAGTTTTGACGCTATTTTCTAGGATACACATTTACTTTTTATGTGGATCATTCAACATTGGTCTACAGAGCATTAGTCTACTTTGTCAAGCAACAAAAGATCATCGGGCTACTTGCTTGATGGATCCTATCATTGTAGGAATTTAAGTATACAATAGAACATTGCCCCAGAACCTAGTGTTGGGGGTAAACGTGCCTCCGCCTAGCTGCCCGTGTATTATTACACTGACAATAACCGCCAATGCACACTGCAGGTGGCAGGCATCCATCACCATTACTTTATTCTTTATTCTTTTAGTGACAGTTTGAATAAAGGAAGGCCCGGTCACACATTCTGACTGTTGGAGTTCCCATTTCTTGTCTCTCTTTTTCTTGCCCTTGCTCTCCTGCCATAGCTCTCGAGTCCAAGCTTCAATCCTTCTCTCCCTTTCAACTGGTATTAGAGCTCGGCTTCACGACTCTTGAGCTTAGCTTCCCATCAACTCACCACTCGCATTGGGTCTCCTTCCCGACAACCATATCCGACCTTCTCGAGCTCCTGTCACTCCCCGGCTTCTCGAGCTTCTTCCCGTCCTATTGAAGCAGCCTCAGGGCATTCAAGCAAAGGTATTTTATCATTTTCTTCAGGGTTTACTTCAGTTCTCAGGTCTCACAGGCTGTAAACAAGATTGGGGCAGTCACCATTGAAGCTCCCTTGCTTCATATCTCACTTGCCTTTGAACAAGACTTGTTGGGGCTCATTGTGGGCCACCATTGGCCACTTCTCTTGCTTGCCAATACCTCAAACTTCAGCCACGTGAGCAGCAGGCCTCCCCTATAGATTTGGATAGTTTGTGCCATTTTTCTGTAGCTCTGTATAGCACCAAAGCAGCCCCCTACTTCCTAGTGGTCATTGGCATGATGTTTGGGCTTCATAATGCACTCTTGACATGGTCTATGGCTTGGTCTTGAAGGCTTGAGCATTGGACATTGATTTGGGGCTGATTCAAACACTGTTTGGGACTGTTTACAACAATTCACAGTCATATTATGCTGATGCTACATTGATAGTAAATGCTATGCTTGTCTAGGCATACATAGTCAACTGGTTTGATGCCTATTGGATGCCGATCGACTTGGGGATGGATTGCACATGTTATGCCATCATTTTGGCACTGATTTGGAGCTGAAATTTCTCAGTTTTGACAGTCATTTCATGCTGTAATAAAAGCGAGCTAAAGCTATTCTACATGCTTTGGGTTATGCCTATTGGTTCCAGCCTATGTCTTGGATATATGCCATGAAGTATTGATCTTTGGGGTATGAATTCAAGCTTGGATTTCATTCCGGATGCTTTTGGAAGAGCTTTGACATTACGCACTCATTGACATGGTTTGTGCTTGACAGTGGTATATGCCTTGACAGTGATGCTTCTTGGGTTTATGCATACCCATTGCCTACGGCTTGATGCTCATGCCACGGTTGATTACCCTATGCATACGTTGAGCTTGAGTGCTCATTGAAGCTCTACCTTGGATGCATTTTGGATTATTTGGAGTTATCTTGGATGTTACTTGATTGTTAGAGTTTGGATTGGGATGTACTTGATGTCTTACATGCTTATGGATGCTACATACGGATGATCTACCGCCTACATGTATTATCTTGGAATTATGTCATTGGCATTGTGTCTTGCCTTGGTTTGAGCTCTTGAGCTTGTACATACGGTTTTTGTGCCAATGGGAGCATTCTTGAATGCTTATCAGACATTGAGCAGGCAATGCCTTTATGTATTGAGCAGTTACATGCTATTGAGCAGTTACAGACACTTGAGACTTTGGGATTTCTTACCATTTGGGATGATACAATATATGTCTTGGTTCACTGTATGCTTATGAGCTGAGTCCCAGATTTGGATCCATATCTTTGTGAGCTGACACCTACTTGTGTCAAGTTTTGGTAGTGGCAGGAACACTTTGCCCCGTTGATTGGGGAGTGTGCCTACTCACTGGTAGATGCTTGTATGACATACTTGGGTGTTGGATTCATGCTTATCGACCGTCATCTACTTATGTTATGCCCGCATGATGCCAGCTTTGGTCTTGGCAGTATCTGATTGCCTTGGGATCCGATTTTGGCAGTGTTAGCTCTCTTTTACTGAAATTTATAATTTATTACAGCAAGCATATATGTATGGACTGATATGGATTTTTCATGCTGAAACATTCTAAAATGATGTACTTTCACTAATACTTGGTGGGTAGTAGCTTTGGTTCCACTTTTCTCGCCATTTTCTCTCGATTTTGGTGATTTTTTGGTCATTTTTTGTAGTAAACAGCAAGCAATTTTGAACTGTCCATAGTCTTCCAGCCTGCATTATGGCGAGTTTGTCCACTGATAATGCTATTTTCAACATCACTAAGCTTGATGGTACGAATTACTCTTATTGGAAGAGCCAGATTTGACAGGTGTTGGTGCAGAAATCGCAGATCAAACCTTTGAGGTTGAGCGGGCATCCACCTGCAACTATACCGGATGAGGAATGGCTTGAGCTTGATGAGTTATGCAAGTTCACTATTGTATTGTCTCTCACAGAACAGGTTCATTACAATGTCTTTGAGAAAGAACAGAGTGCATGGCAGTTGTGGGATAAAATCAAGAATCTCTATGACAAGAAAAGTCCAGCGAGTCAGATGTATTGGCTGAAGTAGCTTATGGATCTACCCATGAAGGAGAATGTGACCATGTCTGCTCACTTGAGCAAGTTCCATGCTATACTCAAGAACTTGACTTCACGAAACATCATTTTTGCAGAGGATATCACTCCTCTTTTCTTGCTTGGTACTCTTAATGAGTCATGGGATGTATTCCGCACTACATTATGTGCCTCTATAGATACCTTGAAATTGTGTGATGTTGAGAGTGCTCTTCTGCAGGAAGAGGTTAACCGAAAGAATTTGGATGCCTCTCGTGTGTCGCATGCTATGAGAGCTAGAGACAGGAATGATGGATATGGAAAGCATGGCAGTGGCAGTGGCCATGGATAGGATTCTCAGAAATCTCGGTCCAGGTCTCATGGGAAGTCACGAAACAGATCCCATGGCAGGAATGCAGATGTTACTTTTCACCATTGTGGAAAAAAAGGGCCATATTAGGCCACAATGCCATGAACTGCTCAATGAAAGAAGCAAAGATAAGGGGAAAGACAAAGTGTAGGATAAGTCTTCTGATCGCAGCATAGTGCCTGCAAAGTCCAGTGTTAAAATTGAAGAGATCAATGTTATGTAGCCTGAGGATGTTGATGATGATGATTATATCCTTGCAGCTTCTTCCAGTGCTTCGCAGATGATAGAGATACACTCTATGTATGCACAGTGTTGGCTCTTGGACTCAAGTGCGTCCTTTCATGTGACACCTTGCCGAGAGTAGTTTCATTCATATCATAATGTTTCGGGTTTTGTGTGCTTGGGTGATGATAGCTCTCTTGATATTGTGGGCATTGGTGATGTTAGACTGCAGTTTCCTTCTGGCAGCAGTTTTGTTATGCAGGATGTATGTCATGTACCTACTTTGACATTCAGTCTCATGTCAATAGGACAGCTTGATGATACAAGTTATCATGTATCCTTTGGAGACTCTGCATGGAATATCACTCGTGGCAGACTTGTGATTGCGAGATGGTAGCCTCTATCCCTTGATTGTATCAGCTTCTTCCCTTGATCATGTTTTGTCTATGGGTTCTATCCCACATGTATCTCTTTGGCATGCCCATTTGGGCCATATGTCTTTGAAGGCAACGAAGATGCTTTCTGATTTGTAGTACTTACCGCCCCTTGATTATGCATGTTTTGATTCATGTGAGCATTGTCTTTATGGCAGGCAGACTAGGTCTATGCATAAAAAGTCTGGTAGGCCACGCATGAGTGAGCCCTTGGCATTGGTACATTCGGATGTCTGTGGGCCCATGCCTTGTCAGTCTATGGGTGGTGCAAAGTATTTTGTTACGTTCATAGATGATTTTTCACGAAAATTTTGGGCTTATCCCATTAAGCTGAAATCTGACAGATAATGGGGGTGAGTATGTCTCATGTGATTTTGAGCAGTTATGTGATGAGAGGGGTATTAAGTGTCAGTTGACTGCCCCCTACACCCCCCCAGAATGGTTTGGTTGAGCGGATGAATAGAACCATCCAGGAGCGTGTACATAGTATGCTTAGCCACGCAGGCCTACCACAGAGCTTTTGGGCTGAGGCAGTTAGTACAGCTGTGCATGTCATAAACAGATCACCTTCTAGTGGTTTGGATTTCTAGGTTGTAGAGGAGGTATGGACTGGAAAACCTCCCTCTTATGCGCATCCCCTTGTCTTTGGATGTGAGGCATTTTGCCATGTGCCCGGGGACAAGAGAAGTAAGCTGGATCCTAAGAGTGTCAAATGCATTTTCCTTGGTTATGGGGATGCAAGAGAGATGGGTTACCTTCTTTGGGATCCGTAGGCACGGAAAGTCATATGCAGTCATGATGTAGTCTTCCATGAAGACAAGATGCATCGATAGCCTGAGAGAATTGGTGAGATCCGCAGGGTCATATTTCAGGAGGAGCCGAGAGCTCCCGCACAGCCAGTTGGACAGCCTCCAGCTACAGCAAATGCTCATGGTCAGGGTGTTGGATAGGCAGTAGAGCCTATCGTGAGACGGTCTACTAGAGACAGATGCACAACTGATAGATTTCAGCCCTCGATGCATTATGTCTTGGTTACAAATGCAGGCAAGCCTTTCACTTATGATGAGGCTATGCGCAGGGGTGACAGTCACTCTTGGGAGAAGGCTATGCAGTTTGAGATAGACTCCTTGCATCAGAATGAGACTTGGGATTTGTTTTCCTTGCCTACGGGCAAGAAGGATTTGCCATGCAAGTGGGTGTACAAGCTGAAAAGTACCCCTGGACACCCCAAGCTGGCATACAAGGCTAGATTGGTAGCAAAGGGTTTTAAGTAGGAGCGTGGACTTTGATGAGATCTTTTCTCCTGTGGTTAAGATGACCACCCTGCACTTAGTCTTGGCTTTGGTTGCTCAGCTTGACTTGGATTTATACCAGATGGATGTCAAGACGGCTTTCTTACATGGGGACTTGCATGATGAGATTTATATGGAGCAGCCTAAGGGCTTTGCAGGACCTGGTAGGGAGCACCTAGTGTGCAAATTGAAGAAAAGATATAGAAGTAGATTAAACATTAGACAATATAAAAGATGTTTCCAATACATAAAAGCTATTTCATTATTGAGGATTACAAAACCATGAACAAACACTTTTCTTTGGGTGAACATTTTGAATGAGAGTCCTCTCTCCAGCATAGTAGGAGGCTTGGTCCATCGTAGCTTTTGAATTAGAGCAAATATGAAAGGAATAATGAAGGGGTAATCAATTATTGATGAAAATTTTCACCCAAAAAAGGATTGTGCATTGACTGCGACAAACTAATGACTAGGTAGAATTGCTTCTTTACTCTTTGCCTCAATACATGGGCTTTCATGCTCGAAAGTGACAAGGTGGCTCATTTGCTAAGAGAAGATAGCCAACAAGGATTCTCTCTCTCTCTCTCTCTCTCTCTCTCTCTCTCTCTCTCTCTCTCTCTCTCTCTCTCTCTCTCTCCCTCCCTCCCTCCCTCCCTCCCTCCCTCCCTCCCTCCCTCCCTCCCTCCCTCCCTCTCTCTCTCTCTCTCTCTCTCTCTCTCTCTCTCTCTCTCTCTCTCTCTCTCCCTCCCTCCCTCCCTCCCTCCCTCCCTCCCTCCCCCCCTCTCTCTCTCTCTCTCAAAAATTCTAAGTTTCTTGGAAATTACAAACATGCCAAGTAGTTACTTATGAGGTCAGCACTTTTAGCATCTTCAAGCTATCATTAGACTTAGTTACCACATCTCCCAAAACTATATAAGTACTAACCCATAGTGCTCCCATCATTGATATGTACCCATATTACCTAGCTATTGACTCCTATAACAATACATCATATATAAGATGTAGGGTGTTGGAAGGACTTCCCTCAACCATCATGGATATTATGGTTATGTGTTGAGTTGTTGCTCATTTTATGAGCATTGTGGTTGTGTAGGGGCTTGTTGCTCATTATAACTTTGAGTCTTTATTTTGAATGCCCTCTACAATCTTTTTGTAAGAGACTCATGTGTCTCTTTCACTATACTTCATGGAGGGAATGAGATTGTTGTTTTAGCCTCTTCTTAGGCCACCATGGATTGTTGCACTCAAGGATAATCCCAACTCTAGAAGATTTAATGCTTTCATGATACCATCAATAATAATAATTAGGAAATCATTATTGGGTCACTCTTCTAGATTCCAGTAAAGATTTGGGATTCCAAACAAGAACTTGGAGGGTTAGTCATTGGGCATTTGCATTGAAATTTTGTTTTGACTTTGTGCCCACTCAACTCTAAAGCACTTATCAGATGTTTGAGATGATCTAAGTATCAAAAAGATTTGGTCGCTTTTGCATGGGCATCATCATTGCTTGCTTTTTCTTCTCCACCTCTTCATGTTTCATTTTAGAAATGTATACTACTTTGTCTTCTCCTCTTCCAATTGGTTCAAAAGGACTAGGCTATTCTCTACCCATGGCTTTTTGAGCACCTCACAATCATCTTGCCCATGGGGACTTGTAGGTCAATGGAAAGATCAATGCCATCCATGACCACCTATCATTAGAAGAAAATGGTGGAAACCCTATTGAGGACTTGGTTGTTGATGGTAAAAAGTATGGCTTAAAGCTTGAATCACACTTTGTTATTATGATGCTATGCAAGGCACACTGAGCATGGACTCTTCCTTTGTTACCATGGTGACACGTAAAGCACAATCTATCTTTGTAAGATAACTCATATGCTTAATTATACCCATGCAAACTATGGCTTATTGGTCAAAGTGCCTTAATCTCTAATATCTCCAATACATAAGGAGTCAGGATGGGATACCACATTGCGTGCACTTGCACACCCTCAAACCCCTTCGGCCTTTGTTTTGGGAAGGGTCACACATCCAACTTTGGGTCTCACACAAAATGCAAGCATGCCACTGTCTCACGACCCACCCACTCATGAGCATCCATGTACATTTGTCCAACCTAGTTGCTTGCATGCATGTATGTCTACATGCCTAGCTACTTGTTCGTGCCTAGCCAATGCCCACTTGCATGCATGTTTGCCCACTCATGTGCTCGCTTGCCTGTGTGTCTGACCACCTGTGCCATTTGCACGCATCTCCCCATGCACTTTGTCATGCATTTGCCTCAATGCACCTACCCATCCACTAACTTGAGGCATGAAGCTTGGAAATAAATGAAAGTACAACGCTTATGAATACCCTTGCCACACGAAGGGTGTCTCAGGTTGTGAAGTGCCCTAATTGTCAATAACATTATTGTGAAACACTGTTTATTGCAAAGCAGAGGAAGCGAAAAAAGAGGCATCAAGAGGAAAAGTATAAGAAGAAAAAAAGGAAAAGGTGCCCTACAAGAGAGTGGACCCAAAAAAAATCTAAAGGCATGGGAATAACCACTAGGAAACCAAGACGCAACCATGGAAGCTGCAAGAAGCCAAGAGCAAGAAGATGCACCTTTAAATATAAAGGTGCAGCTAAAACCTCTGTAAAAGAGCACTAGGCTCCCTCCTGTGCAATTTGTAACCATGAATAGGTGATAGCACTAAGCTAGGAAGTTAGGGCAAAGGGAAAAAAGGGCCTACGGTCGGCCATGTAAAAAGGGCACGGATGACCATGGGATTTTACCACATGTATATAAAGTTCAAAAAGTGAATGAGAGCTCATTCTTTTGGTGTGTGGAAAAGTGGACTCTTCTTTTTCTCTTCTTCTCTTCTCTTGCTTGCTTGATTGTGAGTGCTTGAGGGAGGGAGGGTGACTGAGTGAGGGAGTGAGTGTGTGAGGGTGAGGAATCTTGGAGGTGAAGTCCTCCACCATCTTCTCTCTTCTTCTTCTCTTCTCTTCTCTCGTCTTGCTCATGGCTATGGAGGATGGAGCTTGGAGGAAGAGGCTTAAGGATGCTTGAGCTTGCATCACGAATCATGGAGCTATTAGAGTGCTTGAGAGAGGAAGCAACTCAATCAGGCATCAAGGTAAGCTCACTACACTCATAGAGAGGGATAGCGTGTCGGCTATGTGAGAGGTAGCCGTTAGTGCTCGCTTGAAACGATTGAAAAATAAGTGATCCATGGGTCTTGGCGGTTGAGCGTGAGCTCACCTCTACATTTTGGTTCCGTTGCCGAGACAATAGATTCAAGCTTGAGCGCTTCAAATCGAGCATTGAAGTAAGGGTTTCATCCCCAAACCAGAGCTTGAGATAGATATGAGGTTTTGGGTTTTTAATCCATGCTACAAGTAAGTGTTTTTGGTTTTTGATGGTTAGTTGAGTAGGAGAAATCATTTCAGTACTTTGCTTTTGACTTTTATTGCATTTAGAGTAGGATAGGGGGGAGAAATCAAAGTGGAAAGCTTAGGGTTTGTTGGTGCAAAATGGGCCTGAACACGATGCTAACAGGAAAAAAAGAGTTCTCAGATGTGTCGGAGTTGCACGGGGAGTGATCGGGAAGGCTAAGATGGTACTCAACAAGGTTTTAAGGTCCTGGGTGACGAGGGAATGCCTCATTTGTGGTCCTAGCTTGGTGAGATGGATTGATGAGGCATGGACATGGTGATTGCATGAGTAGTCCATTGAGGAGAGAGAGGGACACGTGAAGCAAAAGATGGAAATCCTTGCATAGGAGTGGCTCATGGAGTGTGTGATGATGTATCATAAGTAGAGGATGGGAATCCTGTAGGATCCTTTTCGGGGTACTGACCAACTTTACTCATTTTGTTTGACCTGGCCACTATCATCCACATTCTGCACTTGTAGATCTGGAGGTGCGTGCGATAGGCATTGTTGCATCAACCAAAATTGTGGCCCATTCGGCCCGTCCAAGTAACCATGATTTTGGGCCGAGTCACAGAATCAGCCCTTGGCCCACTACCACTCGGACGCCTACCACTCGACCCATATGAATCAACCATTCGAACCAATCCAATATTCGGCCCTCAACCTTATCGACTTGGCCCAACTCCACTCGAACAACCTGAGTTCGAATTTACCATTTGGACCTTGGCCCACCTGACTCAGCCCACCTGACTCGGCCCTGGGCCGTTCGGCCATTTGGCCCTCGGACAACCACATTCGGACTAGCCAAATTTGACATTTGGACCAGTTACATTCGGCCCTTTCTCATTCGGCCCTCAGCCATTTGGACAGGCCAAATCGGACATTTGGCCCCTGTAATTCGGACCTGTTGGGTTGAATTTGGATTTTTTCAAAATTTTTAAACTGTAGATTCTAAAACCGACATAGAGACTGTATAGAGCTGAAAGCACATCATAGATCTATCACTAGGCTGAAATCTAGAGCAAGTAGTTCAAAACTTGGCTACGAACGGTCCTTCAAATTGCACATGGTGTTTACCGTAACGGCCCTACGGGCCGAGGGGGACTACCTCCCCCCCTTGAACCCCTATAGAGTGCCCCCTCCGCACTTTCGCCAAGTAGGTTGGAGAGAAAATGCGTGCTATGATAGGTCCTCCAAATTAGATCCTAGTGTAGCAATGACTCTACACAAATATAGAATATCACTTGCAAAACAACAACCAAAAGCCCATACCCAAACAAAGACAACAAAGACCCTAGAACCTCAATGGGCCAATCTAGCCAACAAGGAAAAAAAGGCCACACCACAAGAACATGTATAGGTTGCATTCATACAGCATCTAGTCAAAGCGGAATGCAACAACATCAAGCTAAAACTGCAAGGATGACTAGATGGACAGTCTTGATGATAGATGCACCTTGAACGGGATTGCACAAACCACCCAAGAAATCAGTGGAGAATCCACATCTGGTTGTGTAGTTGGGGACTCAAAGGCATGTATTAGAAGGCTTAAATTTGTAAGCCAAGAAGCAGAAGATGAAGACATAGTACTGCCTACTTATCTTAGGGTCAAACTCACTGCAAAAAGGGAGCACTATGTCAACACTCTCATCGATGAAGGAGCTAATTTTAATATCTTGACCTATGAAGCATGGACCCTACTAGGCCAACTAGAGCTCACACCAATTGATGCAACTCTTAATCCTTATGGGGAACACCCACAAGCACTTACAGAAAAGTGCAAAATCCTTGTAACTATTGAAACTGAAAGCTTGCCTATCCTATTCCATGTTTCAATAGTGAACATACCAGGCAAGTCTAGTGATGAGAGTAAGGATTTGCTGAAAGAGTTGATACAAGCGCACGTTGAACATAGAGAACCAGTGAGTGAGGCCATGCTTGAAATAAGAAGGTTAGGAGACAATGCCAAGGATAGGCTTTGGACTTACAAATATTGTAGAAGACCACAAAAGAAGCCCAAGCCTTATAGACGAAGGTATCGATAGAGAGCCAGCACAATGCCGCGATGGACATCCAAAGCGTTGCTACGTGCACAAGGGTATTATGTAGGTAACCAATGGATTTGGATACCAAAACCCCCTACTTAACTCCTCTATCAGCTGAAGGCCAGCTTGCATCAAAAGTAAAGAAGCACATGTGGAAATCCAAACGAAAATCCAAGTCTTGAGGCAAGAAACCAAACATGACTATTCGAAAGGTAGATCCTCATCCTAGCATGCTTAACAAGCGAACATTAGATGTAACTGATGAGTGTGCGCAAAGACCATTAGTGCCGAAGGAGCCTTTGACTTTCCAAGAGAATAATGAGCATCATAGGCACAACGCTGCTCATGATAAGACTAATTGCTCAACAAAGCAAATGGTAGAATCACCTAATAGCCGCAAGAAAATCTTTAGGCCAATGCTAGGTCCAACTAGGAGTCCTAAATCTCCTACACTCTCTTTTCCTAAATAGACACATGAAGCACAACAACAGTTGTCTAATGTAGCTGCTCAATCCCAATCTCTATCTCCATCTAAGCTTCCAAATGTCCAGGATGCGGGACATAACACCACCCTAGGCTCTCAACCTAAGGATATGCCTGTGCAATCCATTCTGACTAGCTCAACTGATGCTCAGATCTGCACAATTGAATGCGCAAAGGGCAACAAAAGTCACATCCGCTTCTGATCAGCTTAACCCACCGCAGCCTACCAATAGTGGCCAATCCACTGAACTGGCCACTACTACTTCCAATTGGGAATCACAGGAGTCACAGCCTTTGGCCGCGACGATGCCTCTTACAGAACATGTCCTTAGCAATTCACCTGTGGAAGAGGTGTCTCAAGCAACATCCTTGATACATCCTGCATTGCCGAAGCACCTAAAGCCTAGGCTTGAGGATAAATCTCTTGAAGATTTGGCCAAGGAGATGGCACATTTGACCAATGAGCTAGAGAGGAAGTGCTTGATAAAGCTTCATCACAAGCTGACAACCATCACATGTGTGTACATCCATGTGGAAATGGGAGGGCCAATACTAGAGCACACGAAGCTCATAGTTGAACCCCTTACTTGGGATGAGCAAAAATATGTTTTCTCCCATTATGAAGCTATTGATGAGGAAGTCATAAAGGACATTCCAAAGGTCATAGCTAGAGAATTGCACTTGATACCCTCACTCTATACTGCCCAAAAACAAGGAAAAGCTCGAAGCAATCAAGTGAAAAGGGGAAGGACAAGGAAACTTTGCGTAGAAATGGTACTCCAATCAAGGTTTGGCAGCCGAAATTGGCCACCGAATAATAACACTCGCTGAGCAAAGGAAGGCCCTTTGGACATCAATACATGATCCCACGTATGTTGCTCCAACCTCATTACGAGTGTTGGCAGTGGTCCATGAGGTCCATCTTTCTGCCACTGTCCAAAAACATCCCTTGTACGATGAACTGATTCTAGAAGAAGATCTACACGTGGCTAGCAGGCTAGGAGTAGGGAGCATGGTTCTTGATATTAGTGCATATGTCTTCTGCCTCACTCAAGTCCTTGCAATCCTAGATCTCTATGCTTCCCATCAATACAACACTGACTTCTTCAGTTGGTTCCATCCAAGCCTACATGACAAGAACCCTAAACTGTCTCTTGGTTCTACACTATAGTCAGCCAAACCTCCTGAGCAAGAGAAAAATAGCTCTAAACACAACACCTGCACTGATAAGAAGTAATGGAGGCATGTTCCAACAATGGGTAAGGACAAGAGCCTAGAGAAAATGCCCGACCAGGAGCAACTGCCAATGCAATTGGATGAGGGGCTAAATGAAAGATAATTGGCTAAAGAGCTAAACTCTCACCAAAGAGAGGTAGTTGTACTCTTAGAACCTAGCCAGGCTGTTCAACAGGCCACAACTATGTCCCATGAGGACACACTAGAGAAAGAGAATGTTGAGGTCCAACCAAGCATATCAACGACTGACCTAGTTCAAGGTCCTAAGTCTTCAAGGGATGCACCTCGATTTCCTAAGAAAAAGAGGAGAAAAGAATGAAAATAACAGCGGCAATTGCAAGTGGTTTTAGATGCCAAGAAGATCGAGACCAAGAGTGCCAAAGAGCTGAGGAATAAAGCATCGAGTCCACCTACTAAGGAACCCATTGCCATATCTCCTAATAGTGGTGAAACCTCAATGCGAGTCTTGAGAAGTCAAGCAATCATTACCATCAATAGTTGCTTGCAACACTCAATCCACTGACAACAAAACTCGCATTGACCAATCAAGAGTGGATGTAGCCCTATCACAACAGGGTGACAAAACTACACCAGTCACATCTGAGGAGAACCATGAAGCAATAGCAACAAAGCCTCAAGGGAAACATGAAAACCTCGAGGATATAGGCAATCCTAGCATTGACCAATCTTGCTCATCTAGGAATGACCCCCAGCTATGCTAAAGCCTAGAGAAACTCCTAGAACCTTGCACGAGATAGCAACCAAGCAGGCCTTCATAGAACATAGAAGTGTCACAGAGTGCTTGACTGAGTTGGATGCTAAACTCAAATTATTCACACGTGTGTACGTCCTTGTGGACATGGGCACATTCCCTAAGGAGTAGCTTGGGGAATACTTGCCATGTCCCCTATCCTAGGAAGAGCAATAATATCTTAATGACCACTACGACACACTCCTACATAAGCGCATGCAACTCATCTCTGATGAGGAGGCTGACAAACTATGCTTAACTGTGACATTCAATGAAGCACTTTGCCAACCAAATCTCTTAGAGATAGAGCAACTAAAGCAACAATCAGAGGGTTGAAGTCAATTTGAAAAATATTGGTTGAAAACCGCATTACAATGGCTGAACTAAGAGCCCAGATTATGATAGCAGTCTCAGAGGAGCGATTGGCCAAATGGCGGTCTCAAAGAGACCTGACCTATGTGGTGCCAACTTCCTTTCGAATACTGACTACCGTTCGAGGTATGGACTTAGTCGAAATTAGCCAAGATAACCCTCTGATTGATAAAATTCTCACTGAGGAGGAGCTACATGTTGCCAATAGACTCGGCCATGCTACTTGATGTTGCAAAATATCTGTTGTTATTAAGTAGGTTGCCACGAGTACTAGATGCGTGTGCCACACTCTAGTACAATCATGAGTTCTATAATTGGTTTTTATCCTCATGAAATGACATGGATTTATAAATGTGTATATAAATAAACAATGTGTTTTGTGACTGTGTATAGATAATACCAAAAAAGCAAAGCTAGCATACACACAAGTGATAATAATCAATCGTAGGTGATATGCATCAAAGTCAACACCATGTGATTTAGATAAGTGATGTCTTTTTGAGCTGCACCTGCTCATTATGATTGAAGCATATGACTTGCATGTACTCTCACGAGTTGTCAAGTGGATATAAGACGACACATGTCTCTATACGAAAGTGTTCAATGTCCAAGTCACCATAAGAACACCAACCCCACAAAGAGCCAGCACAAAAAAAGTAACTGAAATACCAAGAACAAAGAGCCATGATAGAAGCCCCGGTGCTGGAGGTGAAAATCACCCTTGCAGAAAGCACAAATCGCATTTGAGCGTGGCCCAAAGCATAGTCATTGGCTACTCTCTCTTTCTTGGCCAAACTCTACTCTAGCTCACTGCAGTTGCCACCTCAATTGTATCGATGTCTCACATATTACAAAGAGGTTTGCAAAATCTCAAGTGTATCTCTCCATCTCAACAATTGTTCCTCTAGCAACGAGGCTAGTAACACAATTATCCTTGTAGTATCCATTTTTCTCAGCCTTTTGATCTTGACATTTCTCAATCCAAATGAAAGGCTGATAGACTCAATATATTGCATTGGTTGTATTCATTTTATTAAAAAAAAAGGAAAGAAAAGAAAAGCAAAGAAAAAAAAGGCACCCACGATCATAGCACAGCACCTGGGGGTTCTCAAATTAGGTACGTCCAGTGACCTTGATCGGTTGGCTCCATCCCTAGTCCCCTAGCCCTTTACACATCCCCCACAATTGTTCAGGGCACATCAAGGGTATGGCATACCTAGGGAGCTCATCTTGCCTATGGTTATAAACCTGTCACCCTGAACCATTTGCACAATTATTTTTTGCACTCCACCTCAGTGCCATTGCAATCAACAGTGGTAAGCAAGGCATGGAAGGCCATGGAAAGTACATTGTACTCTTCAACCACTACAAATAGCCACCAACTACAAAAAGCTAAGGCGTCAATGAGCTCAAGTATGCTACATGATGTTGTCAAAATCACAAATGATGTCTCAAGAAGCCTTTAAGTGTACTTCTCCTCAACATTGACAATTTTTCCTACCCCATTGAACCCTTGCTTCAACCACCCCTTGCTACGAGGAACTAGACTAGTAGTCTATTAAGTACGTAATATCTAAGTATGCACGTGCACTCACATAATATCTGCACCACAATATATACACAGTTTGGATCCTCAAGTGCAAGACAATACTCTCAGCTTACTTAGAGTTCGACCTGTTCCCAAACCAATCAAACTACGTCTTGTGCATGATAAGAAGACTAGCACTACCCCCAGGGAGAGACCACATATGAGAGGTTTTCAATTGTAGGTATACTGAAGACTCCAATGAAAGTGTCATCAGCTCTTCATTAACACTCAGCTCTGAAATCTTATCCTTTATCATCTTGCAAGCCCACCAAATAATCGTCACCTGTAGAATTCTCGAACATCAACACCTGTGCCAGCCATGAGTGCAACTCCCAACAAAGAACAACCCTATCACCCACCAATCATGCCAATAAGTACCCCCAATGACCTTCATCTGCACCACCACCAAAACTCCTCCATGGCAAACCACAACAGCCCCTTCCAACCACATCTTCAATGCATGCCAAAGCTTGCTACCTATGATGGAGAGTGCCATGGGACTGGCACTCGTCTAGGAGGGGGGTAATGTTAACCCTCAAACAAACAAGATGGAAAATCTAAAGTAAAAGACAAGGCCAAGGAAAAAGTGCAACAGAAGACGAAGGTATGCCAAGAAAGATATGAAAACACAAGAAGTGCAGAAAAGTCCTAAATCAAGGAGAAAGGTGCACAAGAAAAAGCGCAAGTCAATACTTTTGTAAAAGAGTGCAAGACACACCATGATTTAATTTAAGAGCGCCCGCGGGCTCTCGCCCATGCAATTTGTAAAGGTAGATGGGTGGTAGGAAGGAATCTAGGAAGATAGGAGGACAATGGAAAAAGGGCCGACGAGTCCACGATCAGCCATGAAAAAAAGGGGGATAAGTGGATGGCTGCCCAAAAGGGATTTAGAGTTTTGTATATAAAGTTGAAAAGTGAATGAGAAGCTCATTCTTGTGTGTGGCCAAAAGTGGCTCTCTTCTTCTTCTTCTTCTTCTTGTTCTTGCTTGCTTGAGCTTGTGCTTGAGACAGGGAGTGTGAAAGTGTGAGGGAGTGAGTGTGTGAGGGTGCGGGACCATGGAGGAGAAGCTCTCCATCTTCTCCTCTCTTCTCCTCTTCTCTTCTCTTGTCTTGTCTTGCTCACGACAATGGAGCTTGGAGCATGGAGCTTGAGGATGGAGCTTACTTGAAGCTTGCACTTGGATCATGGAGCTATCGGAGTGCTTAGGAGAGGAGGTAACTCGATTGAGCATGTAGGTAAGCTCACTACACTCGTAGAGATGGATAGCGCGTCGGCTATGTGAGAGGTAGTCATTAGTGCTCAGCTTGGAACACTTGAAACAATAAGTGGTTCGTGGGTCTCGACAGTTGATCACCTCTACAATATAACTCTACAAGTTGTTGCTATCACATACATGAGAGAAGAGCCGATTGAAGTTGTTGCTATCACATACAAGTTGTTGCTATCACATACATGAGAGAAGAGCCGATTGAAGAGCTCATAAATGTTGAAGAGAAACATCAGATGTGGTGGTAGAGCAAGGGTCTCTCATGGTGCCATCTTCTTTAAAACAACCACAAGTCGACAAACCCAACCTCGCCTCCTTGATGCCCATTGAATTAGATGATGTGCAGTACTTCTTTCTATTGGATGTGCGGTAATACTTGGAAATGAAGGAAGAAGAGTTGTTTTCCATCCTATTCAGGGATTTGATGGAAGACTTGATTGATTATGATTATATGGATGTGCATCCGATAATGGCAGAGATTGGAAGATATGATGGCACAAGCTTAGATATAGTCAGTGCCATCATAGCATCACAGGAGCATATTACCTTGATTGAAGAAGATTACCTTGTGCCAAATGATGAATTTGAAGCACTATAGTATGATCTGTTTAGACCAAGGCCCTAGCTTTCTACCAAGGAGTTTGTAGATCCCTCTACCCAAAGAGGTGCCTCACTGACACACGAGAAAATGAAGATACAAGATGATTTGAAGAAGGTGAGATTTCTAACTATCATATATTTTTATGCAATGAAACTTGACTATAGGGTGCATTGGGTCCCCGGGAGTCCATCGGTGAAATCTTGGCAAAAAATGATACCTATAGTTATCTTGTCTGAAATTTGGCATCTAGGGCCACTTTCCTACAGCCATGCAGTCATCATTTTTTTGCCAGGATTTCATCGGTGGACTCCGAGGAACCTGACGCACCCTATGGTCAAGTTTCATTGCTTTTTGATAACTCTAGGTTAGTTGCTAATTATATTGTTTGATTTGACTTTTTCATTTGGGACATACTGTATATAGATGAGTTTGCATTAAGGCAAGGAGGAGCTTGGCATGTGGATCGACGAAAGGATTCAGCTCTGAAGGAGTACATTGGCAACCTTGTTGCAGACTTGGTGGTCTTCCATAAGAAGTGCTCACCACGAGAGAAGGAAACAATCATGAAAATTCAAGCTTTGACCAAGTTTGGACTTTTTAGAGTAATACTTGTGATATCTAGCTTGGAGAAGGTGGTGCTAGTCAAGTGCTTTGTGATAGGTCTTGATGGTTAAGTGATGTCTCAAGTGCTTCTTCAAAAAGCTTTTTCTTTGTTTGCACAACAGACTTGCACATTGACATAAAAGTATAAAGTAATGAGTGTTTTGGGAAGTAAGCATAGGACTCAATGAGATCATGCATTTGTGTGTGCAAGAGTAAGGGATTGTCTCTAGTGTAAACTAGGGCACTTAGTTGCTTCAAGAGCATGTAGTGGGTTGCACTATATTGAGTGCTTACATTAAAGTGCTATGTCTCGAGAGGCATTTAAGTGCTTGTAAGTGCTAAATCTTGATTACTTTCTTGGCAATATCTCAAGTGCTTTCAAGGAAGCTACTAGTGCTTATCACATTTATGTCTCGATTGATCTTGCTTCTAGAAATGCATTGGTGCTACAACCTTTGATGATTCAGGTAGCACTAGTTTTCAACCATGCTTGCTAAGCGAAGAAACTGTAACCCTAGCTTGATGCAAGTCATACCGAAGTGTGCTTAGGGAAGCCTCCTGCATGGAGGATGCTAGTCGATCATCGACTTCACCTTCTTTAATGTCTTCTAGTAGTGTATGAATCCCATGAGATAACAGTCCCTGGTTATAGTGTCCACAAGGAACTCTAGACCATTTGCTATGTAGTGAAATTAATCGAAAGTAGTAAATTCATTAGATCTCCTAGTTATAACTAGCAAAATTGCTTCCCAAAAGTTTTACTACATATAACTCAAAAGAACCCTACATATAACTAGTAAAACTATTACTTTTCGTATATAGTTATTCTTTTTTGTATAGTAAAATGCAAACTTCTTGATAGATAGACCCATACATTAATTGTCTATATAAGAACTAGCTGAGTGTAGCACAATTCTAATAAAACATTTGGATCATTTTATGCCAAACCACCATGTGAGATTATGACTAGTTTTACAATGTGCAATACATACCCACATGAGCAAAACACTTTGAGCCTAGTTACACACTTGACAAATGCTCCCACTCGGCGTCAAAATAGTCTGTGCTTTTTTTTACATACTAGTCACATATCAAAATTTCAAAAAGGTGCATTTGGTTGATTGGCTTAATGGGACTTGCATCTCATAGATTAAGGGTTCAATACTTGTTAGATCCTCTACATTTCTTTAAATAATAAAGTGAAAAGTGATTATCCTCTTATGACTTATCAGTGCACTAGTCCCCTCGGTGGGGGATTTCCCTCACCCAGATCCACCCTTCATGTGGGTTGTGCGGCATTCATTGTTTACTGACACGTCACCTCCACGCCCCTCTATTTTGCGATGTGAACTAGCCATTTGGGCCTATGTATAATCACATAGATTACATTGTAAATCAATAGCTCACAACATACCATTATAACCCATAAAGCACAACTATCTTGGATGGATGTGTCCATATTTATGATAAATATTATATAATCTTGAATTTTTGGTGTACAATTAATTTATTAAAAACAACTTTCATTTTCTCCCTACACATGGAGGACATCCCAATGTATAATTAGATCACAAAAACTACTAATGTTTCCTTAACTTGCATTCATGGGTCCAACAGGCTCATTCGATCACAAACATTTGATGTGAAGTCTAGACTATGGATCTTATTGTTCTTTGAATTTACATAGCTATTAAAGGCTCAAGCAGTTTTAAATGATTTGATATCAAGTTTAGGTTGTAGATCCAAACACTCCTCCAACTTACAATTCCAATTTCAAGAGACACATAAAATTTGAAGCCCTTATTATCAAGTTTAGGAAATGATCATAAAATTTTAACTTCTTACTATTATGTTCTTATTATTAATCTTAGGGAAGTATTAACAATATCATTTACAAAAGTCACAAGTGTTCATTTGTAATCAAACCTTTTTGGTTGCACATATTAAACCTACAAAAGAAGAAGTCAATGTAAACTCAAGGGGAGTTGAACTCAATTTGTGTCTGATGAGGAGTCTACGCCTACACAATTCAAAACGAATATTTGTATAGAGAGAGACAGAGGCATGATTGCCTTTTAGAGATAATCATGCCTCTCTCTCTCTCTCTCTCTCATGCATACTATTAAGTAACATCATATGCCTTTAATGCCATATATACACATATATAGCTCCCACATGCACACAAAACCATGTCCTCTAACAAGATCCAAAACTTAAAAAGTGAGTGGATTTACATGTCAAAATAAAATGTCACCTGTAGTTTTACATCATCTAGTGATTTTTTGTATTCCTATCCAATTTGCGTTTTATTTTTGAGTACTTTTTCAAAATCAGAACCATAAAAGCATCCCATGAATGATAGAGACAAACTGACTCATCTCTTAAGGTTGAATAATCAACATCAACAAATCTTATGTTTGTTGAGTCAAAGATCTAGACTATTACAAAGATATAGCCTATTTTATAGAGATATGTTCGGGATAATAATTAGGAATATTATTTGAGTCCTTGAATACCGATGAGTTAAGTACACTTTTACAAAAACATATAAACAATGAATCATTGGGTTACTTGTTGAGATTTAAAGGTGCCAATGTCAACAACTTGTGCTTAGGCATGCGCTTATAAAGAGGGCTTGCATGTGTTTGGGTTGGGGGCTATATATGCTAGTAAGTTTACAACACTCCTTTACAATGGTTCATATCTATCATAGGGTGCTTAGGCATGCGCTTATAAAGAGGGCTTGCATGTGTTTGGGTTGGGGGCTATATATGCTAGTAAGTTTACAACACTCCTTTACAATGGTTCATATCTATCATAGGCCCTACTTTAATTTTCCAATATCACAAGCAAGAGAAGATAGTATTGCAAGTCCAAACACCGTGACCTTCTTTTGATCTTAGTTAGGACAAAATGCCTTCCATGTCTTCCACTGTTGAAGCATATATGAGAGAGAGAGAGAGAGAGAGAGAGAGAGAGAGAGAGAGAGAGAGAGAGAGAGAGAGAGCATGCATTGTTGCTATAATTATTTTAGATAATACTGTGCAGTAAGGCAAGTATTGAAATGTTGCTAACAAGTTGTTTGATCCAAAAGCAATAGTTGTATAGCCATAAAAGACATGGGCCACAATTGCTTGGAGGGAGATAGCTAATGAGTCTTTCAATAGACAACTGTATGACATTCCAAGTTATGAGGGAGATCCTCCTTGTTGGAAGATCTCCCTCCAAGTCCTTTCTACAAGCAACCTTCTTACAAGCATCCACTGAGGGGAACCTAGGGAGCTTCTTGAGAGAGATTTCAACACTTACTAGCCTTTGAATCTTTCCTAGTTATAATCGCCTAGGTTACATTGTAAACCAATAACTCACAACATGCCATTTGTGGCCCATATAGCATGACTATCTTGAATGGATGTGTCCTAGTTTATGATAAATATTAGATAATCTTGACTTTTTGGTGTACAATTAAATTTTTTAAAACAACTTTCATTTTCTCCCTACACATAGAGGACATCCCAATGTATAATCATATCACAAAAACTACTAGTGTTTCCTTACATTCATGGGCCCAACAGGCTCATTCGATCACAAATGTTTAATGTGAATTCTAACCTGTGGATCTTAGTGTTCTTTGAACTTACGTAGCTATTAAAGGCTCAAGTAGTTTTAAATGATTTGATATCAAGTTTAGGTTGTAGATCCGAACACCCCTGCAGCTTATAGTTCTGATTTCAAGAGTCACATAAAATTTGAAGCCCTTATTATCAAGCTTAGAAACCGATCATAAGATTTTAACTTCTTACTATTAAGTTCTTATTATTAGGCTTAGGAAAGAATTAACAATATCATTTACAAAAGTCAAAAGTGTTCATTTGTAATCAAACCTTTGTGGTTGCACATATTAAACCTACAAAAGAGGAAGTCATGATAAACTCAAGGGGAGTTGAATCCCAAACACAATTTGTGTCTACTAAGGAGTCTACCTGCACAATTCAAAATGAATATTTGTAGAGAGAGAGAGAGAGAGAGAGAGAGAGAGAGAGAGAGAGAGAGAGAGAGAGAGAGAGAGAGAGAGAGAGAGAGAGAGAGAGAGAGAGAGAGAGAGAGAGAGAGAGAGGCATGATTGCCTTTTAGAGGCAACCATGCCTCTCTCTCTCTCTCTCTCTCTCTCTCTCTCTCTCTCTTTCTCTCATGCATACTATTAAGTAACAACATATGCCTTTAATTCCATATATACACATCTAAAAGGCAATCATGCTTCTCTCTCTCTCTCTATCTCTCTCTCTCTCTCTCTCTCTCTCTCTCTCTCTCTCTCTCTCTCTCTCTCTCTCTCATGCATACTATTAAGTAAGAGCATATGCCTTTAATTCCATATATACACATGTATATCTCCCACATGCACAGAAAATTATGTTCTCTAACAAGATCCAAAACTTAAAAAGTGATTGGATTTACATGTCAAAATAAAAGGTCACCTCTACTTTTACATCATCTAGTTATTTTTGTATTCCTATCCAATTTGTGTTGTATTTTTTAGTAATATTTCAAAATCAAAACCATAGAGCATCCCATGAATGATAGAGACAAACCTAGTCATCTCTTAAGGTTGAATAATCAACATCAACAAAACTTATGTTTGTTAAGTCAAAGATCTAAACTATTACAAAGACATAGCCTATTTTCTAGAGATATGTTCGGGATAATAATTAAGAATATTATTTGAGTCATTGAATATTGATGAGTTAACTACACTCTTACAAGAACATACCAACAACGAATCATTAGGTTACTTTTTGAGATTTAAAGGTGCCAATGTCAACAACTTGTGCTTAGGAATGTGTGCATGTGTTTGGGTTGGGGGCTATATATGCTAGTAAGTTAGAACAATCCTTTACGATTGTTCATATCTATTGTAGCCCCTACTTTAGTTGTCTAATATCAAAAGCAAGAGAAGATGGTATTGCAAATCCAAACACCGTGACCTTCTTTTGATCTTAAAATTTAAAGAATCACAAGATGATACAAAACTCCCATCTCCCAACTTGCATTTGGGTCTTGCTTCTACACTACTAGTAAAATTTTGAAGACCTTACAACCTTACAACTTTACAACTTTCGGAAGAGCTCAAAACCTTACAAAATAATACCCTTAATTGTTTGTAATCCAACTTATTAGACTTTTGACTGGTAAACGTGGACGCTTTGACTAGTTCTCTCTGATACTCCCAGTATACTAGGTGGGACTAGTTGTACGCTTCCACTACTTATTCTCTTTGATATTCACATGCAAGATAAGTATGCTATAACTATAACATGTATTCTTAAAGGGTGTAATGCAAATCGAAAAAGCATGTGCAAGCAAAGTGTTACCATTTAGCAGACATTCTCACACCAAGTTTGTTTAAATCTAGGTAAAGATGGTCGTGCTGATATTGTGAATGCTTCATTGTGCATTGAAATATATGGAGAAAATATATATTAGAGATGTAGACTCTATTAGATATAGAAACAAGTCCACTCGAGACTTGGAAGCTACAAATATCATTGGTGAGACATTGAAGCAACTTTTCTTCTTCTAGAATTGTTTAGAAAGAAAAAAGAGAAATTCAATAAGAAATTGACATCTGGCATCAGAGACTCGCCACCCCGAATCACATCTTGGACAAGTTACTAATATTTGCTGTGCGCATAGCATGTGTAGTATTCACAAACACTTTTTTATTATTGCCTCGACTGTCTGAGAAGTGTGAATCAGCCTAATATAATAACCCTCCATTAGTTGTCATTTTAATAAGTAATATTAATAAGTAATTATAAACTCAAACCAAAATTTTCAAAAAGAAAATTATCATCCTACCATTGCAAACACCAAATCGAATATGTTTTCCCTCTATTATGTTTTGGAATTCCCGCATTCCCTAAATCACAACTTCTTTTCTTTTCCCTTTTGTTCATTCTAGAACAAAACAATTGATGGTACTCTATGCACGGGCTACTAGGGGCAAGGGAACGAAATAATATTCCGGAGTTAGCAGCTACTTGGAGTTAACGCTCTCTACGTCGTACTATTCAGCTAGCACATCTTCATCATGGCCTGGATCTGTATAGCTCCAAGGTAAGAAAGCATCTCTCTTAAAAAGGGTTATCTAATTAATTGATAGCTCATATAAATTAGCTACATGTACGTCTATCATCTCCTCTATATAATATGTCAATCATAGTTCATGAGAAGAACTAATATTTCTTCTCTGCTTGAATCTCATCTCATTGGTGCAGTTATGATTACCCCAGCATAATAAGGCACAAAAATATAGAGACATCATAGATTTGATTATCGGTCACCATCGACACTGCTCCTTAGCTGTCCAGGTACAATTTTTCAATGTATTACAAGTTGATTTTCACAATGATTTGATAACATAGTATGGTTGTATTATCGATATATTATAGTAATCATCTTTTCAATGTTTTGCAATGGTGGGTATCATTAATAATGTGTTGCGATAGATGTTGGGATATAAGCTGGTGTTGTCCTTTTGGTTTAGCTTGCAAAGTGTTGTCCTTTTGGTTTAGCTCGCAAAGTTTTGTCTTGAGGCAACATGCTGAATGCCCCAAATTTTGCTGCAACCAACCTTGCAATGTGCTATCTTGAGGCACAACCCCACATTTTACTGGTAGCTACAGAAATGTGTTGTCTTGAGGCAACAACCACTAAATACCCTGAATGTCCTAGATTTCACTGGTAGCTACAACAAAAGTAGAGCTATTAATACTAGTAATGGTGGGTAATATGAGTACTATTAGTTGATTCTTAGTTTTATGGATTGGATATGTAGCATTGGATATAATTAATCCAATGCTTAGTTCTATAGATTGGATATGCTTCATCAAAGTGTGGTTTTTCAAAATTTGTTTGGACATTGTTCACCTGTCATGTAGATAAGTGATAATCAACATCAATGTGAGACTGAATGAAACCCCAATAGTGCCAAGGAAGCTTTGGCACTAATGCCATGGAGTTGGCCACATTAGTCTAACTTCAGGGGCCGTTATAAGCACTATCCTGTAGCTAGATGGGGACAGCTTAGTCTTTACTCTCAGCTTATTCTAATGCTGAGGCTGAAACAAATAATGGTTATTGTCCAATAGTTCAACATGAGGTTGAAACTAAAACAAATAATGGTTATTGTCCTATATTTCAACAAGTAATAATCAACATGAGACTGAAACGGAAAATAAGGGTTATTGTCATGTAGTTCATCCGTCATGTAGACAATTGATAAGCATCATGAATGTGAGACTGAATCTCAACTAAATGTAATCAAGTATAAGATTGGTTATAATTATTTTTAGAGATATCTAAGCCATGCTTATGTCATCACTCTATGAGCCACTACAATAATGGAAATCAAGTATTGTTACGCACTAATGAGAGGGGCATGGAACAAATTAGGATTATACTTGAAACAAATTAGGATTATACCTTTAGAGCCAATTTCAATCATAACCTTCATCAAAGACGTTGTGGTTCAAATTCTATTTTGACATTATTCACATGTCATGTAGACTAGTGATAACCAACATCAATGTGAGATTGAATGAAACAAATCAAGATTATACCTTTAGAGCTGATTTCAATCATAACCTTCATTAAAGTGTTGTTTTTCAAATTTTGTTTGGACATTGTTCACCTGTCATGTAGACAAGTGATAATCAACATCAATGTGAGACTGAATGAAACCCTAGCAGTGCTTGGTAAGCTTTGGCACTAGTGCCATGGAGTTGGCCACATTAGTCATGATGAATTCAGGGGCCATAGCAATCCACTTCACTCTATCATATTTGCCAGACGCATACTGGTGCCATGAAGTAGAACCTTCATGACATTCAACACAAATGATCATGTCTAATAGCCAATAGGTACATTAGAATCACAAAGAGCCACATAACAAATGATCCTGTCTGCCAGAAGCATACTGCTTGCACGTTGATCTAGTGAAACACAAAAGAAGAAGCTGCTCTGTAATTTAGTATCACCACAAGTTGTCTTGCCTGACTAATTTTAGAGTCAAAAAAGACTAAAGACATGGTCAAAAAAGGTTAAAGACATCTGTGGAAAATGAGTATTTGGTGAGCCCCTTGCTTAACTCTGATGCTCCCACATCAGTAATTGCAGCATTGCCTTGCATTTGAGCATCGTCAAGGTCACCATAGTTGTCATCATGATGACCTAAAGTAGATGAGGGTAGCCTACTGATGTAGTATTCTAGACAAAAGACCTTAGGTGCCCTCCAATACTTGGTGCCCACCTTGTCTGTGTGCATAGACTACCCTCCCACTTGTTTGGCCTTGGCCAAGCCAAACAAGTGCCAAAGTCAGCCACCTTGACATGAATGTACACCCCCTCTTTGAATGCATCCGGGCTCCAAAGCACAGTCCACTAGTACGTTGGCATCCTTGAGATCCTGATGCATGATTCCCTAGCTATGCAGGTACCTCATGGATTTAGCTATTTGTATAATGATATCCAGAGTTACAAGGGGATAGTTGAACAAATGCCCCTTGATGATGTGGCATTGTTGCTCTATAAATGCCTCTAAATCAGAGCCCATCATCTCAATTAGCAAGGACAAGCTATTATCTGATTCATAATATTTTGTGTACGGCCATACGAGCTTCAGAATGTTTGGGTGATGTAGTCGTGCTTGTATGATGGCTTCACTCACATTCTCGATCGTGTTTAGACCTTTGATTGTCTTCATTGCATACCTCTCACACTATTTCCACTTTGCCATATGTGCCTGCACCCAAGAACCTGACCACTTTCACGTGGTCCCTATCAACAAACAGACCTTCCTTCAGGAACTTCACTGCCTGGTCTTCTTTCTTCATATCATATCTGAGCCTCAAAACAAGAAGATGCTTGGCAAGAGCCGACTCCTCAGCAGGCAGCTATGAGCTTATTCGTCCAATTGATGAATCTCACCCAATTGTGGTATGGTCTCTGATGCTGCTGCTTTAATTCTACAAGCACAAGCGACCAATCTTCCTGTGCTTGAAGGTGGAGAAAGTAACCCACAAACAATCCAGGCAGTTCCATGCCACACTTCGTCATCTGAACCGCATTGCTTGATTGAATCAGATTGATCTTGTCAGACATCTTTGATCAATGCCTCCACCTTCACTTCAAGGAAGTGGAAGCATTTGGTCAAGTCCAGGATGAGGAACTTGATTGTCTCCACACTTTCCAGCTTAGCAAGCACTTTGCGGGATGGAAGATAACCAGTGCAATCCAAGACATACTGCTTGCACATCAACAACCACCTGTAGAGTTCTTTGAGAGCATTGTAGCATATAGAAAGATCCTCTGCCCACTTATTCTTAGTATCTGTGTTGTCATAGACATTATTGATAAGCTGGATGTTGTCAAAAACAAGTTGCACTACATTAAGGTAACTTGAAATGGAGGAGAAGACCTGCAACAAGACCTTACACTTGCCACAGTTTAGTGCATGATCAAGCCTCAGCTTAGAGGTCTGTGAAATGATATCCAGGGCCAGATTTAGAGGAGAACATAGAGTATGTTGTTTATGAAGATTAGGAGCTAGAGAACTGCAAAAGAAGATCACAGAAGCATGTGATTGGAAGACCTGGCAGAGGCCATAATTGCTGCATTTCGAGGCATTCACCTGTAGTCTAAGGTGTTTTAAGTAGTGTTGTTTCATCTTCTTTATTTGAGGCAAGGTGATTTTCAACCTAATGATGGAAACCCCAACATACACACAGACTCGAAAGTAGTCACTAGGGAAACCAAAGCCTACAATACTCGAGTTTTGATCAGGTGAATATGTTGTAATCTCACACACGACCACACTGCCATGCCAACCATTTTAAATCTAGGTCTCATCTTGATCAGTCCAGGCTGCTCTACTGATCATGATTTTGTACCATAGTGACTGATGATGAAGAACAATTAGCAAGACTAGAAGATGGTGATAGAGTTAATGGCCTTTCTGGACTTCCAAATTCATCATCATCCTGACTGGTATCCAATGGATCATCAATACTTGGATGTGTAGAGTCATCCAATTTAATCACCTGCCCAATTTTTTTACACACTTCGTCATTACCATTATCATCATCATCATCATTATCTGCATGATGGAATACTCCACTAACCGCCCCTTCATTGTATATTTGAGCTCATTCTCACCACGGAATTGCCATCATTTGGGTGCACTTGTCTCAGTACATCATCCTTGCAGTCTGAGTTTAATAAGTGGGTGGTAATTCTGAGTAGAATGGGTGTTGATGGGCTTGTTAGCATTATTATTCAGTTCATCGTCAGGATTGATAAAGAAATCTGCAGGATCAATGTAAGTCATGTCTTGCTCAAGCTCTGATTCATGACATAAGGTAAATTATCCGATCACGTAAACAAAGGAGAAGAGGGAATTATAGATTGCAATTAAAATGGCATGGAATCAGTAATTAAACAAAATAAGAGAGAAAACAAAGTTATCGATTGCAATTAAAATGACAATATGATATTGCAAGGATCAGAGCTGCACTTAATGTAGCTATGGGGGTTAATACTTAGATCTTGCGTTGCCTGCCCTTTGCAAAGCTTCTTCCAAATGCAGTGCGCGCAATTGTATCTGTTGTTAGGTTTTGGAATGCATCAAAGGCATCAATCTCTTCCCCTTTGTCCACTCCATTCTCCCATTGCTCCATCATTGCAGTGGTGCAAGTAGCCATAGTTGGACCCATAGCCTGCACACAACAAGATGTAGATAAGCAAACATGTTGCGAATGGTAGACAAACTTTCCTCAGAAACCCAATCAAATTAATGCATGCATTAGTTCAGCCCCCATTGAAGATCTGTATCTATATCCCACAAAACGACATGAGTAATCGACTTGTCTAGGTTATCCGTACAACAGAAAACTGAGTACCTTAGCAAAATGCTAGATTACATTAAACATTAGGGCCAAAAATACTTCAAAAAATGCACTTGTAAGAAAATGATTAAGTTGCTAATTAGTTAAGATTTTGGAAGAATGAAAATCCCAAATTTGGTTGCTCAGCTGTGATTAATGAGAGAATATTGAATTCATTGAAGAGCTCAGCCATTAATTGTCGCTCATCTTTAATTTATGTCAGGGTCACCTTTTTGGCCGTTTTTATCTTGGAACTTGGGATGATTTGTATTTTTGAGAAATCTCCACCTGTATCGCGTTTGTCTACTCTCGCATCTTCTTTTCATATGATCTTTCTCCATTCTCTTCTTTGTGCTCACTTTCTTATCAGTGTGATCATTGATATGGTAAAATGTTTAGCAATACCTCTGCAAGTAATACTGATGCAAGCACATGCAAGTACAATCTTACCATCCAACTAGATCCAATTTATTCATCTTGGAGAAGTATACATTGTCGAGTACTAACAGATGAGATGGAAGACAACAGATTGCAAACTTAAGGAAAGAAACATATAGATTTGTGGGTGGATGGAAATATTTATCCTAAGGATCCTTCAATAGGTAAACCTCCTAATTTTTTTAATATTCATGACTATGTGAGATATGTGGGGAAAGGTTATAATAGGATGCTTGGCTATTGTAAAAGGTTATACTCTACATCTTATATATACATGGCTCAAATGAATGAAATGAGAAAAGCATTATTTATTACACAAACAAGCATTTTTGAGCTTATAAATAAGATCGATTTTGGAAAATGCCAATAAGTCATTATAAGACAAGCTAGCACACTTAAAGAAAACTCCAATAGGATTCAGAGAGAGAAAGAGACCATAAAAAAATATATCTAGCTTGTGTGAGAGAGTAAAGAAAAGAAGATTGAATCTTGCAAAGAAATATGTCTCTAACATGTTAGGTATTAATATTCGAGAGAGTGAGGAGAAAATTAGACTTTTAAAAGAGACCACGAATAAGAATGATATTTTGAGGATTCTTAGGTTATCCCAGAATATGGATTTGAGAGGCCCAACTCTGAAAGAATTGGTCAAGGACTTAAAGGACAGAGTAAACCAAATGAAATTGTAGAGACATGTGATACTATGGGCATTAGTCAAAAAGGTTATCGGGCTATCTCAATATTATGGTTTAAAAATCTAAAATGTAATAGAATAACTACATTTGGATTACCTCGAGCCCTTAGATATCGGTTGCAAGGACTGCCATGAATCGTAAGATTCCACAAGTTTTTGGGGAATACATTCATATTGAAGCATCTATGCCATATGAAAAGACAAAAAGAAAATCTAGTTTTGAATACAATGCATTTAACAATATATGGGTCGATCTAAGAAGAGTGCAAATTGCAATGGTTCACATGTATAGACTCACGTTAGAGGAATGTCATGGTGTTTTGAAGTTTACTTTGAAGTTAGATGAAGCACAGATTCAAAAAGGACAAAAGATGGAAAGAGTCAGCATTTGCATCATGAACAAGGTATTGGAATACATCAATGGTGGGGGTCAAGCATTAGTGCGTAAGTTCCAGTTTGAGATGGAGATTTGGTGGGTTGGTGCAGCTCAGGTGTACCAATTGAGAATCATCAAACACTGAAATGATTGTTTACTCATACAAGTATTCCAAACATTATTAAGTTTCAAAGTGAAGGAGAAATGTTGGTTACTGATGGGGTTGGTAATTTTAATGTGGCATTAATGGCACATGAGCGTTGACTTGAAAACTATCAAATGTATACTTGGAATATGTAATGGGAAAAATGCAAAATATCCTTGTATTTATTGCATGGCAGTGTTGGGTCTAAATATTGGAGCAACTTGTGCCTTGCAAGAAGAGCCCCAACTAGAGACTCTATAGATCTAGTAAAAATGAAAACAAGGAAGATATATGGGATCCAATTCTTTCAATTCCTCTTACAAATGTTTATATATGTACTTTGCATGTAGAGATTAGAATTATTGATAAACTTCCTAGGTTGCATCTCGAATATGCATACTCAATTAAGCCCTTGTCTTTATCCGATACAATAAAGGAGGCATGGGGAGAAAATGATATCACATTTTATTTGGTAAGAGAGAATATTTAATCCAATATTTCTTCGATAAAATTTCCAATGGAATAAAATGATCGTTACTCTTATGAATTTGCAGCATATCCTTCATATCCATGGACCTTGTTTTGTGGAGGAGCAAGGCCCCCTAGCAACTTATAGCGACCAAGGCATGGGAAAATATCACTATTAAGCATGTATAAGTTTTTTTCGAAGCACAAGACATGGAGGAGGAGTTACAAAAAACAATGCTCTTGAGGAGCTATTCAATTGGTTTTTTCGATGACAGCTTCAAAGAATGAATACTTTAACTTGAGAATTCATAGTATTTTTCAAGAAAGAAAAGTATAAAGCTAACTCTCTGGAGCTTTTACATCATCCTCCCCCTTTGGGGTATTTTCTCTATAACGCAGAATTTTTTTTCTCTTGTAGCTAAGTCTTGATTTTATATTAGTTCGGTTTGCTGCCAAAGCATAAGATGAGAGGGCCATAAAGTATCCTACTCTAGAAGCAGAGAAACCATGACCATAACCAAAAATCCTAATTGTCTCAGTCTTCTCAAAAAACATCACATTGCATGCATTATACTGTAACCCAGAGAAACCAAGTAGCCTTGTAAGTGCCTTGATACATAGTATAGGCCATGTTGCTTCCTTTGAGAAGATGTTATGAAATACCAAGAAAACCTGCAAATCAATTCTTGCTAAGTAATGGCCAAGTGCAACATCTTTTAGTTAACTAATACCAACTCTCGTCCCTTTATCTTGTCCCAAGAAGATATCAAAATCTTCAATCTCCAACTATAAAAAAGATAAATGTCAAATGAATGTTGATATCAAACATATTAATGTATATCTTATAGAATTTGACCCATTGGTTTTCATCATTCTCTAGCTTAGTTGGATTCCATATGTTAATTGATGATTGTGCCTCATCGATATATTCCAATTCTTTAACATATTGCAACTCTTCTCTTCCAAAATTGGAAATTCCAAGTCAATCTTGAAGGCCATGGAACTCCTCTTCAGTAATCCCATACTCTTTCTCAACATTCTTTGCCTTATGAAAATGAAGAGAAAGGGCATCCCTTGCTTCAATAAACTTGTTGTTTGTAATTTTGATGTCAGGTTTAAGTAACTCTTCTTTCGATTCATTTTCGACGTCAACAATGCCATTTGCAGCATTAGAAGCCTTAGCAATGATCAGTAAACAACAATCCTCCCTAAGATTGAAGAGCCTTTACATGTCTACTAGTAGTATGTATTCCTTGTCCTTGATAGGGAAAGTTGGAAGTGAAGCAACAATATAAAAAGAAGAGTCACATACAAGATTTGCATTTGCATGGCTTTCTTCAATAATGGTCTCACCTTTGAATTGGGTAACATCTAGTTTGCCAACAATATATGCTTCTTGCTTAGGGTCCAAACATTCCTCTACATCCTTGTGACATTTGCTACCTCGTCCAAAAGGTAGAAGCTGGAACATTTTGGACCCTCTAATTGTTGTTCATCAAATTTTACAGGATATTTAACAAGAGTATACACAATGAATGCAACCGGTTTTGACATTAGCCTACATTTCCTAGAATGAGTAGAACAAAATAAATATGAGGTACAAAACCTATCAAGAGAATGAGATGTACACTTTCTTAAAAACAAAGTCTTCTTTGAAGGTCAGCTCCCAATAGGTATGTGAACATATTCCTTTGCATCCTTTTCAACTATTGAAAATGCAAGACTTTCAAACTCAGCAAACTCCTCTAGGAAAAACTTCTTGCATGAGTTCAATACATGGTCAATATCCTAGTTAGGGTTGAAATATCCTTTGCAGTTTCGTAGTAAGATAACTCCATGCCATTTTGAAGAATAAAGTCTAGGAGCTTTTCTGATGGAGAAACCTCTGTGATTTGAGACAATCTAGGAATCCTCAATGGTGACTTGCCTTTGATTGGAGGCTTCCTAGGCATTCCCACACTTGCTGCTGAACAAGGCGAGGAAGCTGTGGGAATTTTAGGGGAGAAGGCATGACAACTAGAAGCCCTTGACCCTGATGACGATCATCTTCTTTTCTTATTAGGGGTGACCTACTCTTGGGAGCCTGCAACATCCTTTGGTTTAGATATGAGTGAAAGCATGATACGGTGCAAAAGTGTGCACTTGACCTCATGAACAATGCCTCCTCACTTTGTATTTGGGGATCCACAAAAAGGCACAAAAGTGTGCACCTGACTTCACAAACAATGCCTCCTCGCTTCGAATTTGGGGATCCATGATACGGCACGAAAGTGCACAAGTGACCTCACGAACAATGCCTCCTCGCTCCATGTCAAGGGGTGCACGTAATGGCGCAAATCACTAGATGAAAAACAGTAAGAGGAGCTCAAATCTAGCTAGGCTTGATAATTTGCCAAAAAAAATCATAAATGTCTAATTACGTGTATATATAGACAAGGACAATGATTTTCCACGTGGACAACCACGTGGATGGCCCCTGCAAACCCTAGCCAATAAAACAGTGCTAGGTGTTGCCTATCCCACATGTATAAAAGACCAATGCTAGCTTATGTGGCTCACTTTTCGCATCCACAACTGTGCAAGACGATACCAGCGAGGACTGACATTAGATCTCAGTGTGCCTTTTGAGTGACGTTCGATCTACAGATATGGCGCGAATACACAACAATGTCGAGTTCAACGATTATCACTTTGCGCCGTATCTGTAATTTCTACTTGTAGATATGGTGTGAGCAAGTGAATTTTAATCTAACACTTGACTGCATTTGCGCCGTATCACTCATGCAAATTTGGCCATGCAAGCTTCTCTCAATAGATACAGCGCGAAAAGACAAAACATTGTTCATGCTACTCGAGTGCATTCATGTTGTATCTGTCATCTACAAATACGACGCGAATGTATTGCTGTGATTTGACGGTCAAGTGAATTCGTGTTATATTTACTGTTCAAACCTTGTTCACACCTTTTGATGAGGGATGTTTTATTTACAGATATGGCACAAATAGGTGAATTTCAATCTAGCGCTCGAGTGCATTTGCATCGTATCGGTCATGCAAAAATGGTCACGCAAGCTTCTCTTTGTAGATATGGCACAAAAAGATGAAACATTGTTCATGCTGCTTGAGTGTGCTCACATTGTATTTATTGCTTGCAAATATGGCGCAAATGTATTGCCTGACACTCGAGTGCATCGTACCATATTTGTTGTTCAAATCTTTGTTTCACAGACAAGGTGTGAATGAATCACCTTCCATCTTGGGCTTCCCTCCCTTTGCATTGTATCTGATGTTTTTGATATGTGTTTAAGGTTTCTGATTTATGTTTTAAGTTTCTGATTTGTGTTTAAGGATTTTAAATACTCTAACTTGTCTCATTTTCTAGCGAGTCATGATTAGGACAAAGCAGACTGCAATGAAGGTGTATATAGATAGCAAAGATAGTGAGGAAGAGACAAGGCCATTAGTGGTTCCTCAATCTTTCCCTCCTGAGATCCCTCCTACCCTTGGTTTCCCTCAGTCTCTTGCCATGGAATCTAAACAATCTAGTGCAAAGACAATGTCTTCTCTTGCCCATAGTAAGCTTCATTATGTATAGTGCTCCCCTGCAACTGCTAAGTTTCCAACCTCCCCTAGAGTCCCTATTCAACAAACATAGCAACCTGGACCCTCTTATGCCCATGGAGAAGAAGATCCTTCCAAGTCCAAGAGAAAGAGAAAGTTTAGATTTTATTATGTTCATAAGTGTTTTAGTGAGATAAGGAAGGCACAAAGAGCTACACATCATGTGATTCCAAAGGCAATATTTATCAAAGTTGTCAATGACATTTTTTTATAGATTATCAAGTGTGTCCACCATTGAAGTTGGCATGCAAAAGAAATGGCAACTTGCAGCCATTCTTTGCCTTCAGGAGGCTGTGCTAAAGACTTTGTTATTGATTTTATGAACGATGCTTACATTACTGATACTCATTCTCATAGAGTGACTTTGATGAACAAAGACTTTAGTATGGTCAGCAGAATCGACAAGGTATTGAGGCCCTTGCCCAATACTAATAAAAAATCCTTTGAGATCCTTAACGTTCCTCCAAAATTATCTAGGAGAGAAAAAGGGTCAGTGATCAAGGAGATGACACATTTATACCCAACAAAGACCACGTCTACCCAACAAGAATGACCACAAGAGGTTATAGAGTCGGCTGATGAAGTTTGCAAGAGAAAAATCATTGTCCTTGGCCCTATCAATCTGAAGAGAATGGGGGAGGTATACAGGCAAATGGTTGTGAATGTCTCTTGCAATTCTTCAAAAGAGGACTATATAAGTATTTCTCGTGAGAACAAATCCATGCTTGTTAAGAAAGATATTCAATTGCCAGATTCTGTAGACTTTTGTTGCATAAGGTAAGGCATTTTGACTCAAAATTTTTACTATATGGAATGATGGTGTTCATTGCAAATGAGATTCCTTTGTATTTGCTATTGGTTTTAGGGCATTAATTGCTTCTCTCAACCAAGAAATCTCTAAAACTATATTTATTGTTGATCCACTATTATTAGTGGAATTGTTTTCAAGATCTCGTTCAAACATAGAAATATTTTTCAAAACGTTCGATCCAGTCATAAACTACCATATTTGTTTTCCTTATGTCGAAAGGTATGCAATTTTGCAAAGGGCTTAATGTACACTTCTTTATAATATGCATTTCTTACTAACATTTCACTTTGCAGAGGACATTGGAGCCTAATATATATTGATATTCTCACTAGAGAAATTATCCTTATGAACTCTCTCTGTGGTATCCACGGCCAAGCAAAAATGTGTGTTGAATACAATAGTTCTCACTTTTTGGTTTATTATTATTTTATTTGATTGTCTTTTTTAGTAACATGTTTCCATTTACAGTGCTGGCAAGCTGGTGGTTATCTTTGAAGATATTGTTGATCCTCAAAAACCATATAGCTTTCTCCTACAAGAAGTGCCCTTGCAAAATGATGCGCATTCTTGTGGATGGAAAGTGATTTTTAAATGTTTGTCGGACAATAGATTCAAATATTCTCAAGGTAGATGGGGTTAATGTAAGTATCTTTCACATTGTTTTTTGAGCAATATGTCTTTGAGTTTTCACAACAATTGTTGCATTATCATTAAATTTATCATCATTCCATTTCTTCGTTTTTACTCCCTTCAAGTACAAACTATCACTACCCTAACAACTTCTGACTTTTTAAGATACATGTTGGCTACAGTTTCCAACTTATTACAATTTTCCTCGCAGTGCCAAGATTACTCCGATTCATACACATGGTGGATAAGAGAGAGATGTATTGAGTTGATTTTGGATAGGGCAATCACGCCACTCGACCCCGAATCTCCTCCACTAAAATCCTTAACTAAGAGTAAGGGTAAGGCGAAGGGCAAGTCATCTAAAAAGACAAGTAAGGTAAACTCCAAAAAGACAAAAATGCTAACACTTTCTCATCCATCTCCTCATCAGCACGAAGAGAAGAGGCCCCCTGTCCAAGTCAAATTCTTCAAGCAACCAAAGAAAAAAGCCAATGTAAGGAGATTAGATATCTTTGTAGAAAGCGATGAAGAAGTTACAAAGCTAAAAGAAAATAAATAGATGTAAATGACATAAGATCCTAGTATATTTACACTTCAATTTTGTAACTCTTGATTCAATGAAAAGCTTTTTGTCAAATGTAAATGTCATCAATGTTTTCATATTTATGGCTCAAAGCTTACAATTGTGGGAGGCAAGCAACTCATGCAAGAGAAAGAGCGTTTAGCTCTTTTCCCAACTGTTTTACCATTTATTTTGAACTTATATTCTGGGGATGTACAGTCTAGCATCTCCAAGGTATCCCTTACATCTTTAAGACTCCAATTGGAAGTGATATTTACCTCCTTTTCTATAACTTGCACCTTAAGTTTGAAGGCCGTGCAATCTATATCAAAATCCAAGGGAATCCAGATGCCTAGTTTAAGTTTATATCTCCTATAATCAAAGCCCAAAGCAAGAGTTTGTTGTGCTATATTATAACACATAGATAAGGATTGGGGGCATACAATACACCTCATGGTGTCGCCCTTATGGTCTCAACCTCTCTAGATTTCCAAAGCCTTCATATAATGTTATCAAGTTTTGCTTCTGCAAAATTTCTACTTAGCCAGGATACTTTTTCACATATGTTATCAACTTAAGACTTACAATGTGTTTGCTGGTAAACACGTTCGTTAGGAGACAAGTGCATATCCTTGGCCATGTAAACATGTTGCCCTTTGACTAACCACCCTTCATGTGTAATTTTGAAAGTAATGATATGCCCCTTCCACTGATGTTTTATATCCTCTCTTTTTCTTCTTTTCACCTTGTGAGAGCCTTTGCAAGAGGGCAACATGGTAACCCAATCGTTTATGCAAAAGGTTTTGGGCTCCCAATTTCCATCTACTCCTTGGCTATAGGTAGTGCATGAGTTTATTAAATAAGAAGGGCGCCTTTTGGATGCCATACTTAAATTGAATTTGCAGAAAAAAGTGCTCACTAAGAAAGGAAAATGAGCAAAGAAAGAAGCTCATCGAGAAAGGAGAATGAACTAAAAAGGAATATTAAGAAGACTAATGAAAATATATTGGCAGCACCAAAAGCTCCCGACTTTCAAAAAAGTCATTATTAACTTCACAACATCTTTATCATAACTGGTTGTCAGATTTAATAAGTAAATAAGGACTTTGGGACTACCAAAACATGTTAGACTTTAGAGATTTTGGCTAAAAGAGAGGAGAGAATCACGAAGTGGACTCTACTATCTCCAAAAAGGAGGAGACAAGAATATCATATTCTTGCATACATGGCAAACTTTCTTTTGCCCTTTCCTTAATCCCGTGATTAACAAAAGTGCATTTTTTGAAGCGTCTTTGGCCCTAATGCTAGCATGTTCGAATTAGGGAGTAGCTTGGTATCGAATGCAAGTGTACAACCAGCAAGTGGTTGTGACTTGAGCTTGTGTAGAATGTCACCGACAGAGGTTGATAGCTAATCATGTGCTCCATCTTGATCAGTCTTCGGTGAAGCATCATCCTTATTTACTTGTGGAGAGCGCGGAGAAGCTCTAGTGTGTGCGCAAGAGTAGTGCCATTGTCCTCACTCTCATTCTTCCAAGCATGGAGTAAACATGGAGATGTCGTAATAAGGTGCTTAAGATTTTGACAGCTCCTTCTGTAGGCGTGTAGATCCCCTTTCCCAAGATGCTTCCTGCTCCTTCAATCTCCCCAAGCAGCTTGATCTTCCAGTGATTTTTTCTCCTTCCTTAATCGATTCCTCTCCCACCTCCCCCCTTTCTCCATCTTAGCTTGCTACTGTGAAGTCTTTCATCTCTCAATCTCTCACACAATCATAAGCAAGGAACAACTCCATATCAATTATGGGACATGATCTTTTGACTCGACACATTAGATATTTATCCTTCAATGAGCTCTTTGGGAACATGCAGCCACTTGAAGTATCAGAGAGAAAAAGTCACAGCATGCAACAGCGAGTCAACCCAATTAGTGTACTGGGAGTATGCTGACACTCTAATGTAGTAGTGCCACGTGTCCACATTTACCAGTCAAAAGTCTAATAAGTTGGATTACAAACAATTAAGGGTATTACTTTGTAAGGTTCTAAGCTCTTCAAAAGTTGTAAAGACATGGTAAGGTCTCTAGAAATTTTCTTGCATTGTAGAAGCTAAATCCATATGCAAGTCGGGAGATGGGAGTTTTGTATCATCTTGTGATTTTTTAAAATTTAATTATACTCTCGTAAGTTGGGAGTTGTGTCCCTTTTTTGGCCATATAAAACATCCTTCTCTCTCTCGAAAAATATATAAAGGGTCTTGTATTTGACAATATCATCATCATTTTGATTGTTTACTTTAATTATTTCCTTGAATAAAAAGTCTCCAAAAAGGGAAGTTGGGAGGTCATTCTGCATGTCCTTCATCACATTGAGGTTGTCCATCACATCTTTGGAGGGCAAGTTATCTCATCAACTGAAATTTCATACTTCCATTTATACTAGCTTAATATTTAATTAATATTTATAGTAGCTTGATATTTATACTAGGTTTTCCATCGCTTCAAGATTAAATCATGTCTTTAGTAGGGAATTTATGCAAATGTACTTGTAATTACAAATGTGCACACACACCTTAGGACTGGCAATTAGTAAATAGAAGCACCTACTTTAGACACAATAATCATGACTTTGTTGGTAACTTGTATCCTCGTATTGAAGGAGGTGTTGATATTGTTTTTGAAGATCAAGCAAATAGAGTGGAGTTGTCTATTGTTAGTAAAAAAACGGATGTGGTGTGATTGTGTTGCATATTGTGGTGGGTGCTATGTGGCCCCTTCCACATATTTCAAATATCAACAATTCAAATTTGCATATAATGGGTTGGGTAGAAATTTAGGTATTCTAAGTAGTGATGAAACACATTCATATAGTAGTGATAATAATCTCATTATACAAAGTAATAATAAGATTAATAACAATGGCTTTACTAATAGCAGCAATAATAATGATGCAAATGAAACTCCACCATGTGACTCTTTTGTCAAGAATCTTAATGAGAATAACAATGGCCTTTGCCAAGAGGAACACAATGGGATAACTATAACTGCCACAATGAAGATGATGACAGTGAATCTAATAGGTGAGAGTAACCATATAATACGATCATTAGCTCATCAAATTATAGAGAGACTCAATGAGCTTCAGTCACTTTGGGACAAACACAGAATCTCAATCATTGCTCAAGATAATATGCTTCAACTCTTATTTAGGGATTTGGGTGGAAAAAGAGTTGGAAAACGTAGCGTAGAAAAAGAAAATCCAAGCTTATGTAAACTATTGATCCAATTACCAGAGACATGGGATGGTGATTTAGATGGTGTGAGAGTTCTAGCTTGTTGGGAACAATTAAACACGATGTTTCATGAACTTGGAATGGTTAGACCACAACATTATAGGCTATGCATAGGTGATGAAACAAATCCCCATGAAGTTGAGTACTTTTTACTTAGCAATAAGGACTTGTACTGTGGAAATGTTGTCACATGTGGATGTAAAGATGGCACAAAAAAATTTAAGCTTCAACACAATTGTTTGACTTGTTGTGAGAAGTGTAAAAAATGTTTAAAGCCTAGAAAGAACACTATAGCTTTTGATTATTTACCAAAAGGAAAAAAATTCAAACTTTTAGCTTGAAGTAAAAATTTTTGTCATGACATGCAAACAATGTGGCATCAAAAAGATAGGTGGTTAGGTAAAGAGATGGATGAGTACCTTGAATATATAAATGAATTTTGGGATGATGTAGAGAAGCTCAAAATTTTTGGAATCCAAGAGTTGAATATGAGATGGATGTTGTGTGTAATAATGTATCATGTAAGAAATTATATACTACATTTCCTAGATCTTGTTTTTTTGAAGTCCTAGGAATGAGCTATAATGAAACGCATTAGGATTATAACTTTGTATGTAAACAATGTCATTCTTGAAACCAACATAAAAAACATACGTTAAAAGGTGATCCTCGTAACTTGGCTCTTCTTCTCCATTTGGGATGGGTTCCAAGCATCTCGAACAACTTAGCATGATTGTGGTGTGGTAGAAATAGAGGTTCTAAATGCTGGAAATGATTCTACTATAGGTGCCCTTCCCATATTGTTTCTGCGTAAAGTCATATGAAAAAGTAGTGATGTATTTCATGCCTTTTGCGGCTTCTAATTACTGAGTTAGAAGACCTTTATATTAATGGTCTTGATATTTTTTATAATTATTCACTAAAATGTATATTTGGAGATCTGATAGGCCATTTCAAAACATGTAGAATTCGTGTAATGTTAATGATGGTTACTGGGGACCATCCTGCACAATGTAAAATAGACTCCTTTAAAGACCGTGGTTAGTTCTTTTGTCGCAAAGACAAAGCTCATCCAAGTCCGGATACTAGCAATCCATCCTTTCAAGGTAGATACATGTACAATTTAAATAGATACCAAGTTAGGTATCCACCAATCAAACAAAAAGCTAGTGATATGTTCATAGCCTTATCCAAAGCAAAGAGAGCTTCGACGATAGGCAAGAGAGAGAATATACTAAAGATACAAGGGTTGTTTGGAGAGTCGTCACTTTGGAGATTATATAACTTGTATGGGTTGGATTTTTCATTAGAGTTAGTATATGATACAATGCATATTATTTCACTTAATTTGTTTAGTAAATATATATTATCTCTAATGAAAAATTAATCAATTGAAACAAAGAAAGCCATTGATAGCTATTCAAAAATGATCCATAAGCTTGCTCCTCCTTCTATTCGATATGGATGGTGGTCGCACACTCCAAGTAAATATATGAAAGCTTTAAAGCACAATAGAATCAACTTTTTATACAATGGTGCTTTCCATGCGCCATAAGCAATGTAGAGGGTATTCCAAAGGAATTTAGTGATTTAGGTATTCTTTTGGTGGATATAGCACATGCATTTTACAATTATAATAGAGAAAAAGGTTGGTCTAAGAAAAGCATAAAAGTAGTTTGCACTTTGCTTATAGCTTGACGTGTTTAAAAAGATGAATGTTTTGGTCCAACCTCTTCACCAATAGAGCATGTAGTAGGAAATGGCGAGTTATTAGATGCCATTTTGAAACATGGCTCACATGACATTTTTTGGTGTTATACCTTTGAGCGAATGGTATTGTCATATATAGGGATTAAAACAAATGGCCAGAAAAACGAGATATCTTATGTATTTTTTCATACCAGAAAGTTCTTTACCATGGCATTTAGAGCACTACATGAGAAAAGAGATGGCCTTTTACCAATAGAAAAAATACTTGTTCAATGCCACCAATATGTTTCACTTCCTGATGGTCTTGTGATTGCTAATCGTGAGAGTTCTATTTGCCATCCACTACATGAGGATGGAATATTAGAACATTCATGTGTTGCAAAGGCAAATAAAATTTGGAAAGTATTATGTAGGGAACATGACACATCACCATGCTTCAACATGATTAAACATAAAGGAATTTTAATATCTCAAAAAAAAAAAGGATGTGTAGAGGACTTTTGTGTGAAGAGAAATTTAGGTATGTTCTACAATTTTTGTCCTTAGAAGATGGTTGTGTTGATGAGACTATAGCTACATGTTACCAAAAAGTACTTTACAATGGAGAAATTTACAAAGTTGGAGATTATGTAGTAGTTAAAAGTAGATAACACATGTGAAGATGTCCCAAATACAAGTCAATGGAAGGCTCAAATAACTAATTTCTTCTCTATACAAGTGAGAGGGGCGAACTTTAGTTTTGTAAGACTTGGAGAATATTATAAGGCATGCATAATAAGATAAGATGATATAGAGGAGCTATTAGTTGATGTTAATATAGGGATGAGTGTGTTACAACCAGAAAGGCTTAGGTTGTTTATTGGAATTGCATATGACCCATAAGCTCATTGCTACACATGTTTATTCCTATTCCTAAGGGTAATAAAATCATATCTTATGAGACAAAATATTTATCTCAACGCACTAGATTACTAGAGTTAGGGCAACTTGGCTATGTACCTCCTTGGTTGGAGAAAGATGATATCATCGTAGGAAAAAATATAATTGATAATAATACAAATAATAAGTATTTTCATGCAATAGTTAGAGAAGTAATTGTGGAAACAAAGGAGTGTAGGCTAGCTCTATTAAAATGTGATTGTATACGTTTGAATATTTGGAGAGTAGATGTTGAAAAAAAAACATTAAGATAATGGGACACTTGTATAGCATTAGTCTCAGGCTTTGAAGTTATAAGTAGAAGGAAAGTAATCTTGTCGAATGGTGAATTGTATTCTCTTCCTTTGATGCGGAGTTTCTTAAACTAGAATTATTGTCATGTTCTTTTGAATAATTCTTTGATGCATATATCACATCTTTTGGATTGAGTTGCTTCTATGCATATGCATTGCATTGTTCTTAAATGAGTAGAGTTTTTGAAAGCATTTCAAGTTACATGTTAATCTTATCAAGTCACATGCATGTGTAGGCAACATCTTTGATATGGCATCTTCTAGTAAGAAAAAAAATGATCACCAACAATCGGCTTCACATAGTGCAGGCTCAATGAAGAATAGCAAATCACAAACATTGATTCCTAAAGGAGGCAATGTGGTTGTGCTAGAGACTCCTTTGTATAAGCAAATTTTTCGACCTCCCAAGTTGAACGATCATGACAAGAGCAAAAAATATAAAAATTCATGTCATTTTTGTTGGAATTTTGTAGACACAACCAAAATGCTGTTTATTGTGCAAACCATAAAATAGTTAAAAGTTAGTTGGATAGCCATAATATACATCATGATTTGTGGCACAATAAGGAAGAGCAATAGAAGCTCATGGATATCATTAAAGTAAATCATCACACTATTTTACCTCTTGAATTTTCTAGAGCCTCTTACATATGGAAGAGAGAAGATATACATGTTTATCTTTGCGAAACTTTGGTTGCACATTGAAAGAATCAAAAGGCAAAAGCAAAAGCAATGGGTCTATTTCCAGTAAGTCATTTATCTAATTACTTCTATATTGTGGTTTCATAAGGGTTGAATTTCATATTTAATAATACACATTTTCCTTGTACATGTAGAAAAAGTATATTACGAGACTTGAGGTTCCTATGCAAGAGGAAAGCTTACAAGTGCAAGTAGAGACTAATATCCATGGAAAAAATATATTGGATGATGAACTTATTCAAGAAAGTGTGAGTGATATATTTTTAATAAGTATTTTTATTTTTTATTTTCATACGTAAATATATAAAATTCATTCATTTTACAAAAAAAGTTATACGAAGCAAATAATTCTTGTGATGAAGTAGTTACATCCCATGAGACAATCGAAGAAAACAATATGGCTATAGTGGTGTGTAATTCCTTTTATATATTTGAATATTGAGCTTGTAAAATATGAACATGTCATACAATGAGTTATATGAAATGACAAAAATATATAGGATGTAGAAGAGGATGTGTATCAACTGCAATTTGAGGATCAAGTTTTTAATTATAATGAGGTACAACCATTTTTAAAATGCATAATCCCTATATTTAATCTTTAAAGTAGTCATAGATGATATTGATAACTTTCTTATATATTGTAGTTTCTTTGCTATCAGAAAGGACATCGTTTATGGAGCTATTAAATGACTCTACAAAGGTTTGATATCTTTACAATTTGTATATATATAAAATAAAATTTACTTATATTTATAAAATAGTTTTTTTTCTCAGGTGATACATAATAATCATGAGGATGATATTATTAAGGATTTGCAAAATGAGAATGTAGAGATTGTTGCTGCGAGAAAAAGTAACTGTACACGCAATGCAGTTTTACATTTCCAAGTTAAATATTGGCTTTTATCTTTGTAAGTCTTTTGCATGAAGTGTATTTATCTAAAACATTGATGGTATTTTGAAGATGATTGAAAAAATACAATCCAATATCGAAAGTAAAAAGATAAGTCATGAGAAAAAAAAAGTTAAAAAAAGGTGCATGCTCTTATGAAAAATTATTGTTCTTTTGATTGAGATTAGAACTTTATATTGATATATGTATTGATCATAACGTAGGGTCTTAGTTCTATCCACGATTTCTAGAATATCTCATTCTTTGTCACAACACGAAAGAGTTCAATCATCTCATCTTATGATTGATTCGATATGTTATAAATGTTTACTATTATATTTACTTTATAAGTAAGGATAATAACAACTAATTGTATGGATAGCATTTTAAAATTGTTTCTCATTTATACACAATGGTTATATAGTATTAGTTTATACTTATATTATAACATTTATCAATTATAGATTATAAGTGATGATATTGGATAATTTGTGTTTCTTACCCTTTATGTCTCTTCAACTTATGTAGGTGGAAACATATGATGATGAAGATCAAGAGACCATACTTATGAAGTTTTTTTACGTTCAAAATATTGATGAGTTATATTTATCATTGAAATCATCTTTCAACATCATAAAGAGAGATGCCACCTTTGTAGGAGATTGCCGAGAGAAAAATTCTTTTGTGATTAAAAAGCTTATCATAGACTGGCTTATTTATACTTAAAAAAATGTTGTTACGAGAATTGTGAACAATACACTAAGTCTTGTGATGTAGTCCTATTGGAGTGAAACATTTATATTAAAATCTCTTATGAAAATTTCAATTTTTGATATGTAAACTTGTTTGCATGATTCCTCTTCATCGATTCTTTACTATTCAATTTTTGATATGTAAACTTGTTTGCATGATTCCTCTTCATCGATTCTTTACTATTCATGCCTTATACAATTGATTGTATTGTTGCATCCAAACTAAGATAATTTGTATAGTGATTAATCATTTCCATGAACTTTAAAAGAGGAGTTTACTAGATAGATAGAGTTATATCTAGTTAAAATCAATGAAAAAAGAGTAGTTTTATTAGTTTGTGTATGTAATAAAAGTTATTTAGATTTTTTTTTACTAGATAGCAAAATTATGGTATTAATTTACTATATAGTTATTTTAAAAAGTCGTAAATTGTAGAGAATCACTAACTAGCAATCTTTGCAATTTTGCTACTCGATCGAATAGCTATATTGTAATTTCTCTAGATTGATTTTGCTATCTAGCAAAGATTTTACTATATACATATCTAGCAAAACATCCACATTTTACTAAATGTTGAGACTTTTGGTAGATATGCTCTAATTTATCTAGTAAACTTCTCTTTTTTTGCTATATAGCAAATGGTTTAGAGTTCCTTGCAGTCAACTCAGGAGACCAAGCTAAGCTAGAGGGGCCGACGGTTATGATTGGCTTCTTCTCTATTGGCTGAGGGAAAACAATTTATATTCCTTGTCAGCCTAGCCTGAATGCCCTCCAAAGGACATGGTTCTACAATGCTAGGCAATATGTTGTGCAAGTTGACCTGTGATAGACCCAATATCATAAGCAAATGTGGTGCCTCCCATTCCTGAGAGTTGGAGGCCTCTCTCTAAGAACAAACCACGCATTTAGGTTAGTATCTTGATAAACATGCAAGAAGCTCCCGGCACTTCAAAACTTGCGACGTGAGAGTGCTCCTGTAATCCTATTGAGATTTTTTCCACAAATACATCACATACGATTACCACTAACGTGCATGAAAGTGGGTGATGATGTAGGCCGGGCTTCTTTGACATGATAGTACCTGCAAGGAATCCTAAGGAAGGAAAGATGGAAGGAGTCTGAGATAGCACAACACAGAAATCAAGCAAGTACTGCCCTTAGGCCGCTCCTTCCAGCACCCTATAATTTCTGCATAAGCTTGATGCCTCTCTCAGTGTGCACGATGACTATCTCACTGCATGAGATTCAGTTGATCCACCAATCCATCCTCTTCATCATGAGTAGAATTTAACTACACCAACGAAGTCCTCCCCTCCCTCATGCAGTCATCAGACTCTTTCCTTCCAATATTTTTCAAAAAGCATGTTATTTTTCCTCCTTTGACACCTTCCTCTTTTCCATAAAACATGCATCCCATGCACCTCTTTCGTTCTCTCTTTTCCTTCATGCTCTTCCCAAAAGGCTAGTAATAGCCTTTCTTTTCCTTGATCTTTATGGCTCACAATAGCCTCCTAAAGGCTATCAATAGCCTTAGATTTCAAGCTAAAGGTTTATTGATTTAGTTATTAAGATTTTATTCAAAGCTAATTTCCCGAAACATCAAGCACATTGGCATACATCTAATTCTTCATGATGTGTGAGATGAACAACACCCCAAGGTTTTCTATGAGTGGATGCTTAGCATCAAGATAACGATTGAGGGATAGGACAAGGAATATGGACTCCACTTCGGAGACATGAAAAGGTAGTGGCATGTTGAAGGAATGGCCCATAAGAAACATTGCTGACTTGGCCTTTTTGGACTTTTGGAAAATTTTGATCCATTTTTGTGAAGAGGAATGAGGCCAAATTGAACATAGTGTCATCCAAAATATAGAGGAGAACAAGTAAATGAGTCCTTAGACAAATACTTTGGTGGGGTGCATGTAGGCATAAACTAATCTTGAAGGAATTGACATAGCTAATTCCATAGAAAATTAGAAACATTAGCCATAGTGATCATTGAACTGCTAAGAACAGTGACTAGTTGTCAAGGTATCTAATGTCTCCTTGTGTAGAGTGGCCATGGTATACTCAACATATAGTAGATGAATAGAACTAGGCATTCGATGGATTACAGCTAGTAGGCAAGGAAAGCATCTCATTGATGTTGGCAAGGGAAAGTTGAAAATGCTTTTGATAGATCAAACCAATATGATGTTTATGGGTGGAGAGGAAAGTGTAGCAAAGATCATGATCCATGGGAGGGATGTGTAAGGCTAGGAAGTCTTGTTAGCTTGCAGGGTAGATATAGTCAACATGCAAGAGGAGACAATAATTGTGGGTAGGAAGGGGGACATGATGAATGAGTATCTTGCTTGCCATTCAAACCACATAGAAGTAGGACAACATACACAATCACCAGGAAAGCATAAGGGATCTTGAAAAACAAATCATTCAAGATTGAAAAGTACAAGAGAGAGGATCAACAAACACATGACTCAATCGAATATCCTACAAGCAAATCATAGTCCTATGGAAAAATGTTGACATGACCTATGCACACACATGATTGATAGCTTCATGCCATATAGACACATAGGCATCCAGAACCCCATAATCAAGCAAATGAAGAAAGAAAAGATCAACCATGCTATCCCTTGAAAGTCAAAACAGATCATGATAGAGCCAAATTGACAACTATAGGACCAAACCATAGTAGGATAGGGAGCTAGGGACGAGTTGTCATGATAGATAGAAATAAACCAAGATTGCACAACATAGTGCGATGAATGCTTTAAAACTAATTGAATTCATTTTTGTGTGAGAAATTAATATTTTAGATTATCACATTAATGTAAAATGAATTGGTATTAACATCATCCCATCCCACTCAGACATGATTCGATTGACCTCTGCATTGCAATTCATTCTTATAATTGAATAATGTTTGGTGCAGAGCACATACATTTTCTAAGTCATTCTGATATGCTGTCTCCTCCCCTATCCTTCTGGATGAAGTATTAGCTACAACACTATACTTTTGTGTGTGTTTTAGTAAGATTGACTTAGCTCCTCTCGAGGATGTATAGGGAAGGCTATGGTCTTTAGATTTATTGAGATTTGTTTTTGAAATGGCCATGGATATTTGATTAATCTGAAAGCTCATTTAATGTAGTCTATATGTACATTGATGGTGACATTGACATTCCAAATAAGGAGGATATGAAGTGTATATTGGGGATACCATATTACAAATTGATTGATTGTTTATTCTTTGGAATTGACTCCCTTAAAGGCTCATCAAATGTATACTCAATGCACTTCTTGTGTAGGGAGGTTTGATGTCATCAACCTTTGGATGATTCTATCATGGTCCAGCACCATCAATGAGCTACTTTTTATGATTTACACATCCATTCTTTGCACGTTGTTGTTCTTTTTTATGTTAATTCTCATCCTCCTTTCATTGATGAATTCTTCCAATCCTTAATTTTGGCAACTCTTGTTATCCTCTTGAAACCATTATGTTTTTCCCATTATGTTTTTCTTCTTGCCTAGCATCTCCATACCATTCTTATCTTATCTTTGCCTCTTCTTCTACTCCACAGAACTATTTTTACCATATGCCCTTTTATTGCCAATTCTCATATTCCTACTTTTCCTCCTCCACTTGAGCCCCCTTTTCCATCTAGTTTTTCAGCGAAATTCCTTCAACTATTTTTATCTTCTTTTCCTTCTTTCCTAGCATCCCTTTCCCTCCATTTATCTAGTTTTTATGATTCATCCTTTCTTTGCCTCCTTTGTTCTTTGCTTGTTTCTCTCCCATAGCCTAATGCATATATCAAGCATCCTCCTTAGATGGTTCTAGAGGCATGTGTCCTTGATGATGATATTCTCCATCAATGGCTCTATACTTTGCAAGATTCATTGATGGGGAGAGTGTTTGATTGGGGCTCCTATTCCAAGGACTTGTGATAACCTTGTGGCATGCTTGGCTTCTTATTTGCAATTTGCTAGAGTGCAAGTGTGGTTAGCAGATGTTTCAATGCAATTGGCATGTCACTTTTATTGGTATCTTGCTTTTATGCACCGATAGTAACACATGAATACCAAAAAGTCAATTATCTTGCTTGCTATAATTTCTAATATGGATGTGTCAACTGTACAAAAATGGATATGCCATATTATTTTGCTTAGGCATTTTCCACTACGTTCGTCATTCTCTTTGAGAGAAAATGTTGTTTACAATTCCTCCAAAATCCTCTTAGTTATTTTATGGATGAGAACAAAGCTGTAGAGAAGTTAAAATTGAGCATACAATTCAAGAAGCAATAATTACTTTCTAGCAAGTCTACTGATGTATCGTAATCTCTCATTGCAATATAATCACTCTCCATTTCTTGATTTCTACCACTTAGACTACAATGTTCTTCTACCTATGTATATTTGTATGTGTACATGTATTCTATGTGAGTGTGATGTTGTGGATGTGCTATTATGTAGATTTATCCTCTTCCAACCATGCATAATATGGAAGATCATCAATACAAGGTTCTCAAAAAAGCATCAATGTAGAACCAAAATATATCTAGTAACAACAATAACCAAAAGAAAAGATAGCCTCTTCCATGGCAGCAAGACTTGGAATTCCTTGAACGAGCAATAAGATTAGGAGTGTGCTATTGTTGTGGGGAGCAAGGCCATTGTACTTTTGAATGTCTGAACAAGGTGATGAACAATCCATTTCAAGCCAACAAGATTGAGATGGATATTAAGACTGAGGTAACAGTCTTTGAATTAAATTTTCATTTTATTGGAGCTAGATACAATTAGTGTGCTACAACTCATGGGTGGTTACTATTACCAAGACTACTCTATTATCACTAATACAAGATGTGTGACCAGTTACAAGTGATGCTCTGCCACTTGTAAGTGCTACGATACCAAACACATGTTATTTGCTTCACTTATCATAACTTATAAGCACTCTTATACAATGCATTACTCAATTATGATCTATGCACCTACCATTGGGAATGTATCCTACATCATGCAAGTGGCCATTATAACTAATAAATGGTGCATTATGTGTGAGTTTCTCCCTCTACAACTAGTACCATATATTAGTGATGTGCAACCCTCTACAAGTGGTCCAATACCACTCAAAAGTGATGCAAAAAAATTTCAAGTGGTCAAATACCCGTACTAAAATTCCAACACCGTTACTAAGCAATATATCACTTGCAAATATTTCCATAAAAAGCATATGAAAGTGGTCCCCTACTAGTTACAACTCCTCCTCTTAAATTTACAAGTGGTATCCTAACTTGAAAGTGATCCTTTACCACTTGTGGTTGGTTGCCTACCACTTAGAAGTGGTATGCTGCAAATCCTAAGTATTCTTATAGAACTTTTGATTAGAGTACTAGCACTTCTAGGTGGTAAGCTACTATTCCTAGGTGGTATGCTTTATCTTACAAGTGGCCCCCTATCACTTAAAAGTGATACATACAACTTCCAATGGTTTGCTACCACTTAAAAAATCTTTCTTCTCATCTTGCAAGTGTCTTTACCACTTACATGTGGTGCAACACCATTCAAAAGTAGTCCCCTACCACTTACAAGTAGAGCCCTACCACTTGCAAGCAATACACCATTGTTCCCAAGTGGTTTGCATCCTTTCAAGTGGTCCTCTACCACTTTAAAGTGATGCATGCCACTTCCAACATGTGTGATACCATTGACAAAAGATTTGTCACCACTAATCAATAGTAAGCTACTTGTAAATGTTTTTTGGCCAAATTCATCTAGTTTGCTATTTATGCCCACCACTTGTCTGTGTAGGGCAGAACCATTATTTCTAGCTACCATTTTCACTATACCATGGATAAGCAACCATAATGGGTAACTAGCAATTAAATGTGGTGAATTAATGCTTTCAAGTGATGATCACCATGTCCAAATGGTGGCAAAGCACTTTCAAGTATTTGATTTTCAATTGTGAGTGTTTGGTAGCAAACCCCTCTCAAGTAGTTCCTTTTCACTAATGACAAGTGGTTGCCACTACTTGTAAGTGGTTTCTTTTCACTTACGAGCAGTTTGCTACCACTTGTAAGTGGTAAATCACATCAATCTAACAAATCATTCACCTCTTCCTAATGATGGGTCTCTCATTACTTCCAAGTGGTAGCAAGCACTCAAAAGTCCTTATTTTTCACTAAGGAGTGGTTTGCTACCATTTGCAATTGTTAAGTCATATTATCCTATTGATTTGTCACCTCTTTCGAGTGATTGGTGAGCACTTTCATATGGTTAAAAAACTACTTCAAAACAAAAATCTACACTCTTTATGGACACTCAGTATTTGAACACCATTGTGAAGTGGTCATTATGTAGTTTAACTAGTCAATAAATAGCGAAATGTATTGACTCTTTAAGTGCCCCACCACTCTTAGGTGCTCACAAATCAGTGTTTTTTAAACATCATCTCCTACTTGTTCTTGACCTTTTGGAAGTGTTGCCCACCTCTTTGTGTTGTCAACATCACTTTCAAGTATGTTGATATTGCTTTTAATGTTACCACATCACTCTCTTGTGATAATGAACCACTTGGTAGTGGTAGTGCAACACTTTTTAGTAGTGCCTCCTTACATGCTATGTTGTGTTAGTTTATAGGTAAAACATTTCTAGTAAATGTAGTTTTTAGATGTGTTTACTTCTTTGATTTGATGATCTAGAAACAACTATCACTAATTTTATTGCTAACAAAGTATATAGATATCCAGATTTCTCAGTGCGGTTTTGAGACTTTGAAATCATTCTTTGTTTGAAATTTGAGGGATCACTACATGTGTTATTGTAGTGTGCATGTATAAATGATTTTCCTTAAAGGGATTGTAAATCATGAGAAGACTCAAAGTTTTGATATTCATGGTTCTTGCTACATATAAAACTTCCTTTTATGCAATTGTCATGATGGAGTTATCCACAACGTATGTCCAAGAATACAAGTAGTAATATTACTTTACTATGGGAGTCTATCCTACCCTATTCCTTTTAATCATAGTTCCCATCACCACAAATGCTTAATGGGAACATAATTCATGTCCAAGAGAAGATCTTGAGAAGCTTAAGCAAGCACCTATCAAAATATAGTGGACACTAGTAGATAAAAAAACAAGGGCAAGAAGAGTATTTTGAAATATATCTTCTAGAAGAAAATGCTACTTGTAGAACTTTCCAAGTGTGCCAGACCACTTGAAGAATTATGTCATTCGCAACTTTTTATTTTAGGAGGAAAGAACAATAATTCAAGGAGTGCATTTTTTTGTTTCCATATGAGGCGGTGGTCTCTATTATAGACTTCATGGAGAACTACTTATTCAAGGAGCAAAATAAGATCTAGTCAATGCATTGGTAGACTAAGCAAATCACTTTTTTCATGATTACTTACTTTCATCACATCAAGTGCAATAAAATAGACTACTAAATTTTTTATGCTAGATGACAATCAACATGCCACCTTATTTATGTAGCATACTTTTCTCTTACATGCTCAATGCATGAGAGATCAAGGGCTTAAGTAAAGTGACTATTTTACTCTATTGGTAGATATTGGGATTCTACTAGCATGAAAATGACTTGAATATTTTTTTGCTCAAGATATGGGTAGGGAGAACATGATGGGGCTAGGGTAGTCATCAAAAGGGCTTTAACTCATGAGTAGTTGAAGCAAAATAATGTCCACTTGACTGAAGTTGTTGCTTTCTTGAGAATCTGCCTTAGTATAGGAGCAATTGCTATGTATGACAAGAAAAATGAAAAAGTTAGCAAGGTCTTCTTAGAGATCAAGCTTAGTGATATTCAACGATCCCAACAATGGGATTGCAAGCCATTAAAGGGCTCAAGAGCAATGCACTATGTGAATGGGTACTTTGAGACCAATAATTGTACGTTGGAAGCAAAATGGTTGTTATGCTTTTGTTTTATTTATAGGAGTAGCCAATGGAGAAGCTATAAAAACATATAGCATGTAGAGATGTTGCTATATGAGACTTTGGAACCACTTGTGCAAAGGATTCCTAAGAAGGTGGAGATTTAGATGACAAGGTCTAAGGTGCCACCTATGTAGGTCATTATAGGTCATAATGATTTCTTGAGCGATATTCTCTTACTTGCTGACACTTGCTATCCCTTCTGAGGAGAATAATGAGGATTCTACTAGCTTTTAAATTCTAAAGTGTATTGCAACTAAGAACCTTGCAACCTAACAAAAAGCAAAATGACACTAGGGGCAACAAGATAGAAGTCCACACATTTATGGTAATAGGTCATTGGTATAAATCTCTATAAGAAAACTTGTATGAGCTCAAGAATAAGAAGTTGGTAGCTTTTTTACCTTCCCACTTGATAAGGGCAATGACTTTCCCTAGAACTTGTAATGGTCGATGACATAGCCAAAGTATTTGAGTTACCCACTCAAGATCATGAGACTTGTATGCAATTTCATGCCCTTTGAATTATAAGTCAAGTTTTTGTTTATAAAATCATTAGGCAAAGTACACAATACTACGCTATGCAGGTTTTTGAGATTAAAAAAATAATTTGACTTTGTTATCTTAGTTAAGTTTTGTTATGATATTTTTACCACTTTTTAAAGTGATGCACCACTTTAAAGTGGTGCATCACCACATCAAACTAGTGCACAATAGTGCACTATATCTTTGTGAACTAAAACTTGTTCTTGAATTTGGAACATTCAATTTCACAAATAATGGTGCTGCATTATCTAAGATTTATGTTAGACCATTCAAAAGTGGTTTTATACAATGGAAAAGTGGTTTTCACCCCCACTAGAAAGAGATTTTATACCATTGATAAGTGGTTCTACACCATTGAAAAGTAGTCAAAAGTGGTACAATGATACACTTTTTTAGTGGTATAGCACTATATTTACTATTGATAGATAGTGTTGTATCACTTAAAAGTGGCGAACAATATTAAACTACTTTTAAAGTGCCATCAAACCACTCAAAAGTGGTATGAAAGCACCCAAAAGCGGTTCTAAACATTTAGATGTCAAAGAACACTGACAATGTAATTAGAAGCTATGCAATCTAAGGATCTTCAAGACACTCTCATCAAAGCCAAAGTTGATTCCATTAAAGGCCAATGCCTTGGAGATAGATATACCTCAATATACTTCAAGGAAGACTTTGATGATCCAAAGAACCATGGGGAGAGGTGCCACAAGTGCGAAGAGTTAGGGTATGTCCTAAAGGAGATGCCCCACTTAGCAATATATCCATTGTAATGAGCTAGGGTATATCCAAGCTGATTGCCCTGAATAGGATCAAGAAAATGAGAAACCAATAGAGAAGTGAAGCCATACAACTTTAGCATTAGGTACACTCCAATCAGATAATGATGAACATCTAGAGTTCACTATACCCTTAGATGAGTGAGTATAATCCCTAGAAAGACCCTTATATGATGCAATAAGCCTTATAGTTATAATGGGTCATACTCTTCTAATGATTTCAGCCACAATATATTACAAGAAACCTATCTTGAATTCACAATATTGCTTTGATGTTAAGTGCTTGTGTGTAATCAGAGTAGCACAATAAAAGCATGGTGGGTCCTAACCCACAAGTTTTATGATCCAACTTACAATAGGTTAACCCTAGTTTCTCTCAAGATGAGGACATCTCAATTCATCTAAGGGGAATAGAATGTAATAAAAAAGGTTAATAAAATCTTTAAAGAGCTACATAGTTTTTTTTCCTTTCTCCCATTGTCATCATCACTAGCTCATTCATCAATGTCATTTCATAGTCAATGGAATCCTCTTTGCCATCATCATTGGCAAGCATCACCATCTCTTTATCATCACGATCGTGTGGATTTCATCCTCAACCAATGAACAACACACAAAAGTCAAGATCCCAATTTGATCCTTTGAGAGTATCATTTCTATCACTAGCAATTGCTAAGACCCTGTGGACCGCTTATTATCAAGTCAATCATTTCAAGGGAGTGGCAATGGCTACCTCTCACATAGCCATGCACACTTTAACATAAGGATGTAGTGAGCTTACCATTGAATCCAATCGTCGTAGTCCTCTTTCTCGAATCCTTTGATGGCTCCACAATTCAAGGTGCTAGCTCAAGCGCAAGCTCCATCTCCATGCTCCAAGCTCCAACCTCCATAGCCACATGCATGAGAAAAGAGAAGAGAAGAAGGAGAAGAAGAAAAGAGGAGAAGAAGAGCCTCTCCATGGTCCCTCACTCTCTCACACTCCCTCTCTCATGCACATGAAGTAAGCAAGATCAAGAACAAGAAGAGTGCTAGTTTGCACACACATCAAGAATAAGCTCATCCATTCACTTTTTGGCTTTTATACATGCCCTTCTCCCCTTGGGCACCCAACATATTTCTATGACCAGTCGTTCAGGACCTTGGTTCTATTTTCCACTCTTTTTCTATCCCTTCCTATTCTCATGGCTCCCTTACATGTGCATTTTTATTTATAGCTTGCATAGAAGGGAGTCTTGTGCTCTTTTATAAAGGGCTAAAATGTGCTTTATCTCTGATGTGCCATGTTCTTGATTTTTAAAAAATTTCTCACATTTCTTGGTCTTTTTTTTCCATGGGGCTATCTTATTATACCCCTTCTTAATCCTTATTTGTGCCTTGTGTTGTTTCAAGTGTTTCCCCCTCCTAAAACTGAGTGTCAGTCCCATGGTACTGGATGGTATGGATTGGAGAGGTTGAGGGTGGTCTGAGAAATGGTACTTCGGGCTTTTAGAAAATTGGTCATGTAGGATAAGCTTGTGACATATGACTGGAGATTGCTAGTGCAAAAAATATATTGACTGATCAAAGAGGGCCTTCGGAGTTATTGGCTAGTTACAGAACTACAAAATGTACTTGTAAAGGAAGAATGGGTGCACTACCTACTAGGGGGTATTTTGCCTTATTGTGTAGTGTACTGTGCAAGTGGTGGTGGAATTGGTAGATGGGTCGACATCCTGAGGTGTTGTCCCACACTTGAGAACCTAGTTCCTAGAAGGGGGAGGCAATGTGCATGACTTAGGGAGATAGGTCTATCACAATGTCCTGCCCTTGATGTGCCCTAAGTGCATGAAGTGGGGAGGGGCTAGGGATTTAATGGTCCCTAGATACAATGTTTGTGACACTCATACATTACAAATGAGTTTTTTTTTTCTTTTATTTTCTTAGAAAACTAAATAAAATTACAAGGGATAATACTAAGTTGCATCCCATTCTCTTGTAGGAGTAGAGCTTGTTGGATGTTTAAGTGACTTACTTAGAAAGGACTGGCTTAACGTATAGCCTTTTAAGTTAACTCTCGTATTTAGAGGTGTAATGAAAAAAAATGGGTGGTTACACCTTGTGAACCGACTATCACTCATGTGCTCTAGTATGTTCATACAAAAGGCTAGCAATAGAGTAGCTCTCATCATAAGTCTAGTCACATCACAACTATCTATGCTTGCATTTATATAAAAAAAGAGGGGTAGTAGTCGCTCTTCCTTTGTAGTAGGCTTTTGCTTAAGAAGGATTCTTAGAAGACGTTTATAGTTACAAGTGGTGATAAATCGTGGATTTGGACATGAAGAAAAATCCTTAAGGAAGTGTGCAATAGATGGGCTAAGATCTTTTTCGGTGAAGGTCATGCACTCCTTAGGGGTCACGGCATTAACATTGTAAATTCGAGGGAAATTGTATCTTCCATGCACCTTCAAATCAAAATCTACTCCATATCTTCTTGGGTAGGGCATGTAGGTCGAATTATCCCTTTCATATGGGAATGCATTGCAAAAATCCATCCACACATATATGTTCCTTCTCTACTTTGGCTGTGATTCATAGCCCCTAACTGCCCTAGGCTCATCCATCACTTTATCCTCCCAATATCTAGATGGTTCCCTTTGCCACACTATCGATTGCATTGCCCTTTCCTCTAGCCATCAGCCGCATTGAAAGCTTGATCATCTCCTCCACCATCCTTGGTGATGTACTCAATCAAGTGATTCATGATAGGAGAAGATGCATTTGAATGGGTTGTAGCGGCTTTCATATTGCTCCCATAGGGTTAGTTCTCATGTCCAATTGATTGGCAAGTATTCTTCACGTTGAGGGATAGGGACTTCAGGTATTGGCTGATGGCACTAAACTTTCTCTGTGCGAGCTCTGTGAATTCCCTCCTTTTATGCCTCATTTCCACAATCCTCTCTAGGGTAGTGGGGTCTTCGTCATGTGCTTCTGCTTGTGACTCTAGTTGTGGGGGTGGACTTGGCACATTAGGCTGCTCTTCCTCATCATCCACCTACTCAAAATTAGGCCCTTCTTCAAGATTTGGCTCTACATGCTTCGTAGTAGGGGGTTGTGCTTGCTACTCTTATTCCCCAAATCCCAGTAGGTCATGACAACCTTGCCTTGATTAGATGTTGCCTTTGCTCTTTCGTACTTAGGCTGGTGTTGGTGCTAGGTGTCTTTTCATGGAGGTTGTATCTTAATGCTCTCCTTGTGAGTTTTAATTTCCTTTTGAGCCCATTGATTATTTCTTCTCCTTCTGCCTGAGTGATATGCAACACAATATTTAAGGAGGCCTCTTGTTGTGCTAGCATCCCCGTCTGTATCACTTCCACTTTTGCTTCAGTCAACATTATGCGCTTGCTTTCTGATAGCACCAGACACTGTGCTACATCCCTGATTCTAGTATCATTTTTTTCTACCCACCCTTCAACTGTCTCTTTCATCTGTTCAAGACTTTGGTTTTGCTCTCATGAGAGGATGGCTACCAATTGCTCTTGCTCTTTTAATATCGCAAGAATCTTTTCTTTGTCTTAGCCTTGGTGTTCCACATGCTCCTTTAGGATGCCACGCTCATGGAGTGCTGCTTGGAGTTGATTATGTAGCACCATCATCTTCTTCATAGCCTGTTCATCTTTTAATATCTGCAGCTCTTATCTCAACTCATCTCTTTGCCACTTCAACTCATTATTTTCTAACTCCAAGCATTTGTTTTCTTTGGAGTTTAAGGTTGCACATAATAGTTGCTCTAATGCCATGCAGCTTTCTCTTTCTTCCTCGTATAGGTCTTGGAAATTCTCGTCACCTTGTATTGCCTTCAAGGCTTCTTTTTTTAGCATTGTCACTTCCTCAGTGAATATCGTCATTTTCCTTGTCTTTTCTAGTCAAAAGGTTACAAAAGCATCCTTTTCTACTTCTAGCTTGGCAAGCACAACTTTTCTCTCTTCATTCATTCTCTCACACACTAACTCTGGAGCTCTTTCACTAGCTCATCATACCCCTTTGTGTTGCGCACTGCCGATGGTATTGAAGTGGTTGATCTCTCAAGGCGTGGCACCTTAAGACCTTGGCGGGATTCCGCATCGGCTCTACTCTGCTGGTTTCTTGGCTCCTACCATAGGGACCCCTTTTGATGCTTTTTGGTGCCAACTCATGCACTTTTCCCAGTAGCTACTGCACCCATGCCATCATGTTACTTTCATTGACCATTACTTATATGGTTCCTTGTGTTGGGGTGGTTCTTGCTATATTTAGAGGCCAATCTGTTAGCACTCTGAATGGTCTGTGACTTTCATTCCATTTGCTAGTGTAACATTAAACCATGCAATTTTCACTAGTGGATTTTCCCAAGCTTGCAGGACTGTGTGGCTAAGCACACTAACTCCTATTCATGTGTCCACAATTCCTTTCCGTGTGGCATCACCTAATGCAACAACAAGTAAGACTATGTGCATTTTCATACCCTCCCAAAAGGCAATCACTTGTAGAGATTCAGATAATGGATTTAGGGTTACGCTTGGTATATGCTTCTCTCCATCATGGCCTAGCAAGTCGGTTGCTCCATGTCTATCGGGTATTTCTACCCACTGCTTTAACACTTTCCGTGTCATGGGTTTTTGCCTAAGAAATTATCCTAATGGCAAGATTATAGGAGTTGACATCATTGTCATGAGCAAATTGCCAACCTTTTCCTTTTCCTCTAGCTCGAGGCCTTTTTGCCAATACTTTGGGCAGTTCATCTATCTATGACATCTAGGTTCTGTTTGTGTGGTGCTACATGGGGTGTTGATGTGCCTCTTGATCTTAACTACATAGGGGATATTGGTAGACTCACGCTAGAGAGCTCATTAATCTCATCCTCCAAGACAAGCTTTGTATCTTGCAGGTGTGCTTGAGCTTCTTTCACCGACTTTATCCACATCTTCTAATTGATGTTTTGGATCGGGGGGTATTCTCCAACCTTGGAACTTCCCTTCTCCAAACACTATCTTAGGGGTAGATGTTTTTGCCTCTGCATCCATAACTTGTTTCCCTTTGGTTAGTGTGGTGGCATTATCTATTTTAAGTTTATCTTGGCGTCCACCCTCTTCCTTCTCCTCCTCCTGCTCTTCTTTCCATTAGATATTTCATCTAAGTCGCTAGGTCCAAGTAATGAGATATTTGCCTTCTTCGTTTGAGCTCGGGTCATGACATTTAGTGGGATTGGTGTGGCTTCATCATCACGTGTTTTGACATTGAAGAGTCCAAGTGGTATTGATGGCACAATTTTGGTACTAGTGGAGGGTTTCCGTTTGGGAAAGTAGTGTACAAATGTGTAGTTCAACAATCTAGACATCTCAAGTTGGCCTTGTCCTTGTTTGCTTGCATCAAGGCAATGAGATGGAATGTACCCTGGATGCGCATAAGTCTAATATGCTAGTGGCTCTTGGTTTAGGCCCCCTCCTAGACCTCTACCTCTTCCCCTACCTAAAACCATAACCAACATTGGTTTGAAGTCCATCAATATAGGATTACTCTCCTCATCATAGGAGACATAGAGATTCACATATGCTTCGTCCTCAAGTGGCTCCTCTACAAAGTGTATTCGATGGATGGGTCATACGGATTAAGGTGGGCTTGGGATTCCCATGGGGATGATGTCAATCCTAGGGGCAACTCGCTTTGAGTCATTGGGGGCTAGTAGAGCTAATGGAGCTCCTCTTTCAAAGTTGGGAAACCTATTCCATGGATAGTAGGGTTGAGTACAGGGTTGTGGATATGGGAGCCTTCTTGGCAATTGGCAGTGCATGGCATCATGTCCAAATCTACTACAGTTAGCACAAGGCCATGATCTAGGGTCGGGACATTTAGTTGGAAGATGGTTCCCACCACAATGCACATCCTATATGTTGGGGTTGCACTGGCCTTCTCAACCCCGAGAAATTCAGTATATGTATACCCTCTATATCACGTGCGTTCAAGGCATATTTATAAATATCCTTATCTATGAAATTTTCCTTAATAAAACATAACCCTTTTCTATTCAATTTGTAAGTAATCCCTTTATATGGGACCCTTCTATATGTAAAAAATGTGTAAAAATGGTATTTTAAAAATCCCTTATGTCCATGTGATATATACATATATTTATGGCTGATCTCCCCATGTTCTCAACATCTCTCATAGCTTGACCAACTCTAACTTCAAGTCATCTATCTCTTGGTTTTGGTCAATATTTTTTCCCTTATCTTGCGTGCCATGGCTTGATCGATCACTAAGGATTGTGGTTCTCTCGGTGTTCCTAGAGGTGATGTTCTCTTGCCATGTGACTCTTGAGCTTCTCTCTCTTAGCAAGTTGTCCATGCGTATTGCCTCTTCAAAGAACCTAGCTACTAACACATCCCTTTGCAAGTTTGAGTTACTAGCTAAGGCCTTATAGAGTTCTTAATTTTGGATTTCATTGATAAACATGGTGGAGACTGCTCTCTCATTGGGTCGCTCTGTGACTAGAATCCTCTTGTAGAGACTTCTCACGTGAGTGACATAGTCTCGAATTTTCTCATTATCCTTTTGGCTGACATTCATCAACCTGACAGTGAGGTTCTTTGAGTATCTGGCTTTGAAAAATCTCTCAATGAAAAGATCATTTAGTCCATTGAAGTTGTTGCGCTCAACGTTGTCTAGGCTAGTAAACCAAGTTCGTCCCTTGTCGCCTAGGTAGAGTCCAAAAGCTTAAGCATACTGAGCGAGGTCCATGAGCATGTTTACCTCACACACATGCTCAAACTATTAAACAAAGCTATAAGGATTGTTACGTATCTTATGCTTCTCAAGTTGCTTTGCAATTATATGTATCTTGGTCTGGCTTCTAGCATTTGGGGTTATTCCCATTCCAGCTAGCAATGAAGTTGCTAGGGCTGCTTCGCTTTGCTTTGCAATAGTGTTATTTAGCAATCGCTTTGTGAAAAGCTCAGTCAATGTAAGTTCAACCTCTAACGCTCTCTCCCTATCAGCATTTCCTCTTGCTCTGTTTCTATCTATGATGGCTAGGACTCGTAAGACCTTATTGAGCTCTATCTCCTAGCATAGCCTCTAAGTACATTGCTCCAGGTTGTAGCTCGCTAAGAATTGCAAGGCAACTCTTCCTAGCCTCCTCTCCTCCTCGATACCGACTATGATTTTATCCACATATTTCTCATGGTGTGCTATTTTCATTTGATGGTCGTATCGTGATATGAGTTGTTGTATGTCAATTAGAAAATCTCCTAGGTCAAGGTCTTGGTTGTTTGTGTTCGTGCTAACACCTTCCATGATGGCGGTCTCTTGAAACACTAAGGTGTTAATGAGGGTGATTAGGTTGGATAAGAACACATCTCTAACAGTGGTTTCTTTCTTTCTTTCCTCGATTTATCAGGTGGTTTGAGGCTGTTTGCTTCTTAGAGTTGGGTTTTCTTGGTTTGTTTCCGTTGTGCCAAGGATTTTTGTAAGTTCTATTGTTGGGTTTGTTTCTTAGCTTAATTTCTCTTTAGTATGTTTCTTGTTAATGAAATCACATCGCAGGTTTACGTTTACTCACACTTGGATGGTGCAATGCAATGTGAGCAATGCACAATCAAACTTTCAACTTTTCTCATGCATCTAAGTGCCTACAATGTGATGTGCAACCTTCAATGAACTCATTCACACACAACACACACACACACACACACACAGTTCTAGTCAGTTTTGTATAGTTACAGTGCTTTTACGCGAGTTGCAACCACACTTGGTAGTAAATATTGATCCTCTATGGGGTCCTGATGGGTGGTTTGCCAGCCTAGGTAGTCAAATAATGTCTCTATTGGGGAGTAAATTGCAAGCAACCATCCCATTTGGTCAATTCTTGGGCTTGTTAGGGTAAATTCCAGTGTTGGTTAGCTCTATGGTCATACTTGCAAGTCTAGGATGTAGCTAGGGCCACTTGGTAATTAGCTCATAGCCTTTGATATGTTTGGGACATCTTGATGGTCCCTAAAAATGTGTTTTGGCTCAGGTAGTCTTCCAATTCGGATGTCCAAGTTGTAGGTCTTTGTCCATCCGAGTCCTAGACTCAACCGTCTGAGTGGTGATTTTGGCTTGTTTGAATGTTCCGATTCTAACTTAGACAAGGGTGCTCGTTCTAGTCTGAGCAGGTGTGTTCGAGTGGACAATTTGGTTGTCCGAGGCCATCCAAGAGTGGGTTATCCAAGTGGACTTTTAGGCGTCCGAGTGGACCGACTCGGGTGTCCAAGTGGGGACCATCTGAGTTTGAGAAAGTGTGTCTAAGTGGACAAAAGTGAATCAGCCATCCAAGGGGCCGTCGGTTAGGACTCGGTCATCTGAGGCCTTGGACGTTGTTCGAGCGACAAAAGAAAAACACACCGAATGACACAAATCAACGATGACGAAGGATGCACTAAATCACACATACACCTAGATATGGTCCTATCCTTATTCCTCAATCAACAAGGAAGGTTCTGAGCATACCTGGAATTGCCGAGAGTGATGATCCAATAGATTTATATTGTTGTTGCTCTCTTGACATGTTGCTCACACACACACACACACACACACACACACACACACACACACACACAAGCTCAAATGAGCTCTCCCCCCCCCCCCTTTCTATTCTTTTAATGCTCTCTCTTTCTTCCCTTACTCCTTGTTTTTCTTCTAAGGTATTCAAAATTTCTTTTCTTTTCTTTCCCTACTTGCCTACTTCCTGGTTGTTACTGAAACTTATCTTTTCTTTCTTTTCCCTTATTTCCTCAACCTTAATGCATCCTACTAATGAAAAACATCCTACCATTGATCTAACTAAATTTCCTAAATCTTCCAAAGCCTAAACTATTCAGCAAAGGAGATCGAACACCTTTCGACTCCCTCACTTCCTACCTAAACCAAGTACCATTTCAAAGACAAACTCCTATGCCATTGCTTGATTTGGAGCATGCAAGCACTCAAGCTTGAATCCATTGGTCCCACCAATGGAACCAAAATGTCGTTGCTATCACCAGCAACCATCGAGACCTTACGGATTTCTTATCAAGTCATGTTGAGATGACAAACTCAACACATGTGGACATTAATGATGGACCGCCTGGTTAGATGGGTCCACACGTCTACACTTAGCATGTCGGTGGTCATTATAACTCTCACATGGCCACTGACTCATTACTTATTATATTCACGTTGTTACACCTATTTACAACTAGCATAATTATAGTGCTAGTCGACTAGTGTAGTCGGTTATGCATTGTTTGACTTACTAGGCCACTTTCCTTTATGTTGTATCTTATCTATACTTTGTGTACATTGTAAAAGTGTGTGGAAGAAGAAGAAAAAACCAGCAAGAAAACGTTTTGGCATCCATCTCTCCTCTTGTCTCTTGAGTGAGCTTCTCCTTGTGCATTCTGTGTGTGTTCGGCGCAGCATCTTGAGCAAGTCCCCCCACCATGCGATTCTTGACAAGTCAAATGTTTCAAGCAAGTAGTAATGGTTACCTCTCACATAGTTGTGCAAACTTTCACATAAGGATTAGTGAGCTTACCATTGAATCTAATCGTGGTAGTCCTCTTACTCGAATCATTTGATGGCTCTACGATCCAAGGTGCTAGCTAAAGCAAGCTCCATCTCCATGCTCCAACCTCTAACCTCCATATAGCCGCATGTGCGAGAAAATACAAGAGAAGAAGGAGAGGAAGAAAATAGGGGAAGAAGAGCTTCTCCATGGTCCCTCACTCTCACACACTCCCTCTCTCATGCACAAGAAGGAAGCAAAAGCAAGAACAAAAAGAGAGCTAGTTTGCACACGCACCAAGAATGAACTTATCCATTCACTTTTTGGCTTTTGTACATGCCCTTCTCCCCTTGGACACCTAACCCATTTCCATGATTGGCCGTTTGTGGCATTAATCCTCTTTTCCACTCTTTCCTATTCTTTCCTATTCTCATGGCTCCTTTACATGCACATTCTCATTTATAATTTGCACAAAGAAAGGAGCTCGGCACTCTTTTACAAAGGGCTAAAATGTGCTTTATCTCTTGTGTACCATGTTGATTTTTAAAAATTTTCGACACTTCTTGGTCTTCTTTTTCCATCGAGTTGTCTTCTTATGCCCCTTCTTAAGCCTTCTTTGCACCTTGTGTCTTTTCGAGGGTTAGCGGAGAGCAAAGCTTGTATATGGACTACTAAAGCTTATTGGGTGATTAAGCAAGCCAAAGGCTATATAAGACTTAGAGGTTAGACTATTGGGGATTATGGTTTTCCTTTGAACATTGTGATGTTGGTGAATAGAGAATTAGAGAGAGTGACAGGGGGGGGAGGGGGTATATATATATATATATATATATATATATATATATATATATATATATATATATATATATAGAGAGAGAGAGAGAGAGAGAGAGAGAGAGAGAGAAGAGGGAGTTAGAGATAGTGAGAAGAGAGAGAGATAGTGGAGAGAGAGAGCAATAGATCGTATTCTCCTTCTTCATCACTACCCCATTTTCCATACTTGTGTCACTAATCTACTCTCGGACCATACTTATCATTGCATCACCCCTCTCTAATCTAACTTACAAACCAATCATAAAAAATCTCTAGTCCCTCTACTTTACTAAGTTATGGCTTCAAGGGCAAACAAATGCTTGAGGACCGAGAAAGAAAGTATAATAATAAACACCTTCAGAGAATTTACAAAACAAGGATGGCCCCTAAGAAAAAGAATGTCAAAGATAGATGAGAAGTGGTGCACACATACAATATTTTGGTTGCTCCAACTCAAAACCAGGGCCTACTCTCTTTGTGTTTAAAAGTACTTTTTGATACAATAAAGAAGTGATTGTGCATGATAAGGTGTTGCATAAAAAACCCAATGATATAGGAAATGCATAAAGATATGCTACCTCGATTTGCAAGGAAGTGCATATAGGTGCCTTTATGTAGATAAATTGATTGTTTTTCCCTTTGTGAAATATGACAAGAGATTGTTTCATTATCATCATATTTTAAAGAGGATTTGTACTTGTTATGGAAAAAGAGAATGTTGATGTATAAGAAGACTTGTTTGAAGTATTAAGAAGCCATGCTATTGGATTTGGAAAGAGATGCTTTCCTAGATGAGAGAGGATGCTAGCCTTATTTTTGATTGAAAAACTCCTAAGCGGTGGGTTGATGAACCTTGAGCCTCCCATTGAAATTCCTCACTAGGAATCGATTCAATCCTTAATGCTAGGACTAGTAGTAGTGATGAGAGGTCTCTTGGTAATGGTCAACTCTACTCTTGAGGCACATGTGGGAAGCAATGGAGCTCTAGTGGTAATTCCCATAGTGTGCTTGATAGTGAACTAGGGAAGAGTAGAAATCTTGTGAGCTCAAGAAAGGTTCTCTCGAAAGGCCCCAATGCTAGCTAATGGCAAATTGGTGGATTGTGTCCATGGAAATTTGAGACGGGTATCTAGGTACTTTGGATAGCTAAGGGCAAATTGGTGGATTGTGTCCATGGAAATTTGAGACGGGTATCTAGGTACTTTGGATAGGTGTCATGATGCAAGGCGCAGAATGCTGGTGTGGCATTGCACCTCATAGAAGGTGCAAATAAATACCTTGTTTACAACTATTTTCAAAAGACTGTTTGAAATTTTATTTGTGTCTATGCCTAATTTATGTGAAAGAACATTCCTTAAAAGGGTCAATTAATGAAGTTAATTTTCATATGTCTAACTAAGTTGTGCTAGATTAATTAGAAAACTAAAGAAACTCCTTAAGGGAAGCAGGTGGTTGCTAGGTCTTTCCAATGACAAGGTGGTCTCAATTAGACAAGAGGCTTCCATCATTGTTGTAAGTAATGAAACACAATGATTTTATAATAAACACAGGTACAACAAGGCTAGCACTATAATTGTCCATTATTGTTCCTAATTTGTATGCTTTGTGGTCATACTCTCATGCATATGATAGTAGGGAATCACTAAGAGAGTGTAAGAATTGATGGAAGAGAGTTCTTTCAAGACTTTTGTGGTTAGAACTTTATTAGATAGTTGTTATATTATAGGGTATACATGCAAAATGCTTATAGAGTCCATAACTTTGGTAGTTAATGCTCTCTCAATCCGAGTACCTTCTCTTACCTATAGCTATCCTGGTGAGCAACAGTATGGACAGATTTGAAGATTTCTTGATTCATTACTGAAGGTATTGATGCAAGAGTTTATTTTGGGTTGAAATAAGTGTCTTATGAAAGTTCCAGAACATAGTGTTTGAATTTACACGAGCTACTTTGTCTTAAATGAAATCTATACATATATGGATTTTGTTCTTGGCAAAGAGGTCTATGTCTTGAGCTTGGGTCACATGTACGATAATTGAATCGATACATCCAAAGTATTATTTGAGCTATTGTCTTAGCCCTTTGTCTTAGGCCAAGCTATCGCCTTAGTGAATATATCATGAGCTATTGGCTTAAACTTGTTTGAATCGGATGCATCTAAGCTGTATAAGATTTAAATCAAAGACCACCAAAACCTACTTATAATATTTCTTGTGTCTGTATTGCATATTGCATTCTTTCTTTTGAGATTTCTTGTCTCTCTTCTCTACGACTCCTCTATAGAATCTCAGTGATTTAAGCCTTATACTTTAAACCCTGCAATAGCATGTTGGTGAGGTAGTCAAGATTTTGCTCCTCATCCAAGTGATCAAAAGTGGGAGGCATGATAAAGTTAATATCCTAGTCTATACTAGGTGGTAAGTAGCAAAATGGTTTTTATACCTATAGTCATCAACTAGGAATGGGCAAGTAGCATCATATTGAGGGAACTTGCTTTAGGCTTGAAAAAGAGACTTAAAAAACACTAGCTTATCTCTAATTTCCTTCGGAGCATCAAGAATTGCCTTTAAAAATCCAGTTCACACATTGCTAATATGAGAAAGTAGTCAAAACGTAGTAATTTATTTCATTGAAAATATCCGGCTAGCATGACTTCATCTTGAAGTCAATGTTGTGCATAGATTAGGAGCTCTAAATCATCACATTTCTAATGTACCTTAGATACTATAGAAATTATTGAACATGTTACCTATGATAAATCTATAGCCATATTTGCCACATGTTGCTTGGTCTTTTGTTTTGTTAAAGAAGAGAGACTCCTCTCAAATCCCATACATTTTTTCCCTACATATATTCTCTTGGGTGGTTAAGATCCATATTCCTCATGTTTGACTAGTGTTTCAAGGCCAATGCTTGCACCCTTTTAAGACCTTGGGTATCACAGAAGGCACACATCCTTTTCAAGATTTTGGATATCTCATAAGGGACAACAATCTCCTTTTTTTCTCAACTCTACCTAGTATCAATAATCCATGCAATGTAAAATGCAATAAGTAAAGACATTCTTCAAAAGACTTGGGTAAAGATGAATGTATAAAGAAGAAGAAGTAAAACATCTCAAGAATAGGCTATGCTAGATTGATTTGCAAGTGAAAAAACTCACAATGGTGGATTCATTTACAAGAGAAAAAAAAAGAACAACTCCACTTACTTGGAAGTGAAATGTCTCAAGAGAATATGGTATGCTAGATTGATTTTCGAGCCAAAAAGCTTGCTATCGTGGACTTATTTGTCAAATGGTTTCAAGCATTGGGAGGCCAAATAAATGACTAGCCACATAGTGGTACACATGGTTAATGTAGTGCTACTCATCCTTTATGATACAACAAAGGGTTTCTTGTTCAACCTCGTGATTCTTTAATCATTTATTGCTCTTGGAAGCAAAACTTCTAAGAATACTTACAAAAAATAATGCACATGATCCTACTTTTATTTATAACTTATGATTGAAAATTCACCAACCTATATTTATGCGTATGGTTTGCCACGCAAATGAAATATTTGCACTTACAACTAATCAAAGATGGCCCAAACACTCGTATTTGATTGTGCTCAAATTTCTTTGAATGATCCAAGGTTTCTAGATAACAAAAATGATACATACATAGGTGCAATCTCTCAAAGGCTATCAAACCATATGAGATATGCTACCAAGTAGTCTTGCATGTTACATTCATTGAAGTATAATCATTATATCTCCAACTATATAAATTACTACTAAAAACATCATTCGATAGAACATGCTATTCGTAACTTGCAAGCTTGGGAGTTCATGCTGCTTGCAATGAGTCCATGATCAACATCGACAATGAGGAGTGAGCAAGTGGATTGGAATTGTGTGAGCTCCCTACTTCTAAGTTATAGTAAGAAATCACTTAAAACGGTAGATAGAAGAGTTGTTGCATAATATTCATGAAAATGATTTCTTTAACAACACCAACTATATATAATTGAGCTAGTTTATCATTTTATCCCATAAATTAATAGAAAATTGCCAATGAACCCTATAACAAAAGTTCTAATACCAAGGATATAATATGGCCTTACTCAATGATCTCCCCTTTTATAAAAAAATCCCTTCAAGGGAAAAAAAGGTTTGATAAGAGACATATTTTTTGTCAATACATTAAAAGTTCTCTTGTGAATCAACATGTCCCACCATTACAATTTTTAATGATAAATTTATCTTAGTCAATTTTTGTATTCTTTCACTTTACATTTTCTTAATCAATTTAAGATGACATATTTATCTTAATTAATTGTTGTATTCTTTCACTTTATACTTTCTTCTAAGGTCTACAAAACAAACTTCTCATGAATAATATTCAAAAAAGTATTTAAAAAAAGGTTACACATCTATCCAAACCCTTTCCTTGTTGAGTCTATTATTTAAGGAATTGTTCATTATTAAGTATGATGTACAAGACATGAATCATTTAAGAAACGTTTTGTTACATTGTGCCAGACATTTAGGTGTTAGTAAATCCATGCATTGATTCCCTAAGAGCTTGGCCCTCTATTACAATGACTTTCCATATCACATCTAGAATGATTATATATGTTTGTACTTTCAAAATTCTCTCCCAAAAGAGACCTCTTTTTTAAGACCAAACACTTTATACCCTTGGAAATCAAAACTTTATAGGCCACTTGAGGTGGGGTTGCCACCATAGTAAAATACACACTAATAACGTAGATCACATAAACCTTGAAAAGTGCTTTATTGATCGGGACACAATTGTCTAATCCTTAACAATTTTGGGCTAAAATAGCCCTTAAAAGCAAAGGAATGTGATTTAAAACAGCTTAAAGAGAGAGAGAGAGGGACACAGTTACAATGCCAAGTTGTGCCTCAACAAAGTTCCAATGTCAACATTGTGCCCTCCACATAGTTGATACAAGACTTTGTTCTCTAGTCCTCTGAATGTACACATTCTACACACCAATCAAAACTACAATCCCTTTTGGTACATCAACAAACAGCCATCTCATCCGGTCGACGTTTCTTTTTCCTTGTTTTGTTTTGCCACAAACAAGTGCCCTTTCGTACGATGACGAGACGTCAACAATAGAAACTTTATGGGTGGGTGTGTGTTGATGCCTTATTTGTTCGTATTGCTCAAACTTCCAAGTTTCATATTTGTACACACCTTGTGCAGCCTCATCTCTACTAGAACCAAACATAGTGGTGCCAATTGAAAGCATGTAAAAATGATTGAAGCTTCTTTGCCCAATCCACAAAGAAAAAGGGAAAGAAGAAGAAGAAAAAGGAAGATGAAGAATGCAATGTTTGGATTTGAATTTGCTGAGGCTTACATGAGCCACCCCAAGAACAAGGCAAGCAGGATGGGATGGAAGCAAACGAGGCAGAGAGCGACCATATTGTTTGAAGGGGCCAAGCTACTCTGTTCTGGGTAATAATACTGTTGTCGACCTTCTTGCTCAGGGGGCTCATGCATCACCAGTCAGGTTTCCTGGAGCCAACTGCCTCCATCTATGAAGCTAAGCTGCAAGAATGGTTGAGCCTCTGCATCACTCAACTGATGGGACCAGGATACTCTCCCTGAAGCGTCGGCTCCTGGCCCATAGCATTTGTACTGGCCATAGTAGACCGTCCTGCAAAATAGCCATACCATCCATCATCCAGTATCAAGTTGGAGGCGCACAGTTAGAATATAAAAGCATCCCCTGCTGGCAAGGGATCATTGGTGTCAAAGCCAAAGGCATATGGTCTGACGAATCAATAAAAGCGGCATTCTGATCATGTATGACATACTTGCTAAATACTCTATGTGATAATTTACTCCCTGAAGCAAGCACAGATAATATACTTGTTAAATGCTCAATCTCGGCCATTGGAGATGATTAAAGGAATGGATAATTTTGCCCCTAGACGAAGGCTCCTCCATATGTGAATCCCATTGCAGAGGTAAGGCTATGTGATGCTACTACATGGAGGAAAAACTCATGGTCAATCCTTAAAGATCCAATTTACGCAATACCCTTCTCAGCCCTCATGTGATCTGATCCTTTCAATTCTTACTTGATCCGATCTAATGCCCACGTACTAAATCTAATCAAATAAGAGCTTACATTCATCTGATCTAAATGCCCACACGCTCAAATTAACCAGCTCGAGAATCCTTCCTGATCTCAGATTAACCAAAAAAACATGGAAGGAAGAGTTCTTTCCGGATCTTAGACACACTGAACACACAATAGCTGATAATAAGAGATACAACCAACTACGGCGGCCGGTGGTTGATCAGTACCTTTGGCGAGCGGGGTTGCCCCAGTCGTACCAGCCCTCAGGGGCGATGATGGAGCTCATGTAGGTGTACATGAAGATGACGCGGGAGTAGGAGCCCCAGGCCCTGCCCAGGAACACGTCCCCAGTCCCCGTAATGCTGCAGCCCACGAACACGAACCCGCTCCCATCGTTCGGGTCGTACCTGTTCTGTGCCGTTATCGATCCCGACAGATACCCAGACTGTGCCTTCACCACTAGCTGGCAGTTCTGCATCATCATAACCAGCATCATCCAACAGAACGTCATGCATCTCTTTGACATCCCCTCATCCCATCACACATGCTAATATCTTCACAATTCATGACTTTACAAAAAAAATCTTCTTTAATCTAATCACATATACTTGCATTCGTGCACGTTTGAGGAATATCTGTGAGCTTGAATTCAGACCCGCATACTTTATTTACAGCTCCTAAAAAGTGTATGAGTGCACAATTCACATCTTGCGATCAGAAGCCCCGCATCGTTAAGAGTAGTTGCCTTGCCTATAGTGCGTAGTTAAAAAGTATTTGTTTATTATGTAACCTGCTCAACTGCTGGAAATTTGGAATTAAAAAACGACAGGCTGCACATCTTTATCTGAACCGTTAGCGTCAGAATCCAGATGCATCTTGCATCTGTCCATATCGAATTGACGGAGACTGAATGATCATTCACATGGCATGCAATACTTAGGTTGTGTACGTTTACTTACGGATGCCAACAGCAGAAAAAATAAATTCTCTAGTAGATTGGTGTCGCAATTCATACGAAAGCTATATTCTTTATTGCAAAATTAAACTACGAACGAAGGAAAACAGGACAATGGACCGGATGTAACTCTTAATCTTTATTTTTGTTATTCACAATTTTTGTTAATCTTATCTTATCTTATTCTTTTTATGCACTTAGACTCTGGGGACTGCTATAAGCACATGCCTAAGCGTATAGCTTACAAGCATGTACCCGGACTATGAAAGATAACTTATTAGGACTTGGTAGCCCACTTATGCAACTCAAGTTTTACAGACGAATAAGCTATGAACATCTGTCATCTTGCAGTGCTTTATCCGATCCCAAGACCTGCAACTTGTGGGTGCCAAGATGCAAAGCAGACCTTGCTTTGGGCCCTGGGGCTGGGGGTCTTAGCCTGAGTCTCAGGCTTCAGCTACAGCCTAACTAGTAACTAGCTCACATAAATAGGCCTCACGATTGGGACTCGCTAGTGTCTGGGAATGCACCGCTAAGGACATGTTTTTGGCGTGGCCCCCATACAACTTTTATGGTGCAACATTTGACACAAAGCATGTTCGCCGGGAATATTGAATATATCAGCAAAAGGTGTGGAATGGGGCCGGTCATGCAAATCGGTGACTGGGGTGAGCCACCTACAACATATAAAAATATTCAACATGTTCGGCAAACGTACCTTCTATTGTTGAGATAATAAAAAGGTCGTAGCTCGTAGCTATCTGCAATGTTGGAGCTTTCTAGCGGAAATAAATAAAAAGGAACTACCGCCATAGATGGGATCATGGGATGGGAAAGTTCAAAGACCAGAAGTAGCTTTTGGTGGGATCTGCACTAACTAATTTGGAGATCGGTTGGGGCTACCAACTGCGCGCCTTTGATAAGTCAATTTGATCTGCTTGTTTTCTGTTCGAGAACCGAGGATAACCAATTTGCTATTTTTTTGGGTTGTGCTTCCCCAAAATACTCATTACAAATTGGGAACCGTTATGTTGAATCATATTAGTTACCACTTCCCAGTGTCCACTCATCGCTCCACCGCAAAAAAGGAAGTTAATCCAAGCTTTTCAAAGGTGTGAAATACGAGTCCCGACAGAGAATTCCACTAAGCATAAGTTTAAGCAAGGAAAAACTAGTGCAATCAGCATAACCCTGCCTTCAAACTTGAACCTACCATAACCGCATTAATTAGTTTTTTGACTAAGCATGGATCCAAACAAGAACCATGAAGCTAGCGTAGGCACATCAATTAGTTTTTTTGACTCAGCATGAAGCCAAAAACAAGAATCTACTGTCCTCATCAGAATGCAGACCTTTAATTCCTAACAGAGAAACAGAGAAAGAGCTAAGGGAATGAGGATGCCTAATGATACCTTGTAGGTCGATTGCCCATGCCCAAATATGAAATCAATGGAGCCCTCAATGTAGCACCCTTTGAAGTAATGTCTTCCCTGGTAATCAAACAACGTGTCTTGCGCTCCATAAAATCCGCATTCATAGAAAGCCATCATGTCTGCTGCAAGAAGCACTGCGACCGCCTGGCCACCAGACTCTCCTGGCGTTGGTGGTGGAGCGGCATTCTGCAAGCAATCAGCAAGAATGCCCCCAAGTTAACCTTTAAAACCACAGCTTACATGACGAGATAAACAAGAAAATGCCAATTAATTTGACAATGCAGCCAAAAGGCATCCAAGCAATCAGCAAGAATGTCCCCCGATCAACCTTAGAAGACATAGCTTACATGACAAGATCAACGAGGAAATGCGGATTAATTTGACAATGCAGCCAAAAGAAGGCACACACGCCAACCTAAACTATAAGCTACTTCCAAGAAGACTCACACAACAAGATCGTGACATTTCTTGACATGCGAATGCATACCCTGAAGCCAATGCCCCTCGCAATAAAACTGGGTGCATTTGCTGAGAATGTGGCGCTGTCCGCTGTGCCAATAGTACTCGCCCTGTCGCTCCATGTGATGACTGTGCTCATCCTTCCTGCCCCTTGGAACATGATGTAAGGCTTGTTGTACGGGATGGAGACTTTCTCCCTGTGCAGGCATCAATAGGAGTATGGCATCAGTATCAATGCAATCAAATAACTTATTAGAAGACAGAAAATCGTCTCTCATGTTAAGGATTGAAGCATTTTGCAAGCGTGCAAACATGGAAAACATCTTTCACTTGAAGAATTGAAGCCTTTTTGTAACCAGTCAGACAAACTGAGAGAAAGGGAGAAAACTTACACATAGATGCCTTCATTGATCTGAATATACACCCATCTTTCGTTGTAATCTGGGATCGAGTCTACAGCATCTTGCACACTTCTGTAATTCCCTTTTCCATGCTTGTCCACAACGATGTATCTGGAGATAATTGCAGACTGCTTGTAGGTTGACAGCCCTCTGTGCAAGTGATGGCTTTCTGGAGGCAATGCTGTTGTGTAATTGAAGAAATTAGGAGGTTGGCGATGCTCTCTCACTTGATCATCATGGATAGCTTCGTTAGCTGCCATGAGCATTCGAGCATGGCATCTCTGATAAGGATGAGATGCAATGATCATGAGGATGCAGGCAACAACAAGGCCGGAGGAGAGGATCACGTGCTGCACCGCTCCCATTGATGAAGCGAGTGTTAGGAAAATGCTTGAGCAAAAGAACTCCGGTGGATTAAAGCCACGGTTAAAGCCACAAGAGGCAGCGTGCAACTGTCTGGTACTTGCAAGCTAATACTTCTGCTGCTGGCAAAGCAATGTAGTAAAGAAACAAATGAGGCTAAAGAATTGGACTGCAGGTAGGCTAGAATGTAGAGACGAGCAATGTAGACACTTAGCAACAAATTTTGACAGCCCAGTTTTGGGGGCTTGGTATCTAAAGAATAGGAGGCGGACTCAATTCTCGAATCGTCTCTAGAGTAGCAAAAATTACAATCCTTCAATGCAGTTTTGGATGAGGATTACTCTCTCAATTCTTTACCAAATTCGAGTCAGGAAACAAGAAGAGAAGCTATATTGTGGAGTGGGAGGAAGCAAGCCACTCACAGGAGTTGAAATAGAAGGATTTTGGAGCTAATTGAGCAGGTTTGAGGAGAGGGCATGTGGCCTGCAATTTATGCTAAAGGAGAGGGCGCTTGTTAAGGAGGCAAGGGTCCCTATGTCGGATTAAGGTGTGCCCCCCCCCACGCCTCTCTCTCTCTCTCTCTCTCTCTCTCTCTCTCTCTCTCTCTCTCTCTCTCTCTCTCTTTGCCTGCCCCATATCCACTTTAAGTAAAAACTCAACAGCGTCTTTTCTTCACCTCCCTCCCTTTTCCCCTTCCTCGATTCGTTTATGCCTCCCTGCTTTTCACCGCTAACCACAGAATTTTCTCCCTTCTGTTTATAAACAAGCTTCGAATGATGCTGCATCTGTTACCTAAAAGTGGAGGGAAAGTTGAAAGGTCTTTGGTTACTCGATCAAGCAACATTGTGGATATGGCGGTGGGGATCATGCCTGTCATTTTTTAAAGCCTTCTTGCAGAATTTTATGGGGGAGACAGATAAAGAGAAAGGGAGGGAGTGATTCAGGAGTTTTTGTCGTTGCAGCAGAAGAATCAAAAGCACATCAGAGGAACCGAAGAGATGAATTTCATGAATTTGTCCTTGCAACACATGATTTAATCTTTGAAAAAAGCCAGATGAAGTGAGAGAAAGATGAAACTCGGGAGTACAGATGAAGCAAACACTAACGTAATGTCATTATAAAAACCATCTGTTTAACCTTTTTGTCAACGCAGGCGCAATTACATGCCGGAAATCGGCTTAAAGTGTTTAAGAAACCGAGGCACCTCTTTTAACAATTCAGGAAAAAGAACTCTTCAAAATGGTTAATAATGGAAAGAGAGAGAGGGAGAGAGAAAACAATTGCAAATATATGGACTGCTCATACGACGGCTAGACAAAGAAAAGAGTTAAACTGATCAAACAAGCTCCAGCTATGGCGGATGAGAGGGAGATCAGAAGAATCAGCTCAAAGGAGGATTGTCTGTTTCGATTGAATGCGAAAGGAACTGTGGCTTGGATTGGATTTGCTGCTTCATTAGCAATGTTTCAGAAAGAATATCGTAATCAAATTCTGAATCGGATTTCCTTACCCCGCGATAAATTACCTACCGAAACGACCTTCACAATCGTTAATCCTCACCTGCAGGTAGACCCGTACTCCACCGGAATCCACATGGGAAGAAGAGATCGCAACAGATCGTTGGAAGACATTGCACGAATCTTCAGGCATTCAGACTAAGTAAGCCGGTAATTTTAGGTCGCTTAAGCCGACGAATGCACATTGCAATGATCCTTTAGGCAGCTCAAATGCTTCAATGGGAGGTTAATTAAATGGTAATAGCCGGTCAAATGTACCACTGGCAGATCAATTAACTGGTGGCAGGCATCAATACGGCAATAGCAGGCCAAATGCATCAATAGGAGGCCAATTTTAGACGGTAATGCAGGTCAAGTGCAGCATCAGGAGGTAAATGGGAAGGTAATTGTTCAAAGGTAACAGCAGGTCAAGTACATTAATGGGGGCTAAATTAAAAGATATGAGCAGGTCAAGTACATCTAGAGGAGGCCACTTAAACGGTAGTAACAGGTCAAGTGCAACCGTGGAAGGTCAATGAAAGGGTTGGATTGCATCAAAAGGCCAATTAAAAACAGTATTAGGCGGCCGATAAATGGGGGTTTAACTGCATCGATTAAAAACAGTAATAGGAGGTCAAAAGCGTCGACGGATTAACGCAGCAGCGCGGATTAACCGCTTATAGCACGTCCACAGTGTCGGTTGATAGATCATAAGAGGTCAGATTTTGGTGAGAGGTTTAGGCGAGAATTAAAGGCTGCGAACATGGGGCTGCCACGTGGGAAGGAGGGCAGCCAATGGGAACGCAGGAATAGTAGTGAAACTGGGCCAATCAGCGGAGAGAAAGAAGGGGGTGGGGGGACCCGCCATCCCAAATAACGGCCCAAAAACACCACAAGTCGTTCAATAAATCGAAAAAACAGGGGAAAAAAGAAGAGAGAGAGAGAATTTTATAACAGAAAAACAGCCGCATAAAAAACAGTTGGAACTTGAGAGAGAGAGAGAGAGAGAGAGAGAGGGGACTGGGGAGTTCGTGCTCTCCCGCCATCCCATCGCCATCGCCATCATCACCATCATGACCCCATGGCGCATGTGCGCATTCACACTCATGAGGCGATGCCCTCGCCATCAACGCCCATCTCATGCATGCATGACCTGCTCATCGCATCCCCCCCTCCCCCCACGTGGGCCATCGACGGCCCGCCCGCCTCGCGAACGCCAATGGTCGCGACCCCACCACCATCATCATCATTGGCCAGAGGCCACCCGCATGCATGCATCCTTCATCATCCCCATCATCATCATCACCATCGTATGAGGTGCGGCAGATACATCATTCCTCCACCTTACCCGATTGCCTTTTCCTAATTTATTAGACTAAGGCTTGATGCTTCACATTACTGACCCGATAGCCTTTTCCTAATTTATTAGACTAAGGCTCGATACAAACGGGGCAGCCCAAAACATTCATCCTACATTTGACAGTACCCTTCATCCATTTTAGCCCAAACACCCAAGTAGAAGCTAAGAACTTTGTGTCTTGACATTGCCACCACCAACACCACCATAATCCATTGGTGTGCGGTTGAGAAGTAACAACCTCATCGGACGCTTAGAGATATATTACGCCACGGGGTATACGAGACATGTACAAAAGCAACTAATTCATATTGTGCCGATCCATCACACTTGATTTTTCATCTCACAAAACTGCATGTCGTTAACGTGTTACAGTCAAATCACTTAGTCTTTGTTCCTTTTGATGAACCTCATGGCCCTACCCCACCTCGTAGCGGCCTTAACATGTATTGAGGAGAGTACTCCACACAACAACACAAGCACCAAACCAAGCCCTAGTGCTTCCATCACCCTTGATGTGCAAAAGGCTTATGTGTTTAGACACCTCACCAGATGAAAGCTTATGATCTTAGCAACCTTTTCCATTGTTGCCCTCACGATTGCCTCTTTCTCCTTCTTGCTTGAGAAAACTTTAGTTCTTTGATGGTACTTTTGGCCTCCTCCTTTGATATCATCCCTCCAATCTCTAAAATATAACTTCTAACCCTACTTAAAAAAATGGCTTTATTTAGAAATGGCAAATGTTACCCCATATTGTTTTGGAGATAAAGTTACTTTGTTGTAAGAAAGTAGACCGTGCAATCTATAATGATAGGACTAGATTAGCTTTCAGGTTGAATCTGATGACTAGATTCTAGTCAAGCTATGCCCTACATACTTTATAAATATTTCTTGTTTTTATAAAACTTTATTATATCTTTTCGCAAAGGTTAAACAAAATTGTGTCCGTCTTAAGTTTTGAAGAATTGCATGCATGTGGCCAATTGCTCGCATGCATACACTGACTATTGAACTGGATCAACATAATGATATGAACAAGCTAAACAAGGTTTATATTGTCACAAGTGGAGCTACTGGGCATCACATAGGAAATTTAATCAATGAGTTGGCATTATTCAAACTATTTATACTAAAGCACTTCCATGAAGTATTTTAAAAACAAAAAAATCTTCATCTTTGAGGTTTACCAATATGATCAGAAGACTCTTCTAAGGAATCCCACTATGGAATAGAGAAAATCCATTCGATCCTTATCGTCTTTATAGTTTTCTAATGTTGAAAGGTACTTTTTAGTAGTTCAATGAGAAAAAATCTATTCTTTATGACTTTTGCATGTCTTCACATGGCTCCATGTGGTTGAATCCATGCTAATTACCTAGCTCAACATAAGAGCATCCTGCATGTGAATTAACTTAGCTAAAGCAACAAGAGTGATTTGACTCATGCAGTTAATGCAAATCATTAATGCATGATGATGGTCTGAAAGCATTCAAGTTTGTAGGCCCATTGTTAACTACATGATGTCATCTTGCTACCAGAAATCACATGTTTGTTAGCTTGTTTTTGCTTTCTTTAAACTTAAAAGTTTGTTGCATAAGAAGGATGTTTTGCAATTAAGACATCACTAATACCTAGCACAAGAGCACTGATCATGTTATTCTAGTGATCCACATGAGAGAGACAACTACAACTTAAGATAGTGAGACATTCGCATCTTTGGACTAGACCCATCTGCCTTAGATCAAAAAGTTCTATGATATGTGCTTGCATGCTTCAAAATAATCTAGGAATCACATGAAGCATGTAAGAAGATAAGCAGGTAGGAAACCATTAGCACATATTTTTTGTTTTTAATCCAAGAAAATACAGTAGGAAACCATTAGTGTATATTTATTATTCTTCATCCATCACATAACTTAGATGAGTGATATATAAATACCCACCAAGATCTAACTCAAAGGAATTAGACAAGAATTTATCACAACATGCTACACATATCATGCATGTTAAAGGCAAAGAAGTTGTTTTGATAGAGCACACAATAGTTTTAAAAAGTATGCATGAGTACTTTGATAAACAAATCCTCCTTACTATCATCTTTATTTAATGTGATGTCTCATCTTTATTAATGCAATGCCTTTTGACATCATTATATTTGATGGGTGGCTATTAGACCCCTTTTCACCTGAAGGTAGAGACACCCCAAAGGGTATGCACCATGGAGCTTCCCAATCATAGGTATTGAACCTTTGACCTTCCACAATTCACACAGACTCCCACCCAACTAGGCAACCAGACATTTCTATCTCATCCCATCATTGGCTCAAAAGCATAGCATGGAATGTGATTCCTATTATATTTTGCATGCAAGATAATGTTTTGTTTCCTCTCTTCAATCCTTAGTTTTTTTTTTTTGACAAAGGAGGACAAATCCCAACATACAAATCATGTTATTGAATGTATGTCATGCGAAAGTGGAGTTAACATGTGTAGTGTATATAGTATCGACATTATTGACAAGTTTAAGTTTAGTCTTTTTAGATCTCTTTACTTTGTTTGTCTTCCTAAAAAGTAACTATTCATTTACAAAAGAACATATCTCTTCTCAATGCTTCCTTGATAATCACTCAAATTCTCTCCCATCATCTCTAACATCAATACACAAACTTCATTTGCCATTGTTTACACATGTGACCCTTTCCACTCTCACCCAAACCATGTGTCGCATCACCAATACTTTCTCCCAAAGAAATGGAAAGAAATACCTTGCTTCCTTACAAAAGATCACCAATGTTAGAAAAACAACTATTCACCATATGTAAATTAAGTCTTGGTTAAGTTAGGCCACATTAACATAACATTGAACATATATGATCATAAACCACTCATGCAATTTTTTATGAAACAATGATACTATGTGAAGTATTCATACAATGTTACACGCATGTCCAAAAAACTGAAAAAATTAGGTTTCTTCTCCTTAGTGATAGACCTTTCAATAACTTGTTTGCAATTCCACAAAGGTGGCATTGAATGGACAACTCTTTCAAAATTCTCCCATTTGAATTTTGAATTTCCTAAGTGCATGTTAACATAGACCAAAGAAGATATCAATGTCATCCAAAAAAGTAGAACTAGATTGTTGTAATTCTATCATTCTAATTGTGTCAACTTTAAATACCCACATTTCAAGAAGAAAAGTATTCTCTTGCAGGAGGATAATGCCATTACTATTGTTAATAAAAAAATTTGAAAGAACAAAATGAGCATAATCCTGCTAATAATGGGATTTCTTCTTTGAAAAAACCCCTCAAAGTAGAAGGCAAGATCCCAAATGTCTGGAATGGTTTTTGAAATTGTGGGAAGGAAGACGATCAATGAGATATGCCTACAATCTATCTAGAAAGCCATGGGGTAAGGGCTAAAACCATTAAATGTGAATGAATGTTTAACTAGGTGCACTGCAACATCAACAAGTTGCATTGAGATCTCATTCTTATCTATCTCCCTTCAACAAATGATCTCACACTCTCTACAAGCTCTCTATAGTGGCAATTTAAGTGCAGTGGTTAAAGTTTTATGCACTGTAAACTTGTCTTTAGCGATGAATTTTTTTTTAGACCTAGTTGTTAGTTGAAGATGTTATTGGTGGAGAGAAGAAAAAACATCCTTCTATTGGAAATTAGAAATGCACAATTAAAATAATAAAGAAGGAAATTGGATGACTAACACTTATCATTGGCTTAAGTTGGGTGCACATGCACCCAAATATAAGGGAACTTAACAAAGTCAAATGTTGTGATATGGGAGACTTATTGATGCATTAAAATGGAATAATTTTAGCTTTAAAACAATGCAAGTGTATTCTCAAACTGGAACTAAAGTGCTACTATAACATATCTTCATGTAAAGGAAGATCCATAGATCGCATATAGGGATTGAATTTCAAAAGCCTAATAGTAAGTTCTACTATAGTTTGATAAACTCACTTGCAAGATTTTGTTGGATTTTTCTTAGAATGAAATATGTTTATTCCCATGGTTCCAATGTTGTATCATAGATTGGTAGCAAAATATGGAGAACATGACTAGTTCATTAAAGGTTTTCAATGCCAATATTAGTTAAGCACTTTTTGAGTGATGTATGTCTAAAAAAATCAAAGATATTGTAGTATTTGTGTATATTTCCAAGCACATGTTACCCAAGGCTACTTGTGTCTTGATATGCTTTGTATCTTGATATGCTTGAGTATATCCCTCTACCACAATTTGGAAGTGTGGTTTGGCCAATGTGTAGCCCTGAAATTTTACAGATATGTACATTGAGGCTTTCTATAGACATACCCAATGCCAAGAAACTAAGCATGGCTCAAAATTATGAAATTAACTTGGTTTTCCCCATTGTACTTTTTGCATATTTGCTCAAGGGATGTGATGGGAGTGTTAGTAGAAGAATAGAATGACTGGATTTTATTCATAATGATTTGTGTAGGCCAATGCCCATGGTCTCATTATTGGGTAGAGCATCATACTTTGTCACTTTTATAGATGATGCCACAAGGAAGGTTTAGGTTTATCCTCTTCACAAGAAGAGTGATGTGTTAGATGTATTTCAAAATTTCTTTGCATTTGTAGGGAATCAATTAGGCAAGAATCTTAGTGCTCAAGAACTAATAATGGTGGAGAGTACACCTTGTATGCTTTTATGAACTTTTATGCAAGTCATCATATCAAGAGATAGTTGATAGCTCCTAAGAATCCTACTCAAAATGGTGTGGCTAAGAAGATGAACATAACCATTTAGGAAAGGATTCATAGAATGCTCTCTAATGATGGTCTCATACTAATGGATTGTGGGCTAAAGCTATAAAGACAATAGTGATCAACAAGTCTCTTAGAAAGCCATTGGATGGCAAGATACTAGAGGAGTTATGGTTTGCAAAGAGATCTAATTATGACCACTTGTATGTTTTTGGCTCTAAGGCATTTATCCATATGCCTAGAGACAAGTGGAGTAAGCTTAATCATGATCCCAAGAAATGTATTTTTCTTGGCTATAAAGAGTCAAGTGAAATGGGTTATCACTTGTGGGATCCTAAATTAAAGAAGGTAGTATGTATCCACAATGTTATTTTCAATGAGGATAAAATGCATAAGTAGCCCATTAAAGTGATTGATATTAGTAGAGCAATGTTTCAGGACGATGGACAGCTAGCACATGACCATAATATATGGCCTATTCCACATGATGCATGGCTTGGATAGCCAATAAAGACTAAGGTGGGAGTGCCACGAGATGGTGGATAGCCTCATGTCTTACACAGGTTGGAAAGGTGGGATAACCAGAGGCTCTCATTGAACTAGTTTAATGCAAGTTTATGAGGGTTTCTAGACTACTCGATAGATAAAATTTTTGTCTCTATACTATGTCATTATCACAAATTATCATGAGCCTTCTTGTGATATTGGTGCTATGACTAGGAATGGGAGTTGTAAAGTGGTAGAGGGCTATGCAATCGAAAGATGGATTCTGGGGGGGGGGAGATATGTGGGAGTTAATTCCTTTGCCTAAGGGGAAAACATTCATTGCTATGTAAGTGGGTCTACAAGCAAAAGATATCTCCATTTGATGTATTGCCTAAGTTAAAGGCAAGATTGGTGGCCAAAGGATTTGAGTAAGAGAAGGGGATTGACTTTAATGAGATCTTCTCATCAATAGTCAAGATGACCACCCTTCATATTGTCCTTCCTTTGGTTGCTAGAGAGGATATGGAGTTGGTTGAGATGGATCTAAGGACCACTTTCTTACATTGAGACTTGCACAAAGATATTTATATATAGCAACCTAAGGGGTTTGTTGCACTACAAGGATTTGAGTTGGTAGCGACGGTGGGTATCGGCGTCGCTATTTGCAACGCTTTTGCGACGCTAATAGTGACGCAAATAGCGACGGTCCACAGGGAAAAAAGCGGGCCGAAACCGAGCGCGACTTTATTTCGCGTTTTGTGTTTTGAGAGCGAGAGCGAGGGAGAGAGCAACAGTCGTGAGAGAAGGAGAGGAAGAAGGCTTGCTGCCGCCGCCGCCATTGTTCGCGAAGGAGAGGAGGAGCCTTCATCGCAAAGAGGAGCCGCCCCACACTCGCCATATCTCATCGGTGAGTCTCCCTCTCTCCTTCTTTTGCTTGTTTAGGAGAGGAAATGAGAGAGAAAGAGAGGGAGAGGGAGAGAGAGGGAGAGAAAGAGAAAGAGAGGGAGAGGGAGAGGAAGGGGGAGGAAATGAGAGAGGGAGAGAAAGAGAAGGAGAGGGAGAGGGAGAGGGAGAGTGCATTCTCTCTCTCCCTCTCCCTTTTGCTTGTTTAAGGTTTAAATCACTTTCTCTTTTGCTTGTTTAGGAGAGAAAATAAGAGAGAGAGAGAGAGAGAGAGGGAGAGGGAGAGGGAGAGGGAGGGAGAGTGCATTCTCTCTCTCCCTCTCCCTTTTGCTTGTTTAAGGTTTAAATCACTTTCTCTTTTGCTTGTTTAGGAGAGGAAATGAGAGAGAAAGAGAGGGAGAGGGAGAGGGAGAGGGAGAGAGAGGGAGAGAAAGAGAAAGGGAGGGAGAGGGAGAGGGAGAGGAAATGAGAAAGAGAGGGAGGGGGAGGAAATGAGAGAGGGAGAGAAAGATAAAAAGAGGGAGAGGGAGAGGGAGGGAGAGTGCATTCTCTCTCTCCCTCTCCCTTTTGCTTTTGGAGAGTGTTAGGATATATTGTGAGAGGGAGAGGAAATGTGAGAGAAAGAGAGGGAGAGGGAGAGAGAGGGAGAGAGAGGGAGAGAAAGAGAAAGAGATGTATACTCAAATGGATAGCTTTATGGAGATGTATGTCTACTCAAATGGATAGCTTTTGTCTACTCAAGATGTAGTCCACGTGTGTGTGTATATATTGGAACGATAACATATCCATGATTATGGTAATGGTATGCACTTTGCTTTTTTTATGGGTACCATTACATCGACTCCTTAAGAGGGCTAAAAATTAGTCATACACTTTATAAAGTCTAATTAGGAGATTTAAGATGCACAATAATAGACTTATCGATAATGGTATGCAATGTGCTTTGCCATGGGCCACGTACATTGGTGACTCTTTAAGATGGCTTAAAATTGGTCATATCCTTCATAATGTCCAAGTAGGGGATCTAATTGTGATTTAATTCATTGTTTTTGTATTAACTTTATAGGCATAACAAATTAGTAATCATGCCAACTAGTCAACGGAAGGACTAAAAGAAAATGATACCCTAGCTAATGGTCATTATGGTACTTCATCAAAATGAACCCAAATGTATTGCTATAGAAGAATAATCCCTTAAATTGAGCATAGGATATTTTCTTCAAATGTTATGACTATGAGTAGAATTGATTGAAACAAATTTTATTACTATAGTTGATAAATTTCATAGATGGCATTAATTTTTATACATGGACCTAGGACAAAAAAACCACATTTCTAAGATGCTTTTTGTTGAGACTGATTTATTATTAGACTAAGAGATCCTCAATGATGCTCATAAATGGATTACTTATACTCAAATCCCTCTAGTGCAGTTGTATAAGTAATCTTAGTAGAGCCCCTCTAAGATACTCAAAGTACATAACCTAGAGACCGTAGCTAGGTATATAAGGTATAATGGTTGTACAAGAAGACACCTCAATAATTGACTGATCACCACTAAATCCCAAAGAAGAATCGTGTTCCATCCCCTTCAACTCTATATTCACCTCGTGAAGAACTTCATTAATCATAGCATCCTTGTCACCAATCTTTTTGTTGCAATGATGAAGTAACATATTCATCACTTTTCCTTTTAGCATCTAAGGCATTATCCAATCTTTTAGTCAAGTCCAAACATTTAGTCTTCGACTCATGAACCTTATGAACCAATGCTTTTTTTTTTTACAATAATGAATAATTATCTACCGGGACAAACAAATCCTTGAGCATGGTATATGGCCGAGATATAACATCAATAAATCTCTCAACTACTATGTCCAATGCATTCTTTACATCAATCAGTAAAGCATTTCTTATATCTTGAAGTTTAGATTTCAACACCATGGATGCATCAATATCAACCTCAATGTTTTACAAAATTTACTTCTCAAGCTCTTGCAGAGGCTAAAACCTCTCAAGCAAGAGCTTATGGTCAACTTGCAACTTGGCATACATTTCCATAAAGCTATCCATTTGAGCCTCATTTGTTGTAATGTAGATAAGATGGAAAACGAAGAAGGTCTTATTGTTCAAGATCGCGAGGCGTATCTTAATCAACGTGTCCCATGTCCTTGCTCTCAATGCAAGTTGGCAATTAGACGAAAACGTTGATTGTCTATAGAACACGTACAACGATTTGGGGAATTTCAATCTGAGATCATTGATCAGGCAATTGCGAATTTTCAGCAAACAGTAATTTGAAGTTAATATTAATCATGCATTGTACTCGCAAGCTAATTGAAAACCATACACAATAAGATTGGGTCTTGTTGGCAAATTTTCTATCCAGGGAGGTGATGTCTCATCCCAAGGGGGAGTGCACCCTTTGCGGCCAATTAGAAGAGTTCGTGGGCGTGCAATGGATGGAGTGCAGGAGCCAATCCACCACTTGCAAGGCCAATCTATACCGTGAATGCCAGAGGAGACAGACAACCTTCCAGACCTACCTACAATCTTGGAGCCTGAGATGGAGGCAATGATCGATGCATTGATTCCCATGGATGTCGAGACATCTGATCCGCTTAGAGAGGAAGCATCCATACCATTATATGATGGGTGACGAGTATCTCGGTTGAAGACATTGCTTGCACTCTTAAGTGTGCAAGCAAAATACGGGTGGAGCGATACGAGTGTGACCGAGTTATTCAGGTACCTTGCACATAGGCTTCATTGATTTTTTTTAACACTATTATTACAAACATTTGTGCTTTTTCAAGGTGTTTTATGATTTTTTTCAGGTTATTGAAATATCATATATTACCACCTGCAAATACCATGCCTGAGTCTCGTGATGATGCACGATATGTTTTACGGAAGCTTGGCATGGACTACAATAACATCCATACATGTATCAATGATTGCATATTGTTTCGAGAAGAATACGAGACTATGAAGACATGCCCAAAGTGTGGTGCTCACAGATATCGACAGGACTTGCAAGGGAAAACCATCCCTCAAAAAGTTCTCAGACACTTTCCGCTCATCCCCCACATAAACCACATGTTTCGTGCATCCAGCATGGCAAGCTTGACAACGTGGCATGTGCAGAATAGGTCCACGGATGGAGTTCAACGAATATCAGCGGATTCGCGTGCATGGAGCCACATTGACTCTACCTTCCCAGGCTTTGCGCAAGAGCCAAGGAATCTTTGGCTCGGTCTCGCAATGGATGGCGTGAACCCATTCGGTCTGCGCTCAACTTCTTACAGTGTGTGGCCTATAGTCCTTGTCAACTACAACATCCCTCCATGGCTTTCTACGAAGAAAGGACATTTCATCCTTAGCTTGCTTGTCCCAGGCCGCTACAAAGTAAAAAATATGGATGTGTATCTTCATCCATTAGTCGATGAGCTTAAGATTTTGTGGGAGGAGGGGGTCACTGTGCAAGATATGAGCAGGCGCAATGGTCAGTGGTCAGCTAACATTCGAGCCATTCTCATATGGGCGATGCATGACTTTCCGGGATTGGGAGAGTGCTTAGGTGAGCAGGCCTCCGTTCTTGCTGGTAATATCTATATTTATCTCATTCAATCAAGTATTCACTAGGTCGTGGTGTCAGAACAGGTCTGGTTACCTCAGGTTATCATGCATGTCCATTGTGTGGGCCACAGTTAGACTCCCGAAGGTCATGAACCATGAAGAAGATGGTATATGAAGGACACGCCGCTTTCTTGCCGAAGGATCATGAACTCAGGGAAGGTTTCTTGGACGACCTCCAACACGTATGAACACCGCAAGCTGGTACGAGCTGAAAATGGTCCACGCGGAATCACATCCAAATGGAATGCGACGGTTCTCAGTTTTCTATGAGTTGCCATATTGGACCCACTTACAGGTCAACCACTTGTTAGATCCCATGCATATTTTCAAGAATGTGGGCAGCTTGCTATGGGACCACATTACAGGAAAGAGAGACACTATAGGGGCACGAATGGATTTGAAGGAGGTAGGTAAGATGGAGACGCTTTGGCTGCAGTTGAGTGCTGATGGTCACGTGCAGCTTCCTCGCTCTCCTTGGGTTTTGTCCACTAAAGAAGAGCGCATTGTGAAGCAAGTAATCAAGTCTATCCGCACTCCGACGGGTATGATGCGTTCTCTCAGGTCCGCATTTTCTAAAGACGACCAATTGTCGGGGCTAAAATCCCATGATTGGCATAAGATATGTCAGGTTTGTGCTACGGATGGATTGTAATTAGCGTGGCCATTTTGCAATTTGGAAAGTGGCCATTCTTCATAATGCTTTCTCATTTGTGGCAGTTTGTCCTACCGATTGCGATCATAGCGCGGGGCCATTTACAAGTTGTCGACTTTGGTGCAATGGATCTCACAGAAAGAGATTAAGACATCCTCTATTGAATCTGCGAGGCGGGGAGCAGTGGAGACGGTCTGTCTCTTTGAGAAATACCTGCCCACTAGCATGCTCACAATACAAATCCACCTTCTTGTGCATCTTGTGGACGAAGTGGAGATTGCTGGACCTGTCCATACGCGATGGATGTTCTTCCTGGAGCACTTCATGAAAACCTTGAAAGGCTTTGTGCGACAACGAGCTCGGCCAGAAGGTAGCATGGCCGAAGGTTGGTTGGTGTCAGAGGCGTTAGTGCATATTTCACAATGGCTACCAACGGTGGAATCAGACAATGAAATGCTATGGACACTGAAGGATGCTGATAGACTGACTGGAGATGTGGTGGTTGGAAATGGGGTAGAAAAAAGAATGGATGCCTCAATGGAAGAGAAGGTGAATCGCTTTTGTATGTTGCACCATGCCTCCATGGAGACATGGCTCGCCAAGTACCAGATTGCAAGGCAAGATCGAGAGGAAGCGTGAGCTAAATTTCGACATAGTACGCATCATCGACCGATTCGATATCCCGAAGGCATGGAGGAGATGCTGCGGTTTATGTCAATGCGATGGTTGCATGGAGCCTTGACCGCAGCATCCAGCAAAGGGACATAGGTCTCAATGGAGGAGTGGGAATTCTCGAGGGGATGTAGTCCAAAGGTGATGAGGGGTTTAGAATCTGTCGTATCTAAATTTTATATGCGATATCTAATTTGAGTATTTCAATGTACAGTACAAAATATATAGTGCAGCATGGTTGCGCGGACGGCATTTTCGCATGGAGCGTATTGACAAAATGCGCTCCACAATGGACTGTGGTGTCATGGCAAGGTTCGAGCAAGAGAGTCGACGACAAGCAACAGATCCAAATATGGTTGTGAATGAGATGGAGTATTTTGGGAACTTGCAAAGTACTATTACGTTGGATTACCTAGCTTCTCCATGATACTATTCGATATGCAGTGGTTCAAAGTGGTACTTGGAGGAGCTGGAGCAACAGTTCGACGAGGTCCATCGGGATTTCTCGAAATAGATTTCGAAAAAAAATGGATGGATTTGCGCGACACCTTTGTGTTGCCGACCCATTGTGAACAGGTGCATGGAGTCATTTGCTTGCTAATTGTAATACGACATGGTTTATGTCACAATGGTTTGAACTCGCTTTGTACGTGTTTGTGAACAGGTAATCTTCTATCCAAACCCCCGACAACCTCAATGGTGGTATGTTATACCTTCAACTCCTCGAAGTGCGAGAGTATATGATCAAAGCGATGTTCCGAGCATAGATGAAGATAATATGCAAATAGAGGGGTCGATATTACAAGGGGTGGAGGCCTCGAAAGCTTGGAGCCAGCATCGGCTAACAATGATGGAAATACAGGAGTCGAAGAATTTTTTGAGAACGAGACGGACTCATTCTTTTGTGGTGACATGTCTATCGACCTTCCAGTGTATGCAGAGTTGTGTCAGGAGATTAACATGGGACCATAGGATACTTCATTCTTGGAGCATCCACTTACTCAATTCGTTGACCAATCTCTTATAAAGGTACATAAGATATGCATTTTAAGAGAGATTTTTTTAAAATGATTTATATTACTGTGCTTTATATAATTTAAATTGATTATTCTAACACCATTTTTTATCTGTGCAGGTGACATTTTCAGGATGAGTCGAGGGATGAGCGATGAGGAGTTGCAAGACATCTTCGCACGCATGTCTCCATACCAGCTCTCGAGATTCAGAGAGATGGCAGACCAGGAGCTGTCTCGTTCTTCGTCAGGGCGCTTTGCTAGATCTGCTTCAGCGCGATCGGATGCTTCGACTTCGAGCAGACGATCTTGACGCTCATGACTTGGGCCAGAGAGAGGGACTGCATCGGGATCAGGGGGATGCTGCTATGGAGACACGGATGTGGTGTCTCCATCTCGTCATTCAGTTGGAGCTGCGTCACCTCCAGGATTTGTCACACCTGTGGGGACGTCTACTCCAGTTACTTCGGCTTTCGCACAGTCGTCAGCAGGTGGCACTCCTTTGGGTACCACTCCGAGAGAGGTTACCCCCATCGGTACACCGGATGTAGAGGGGTCTCCTGGATATGCCCAGGAGCGTGGACGCAGATGGGAGAGAACCCATCTTAGGCAAACTCCTTAGGGTTATCGATATCTGGTCGATAGTAGGTCAGGAGCCATTATCATGAATGATGAGGGGAGGAGGGTGATGGCTCGCATGAGAGAGTTGTGCCAACAAGTTTTTCGACACAACGTCCTGGATCATTGGAAGAACATACCGGAGGGGAGCAAGGACTACATAGTAGCATCCTTGCACGAGGAGTTTCCGGTGGCAGCCGCAGTAGATAAATTCTCTACGGGCTGGATGATGGATTGCATGCGTGCATACATGTCACATAGACGATCCGACGCATGCAAGGCAATCAAGAGTGGGGCTGCAAAGCCCGAGTGGTTAGATGCATACGACTGGCGCTGACTGAGGGAGGAGGCTACAGATTCTCCAGGAAGTTGGTTTGCTTGTTTGTTTTTTTGAAATATTCTTTGTACTGACAATCATGTTTCTAACAGTTAGCATTTTGTTTTCTTTGCAGCACTCCATTACAAATCATGATCCGCAAGGCCTTGAGACTCGATATGTAGAGAGGCACGGTCTCAATGCATTGATCGATCGATTGTATAGATGCGGCGGCCCTGTAAGTCACTCATCTTTCTTGTCCGTAGTTACCATGAGATATATGAATGCATTATTGTATGGTGGATTGATGTGTTGTTTATTTTTCTGCAGAGTCCGTTCGATGCTCCTTTGCTGTAGGACGAGCTTTCGGGGGACGAGGATTTGTAGCTCGCCCTTGGATCCTTGGAGCTCACACACCTTTATTTTTTAGTCGCCTGATCTATGTAGACATTTTCTATGTATTAGTGATATCCTGTCATGATTGTACCAATCGCTTTTTATGCGATCATGTATTTATTTCATGTATCAGTTTTATGATTTCAGTATACATTCTTTTTGTTTGCAAGCGCTTTGTATACAATAGTACAGAAACTATTTTGTATGGCTCTCATATAGCACACAGTGCTATATGCTACCCTGCCACAAAATTTTTTTAATCCCTGTTACCGTCGCTATTAGCGTCGCAAATTTACTGCTCGCGTCGCTATTGCCGTCGCTATGCACGTCACAAACTTACTGGTTGTGTCGCTATTGGTGTCGCTATATAGCGACGCCAATAGCGACGTTTCTATGGCGTCGTTAATAACGATGCTTTTTGCGACGACGGGGGCAAATTTTGTTGTTTGTATTTTCGTCGCTTTAAACGTCGGTATAAGGTCTATATCTTGTAGTGTTGGGGAAGGCAAAGAGCAATATGTGTGAGTTGAGTAAGAGCTTATATGGTTTGAAATAGGCTCCTAGGGAATGATGCCATAAGTTTGATGTCTTTAGGTGGTCTCAAGGGTATACTAGGAGTGAGATTGATTATTACTACCTATACACTGGGAAGAATAGGGATGTTAGCCTTATAATCTTGATTCTTTATATGGATGACATGTTGATTTGCTAGGAAGTTTGTTATTCATATGGATACCTTAAAGGAAATGCTACATGAAACCTTTGACATGAAGGACTTGGGGGAATGTTAGTCACATTCTTTATATGCATGTTATGTGAGATTGAGACACTAAGGCACTCTATTTTCCTTAAAAGGAATACATTGGGAAAGTATTGGAGCATGTCAATATGGAGAAGAGAAAGACTATCAATGTTTCATGGCCTCCATATTTGAAACTTAGTTAAGAGGACAACCTTAGATTAGATGAGCAAAATGTTTAAAAGACCAAGGTTCCTTATGCATCCCTAGTTAGTAGCCTGATGTGTGCTATGATTGCTATATCCAAACATTGCCCTTGTAGTGGGATTTATTAGCAAGTACATGACAAACCCTTGAAAGAAGCTTTGGGATATAGTAAAGAGTATCATGAGATACTTGAATAGCACTAGATCTATGTGCATATGCTTCTGAAGGAAGGATGCATATGTTCTTGGATAGGTAGATGCTCATCTTGTAGGTAGTGTAGAATCTAAGAGGTCTACTATAGGTTTTGTCTTTACTTCCACAAGTGATATAGTCCCTTGGGTCTCTCAATTTCAACCATGTATGGCGTTCTTTACCATTGAGGCATAGTATGTTCAACCCCCACAGAAGCCTGCAAGGAAGTTATATGGATTACTCACCTAGTGGAAGATTTGGAAACTATAAGAGGGATGCCTATATTGCATTATCGTCAAAGTGCCATTTAGTTATTGGCATAGAACCTTATCTTTTATGCAAATACAAAGCAGGTTTTTTTCATTATATGAGGGAGGGGAGAGACTCTCTGGTGCAAAGGACATTAGCTTGACCTATGTGCCAGTAGAGGACAATCTTGCACATCTTTCCACAAAGACTTTGGATCATGAGAAGTTGGAAGCTTTTCATAAAGCTTCAGGTATACTCCCCTTTGTGGATTGATCATAGTTTACTAAATATGGCACTTTCCTATACATGAGTACCATCTCTTATTCACATTACTCCCAAGGGGGTATTTGTTACCATATCTTGGTAGTGATGTGTGTGAACACACTTAGGACCACATGAGCACTTGTAGTCTTACAAACCTTCTCTATATAACTCTCAATAAACTCTATATTGTGTGCTCTCAAGTTTCTTATTCCCCAAGTTTTGTGTGCATATTCATGTAATTCTAAATCCAATAATATCCATATGTGTAATATCCCTATTATGATCACTATTACAAAATTCACTATTAAAAATTTCATGTGAAAAGCATTTAAATATTATTAACTTTAAAAAATCCCTAGCCAGTATAAAATTGTGATTTCCTTTATACACTAGGATCTATTCGTGTGATATGGTATGAGGAAACATCTATTTAGGAGAATAGTAAATTCATTTACAATTCACCCACATGTGCAAGAGCATGAATAGTGATGGGAGGAGAAGAAGACGAATTGGGCTTCCTCTCCACTATATATATATATAGCCATGTGATGGCTAAACGAGATCATCCTCCTCTCCTCCACACAATTAATGCCATGCTGCCCACCTTGATGAAGGTAATGAGATAGAAAGGAGAAGCTATATAAGTGATAAGAAGAAGAGAAAGAAACACTTGCTAGTGCCATAAGTCTTGCTGGTCATTGCGAGTGTCACACAAAGAGAGAGAGAGAGAGAGAGAGAGAGAGAGAGAGAGAGAGAGAGAGAGAGAGAGAGAGAGAGAGAGAGAGAGAGAGAGAGAGAGAGAGAGAGAGAGAGAGAGAGAGAGCTCCATTGTGCTACTTCAAGCTCATACAAGCATTCATTCTTCAAGCAATACCTTGCCAAAATTTCAGCATACTCCTTTCTCTTGCTATCATCCTTTGTGTCCATCAAATCAAGTTCAACAATCCCTGTGATCAGCCTACACTTCATCTCAATCCTCAACCATCCTCATTCCCAATGCACATTTATTTCCATAACCAATATCAAATAGACACACCCTTTGTGAAAGAGATTGCAAGAGCAAGGCTTAGATATTACTTTCTAAAAGCACACTTAGAGTGAAGAATCCAAAGGATTAGTTGGCAAAGATATTAATAAGGATTTTCATATCAAAGACCACATATGGCCTTGACATTATTGAGTGTATTGTTGCAACAAGGGATATGCTTTTTATATAAACGACTTGATTGTAAAGGATTCAAGGGAGGTAAGTTGCACTTTAGTCTTTTGTAGCCACTATGTGTGATGATGCACATCTCCTTACTAGTCGATATAGACGATCATGATCTCTTAACTATTGTCAATATTAGATTATAATTTATACATCATAGATAAAGATGGATTTACATGTAACCTGTACTGAGTTAGATAATAAGATACTATACTTACAAAGCTCACATTGAGACCTAAGTGCCCATCCTTTCTAGATGTGAAGTGTGGCTAGATGTCAATCTAGATGTGGCTACCTCCTATATGTAGAAGATAATTTGCATGGATTAATATCATGTGGATACAACAAACAAGTAGCTAAGATTTTGTAGAAATGTTAGTTTATATATTTTGTTAACACAATTGAATCTTCACATGTGTCTCTTTTCAAAGATGTTTCCATGACTCTTGATGCATGTGAGTTGTTTAATTATGTTTACGAATAAATGAAAAATTTCATTCACTGGTAAAAATTCAGTTAGCATTACTAGTAGGCAAAGTATAACATGAGATTATGAAACATTTTATGCATGCATGTAGGTAATTAACCTTGACTTAGAAGTTTAGAGTAATGATTAGGTAGAAGTATGCACTATATATTGTGTTTCTAGCGAATCTTATGATCATTGTCCTCTTAAGCCAAGGTCTTGCTCTTTGAAAGTCTTTTAAAATCCTTTAATTAATTATCAAGTTTGCAAATAATTTAAGTATCAATCCATAAACTTGTAATGAAATCTGCTATACAATAATTGCTTTATATAGCATGTCATATAAAATATTTTGATGGATTTAAACTTGTAGTGAAAACCCACTATAAAATACTTGCTTCATTAGGGCTGAAAAACGTTAAAAATGGCACTTTTTTAATCTGTGGATTAAGGAAAGGGTCAAAGAGATTTTTCCACGTGGACAAAAATATGGTATTCTTGTCTCCTTTGCTTTTGAGATAGTAGAGTTCATTTTGTGGTTCTCCCCTCCTATTTAGCCGAAATCTTCAAACCCTGACAAGTTTTGGTAGTCCCAATGGCCCCTATTAACTAATAAAAGCTGAAAAAACCTCTGACAAAGACATGAAAAAGTTAAGTTAATAAAGACCATTTTGAAAATTGGGAGAATTTTCAAAGTTCTTGGCCCTCGTAGTATTTTTAATTTGTCTCCTTGACCTCTCTCTTTAGGTTTATTTATCTGCACATTGTCTACATACTTGTTGTCCTTTACATTAGCATCCACAAGGTGGCGTCCTCATTCCATAAACTCTTGTACCATGTATAGCAAGAGTGCAAAAGGAGAATGGGAGCCCAAAACAATCACTATAAATGATTGGGTTACAATGCTACCATCTTGCAAGAGCTCTCACAGAGTGAAAAAAACAAAACAAAGGGATATCAAATATAATTGGAAGGGACATATCTTTGCCTTCAAAACCACGCCTCAAGGATGGCTTGCCTTGGTGCAACATGTTTACATGGCTAGAGATATGCACTTGGCTCCACAGGAATGTTTTTCCCAACAAGCACACTGTAAGTTTGAGTTGTAAAATATACGTGAGTATATGGTTTTGTTTGAAGCATATGCTAAATAATGGATTGTTGGTTGTAGATATCTTTCCATCAACAAGTTTTGAGTGGCAACTTGTGGAGAGTCTCAGTGGAACATTCCATGCCATTCATAAAGAATTTGCAAACATTATTTAGATCAGACCACGAGTTTTTTTCATGAAAGTGGAATTTTTCTGTATTATGCACAATATGTGGTTCCTTCAATAGCAGGTGTGTATGGATACCTTGAAGATCTGCAATTACCAAGCCTCTCATCTTTGGATTAGGAGATGCCTAATGAAGCAACAATGGAGAGTTTTAAACTCAAAATTGCTCAAGATATTCAAAAGGCCAGACTTATATTCACCCCCTCTACATTCAGTAACTTTGAATCTATTATCCTCAAAGCATTTGAAACCACTCTCCAGCCACAACTATGTACGTCATTTTGCAATGGGACCTCTTGAAGCAGAAACTTGAAAGGTCTCTGAGGATCAACAATGCTTTCAAAGCTGGTGTCCAAGTGGGTAGTAACAAGTCTAGTAGCACTGCACATATTAACTTATTAGTGAATATAATAAACTTTATCCAATAAAAGATAAAATAAAGTGTGTTTATTGACAATACATCTTTGATTGGCCATGGATTTCTAAAAGAGATTAGGCTCGAGTGTTCTCTGCAAACCAAAACACAAGTGAGAAATAACCCTAAAGACAAATCATCAAGAGATAGAATGTTGAAGAAAGTACCTTTTAATATATGGAAAAAAAATATGATAGTTTGTGACACTATCAAAGTGCTTTAAAAACCTTGCAATATTTGAATCAGATTTTGAAAACAAATCCACAAAGAGAAGTAGATCAATAACAAAAATACTCTTAGCAATATCAATGCTAAGAGAAGCAATATGCCATGTATACAAAGTAAAGAATGAATAAGAGAATGAGTGCAATATAAGGACCCTTGAAAAAAGTCATTATAAATAAAGAGAAGCAAAAGACCTTACCTCAAACATCAATAAACTATTGAATCTGTTAGTTGAGTATCATTTTTCTCAAATAGAATCGTATCCTCTAGAGAAATGCTAAGATAGTCTTCTTTGTCATGACTAACAGAAACATTCATGACCATTTCGATGCACACTTTGCCCATCCACTCATAGTTTACTAGGCTAAGAGACAAAATCTTTCTCTACCAAATTAGATCCTCATTTTCTATTACCTCTTTCCTTTTCTCCTCCAAGATAACCTCCTACTCACTTGCAACCCTTGTAGTATACAAATGGGTAACCTCTTCAATCTTGGGTGCTGGTGGCTCTTTTTGCTTTCTCCTGGATGGAACATTGAGGATTTCAAATGAATTTTGATTAGTTGATGGAAGAGGCTTCAAAACTTTGTCAAACCTGTATCTAAGTCTGCTAACCATACTAAAGTCTTTATTCATTAATGTAATTTGATGTGCATGGACAACTGCAATATAAGCATCATTCATAAAATCTATTAAAAAATCATTTGTTGCCTCTTGCAAGAATAGTAGGGCAGACATCTACTATCTCTTGTTGAGGTCATCCCAGAAGTAACAGTGGACAACCTATCAAATATCTCCTTGACCAGTCTAAAAAATACAGCCTTAGGAATGAGGTGACTAGTTGGCTTTTGAGCTTTCCTGATCTCTGCAAAACACCTCTACACATAAAAGCATCTTGACTTTCTCTTATTCCTCATAGGGGATTCCTTAGCAAGTTGAACTTGAGGGCTCAACCTTACCAGATGACTTGTTCTCTGAGAATTCACCTTCACATACTTTACCAGCTGGTGTAACAGGGACAACAATTTCTTCTACTATCTCCTCAATAGTTTGCTCAACACCTTCTTCAGAAGATTTCTTCACCAAGACCTTCCTTGCAGTTTGTTTTGTCCTGGCCATTGAAACTAACATGGTGCAATAAGGAAGCTAAATACGATGACAACTGACTCCTATCATGCTGAAACAAAGACTAGATGGAAGCCGAAACAATGCTAGGCCTTGAACTTCTTCTCCCCGCGCACTAAAGGTTGGCCCAATACAAAGTGATAGCGCAAATCTGAGCTACTTCTTTGCCCTTATCACTTCGTATTGGGGGGTGCACGCCCTCGCTTCATATTTTCCCCGCTCGTTGTGCAACACAAGAAGACAAGAAGAAGCTTCTTCCTCGCTCCTCTTCGCTTCGTATTCTCTATAGCTCCAATATAACACGATGAGGGTTGGTGCTAAAGTTGGTAAAGTATGCTTTGGCATTGTTTTAGACAACTCGGAACCTTTCGACATCACCAACGTCGGACGTACGGCACCTCTGTCGATTGGATAAATCAGTACTATCGGACGAATGGCAGTCATGACGTAGGTGTGAATTCGCATTCGCATTTGCACCAATTGAGAAGTTCTTATATACTCGCGGGTGCTAATGTCCACCTGTCATGTTCTCATTGACCATTTTATTAAGATTTATGGAACGCTCCTTCTTCCCCCCTCGCACCTATTTAAGGCCACCCAAATTTATTCAAGTACTTTTCTTCCCCATTTCCTCATGCACTGAATGTCTTCGACTCTGCCTCCATCTTGCTCTCCTTCTCCTTCCCCGCCCGGCTTTGAGAAACCCATCGAATTGCCCGTCTCCTTCTCCCCTCGGCTGGAACCCATCTCCTTCTTCATCACCGACACCCCCTCCGTCCATAATCACGTTCCCAACCTCCACGTCACCCTTTGCATCCATACTCCATCACCCCCCTCCGTCCATACTTCACGTTCCCAACCTGCACGTTAATAAGGCCACTACGCCGTAGAGTCAACACGGCCTAATGGTGCTAAATCACAACATCTCGAACCCCATAGCCTTCAAGTCAATGTCCACATCCTCCCTGTCAAAGTCATCCTCCACCGCACACCTCAGCACATTCCCAAAGTCCAACTGCAAGGCAAAATTCACCAAAACAGCATGAGAAGGTAAATAAAAAGGTTTTGATTTTCTTCTTATCGTGTCGTATTCTCCAGTCTTTCCACAGGGAGTGATAAAGCCATTTTCCTACCCTTGCCGAAATGGTGCAATGCTGGCATTTGGATATTCCTAAATACTTTAATTTGCGTCGTATTCCTTACTTGTTCAACACAGAGCAAGGGCTACACTTCAAAAGTTCTTATACGTTGATATTCGTGTTTTATATGCAAGTAGTCTAAAGCAGAGCTATTGTATCTCAAGAAGATGTCTGGTACAGAGATGTCACACATGTTTGCCTCGACATCTATGAAGAGGAAAAGAGTCCTTGAACCCACAATGTCAAAGGAGTCAGTTGCCTCAGATGTTGCAATAGCATCTCATATGTCAATGACAACTGAAGGTTCAAGCAAGGCTTCAAAGAAGGGAAAGGCTCCAAAGTCTCTTGTGAGGATCCCAGGGTTGTCTAAAATTACAGATGTCTGCTCTGAGAAGCTTTTGGATTTTCTCATAGAAAACAATATTGACATTGCTTTCTATCCAAAAATTAGGGAGATTTTCAATCTAGAGTGGGACCTTGAGCAAGTTCTTAATTTCTCAAATGAATTATGCAAGGAAGATTTTGCAGAGTTTGAAGAGTTGGCATATCCTGTTGTTCAGTTGGATTCCAAGGAGTATGTTCACACCCCTGTTGGAAGGTCAGGCACTGAGAAGTCCTTGTTTACCAAGAAATGTGGTTATCATTCTCTTGATAGATTTTATGCATTTGAGTTATGCTCTTTACACCCAAAAAAATGCAATCTTATGCTTAAATCTACTATATTCATTGTATTTGCCCTTGTGAAATACCCTCTAAATACCCAGATGGAAGCATTAGTTGCAAAGGGCCTGGATGTTGCTGAATTCAAAGTAGAGACAGTAATTGAAGAGATCACTATAGAGGTTGATGAGCCATCTGACACTCCTTCAAGCCTTATTATTCCATCTTTGCCTACTTTCCCAATTAAAGACAAGGAGTACATATTATTGTTTGATCTCCAAATTATTTTCAATTTGAGAGAAGATTATTGATTGGCAGTTATTGCAGAGGCATCTTTAGATGCAAAAGGCATAGTGGATGTTGAAAATGAGTCTAAGGAGGACTTACTTAAATTAGATACTTAAATGTCTAATGATAAGTTTATAGATGCATCAAATTCTTTTTCCCTATGTTTAAGCAAGGTTAAAGATGCCAAGAGAGAGTTACAAGCTGCTAACAAAGAGTTGGAATCTCCAATTTTAGAAGGAAGGAGTCAAAATATGTAAAGGAGCTCAAGGATATCAAGGAGACATCAATTAGCTTATGGAATCTAAGCAAACTTGAGAGTGATGAAAATCAAATGGTAATGCATTCTTTTGTTTTTATGGAACCACATACATTTTTAAATTTTTTTCATTCAGATTGTTGATTTTACAGTTCGAGATTGCAGATGAGGATAATTTCTTGGGAAGAGCCAAAGGATCGAGAGTTGGTGGTAGTTCCCTAAATGATGTTGCACTTGGGCATTACATATCAAGGATTGATCCCAATATTCTGTTGGTTTTACATAACACTTTCTCAGAGAGGCCTCATGGCCAATTATCTGTGTTAAAGCACTTGGCTTCTTAGATACTTAGGTTTGCAGTACAATGCACACAAAGTTATGTTTTGGGAAAAGACAATAGCCATCTGAATATTTGGTTATGCTCCCGGCTTCTCTATCTCCAGGGCTGGATACTTCCTTGCATACTCATCTTATGTTTTTAACAGCAAAAAAAATAGATATCAAATACATAGTTGGACACAAAAGAAGAAAGTTTTTGCATTATAGAGGAAAAATGCATGAGGAGGACGAGGATATAAAGGCTCTTAAAAGCTAGCCATATATATAATATTTTGAAAATAGTATTTGTATTTTAGATTCCACAACATTTATTGTGTTCTCCATCTTTGAAGTTGTCTTTGAAAAAATCAATTGAATAACTCCTGAAGGGCATTGGTTTTTGTTGCTCCTCCTTCATGTCTAGTGCTTCAAAAGAAACACACACATGCTTGGTAGTGAGATTTCTCCATACCTTGGCTACTGTAAGTTGCTAGGGACCCTTGCTCTTCCACAAAATAATGCCCATGAATAAGAAGAATATGCTATGACAACCCAACAAGAAATAATTAGTTTAAATCATTAAACTTTGTTTTCAAAGCAGAAAGGTTCAAATTTATGTCTATCTTACCAAGTAGAAAGTAATATCATTTTCTCCCCAAGCTTCCTTAATTGCTTGAACAACATTCACAATTGAATGATTGTACTCTTCCAAATAGTTAGATGTTATCTTTTGTTCCTTGAGAGTTTTTAAAAATATCTCAATGTGTCTCCAAACCTCCATTCGTAGGAATGCAATTCGCGGTGTGCTGGCCACATTTGTTGTGATTGCACAAAAATCTCTCTAGCACTCCCACAATGTGTTCATTTGTTTACCAGTATGATTTATTACCCCCGACAGATACATCTGCTAAGATCTCTCTTGTTTTCCCTGAGGCTATTGGATCCTTTCTCAGGTGAACTTGACCTCCATGAAAACCCATTTTTGACAGTAAAGCCTCACATTTATCAATGCAATCATCTGACAAAGATATTGGTTTTATTGAATATGCATAGTCAGGATGCAATCTAAGCAACTTATCAATTATTCCAATCTTTGCATGTAATGTACAAATATGAACGTTCCTTAGAGAGATTGAGAGAATAGGATCCCATAAGCCATCCATGTTTTTGAACTTGCTCAAATCTATAGAGTTCCGAGTCGGGGCTCTTCTTGCTAGCCGCAAAGTACTCCATTATTTGGATCCCAAACTCTCCATGCAATAAATACAAGGATATTTTTCATTGGCCCCCTTACTTACTTCAAGCATACATTTGATAGTTTTTAAGTTAGCACATATGCCATTCAACATTAAAACTACCAACATTATCGACTATCAACATTTCACCTTCACTTTGAGACTTTATAATATGAGGAATACATGTATGAGAGAATAACCATTTCAAGATTTCATGATTTTCAGTTGGTACTTTGGCCACACCAATCCACCAAAGCTCCATCTCGGATTGTATCTTAAACTATTGTTCTTTCCCCCTACCAATACTATAATCCAATGCCCTGTTCATGATACAGATGCTGACTCTTTCTATCTTTTGTCCCTTTTGAATTTGTGCTTCATCCAATTTTAGTGCAAACTTCAAAATACCACCACATTCTTGGACAATAAATTTATATATATGGACCATTGCAATCTCGACTCTTTTAAGATCAATCCAAATATTATTAAATGTGTTAATATTCAAAAAAGGCCTTTGTTTTATGTTTTTCATAGGGCATAGAAAAATCTAGAATCCTACGATTCACAGCTGTCCTAGCAATTGAAACTGCAAGAGGCTGAGGCAAACCAAATGCACTTATTCTATGACATTTAAGATTTGTAAACCACAATTTAGAGAGAGCACAATAACCCATACTGTCACATATCTCCACTATTTCATTTGGTTTAACTGTTCCTTTTAAATATTTTACTAACTCTTTTAGAGTTTGGCTTCTCAAGTCTACATTTTCAGGTGATTTAAGAATCCTTATAATGTCCTTCTTTGTCATGGTTTCTTTAATAATATTAATCCTCTCATCATTCTCTTGAATATTAATACCTGAAATATTAGAGACACATCTCTTTGCGAGATTTAGTCTCCTTTTCTTCATCGGACTACACAAGTCCATTATATTTTTAAGAGGTCTTTTTCTCTATCTAAATCCTATTGGAGTTTCTTTCAAGCACAATAATTTTTCTTACAATGAATTATTAGAGTTTTCTAGATTATCAACCTTGTTCGTTAGCTCAGAAATAGCTTTTTGTGCCAATGTTAATGCTTCCTTCATTTCATACATTTGTTCTCTAAATGTAAAAGATGCAGAATATAACCTCATATAATATCCAAGCATCCCATCACAACCATCTCCAACATACCTTATGAAGTTGTGAATATTGTAAAAAGAAGGATGTTTACATGTAGAAGGGTCCGGAGGATAAATATATCCATCCATCCATAAGTCTACATGGTTCTTTCCTTGTAATCGCAACATGTTAGCTTCATCCTTGTCCAACAATGCTCGATGGTGTATACTCCTCCAAGATGAATAGTACAATCTAACTGAATAGTAAGTTTATACTTGCATCATGGGGCTGGGCTTGTATTGCTAGAAGGGGTACTGGTAAACATTTTGGTAGGGAAATCTAAACGGGGCAACAATATCACAGAGAAGGAAAAAGAACCGCAGGAAAGAGAGGTGCAGAAAATGAATGCCGAGGAACAAACGAGCGGCTTCTTTTGGTGCAAAAATTCAAAAATACAAGATTTTGCAATTTCCAAGAGAATAAGACTGAAAAGGTGACACTTAACATCCATTAAAGATTGAAGATATTTAATTCTTGACCTCTTAAATGAATCATGCATTCTCTCATTAATCACATTCAGGCAACCAAATTTGGAGGGTTATTTTCTTCTAAACCTCCTCTAATTAGCAACTTAATTATTTTCTTACAAGTGCCTTTTTAAAACGTTTTTGGCCCTAATGTTATATACCATGCCATATAAAATATTTTGATAGACTTAAATGATTATCAAACTCTCAATCTTTATAATTATGAAGTATAAATGTAAATTTCTTTAAACTTGCTTATTAATGACACTAACATTTTGTTTATCTATGGCAAACAAAATTTGAATTGTCATTCAGTACACCATCTTCTCCAACAACCATTCCATGACTTTACTTGGCAAGGACTTGAATTATTATATTCCGTAGATAATCATGATGACATGCTATAACACTACAATGAAAGAGTGCCATGTTGGTGTACAAAGTGTTGAGATACTCAATGAATGCAATAGATATGTCATGCCCACATGTAGTAGTATGGCGCATGTCCTAGTATGCTACCTCTAGAGTGGTAAGATAAGCCTTTGGTATGTGATAGTGGATTTGAGTTTCATACACATTACATATATAAATGAAACCTTGGAAATCCAACATAAGAGTAACATATAACTAACTTGCATCAATATCTAGGTACATTTTATATAGCATTCCCTAGTTCATTATTGTCTAGTACCTAATGATAATTTAAAGAAGTATGGACTTGATAAATCCTTACTTCTTCACACACAATGTAACCTAGCATATGGAGGCTTTGTTTTCTCCTTTGGCCCTAGGTTTAGAGTTAGAGATAGGTAGCAATCACCCCTTACCTAATCACTTATAGTCCCTCCTTACAACATATGATCTTATAAATTAAGCACCATCAATGAAAGTATGAAATGCATGTGCACCCCCACAAACTTGAAAGGGAGCGACGGATCGAAGGTTGGACTCGAGAGCTATGGCAGGAGAGCAAGAGCAAGAAAGGGAGAGACTAGAAATGGGAACTCCAACAATCACAATGTGTGACCGGGCCTTCCTTTATTCAAAATGTCACTAAAAGAATAAAGAATAAAGTGACGGTGACGGGCGCCTGCTACCTGCAGTGTGTAGTGGTGGTGACTGTCAGTGTAGTAATACACAGGCGGCTAGGCAGAGGCACCTTTAACCCCAACAACCTCCCACTTAAAGGCGAATCTGCCCCAGTGAGGAGTGAAAAGAAAAAGAAAAAAGACAGTACAACATGTACACATGTACAACAAGAAGAGGAAAGACGTCATCTAATCCCACGCCCATCAATCTCCTGAGGAAGGCAAAGCGCTCTGTAGAGAGGCTTTTCGTGAGCAGATTTGCAGGATTTTGGTCAGTTGAGATCTTGACAAGATCAATACTCCGCCTCTGTAGTAGAAAGGGCCATGCATTTCTACGTCCTGGACATCCAAGAAACAACACCTCCAGCATAGGTGAATACATAGCCGGAAGTGGACTTCCTACTATCTGCATGTCCTGCATAATCAGAGTCAGTGTACCCCACGACTCATGTATCCTGGCTGCCATAGTATATGTACATATCTGCAGTGCCCTTCAGGTACCTTATGATACCCTTCCTCACGGCATTCCAATGCTTCTTGCAAGGTGTAGCCATATAGCGTGCCACAACACCAACTGCAAAGGCAATATCTGGACAAGTGGCTATCATGGCATACATAAGACTGCCCACTGCGGATGCATAGGGAATCTTGGCCATCTCGGCCTTCTGCTCTTCTGTTTGTGGACAATCAATATGTGATACCTTCACATAAGAAGGCAATGGACAATCAATAGGCTTTACGTCCTGCATGAGGAAGCGCTCAAGGACTTTATGAATGTACTCCCTCTGTGACAAGTAGAGGAGTCCCTGATGCCTGTCGCATGTAATGCGCATACCAAGTATGTGAGCGGCCTGTCCCAGATCTTTCATCTCAAAGCTCTTCTTGAGCTGAGCCTTAAGAGCATCTAGCTCATCATGAGCTTTACCTACTATCAACATATCATCCACATAAAGTACCAAAATCAATAAAGAACCATCACGAGCTTTCTTCGTGTAAAGACACGGATCCATAGCACTCCGGTTGTAGCCCTGTGATTGGATAAAGGCATCAAACTTATGATACCACTCCCTAGGTACATGTTTCAAGCCATAAAGACTTTTCTTCAATTTGCACACTAGGTGCTCCCTGCCAGGTTTTGCAAAGCCCTTAGGCTGCTCCATATAAATCTCATCATGCAAGTCCCCATGTAAGAAAGCTATCTTGACATCCATCTGGTATAAATCCAAGTCAAGCTGAGCAACCAAAGCCAAGACTAAGCGTAGGGTGGTAAGCGCAGGGTGGTCATCTTAACCACAGGAGAAACGACCTCATCAAAATCCACACCATGCTCCTGCTTAAAACCCTTTGCTATCAATCTAGCCTTGTATGCCGGCTTGGGGTGTCCAGGGGTACTTTTTAGCTTGTACACCCACTTGCATGGCAAAACCTTCTTGCCCGTAGGCAAGGAAACCAAATCCCAAGTGTCATTTTTATGCAGGGAGTCTATCTCAGACTGCATAGCCCTCTCGCAGGAGTGACTGTCACCCCTGCGCATAGCCTCATTATAAGTGAAAGGCTCTCCTGCATCTGTAACCAAGACATAATGCATCAAGGGCTGAAATCTATAAGGTGGACATCTATCTCTAGTAGACCATCTCACGGCAGGCTTTGCTACTTGCCCAACTGCCTGTCCAACACCCTGACCATGAGCATCTGCTGCAGCTGTAGGCTGTCCAACTGGCTGTGTGGGAGCTCTCGGCTCCTCCTAAAATATGGCCCTACAGATCTCAACAACTCTCTCAGGCTGCCTATGCATATTGTCTTCATGAAAGACTACATCATGACTGGGATGACTTTCCACGCCTACGGATCACAGAGACGATAACCCATCTCGCATGCATGCCCATAACCAAGGAAAATGCATTTGACACTGCTGGGATCCAACGTACTTCTCTTGTCCCTGGGCACATGGCAAAATGCCTCACATCCAAAGACACGGAGATACGCATAAGAGGGGAGTTTTCCAGTCCATACCTCCTCTGCAACCTGGAAATCCAAATCACTAGAAGGTGATCTGTTTATGACATGCACAGCTGTACTAACTGCCTCAGCCCAAAAGCTCTGTGGTAGGCATGCATGACTAAGCATATTGCGTACACGCTCGTGGATGGTTCTATTCATCCGCTTAGCCAAATCATTCTGGGGGGGGGGTGTAGGGGTGGTCAACTGATGCTTAATACCCCTCTCATCACATAACTACTCAAAAGCACGTGAGACATACTCACCCCCATTATCTGTCCTTAGGCATTTTAGCCTATACCCAGACTGGTTCTCAACCAATGCAAGCCATCTCTAAAACACAGCCAAGACATCGGAGTTCAGCTTAATGGGATAAGCCCAAACTTTTCGTGAAAAATCATCTATGAACATAACAAAATACTTTGCACCACCCATAGACTGACAAAGCATGGGCCCACAGACATCCGAATGTACCAATGCCAAGGGCTCACTCATGTGTGGCCTACCAGACTTCTTATGCGTAGACCTAGTCTGCCTGCCATAAAGACAATGCTCACATGAATCAAAACATGCATAATCAAGGGGTGGTAAGTACTGCAAACCATAAAGCATTTTCATTCCCTTCAAAGACATATCGCCCAAACGGGCATGCCAAAGAGGTACATGTGGGATAGAACCCACAGACAAAACATGATCAAGGGAAGAAGCTGATACAATCAAGGGGTAGAGACTGCCAGCCTTGGCACCTCTCGCAATCAGAAGTCTGCCACAAGTGATCTTCCATGTAGAGTCTCCAAAAGATACATGATAACCTGCATCATCAAGCTGTCCAGCTGACATGAGACTGCGTATCAAAGCAGGTACATGACGTACATCCTGTATAACAAAACTGCTACCAGAAGGAAACTGTAGCCTAACATCACCAATGCCCACAATATCAAGAGAGCTGTCATTATCCAAGCGCACAGAACCCGAAACAGTACGGTATGAATGAAACTACTCTCAGCAAGGTGTCACATGAAAGGACGCACCTGAGTCCAAGAGCCAACACTGTGCATACATAGAATGTATCTCTGTCATCTACGAAGCACTAGAAGAAGGTGCTAGGATATAATCATCATCATCAACATTCTCAGGCTGTATAACATTGATCTCTTCAATTTTAACACTGGACTTTGCAGGCACTATGCTGCGATCAGAAGACTTATCTTTGCGCCTTTCATTATGCAATTCATGGCATTGTGGCCTAATATGGCCCTTTTTCCCACAATGGTGACAAGTAACATCTGTATTTCTGCCACGGGATTTGCTACATGACTTCCCACGAGATTTGGATCGAGATTTTTGAGAATCCCGTCCACAGCCACTGCCACTGCCATGCTTTCCATATCCATCATTCCTGCCTCTAACTATCATAGCATGCGACACATGAGAGGCATCCAAAATCTCACGGTTAATCTCTTCTTACAGAAGAGCACTCCCAAACATCAAATAATTTCAAGGTAGCAGTAGAGGCACATAATGCACTGCAGAATACATCCCATGACTCATTAAGAGTACCAAGCAAGAAAAGAGGAGTGACATCCTCTGTAAAAGTGATGTCCTACGAAGTCAAGTTCTTGAGTATAGCATGGAACTGGCTCAAGTGAGCAGACATAGTCACATTCTCCTTCATGCGCAGATTCATAAGCTACTTCAGCCAATACATTTGACTTGCTGGACTTTTCTTGTCATAGAGATTCTTGATTTTATCCCACAACTGCCATGCACTCTGTTCTTCCTCAAATACATTGTAGTGAACCTGTTCTGTGAGAGACAATACAATGGGGGACTTGCATAACTCATCAAGCTCAAGCCATTCCTCATCTGGCATAGTTGCAGGCGGATACTCGCATTAACCTCAAAGGTTTGATCTACGATTTCTGCACCAACACCTACCAAATCTGGCTCTTCCAATAAGAGTAATTCGTACCATCAAGCTTAGTGATGTTGAAAATAGCATGATCAGTGGACGAACTTGCCATAATGCAGGTTGGAAGACTGTAGATAGTTCAAAACTGCTTGTTGTTTACTGAAGAAAATGACCAAAAAATCACCAAAATCGAGGGAAAATGGCGAGGAAAGTGAAACCAAAGCTGTTGCCCACCAAGTACTAGTGAAAGTACATCATTTCAGAGTGTTTCAACATGAAAAATCCATGTCAGTTCCATACATATATGCTTGTTGTAATAAATTTCAAATTTCAGTAAAAGAGAGCTAACAGTGCCAAAATCAGATCCCAAGGCAATCAGATATTGCCAAGACCAAAGCTGGCATCATGCGGGGATAGCATAAGCATATGATGGTCGATAAGCATGAATCCAATACCCAAGTATGTCATACAAACATCTTCCAGTGAGTAGGCACACCCCTAGTCAACGGGGCAAAGTGTTCCTGTCACTACCAAAACTTGACACAAGTAGGTGTCAGTTCACAAAGATACGGATCCAAAACTAAGACTTAGCTCATATGCATACAGTGAACCAAGACATATGATGTATCATCCCAACAGGTAAGAAGCCCCACAGTCTCAAGTGTCTGTAACTTCTCAATGGCATGTAACGGCTCAATGCATAAAAGTACCACCTGCTCAATGTCTGATAAGCATTCAAGAATGCTCCCATTGGCACAAAAGCCGTATGTATGAGCTCAAGAGCTCAAGCCAAGGCAAGACACAGTGCCAATGACATAAGTCTAAGACAATACATCAATAGTACATCTCGAACATGTAGGCCGTAGAGCATCCGTATGTAGCATCCATAAGCATGTAAGACATCAAGTATATCCCAATCCAAACTCTGACAAGCCAAGTAACATCCAAGACTACTCCAGATAATCCAAAATGCATCCAAGGTGGAGCTTCAATGAGCACTCAAGCTCACCGTATGCATAGGGTAATCAACCATGACATGAGCATCAAACTGTAGGCAACAGGTATGCATAAACCCAAGAAGCATCACTGTCAAAGCATATACCAATGTCAATAAGTCCGGGCTGAAATAAGCTCAAGCTTCAAAAAAAACATCCAGAACCAATAGGCATATGTCAAAGCATGAAAGATAGCTTCAGCCCAAGAGTATTCAGCATGCATTTACTGTTATAAACTATGTATTTCCAGCCCCAAAATCAGGCCAAAATTATAGCATTACATGTAGCTTCCATCCCCCAATCAATTGGGATGCAATAGGCGTCAAACCGGTTATGTAGTCATGCCCAAACAAGCATAGGCATACAAATACATGCTGTCTCAGGCCTGAAAGCTGTTGCAGAAGATTATTTCATCAAAATTTGGCAAATTCGATATCAGCATCACGTCCAGAGCATGCCAAAATCCCAACTTAGACTCTTACCTTGCCTGAATCGGGTTCCGAATGCCCGAGATATGACAAAAAGAGTGATTTTTGGGCCAGATTTTGAAATAGGTGTAAAAAAAACGTGAGCTGGCTAGGGGGGTCTGCTATCCCACTCCTGTCAACAATGGGGCCCAAAGAGGGCACAAATGAGGGCCAAAGAAGGCCTACACCAAGCCTCAGCAAGCCTTGATAGGCTAGAAGCAAGATCCAGGTGAAGGAAGCTCCAAGAGGTGTGAGCTATGGCTGCCCACAACTTATTTACAGCCAGTGAGACCTGAGAACTGAAGTAAACCCTAAAGAAAATAATCAAATACCTCTGATGTAATGCCCTGAAGGTGCCCAACAATGCTGAGAAGGTGCTCGAGAAGCCAGGGAGTGACGGGAGCTCGAAGGAGTCAGATATGGCTACCGAGAAGGAGACCCAATACAAGTGGGATACTGAGAATGCCACGAACCAAGCTCAAGAGTCGGAAAGCAAAGCTCTGATACCAGTTGAAAGGGAGCGACAGATCGAAGGTTGGACTCAAGAGCTACGGCGGGAGAGTAAGAGCAAGAAAGGGAGAGACTAGAAATGAGAACTCCAACACTCACAATGTGTGATCAGGCCTTCCTTTATTCAAACTGTCACTAAAATAATAAAGAATAAAGTGACGGTGACGAGTGCCTGCCACCTGCAGTGTGCAGTGGCGGTGACTGTCAGTGTAGTAATATACAGGTGGCTAGGCAGAGGCGCCTTTACCCCCAACAAAACTGTGGTGCACCATTAATGAAAGGATGAAATGCATGTGTACCCCACATAGACTATGGTGCACCATTATGAAACATGTATACCATAGATGATACTACTTCCCCTAGATTGTAGGTGCATGATTGGCATAACTTCATAAAGGTATATTGACATGATACCTATCCTATTATTAATCAGGAAGTTTGATATTGACTTTGAATTTAGTTATTCATGCATGCCTTATCATTGTCTTATTTGCAACACATATTGTCACATGTTATTATGGGTGTTGACTAAGGGTGTTCAATGAGTTATATACCAATTGGAATTAGTTGCAAGGTGTATGTATATTCTCCTTTTGAAGATAATAATGTTATACTTCTTTGCAATTAACAATAATATTGATCTATGACTTACAATGCTTGTGAACTGCTAAAGGTGGACTCCATTAAAAGGGATTAACTCTTCTAATATACCATAGAAGAACCTAGGATGTATAGAGCTTCTTTGCATGATGGAAAATGAATTTCCAACATCAATTCTTGAAATCCAAGTGCTTTTGCCTATTCACCTAGGAAGAAATAGACCTAGTTGGAGTTGTTAGCACATGGTAGATGTTTTGGGTGAAAAGATTCATGGGAGTCTTAAAGAGATTTGTGTGCCAACAACGAGCAAGGTGAAAGGATCTATGGTAGAGGGATGGTTGCTTAAAGAGTGCATTCACTATCTTATAGAGCATGTGTAGTGTTTGCATGATGCGTAGGATGATGCGGATCCTATGTGCTTGGACTTTATATGAAGACAATAAGAAACATCAAATATATTATGTGCTAGGGGACACCCACAAAGTCTCAACATAGATAAGTGGGTAATCTTCAAAGAACGCCTGAAAAAATGGGTTGAGAAACATGATAGAGAATGGTATTTAGTATTGAGAATGATAAAGAGGTAAGTTATAATCGATACTTGTGTATTTTAAATTTCATATTATGTGTGTACTTTTTTTGTAGCATTTCTAATTTTTATTTTAAATTCCATATTATGTGTATACTTTTTTTTTTGTAACATTTCTAATTTTTCGATATGATTCAAATATTCAACAATATGTAGACCTATTTGCAACAACTTTGAAGGAAAAGGATTGGTGATTTGCACATTCCTCAAGATTCTTGTATTGTTGCATTATTTCAACAACTCTCTTGTGCAAGTGCTGGTGATATAAAAACTAAATTATGAAACATGTTCATACATTTTGCTTGGAAACGATAGTTATTGATCAAATGGGTTAGCATTGCTAGGCTCTTAAAAAGATGCTCATTAATGATAGATTGGAGGCTGATTGGTTCCATGTAGAGTAAGAAACTCAAGCTACCATGAAGAGAAAGAAACTCTTTTAAGTTGGTGTGAGCAACTATAGAGACTTGTATTCTCCTGATGCATGCTCAGTGGGATTTTTTTAAACATCTAATGGCAATCCATGTGTGCATGTGAATCTATGAAGTCGACAAATATTTGATTTGAAGATGAAGGTGGATTGAAAATATATTCAACAAATGTTGAAGAGGATAGATATCTCTACATGGTGCATAAAGTTCCACAACAAGATTTAGTGGTTGCAACATGAGATTTGGAGAATGAGTAAGGGAACAATGAAGATATGATTGATGAGAAAGACATCATAGGTGAAGACAATGACTTGGTAGAGATTGTTATCGAGAAGATCTAAAAAATCGTTGTAATCTCCAATAGTGTACAACTCACAATTGAACATCAAATGGAGCTAACATAGAAGGGACTCCAAGAAGTTATAGTATATCTTTTTATTGAGCCATAGTGGCTAATTCTTGAATGCTCTTGATAGTGGTTGGTGAATTCACAAAAGCATGTTTAAAAACATGTAATATTTTCAATTTTCCTTGTTTCATTTTCTTGGTTTATCTTCCCTCTACAAAAGTTACTAACATTGGGGTGGGTGGGTAACGGCCCTTGAACTTAAAGTAGCTAGAGGTTCCTACTTAGGAGTTAAGTTCCCCTTGGTCTTGTGAATACATTGCTTTATCATGGACTACCTAAAAGTTTACTAGATTGTATAGTTTTTATGTGCTAACCATTATGTTCACTCTTTTCAACTCCTATATTTCCTTTGTAAGCTTATTATTCTACTCTCTTTTTGCACATATATACAAATTTCTACAAAGATACACAAACACTAATGTACATATACCTTTGCGTTAACATATGAAATAATATATCTACAACTACAAGTATCAATCTATATTTATAATAGTATGCATATTAATCTGGCAACTAATTTATATTAAGAAAAATGAATATGGAGCAAAGATAGTAATCCACATTATCAAGTATTGTTGTGTTGAGACTTCAATAGCTTGCCCATCTCTTGGAGCAGAGATACCTCACTCCAACTAGCCCCAAGCTCGTACTAGAGCACCATAGTAACATGCTTCTTGTCATTTTCATCTTGATCTTTGAAAGAGATGCCATACTATCAATAATAAATATCATGTGCATGTGAAGCCAACTAATACATAGAGTGAATATATATACAACCAAAACAAAACTTATAGCCAATGTATGTGCACTTTAAACATATATATGAGTCTACCATTTGCCCATGAAAAATGGGACCTCCACAAGAGTAGACCACTCGGCTATAGGAGCGATATAACATTCTATACCTAGGGTGCCCACACATTTGGATTACATAGGAGGTAATAGTGGGACCTATGTAAGGAGGAAAGTGTTCGTGTTGGTGGTGTTGCTAGTAGGCTAGATTTGTTAAAAATTGTGATTTATTTTTTAAATGTTTACATAATATTTAATAAGAAATCCATACCTTGATTGATAACAACATTGTCTTCACGCAAAACTAGGCTCCTACATGATAATATGAGGACCCTCTTACATTCTTAAAATCCAGGTCCTACAAGCGGTCTCCACTACTCCTATTTGTTCTCCTCTAGATACTAGACCTTGTGAAGATCCCTCACGATGGATGGTTGGCCTAAGAAAAGAGGCCAAGCTATCCAAAGTTGCTTGTAGCTTCTTGATCATTGATGTGGCATATTGAGCCATATCCTCCTTGACTATATTTGACATGCTTGATAAAGATCAATAAGCTTGGCTTCACATGCTCAGACATGGCTAATTATGAAGCAAGTAAGAAATTCATTAGTAAACAACCAACCAATATCTACATACAAGTCTAGCTTAGATATTGATTGATCCTTTGTGCATTATGTACAAGTTGATCATAAGAAACAACTCGAGTACTAGTAGGGAGGGCAATAGTAAACTCTATAATGAAATGCTAGAAGACATGTCAACTTTACCAAAAGAAGTTTATCTATATAAATGATCAAGATGTGTAGTCCTCACACCTAGAAAAAATCTCTCTATTGTGAATCTTATTCCCTATTAGACTTTCAAAATGAAATCCCATAGCCCAACCAATTGCATAGGGCTTTGTTTATGTGGATCAATGAAAGAGGATCCTTTGAAAGGATACATTTTCTATGATTTACTAGATTCTTCTTTCATTAGTCAAGAGGAGAATGGATTTGTAGCAACTAGCTTAGAAGAGGCATATGCTAGGCACACTCAAAGATTTAAGAAACCCAGTGATGAACAAGACACATTGAGAGCCAAAGACAAAGAAAATAAGAAGCAGAGAGTACATTTATTCTCACTAACTAATTTGGAATCCATGTAGGAGAATGTCATACCCTTGGATGCATGCTAGAGAATAACATATTATTGAATGCAGGTGGAAAAATGTCATACTTTTGCATGTGTGCAAAACTAGTTATATTGAGGACCACATATACTCTCTTGTTCTCTCGCTCTCTTGCTGTTTGGATCTCTTACTCTGTCACCCATTCTCTCTCTCTCTCTCTCTCTCTCTCTCTCTCTCTCTCTCTCTCTCTCTCTCTCTCTCTCTCTCTCTCTCTCTCTCTCTCTCTCTCTCTCTCTCTCTCTCTCTCTCTCTCTCTCTCTCTCTCTCTGTGTGTGTGTGTGTGTGTGTGTGTGTGTGTGTGTGTGTGTGTGTGTGTGTGTGTGTGTGTGTGTGTGTGTGTGTGTGTGTGTGTGTGTGTGTGTGTGTGTGTGTGTTTGCCTCTGCCTCTGTGCGTGCGTGCGTGCGTGCGTGCATGTGCGTGTGCGTGTGCGTGTGCGTGTGCGTGTGCGCGCGCGCGCGCGCGCGGGTGTGTGTGTGTGTGTGTGTGTGTGTGTGTGTGTGTGTGTGTGTGTGTGTGTGTGTGTGTGTGTGTGTGTGTGTGTGTGTGTGTGTGTGTGTGTGTGTGTGTGTGTGTGTGTGTGTGTGTGTGTGTGTGTGTGTGTGTGTGTGTGTGTGTGTGTAAAGATGTGCAAGTTATCGTAGTTTTTGAAATGAGCTACTACAAATCCATTCTCATCCTGAATGATGAAATTAGATTATTACAAAGCATACAAAAGGTGTCCTTCTAAAGGCTCCTCTTTCATTGATTGATGTGCAAAAAGACAACTTATCAATTAACAATTAGATAGTTGATTAGGGTTAAGATGTTTTTTTGAAGGACCTAATGGGAAAAAGAAAGAGAACCTCAATAGAGGTTGGATTGATAGGTTCTTTCAATGTGGAAACTCTTGAAAGTTTTCCTCAACTACTATGGATAAGAAAATTAACAAGCCAAGGGCCCAAGTCTTGCCATAGTTGTGGATAGCTGTTCGACTTTGCATAAGGAAGCCTTAACAACTCTAAAGGCCTTTGGTAGGAAAGATGGATTTTATAAGATCTTTTATAAAGCTCTTAAGAAGGTTTAAGGTTTTGCATGCCTTGAAAGTTTCCCACTATCACACTTTTTCTTTCTTCTATATATTTCTATTAATAATATAATTATGCTATATTGTAAGAAAATCCCTCCACTACAAGTCACATAGCTAGAATATGGTACGTACTTTAATTTGATTTCTTAGCGGTCATACACAAGGAAAAGAAATAGTTTTATGTTGACCATATGGCTTGCATCACCATCGAAGAGGAAGTAATTGGGACTAATGATAATCTCCTAATGCCCATCAATTCAATACATAGCAAAAATCTCAACTATTAAAGGCATAACTTACACCTCATTGTTGGCAAGATGACATCATTCATATACTAGAAAATGGACCACTAGAAACACCCATCGACAAGGCATCTCTCACCCACCTTCTAATTAAGACATCACCCTATCAAACAATTGCTGGTCAACTCTATCAATTAGGACAGGATGAAGTCTTCTTTGTGGATGTGTTTGTGACCATGAAATCAAGGGTAAATTGTAAGAAGCACATGGAGGAATTGTAAGGGGACACAATCCTACTGTCAAGAGCATAATTGGTGGGAGACATAGCCAAAGTAAAAATTTAGTTGATCGGTGGTAGATAGATACATGTGGTTATGCTCATACTTTTTATTGACTTGTTGGAGTGGCCTACGCTAGTGGGCATATCCATAACCATTCTTGCATATTTTGAATGCGTAAAGCCCAGTTCCTTCCATGTTCATGAGACCATCACAAGTCTTTCAATGATAATTGCTATTCTTATTTAGGTCATTAATGATTATTGCAAACTATCAAAATGACCTAATAAAACTAGCATGTAGGTATGTCAACTTACTCATAGGCATATTTGGTCCATTCTTATATGCAACCATTATGTTACATCCTAGTAGATTATGTTACAACCATTCTCTCTCTCTCTCTCTCTCTCTCTCTCTCTCTCTCTCTCTCTCTCTCTCTCTCTCTCTCTCTCTCTCTCTCTCTCTCTCTCTCTCTCTCTCTCTCTCTCTCTCTCTCTCTCTCTCTCTCTCTCTCTCTCTCTCTCTCTCTCTCTCTCTCTCTCTCTCTCTCTCTCTCTCTCTCTCTCTCTCCATCATGATAGGAATACCTAGTCACTAGTGTTAATAGGAACAAATCATATCTATTAGTTATCATAATGATCAATTAAATCCATGGGTGCTCCTTCAAGATAGGTAGATTGACACATCACCATAGGTTTGTTGACTAACCATGTCAAACAGTAAATTGGTTTATAAAGAAGCTAGAGTGATTACATGAGAATGAAATTCTTAAGGTAGCCTCTTTGTGTGTGTAAAGAATCATTGTGCAAATTTTAAATAATTGACTAATTTTTCAATAATTCTATAGGTTCATTTTTTTAACTAAAAAGTGCAAACATACACATGTATATATGAATGTATGTATGTATGTATGTATGTATGTATGTATGTATGTATGTATGTATGTATGTATCTATCTATCTATCTATCTATCTATCTCAATCTCAATCTCCCTCCCTCCCTCCCTCCCTCTCTCTATTTCACGCACATGCACACGCACACGCACATGCACATGCACATGCACACTCACTCACTCACTCACTCACTCACTCACTCATGGTGAGTGCCAAGATGAAGTCTAGCATGGGAAGAAAAACTTTTTTTTGCGTCCTTTAATCAAAACCTAAATATCATATCTCAATTGATAAAAATTTTATATGAAAATTTACTTTTTGTCTTTTAAGTGATGGCTATTTCTATCTTTAATGACTTTGAAATTTGAAATTTTAATGTAATTGCATAAGCTATTTCGTATGTCACTTAAATGACACCCATATAATTTTTTGTGAGTCTTTGCTGTGTAATGTGTTATATGCGCTTGTATATGTTACATCCTAGTAGATTATGTTACAACCATTCTCTCTCTCTCTCTCTCTCTCTCTCTCTCTCTCTCTCTCTCTCTCTCTCTCTCTCTCTCTCTCTCTCTCTCTCTCTCTCTCTCTCTCTCTCTCTCTCTCTCTCTCTCTCTCTCTCTCTCTCTCTCTCTCTCTCTCTCTCTCTCTCTCTCTCTCTCTCTCTCTCTCTCTCTCCATCATGATAGGAATACCTAGTCACTAGTGTTAATAGGAACAAATCATATCTATTAGCTATCATAATGATCAATTAAATCCATGGGTGCTCCTTCAAGATAGGTAGATTGACACATCACCATAGGTTTGTTGACTAACCATGTCAAACAGTAAATTGGTTTATAAAGAAGCTAGAGTGATTACATGAGAATGAAATTCTTAAGGTAGCCTCTTTGTGTGTGTAAAGAATCATTGTGCAAATTTTAAATAATTGACTAATTTTTCAATAATTCTATAGGTTCATTTTTTTAACTGAAAAGTGCAAACATACACATGTATATATGAATGTATGTATGTATGTATGTATCTATCTATCTATCTATCTATCTATCTATCTATCTATCTATCTATCTATCTATCTATCTATCTCAATCTCAATCTCCCTCCCTCCCTCCCTCCCTCTCTCTATTTCACGCACACGCACACGCACACGCACACGCACATGCACACTCACTCACTCATTCACTCACTCACTCACTCACTCACTCACTCACTCACTCACTCACTCATGGTGAGTGCCAAGATGAAGTCTAGCATGGGAAGAAAAACTTTTTTTTGTGTCCTTTAATCAAAACCTAAATATCATATCTCAATTGATAAAAATTTTATATGAAAATTTACTTTTTGTCTTTTAAGTGATGGCTATTTCTATCTTTAATGACTTTGAAATTTGAAATTTTAATGTAATTGCATAAGCTATTTCGTATGTCACTTAAATGACACCCATATAATTTTTTGTGAGTCTTTGCCGTGCAATGTGTTATATGCGCTTGTAGTCTTGATTAGCTATTAAAAAAGAACACACTCTTCTTAGCCTACTAGTTTTAAGTAATTTCTTTATTTCAACATTTAAAACTCTCTCCTCTAATTAGTGTGTATGTGACAATCATTTTGCTTGTTTTGATACATTATGGGCAATAGGGCCTAGTTCAATAAACAATATCAATGTGTATCTACAACTCCCTTCTATGCGTGATGAAGAGAATACTTCCAATGAGCCTCTTTGACATTAAAATTGATGTACTAGTTCACCTTTTTGAGGAGATAGAGCTATTTGGTATTGTTAGAACATTGATTAGATTGAAAGAGAAATGATAGAGACTAGAGAAGCAAGATTGAGGGCTCAATAGTTGCATCTTCTTTTTCATTCTACATTCTTCATTCTCTGATTCTCATAAACACATTATTGTGATACCAAAAGAGGATAGGTATCTTGTGTTGACTTTTCCTTAAATTACTTCACACTCTCCTCCTCTTTTGTTATTCCACATACATGCATATAGTAAAATAATAGAGTCGTAGAAATATGTCAACACTCCCCCTCAAGCTCAGTACAAGCTTGCACATGAAGAACACCCAAAGTAGTTCTGAAGTAGTAGAACCTATTTTTATAACCAATGCCTTGGTGAAGATATCTACCACTTGGACATTTGAGTTGATGTGAACCAAGTCTAATTTTCTCATTCTAATGCCTTCTCTTTGATGACTTTGAAAGTTTCAAGCTAACTTGAAATGAAGTAAACATTGGCTTGTAATCAACCATACCAAAAGCTTTAAGTAGCTCACCACTATACTTTCTTTGAGAGATGAAAATATTGTTTGATTCTTGCCTAACTTTAATTGTTAAACAAAAGTCAATATGTCCAATATCTTTCATCTCCAACCTACTATACAAAGCCAACCTTTTTTTAGAAATCTTCTCTAGCCCATGTAGTGCCTTTGGAAGTTCACAAAATTTGTCTTCAACACTTGGAACTTAAAAACTAGGTGGTTGTTTCACTTATGTTTTCTCATTGAGAAATCCGTTCAAGAAGGTTGATTTGACATCTATTTGCTTCATCATCCATCTACATGATGTGGCAAGAGCTAGAATGGTACAAGTAATAGTCAATCTAGTTGTAGGAGCAAAAGTATACTTGTAGTCAAAACCTTTTATTTGTGCAAATCCCTTTGTGACTAGTTGTGCCTTGTACTTATTTGATAAGCCATTGGCCTTGTACTTAGCTTTATAGATCCACTTTTGGTACTAGTCACCTTTCAACTCTTTTGATGATGTAGAGGGTCCCAAGTGTGATACCCATAACAGAATAGTATTCCACATGCATATCTTCCTATTACTTTGGATCCTCCAAACCCTCTTAAGGCCCACAACCCTTAAACTTTCTCCACCTCTACCATAAGTTGACTAAATGATCTCAAGCCCTACTTGTTGTGTCCTCTATCATCTTGGCTTGGTGTGAAAGATATTGAGCTTTTTCAAGCATGGATATATCCTTGCCACCCAAGAGCTAAGTCATCCACTCAAGAAATGGCTTCCATTTGTCAAGATCCTCAAGCTCATTATTCTTGACATGTTGAAGATCTGTATATCTCCTAAGCACAATAGAGGTGAGTTAACATGCATCTTGTAGTTGTGATAGATGAGAGTAGGGATTTCCTAAGTGTCTAAAGAAGGGCCTTTATCCTTCATTGACTTGGTTGCTCAACAAACAACACAATGCAAGTTATGATTATCTTCTTTTTAGTAGGACTATAAAGGCAATAACCATTTTATTGCCCACATTATAACTAAGGAAAATACATTTTGGGCACTTTACATCCCACTTGACTCTTGAAATGTACAACCACTTCCAAAATTTTTGAAATGTGAAATTGAAGGTTTCTTACTAAGAGAGATGAACAAAGGAGCTCAGGGGTGCACCTATAAGAAATCATAAAAATGATATTTTGGGATACACATACACAAGACAATCACTTCCAAAAATTTTGAAATGTGAAATTGAAGGTTTCATAGCTTTGGTATGGTTGTGATTTAGGATATATATAATAGTGTTTACTACTCTAGTCCAAAATATATCCCCAAAATATATCCAAAATATTCTTCCATGTGAGCATGCTCCTTGTAATCTCCACTACCACATTATTCGTGCAATTTACTATGCCATTTTATTGAGATATATGTCCCTTAGAGAGTTGACACTTGATCCCATGATCATTACAATATTTTGCAAATCCATTTGAGGTGAATTCACCCCTTCTATTTGATTAAAGTTTCTTTAGCTTCTGTAACGTGTCCACCTGTTCACTTGCAGGACACGCTTTAGCAGCCCATCAGGAAGAGAGTCCAGAAAGCGCTGCCCGACACTCCCACGGAATGTCACGGGGTTTGCGATCTAGGTTTTCCTGAAGTCTGCCCCCACGAAGCGGAAGCATTCCAGCGGTTCCCACTAAGGACCGACTTGAATCATGTTTTCCTAGTGGTCAAATTTCTAGAATTGCAGCTAGCGCCGAACCCCAGGCGAACTACTTTACGCAAAAACGTCAGGGTCGAAGCAGATTCATGCTGCACTTGGTTCAAGGAGAATGGAAAACGAGAGGGATGCAAAGCTCGACCTCTCTGCCCATAAGGCATAGTCCCATTCCGTTCCCCTAAAACAGCATAAATCGAGTTTCTAGTTTCCTAGATTCTAGGTCATCGTTCCTTACTATCAATTCCATTGAGAAAAGTTCTCGGCCAACCGAGACCACCCATTCGTAGGATGGACCCATGGCCATATCCACCGCACTTTCCTCAGGGTTGCTTTAGTTATCTAATTACCTATCACATTTAGTTTGACATGCAAAAACAGCTTCCTTAATTAGCCAATTATTCACCAGTTCCTTCATGTAATCTTAGCACTGACATAGAAAAACAATGTCAAACAAGTTCCTTTACAATAATTGATCTTATTTATCTTTGTAATACATCATATAATCCAGCCCGTAAGCTAATCCATAATCCGCCCGAAGGCAATCCAGCAATCCTCAGGGATTACTAATCCAAGTTTCCGCCCGTAGACTAGTATGCGGGCCTCGAGATTCAATCCCGAGTCATGTCGGCCTATTGTGCAAGACCCGAAAGGAAAGAGATTTACGGCCAGAGCCCCCCCTGGCACCCAAGTGTCCTCCTGCTCCAAGTAGCGCCCACGGAGAGACCTCTCGTGGTAGGTTCGGTCCACGTTCCCGGCACGGCTAACAACCCCCTTGGATAGGGTTAGATAGACAGTCGGGGGTAACTGATGATGCCTCTCCCTTCAGGCCTTTAACCTGCAGCATTAATTATTTTTCCATCTTTAGTTCTTTGAGCAAAGCAATACAAATAATGCTCCTAAATTACACAAACACAATCCATCCTTAGTGGTCGTTTGTTTGGCCAACTGCTAAGGTGTGAATCCATCTCTCCGAATGCATCCAGCATTCAATCCGGGAATGGTTGTGACTTGGCAAGATCCCTCCAGGGTTTTGTTACTTGTTTTACCCTTTTATCCTTGGGTTAGGGTTTATACCCTATTAACCCAAATTAACCAACACCTTAGGTTTCTTAAATTAAGACAGTAATTCCTGGGCAACTTCGTCGCCCCATCTTGATTGATCCTTTGCTTGCTAGGCAATACATAACTTCCCCTAACTTGGCAAATTAGCCCAAGAAGGGTGATGCAGCAGGATGACTACTCATCCTCTTGCAAGTTAGACTTGCACTAGAACTTGCCAGCCTTGTTCTAAGGAGTGGCAACTCTACTTTGTGATTTAACACAAAACCATGTGACGTTGCAACTTGTTGCACAAGTATCACACCTAACTCGTGGGATCATTTCTCCCATCAAATGGTGTTTCTTGGTCAAGAAATATATTTGGTCAAGATGTAGGGTTTGGGAGTCCTCTTGACCCAACCCAATCCCTAACCTTACTAGGCCAATAACGTTTGGCCCTAGGGTTTCTAAACTCAACGGAAGTCTAGTATTTGACCAAATGATCCTTAGGGTAAAACCCTAGATCGTTATTGTATGGGCGTCCAATTAACTCAATCATTCCGTGAATGTGGGTAGGATCCTTGGGTTCGAAAGTCTTGACTTTGAGTCCCAAGTGCGATACTAGGCAGAATTTTTAACGTACTAAATCCTACCTAGCACTTTGAAGTGTTCGTCGTACCAACTAGTTATGCTTTTATGAATCCCTTGAGGGTTATCCCCTTACAAGTGATCTACCTAAAACGATCTAATTGTCTTGCGACAAGAGTGATCTTTGCTTAGAAGAGATGCAAATACTTTTCCTAAGAGATGCAAATAAATAAATTCAAGATGCAACATTCCATGCAAGTATGCGAATCGTAGACTTTTACTTCTATGCAACTATAAGGTTTGCAATGACCATTTCTTTTCCTTGCTAAAGGCATGATGATTGACAATTTGGGGGAATAACTTGCATAAAACCTACATAGATTTACATCGAGCTATGCCTACAAACCTTCGTTTTATGCAATTGAATTTCAGGCTTTAATATGACATGCAACCTTTTCTATCGATAAATGAAATTCATGCATGATGAATGTCATAAGACTAATGTTGACTTAATCCGTTCTACGGTAATTAATCCGACTTAAAATGCATGCATCCTTGCATGTAACAGGCAAGTTTATGGTTTCATTTCTATGCAATGCAACTACTTGGACAACATCCAATGGACGACAACGATTATCTCATACGAATCCACAAGTAGAAAGTTACTACCTAAATGCCTTATGCGCTTTTCTTTTCCGCGGCCAATCAAGGATGCATTTAAACAATTTCATCTTTTTTAAACCTAAACAATATGCGCTTAGGATTTGCAGCTTGGAAATGCAAGCAAACCCAAATGCACGACATGCACTAACTCTTGTAAATCGTCCAAGGAGAAAAATTCCCAAATGTATTTTAACTTTACTACGTGAATTAGAGACATGTGTAGATTCTTCCCATGAAAATTAAACGTGTCTATTACATTCCTTTAATGTGGAATTATTTGTTTAAGAACCTGGGCATGAGGACTCGTAGGGATATCCATGCGTAAACTTGGGTTGGAGACTTTCGCGCATGCGCCTTGCATCTTTTGTTTTGGGGCCATTTATGCAACGTATTTTTTTGTTGCAACAACTTCCCTTAGGTTACTCGCGTGTCCTAAAGACTCACAATCCGCAATCTTCCTCTCCTGTGCAGGATCAAGGGCCTTGGAGGCTTGGATTTTAATTCCCGGGGAGGCATGCGTGTACAAGGCTTATGAAAGCCTTGTTAAAAGCTTCTAAAGAAGCTTCCAAGAAGCTTCTGCTTCTCAGCAGAATGACGTGGAGGGGAAATGATTGGGGAGGAGGAGATTGATGACGAGCAAGAGTACGATGATTATGATGGTGAAGGGAAGGCGACATGGCAGCAGCGGCACTCCACGACAGCAGGGTGGCATTCTAGTGATGGCGGACGGCACGAGCACAACACAGCAGCCTTCGTCTCCTCCTTTCTTTCCCACATGCTCCAAGGGGGTGGGGGTCATATAGGCTAAGGGGGGGGAGAGGTAGCCACACACGTGTCTTGTGTGCATGCCTCCCCCCTCATGCTTCCCCACACCACTTAGCTTCTCACCCTCTCACACTTCTCTCCCCTGCCATGCATCGACTGAGGGGAGGGGGTAAATAATAAAAAAAATTGCCTTAATTTTTAACCATTATCCCTTTTTCCCTCTAGAAGAGGTGTTCTCATGTGGCTTGCGGGTTTTGAGACTTGGCCTTATTTGCACAACATGATAGGGGTTTATTAACGTGCGTGTAGGGTAGGGACTTTGGCAGTAACATTATTCTGCTGCGGGAGATTATTTTAAGCTGCTTTTGCACGGGCATGTAGTGGTTAAAATTCATTAATATTTCGTGCGGAAATATTACAGCTTCTTACATGATTCCTTTTCAACCAAATCTTGTATTAATTAAATTGTATGAATACTTTTTCTATTTTTTAAAAGTGATATACCCATTTTCTCCTATCGTAGTCATTGATAAGCATAAGGAAGTAATGGAAACTGCCTAAGAGTTGTCCTCTTCATCTTTCTAGAAAGATCCATGTGTAAATTTTTGGAGGAGCTTGTGCTCTACTTGCATGTTGTCAAAAGGGCTATCAATGTTGATTGCCTATCAAACACGCCCACATGCATATGGCAAATCTATTAGTGGAGGTAAATCTGCAATCAAACTAGACTTAAATATTTCTTTCAAAATAGGGATACTCAAATGACCAAACCTCTAATGCAAAATATTGCTTGTGATTATTTTAGCTTCTGCCATGTAAGCTATGAATTGATTTATGACAACTACACCTCAACAATTGTGATTTTTTAAACTATTCTTATCAAATTGGACCTTGTGTAAATAGAAAAGAGGAGAGAGAGGTGACGTAAGTAAGAGTATGCACACAAAATGGAGACTTGAGTAGAGAGAGAAGTAGGGTTAAAATATTCTTCTTATTTCATCTTTTGCACAAAAAGAAAGTCTATAACATGATAAAATACTAACATGAAAGTACTAAAACATACGTATATGTAGTCACTGTGTGAACCTACTAAGAATAGATGAGGTGGCACAATGAATAGGCCATAACCAAGAGTGAACTACGTGGCTGTAGTCCAACTGTAGAATCATTAGCATATCCTTCATATTGATCATGTGATGCACTAGTTGATTAAAGTCTAACAACATCACTAAGGCATGTAGTGGATTCTAGGTTATGTGAAGCTCAATATCTCAACATTCCCCCTTGAGCTCAATATGAGCTCATGTACTCCAAGCATAGTCTTAAAGAGGAAGATCTTCTCAACTCTTAAGGCCTTAGTAAAAATATTTGCAATTTGATCCTCTATAAGTACCAACATAAACCGAATCAATGTTATTTGCTAGGATCCACTCTCGAATGAAATGGTAATTGACCAACTCTAAATCACCAAGTAGCTTGCATAGCCAAGCTACCTCACATGCTACAACTGTAGCACCCTTTTACTCTACCTCAGTACTAGAGAATGGAGCTATAGGCTATTTCTTGCTATTCCAAGTAACAACACTACTCTAAAAGAAAAAAAGAAAACTTGTTGTAGACCTCTTGCTTGAAACATTATCATCCTAATGTGCATTTGTGTAGCATTTAAGTCCAATGGAACACTTGCAGCATAGGATAAGACATAGTCAACTATAGACTTAACATAGTGTAAAATGCATCAAACTGCATCCAAATGTGGTTTCCATGGAAGCTACATGAACTGACTCTCCAAACTGTGTAGTTTAGGTCTAGTTTAGTGATTTTTAAATAAATAGGGCCACTCACAATCTTTCTATACATAGTCCCATCCTCAATCACACCACCGTCATGTGCACTAAGCTTAGAATTGACATCAAGAGGTTGGCTTACAATTAGGCATACCATAGACTTTTAATATATCCAAAGCGTATTAACTATGTGTCCACTATGCAACAACCATATACCATTTGGAGTCTCAATTATCTCTATATCATGAAAACAGTGCAGCTCATCCAAACCCTTGATTTTAAACTTAACTTTGAGAAGACTCTTCACACATTTGATCTCTATCTCATAGTCACCCATAATAATCAATCCAATGATAACAAGATATTTCTATCATGTCATACCTTGAATGCTTGATTTAGCCTATACGGTCTTACAAACTACACATACATAATCAAGATAAGTAACATCCACATATGTAGCTCCATGTAAACTTCTTATTGCAACTCCCCATGCAAAAAAGTATTTTTATATCCATTTGATGTATGATCCAACCCTTTGACACAACCATTGGAGTATATCTCTTCTTATAATCAATACTATGAGTCTGCACATATTCTTTAGCAACCAACCTTGCCTTATAGTGCTTACTAGGTTCATAAAACTTATGCTTCACTTTATAAATCCATTTGCAGCCAACAACTTTCTTGCCTTTAGGTAAATACACTAAATTTCATATGTCATTTTCCTTAAGTGCTATCATTTCTTCATCCATAGTATGATCCCAATGCCCATTACCCACTACATCCTCAAATTTAATGGGCTCTATATCCTACAAAACACTAGCAATGTATGCATAGTGAGATGAGCTATATATATATATCATATGTCAATCACTACATTGGCTTTTTCACTCTAGTTGACTTGCATGGATGGTAATAGCTACCAAGTGCCTTAGCATTCTCTTATGCTTTCCTTGCATGAAGAATCTTAATAGATGGAATCCCAAACTCTTCATCCAAGCTTTTCTTCTTAGAGCCATGTGAATCCACATTAGCATGAGAGAAACCTAATTATACATAAGTAATAATAAGTGAGCTCCTAATCTTCTCCTTGCCTTTCCTTGACATCTATGTGATCCACTTGGTAGATTGAAATGTGGCCATAATCTACTGTCAATAGACCCATGACTAGGAGACTCTTGTGGCCCACTCAATGTCTATGATTGCTAACCTAATTTTTGCATAGTCGCACTCTCTTACACATCATTTGAACTATATCCCTACACATTACTATACTACCTAGTTGCTAATTTCATCAAAGATAACACCAATGCTTGAGCTACATCTTTAATATACACATTTTTTTGTTTAGCAACTCCATTTTGCTACAAAGCGTATCTACATGTAAATTACCCTTGAATACAATTTTTTTACAAAATAGTACAAAATTCATTTAAGATGGCATCCACCCTTAGGTAGTTAATATGCAACCCTGTCTCCTTCTCTATCAAAGATTTCGATCTTTTAAAGTGAGTGGACAATTTACTTTTCTCATGCTATTAGGGTATTTATTGTGTATGGCTAAAAGCTACTATGACTTAGGTAAGAAGAATTTGTAGCACAAAGAAAAGAAAAAAGTAGAAAGAAAGAAGCAATAGAGATCCAAGAGATTGATAAATCCCAACCATAGATTATATTTATCGTTGTGTAAGAGCTTGAGCTTAGTCCTTGTATAACATATACATCCATATAAAGACCATAAAATTGAGCCAATGGCTTAGTAAAAGCTTGATGTGATTCAGTTTGTATGATTTACTATTTGCTATTATACATGAGATTAAACATTAGATGATATGTATGAGGCTTAAATATGCATTAGAATAATCCCAATGAGATCCCAACCCACATATATGCATTAAACATCAAATGATATGTATGAGGCTTAAATATGCATTAGAATAATCCCAACGAGACACCAACCCACATATATCAATAATACCTTATTTTGGAGCTTCCAAAGACCCTTCTTTCAAACAAAAAATATCATCTTTTGATCTACTATAGTAGGAGATTAAGAAAACCACAAAACAATTAGCATAATCCCTCTATTTTGGATAGAGAGCAATAATCTCCCCATAGATTCAAGGTAGATCATATTATTTTTCTCATCATTAGTAGTAAACAACTTGTTTAACCTGTTTAGAATACTCCACTATAGTCTAAGATATCCTAGATCAATCGTTTCATGCATACAAAAAGCTCCAATATGTTTATCTAAATCCTCTTCTATATCTGTAGGATTTTGGTCAATTGAGATCTTGATAAGGTCAAATAGACTTATCCTCAATGATCGTTCTGATGAAGTTGTAACACACCTGAAAGTTTTTTCTTGATTCTAGCAAACATCATGCTTTTTTTCTTACTATTGATTGGTCTAGAGTGATAATCTTGGTATGTTTTCACACTCAATCTTTGTCTTCCAACTTGTCTAGGGTCATAGACAGACTTAAATAAAAAAAGGGGTGAGTTAGTTAACTTAGTGCATATTGATATATGTGGACCTATGCCTATAAAGTCTATAGGAGAGGCATTCTATTTTATCACATTAATTGACAATGCAACTAGGAAAGTGTGGCCTTTCACTAAGCTAAGAAAGATGAGACTTTGTCTTGTTTTAAAAAATTATTGGCACTTGCAAAATTTTAGTCTCACAAGAAACATAGTGTCTCGAAACCAATAATGGTGGAAAAAATATATTTCATGAGTTCAAGAACTTTTGTGAAACATGTGGGATAAAAAGAAAACTCATAGCACCTGGTAATCCTACCCAAAATGATGTTGTAGAGTGTATAAATAGGATGATAAATAAAATGATGTTACGTATGTTGTGCAATTCTTGTCTTACTCAAGGATTTTGGGTTGAGACTATGTCAATTGATATACGATTTGATATACAAGCTACCTATTGGATAGTGGCATTCATGAAGAGATGAAGAGTCTCTCTTATAATCACTTAAGATTTTTTGATTGTGTTGAGTATGTTGTGTAATATTAGTCTTAATCAAAGATTTTGGGTTGAGGTTATGGAAACTACTTATCTATTTGATAAACAAGCTACCTAATACTACTTTGGATGGTAGCATTTGTGAAGAGGCATGGTCAAGAAGAAGCTCTCTTATGATCACTTAAGATTTTTTTATTATGAAGCTTATGAATATATGCCATAGGAATAGTGCAATGAGTTAGAACCAAAATCCACTTAGTGCATTTTTTTGGGCTATGGGCAGAGTGCCAAATGGTTTATCACCTTTGGGATCTAGAAGATAGAAAGATTATCCACAGACATAATGGGATTTTCTATGAGAAGAAGATGCATAGCATTCTCTTAAGGAAGTGGAAACAAGAAAGGCTACTTTCCAAGATGTAGCGCCACATATTATTTTAATACATAGGGAAAGTGCTAATGCACCAAATATAAATATAGAGGGCACAAATGATGCTTCAACCTAGGGGGTGCAACTTATAGAACATGTAGGATACCAAATGAGTACAAAATAAAAAATATTTTATTTTATAAAATTTACATAATTATATTTACAAAAATATTTTTTTAATTGCAAGTTGAAAAGGTTTTGTAAAGTAAAAGGGGTTATTTATGGCCTTATAGCATGTAAAGAAAGGGTATTTCTTAATATCTTTTGAGCACATGTTATATAGATCATTTCTTATAGGTGCAACCCCGAGTGCTTCAATTAATGAGCAAGAATTAGAAAGATTTATTGAGAAATAGGTTGAAAGCTGTGTGGTGCCTCATAAAGAAAGAGTGGAGACTCAAATTCCCACTTTAAGTCAGTCCATTATGCTACACTTGTATACTCATATCTCTCATTCCCCTAAGAGATTTCAACTTAGAGTTGATTATGTGACATTGATAGATTGTGAGGAGCCATGTTGTTATATAAAGAGGCCATGACTTGTGATGATATGCTTAAGTGGGACCTAGCAATGTTGTCTAAAATGAATTCTATTATGAAGAATCAAACTTGGGAGTTGGTTCATTTGCTAAAAGGAAACAATGCTTTGCCATCCAAGTGGATCTATAAGTTGAAGATTATAAGTGATGCTAAACCAAAGCACAAGGCGAGGTTAGTAGCCAAATATTTTAAGTAAAAATGGTACGGACTTTGATTATATATTTTCACTTGTGGTGAAATTGACTACCCTTTGCACTATGCATGACTTGGAGACTAAGGATGATATGGACATGATATAATTGGATGTCAAGATAACAAATTTTACACATTGATTCACTTCATGATGAGATCTATATGCATAAGCTAGAGGGTTTTATGGAATATAGCAAAGAAATGCTTGTCTGCAAGCTAAAAAGGAGTTTCCATGGATTAAAGTAAGCCCCATGGAAACGATACAATAAGTTTGATACCTTTATGAAATCTCATGGCTACAAGAGAAGTGAGATGGACCACTAGTTATATACTAGAAAGGCTAAAGATGGCAGCTTGATAACATTGATCCTTTATGTAGATGGTATGTTGATAGCTAGGAAAAACAAGTATGACATTGATGTTCTAAAGAAAAGGTTACTGGAAACCTTTGAAATGAAGGATTTCGAATATGCAAATCACATTTTTGGTATGCAGATAATCAAGGAGGATAGAACAAAGAGATTGCTCTATTTGTCCAAAACAGATTGTGCCAACAAAGTATTACAATGTTTCAAATATGGAGGGTGGGGGAAGGCAACTACTCCATTTCCTCCATATGTGAAACTTGGTACTAACGATTATCCCAAATCTAATGAGGAGAATGTTGAAATGGCCAAGGTTCCATATTCATCACATATGGATAGTCTCATACATACTACCATTGCCACTTGCTTAGATATTACATTTGCATTCTAGGGGTAATGAACAACTATTACAAATCAAAACTAAAAAAGAAGCACTTGGAAGTAGTGAAAGAGACATGTATAAGCTTTGGGAGAAGTATTACTGGTATACTTGGAAACAAAGATGCATACTATGCAAGGAATGTTGACAACAGACGTCAACATACCACATGATATATTTTTACCTTGTACTAGTGGTGTACTTGAAAACACATATACAAACTATGCAAAGAATGTTCATATAAAAAATTCAACCACAAGATATATTTTTACTTGTATGGTCATACAATCTCCTAGATCTCAAGCTTGCTGAAATGCATGATATTATCTACCATTGAAGTGAATATACTATCACAAAGGTGTGCAAAGAAGCTATATGGCTGTAGAGGCAAGCACAAGCTCTCTGCCAAGACCCACGGACTGCTTATTGTTTCAAGCATTTCAAGCAAGCACTAATGGCTATCTCTCACATAGTCGACGCGATATCCATCCCTACAAGTGTAATGAGCTTACCTTGATGCCCGATCAAGTTTCCTCCTCTCCCGAGCACTCTAGTAGCTCCATGATCCAAGTGCAAGCTTCAAGCAAGCTCCACGCTCCAAGCTCCATTGCCACAAACAAGAGAAGAGAAGACAAGAGAAGAGAAGACAAGAGAATAGAGGAGAGGAGAGGAGAAGATGGAGAGCTTCTCCACCACGGTCCCTCACCCTCACACACTCACTCCCTCACACTCTCACACTCCCTCTCTCAAGCACAAGCTCAAGCAAGCAAGAACAAGAAGAAAAAGAAGAAGAAGAGAAGAGCTACTTTTGGCCACACAAAAGAATGAGCTTCTCATTCACTTTTCAACTTTATATATACAAAACCCTAAATCCCTTTTGGGCGATCATCCCCTTGTCTCCTTTTTACACTAGGCCGTTTTTCCCATTGTCATCCTATCTTCCTAGCTTCCTTCCTACCGCCCATCTACTTTTACAATTTGCACGGGTGAGAGCTCGAGTGAGATCCTGATGCTCTTAAAATAAATCATGGTGCGCCTTGCGCTCTTTTAAAAAAGTATTGACTCACGCTTTTTGTTGTGTGCCTTTCTCCTTTTAGGACCTTCTAGCACTTCTTGTGTTTCCATATTTTTCTTGGTGCGCCTTCGTTTTCTATTCTATTTTTTCCTTAGCCCTGTCTTCTACTTTAGATTTTCTAGATTTTCCACCTTGTTCGTCTGGGGGTTAACATTACCCCCTCCTAGACGAGTGCCAGTCCCATGGCACTCACCATCGTAGGTAGCAGGCTTTGGCATGCATCGAAGACGTGGGTGGAAGGTACTACTATGATTTGCCATGGAGGAGTTTTGGTGGTGGTGCGGATGAAGGTCATTTCTGGAAGTTTGTTGGCCTGATTGGCTGGTGATAGGGTTGTTGTAGTTGGTGATAGGTTGTTCTTTGTTGGGCATTGTACTCTTTGCTAGCATAGGTGTTGGTGTTCTGGGGATTCTGTGCATGATAGGCTTGCATGATGATAAAGGACAAGAGTTTAGAGTTGAGTGTTGATGAAGAACTGACGGTACTTTTGTTGGAGTCTTCAATACCTACAATTCAAAACCTCTCATATGGTCTCTCCCTAGGGGTTAGTGCTAGTTTTCTTATTGTGCAGAAGATAGAGTTGGATTAGTTTGGGAGATAGGTCAAGCCAAGAGTATTTTCCTGGACTTGAGGACCCAAACTGTGTATAGGTTGTGGTGCAGATATTATGTGAGTACACGTGCATACTTAGATATTATGTAGTTAGAAGACTGCTGGTCTGGTTCCTCATAGCAATGGGTGGATGAAGCAAGGGTTCGATAGGGTGGGAAAAATTTTCGATGTTGAGGAGAAGTACACTTGAAGGCTTTTTGAGATATCATTTGTGATTTTGACAACACGATGTAGCATCATTGAGCTCATTGATGCCTCAGTTTTGGTAGCTGGTGGCTACATGTAGTGGTGGAAGAGTACAATATACTTTCCATGGTCTTTCCATGCCTTGCTTACCACTGTTGATTGCAATGGTAGCAAGATGGAGTGCAAAAAAGAATTGTGCAAATGGTTCAAGGTAATAAGTGAAACCAAGCTCTCTAGGTATGTCGTGCCCTTGATGTTCCCTGAACAATTGTGGGGGATGTGTGAAGGGCTAGGGGACTAGAGAAAGCCAGCCAACCAAGGTCACTGGACGTACCTAATTTGAGGACCCCTAGGTGTTGTGTGCTATGATCGTGAGTGATTTTCTTTCTTTCTTTCTTTCTTTCTTTCTTTCTTTTAGTTTCTTTTATTTTATTTTATTTTATTTTCTTTTCTTTTTGTTTTCTCTTTTGTTGATTTCTCTCTTTTTCTTTTTTTCTTTTTTTTTCTTTTTTTTATGGATAAGATGAATACAGTCAATGCAATACATTGAGGCTATCAACCTTTCATTTGGACTACGAAATTTTGAGATCCAAAGGCTATGAAAAATGGATATTACAATGATGATCATGTTACTAGCCTCGATGCTAGAGAAATAGTATTGAGATGAAGAGATACATTTGAGATTTTGCAAAGCTCTTTGTAACTTGTGAGACATCGGAACAATCGAGGTAGTAATTGCAGTGAGTCGAATGTAGAGTCTGGCTAAGAAAGGGAGAGTAACCAATGACTATGCTTTGGACCGTGCTCAAATGCAATGTGTACTTTTTGAAGGGTTGATTTTCTCTTCTAGCGGGGCTTCCGTCATAGCTCTTTGTTTCTTGGTATTTCTGACACTTTCTCCATAATGGTTCTTGTGGGGTTGGTGATCTTGTGGTGACTTGGACATTGAATGCTTTTGTATAGAGACCTATGTCATCCTGCATTCACTTGGCAACTCGTGAGAGTACATACAAGTCATATGCTTCGACCATAATGAATAGGTGCAGCTAAAAAAGACATCACTTATTTTAATCCCACATTGTTAACTTCAATGCATATCACCTGTGCTTGATTATCATTGCTTGTGGATGTGTGCTAGCTTTGCATCTTTTAGTATTATTTATACACGGTCACAAAACACATTGTTTATTTATATATATGTTTATAAATCCATGTCACTTCGTGAGGATAAAAACCAATTGTAAAACTCAGGATTGTACGGGAGTGTGGTACATGCATCTAGTACTACTCGTGGCAGCTTACTCAATAACAATAAATATTTTGCAACATCGAGTAGCATGGTACCTTGCCCAAGTCTACTGGCAACATGTAGCTCCTCCTCAGTGAGAATTTTATCAATCAGAGAATTCTCTTAACTAGCTCCAACCAAGTCCATACCCCAAATGGCAGTTAGTACTCGAAAGGAAGTTGGCACCACATAGGTTGGGTCTCTTTGAGACCACCATTTGGCCAATCGCTCCTATGAGAGAGTGTCATAATTTGGACTCCAAGTTCACCCATTGTAGCGTGGTTTTCAAACCAACGTTTTTGAAATTGACTTTGACCCTCTGATTTTGCTTTAGTTGCTGTATCTCTAAGCGAATCAGTTGGCAAAGTGCTTCATTGAATGTCATAGTTATGCATATTTCGTTGGCCTCCTCATCAGGGATGAGTTGCATGCGTTCATGTAGGAGCTTGTCATAATGCTCATTAAGATATTCTTGCTCTTCCCAAGATAGCGAGTATGGCAAGTATTCCTCAAGATGTTCCCTAGGGAATGTGCCCATGTCTGCAAGGATGTAAGGACGTGCAAATAATTTGAGTTTAGCCTCCAACTTAGTCAAGCACTCTGTAACACTTCTATATTCTATGAAGGCTTACTCGATTGCTATCTCATGCAAGGTTCTGGGAGTTTCCCTAGGCTTTAGCATAGTTGGGGGCTTAGGCCTAGATGAGTAAGATTGGTCAATGCTAGGATTGCTTATATCCTCAGAGTTTTCATGTTTCTCCTGAGGCTTCGTTGTTATTGTGTGATGGTTCTCCTTGAATGTGACTGGTATAGTTTTGTCAACCTGTTGTGACAGTGTCCTATCCACTCTTGATTGGTCAATGTAAGTTTTGTTGTCGATGGATTGAGTGTTGCAAGCAACCGTTGATGGTAATGGTTGCTTTGGCTTATCAGAACACACGAATGTGCCTGAGGTTTCACCACTATTAGGAGAGATGGCAATGGGTTCATTCGTGGGTGGACTCGATGCTTTATTCTCCTCAGATTTTTAGCACTCTTAGTCTCAATCTTCTTGGTGTCTACAACAACTTGCAACTCCCGTTGTTTTCATTGTTTTATCCTCTTTTTCTTGGGCAATTGAGGTGTATCCTTTAAAGATTCTGGACCCTTAAACTAGGTCAGTCATCGTTGATGTGCTTGGCTGGGCCTTAGCCTTCTCTTTCTCTAATGTGTCCTCATGGGATGTGGCTGCGGCCTGTTGAACAGCCTCGCTAGGTTGTGAGGGTACAATCTCTTCTCTTCTTGGAGAGTCTAGCTCGTCAACTGATTCTCTTTCATTTAGTCCCTCATCCGTTTGCATTGGCAGTTGCTCTTGGCCGGTGGGTGTTTGCTCTAGACTCTTGTCCTTACCCATTGGAACATGCCTCCATTGCTTCTTATCAGTGCCGGTGTTGTATTTAGAGCTGTTTTTCTCTTGCTCGGGAGATTTGGGTGACTCTAATGTAGAACCAAGAGATAGTTTAGTATTCCTGTCATGTAAGCTTGGACAAAACCAGCTGAAGAAGTCAGGGTTGTATTCATGGGAAGCATGGAGATCTAGGATTGCAGGGTCTTGAGTGAGGCAAAAGACATATGCGCTAACATCAAGTACCATGCTCCCTACTCCTAGCCTACTAGCCACGCATAGATCTTCTTCTAGAAGCAGTTTATTTGTACAAGGGATGTTTTTGGACAGTGATAGAAAGCTGGACCTCATGGACCATTGCCAACACTCTTAATGAGGTTGGGGCAACGTACATGGGATCATGTATTGATGTCCAAAGGGCTTTCCTTTGCTCAGCAAGCGTCATTAGTTGCTGGCCAATTCTAGCTACCAAACTCTGGTTGGAGTACCATTTCTACACAAAGTTGCCTTGTCCTTTCCCTTTTTGTTTGATTGCTTCGAGATTTTCCTTGTTTGTCTCACATTGAGCAGTATGGAGTGAGGGTATCAAGCGCAACTCTCTAGCTGTGGCCCTTGGGATGTCCTTTATGACTTCTTTAGCAACAACCACATAGTGGGAGCAAACATGTTGTTGCTCTCCCAAATCAAGGGTTTGGCTATGAGCTTTGTGTGCTCTGGTGTTAGCCTTCCAATGTCCACATGGATGTACGCACGTGTGATGGTTGTTAGCTTGTGATCAAGCTTCATCAGGCACTTCATCTCTGGTTCATTGGGGGTTAGATGAGCCATCTCCTTGGCCAAATCTTCGAGAGATTTCTCCTCAAGCCTAGGCTTTAGGTACTTTGGAAGTGCTAGAGGTGTCAAGGATGTTGGTTGTGACACTCTTCCACAGGTGAATTTCTAAGGACACGTTCCGCAAGGGGCATTGTCATGGCCAAAGGTTGTGACAGCTGTGATTCCTAATTGGAAGTAGTAGCAGCTAGTTCAATGGATTGGCTACTATTGGTGGATTGCGGTGTTAAGTCCTTAGGCAGATCGTAGATTGGGATTGAGTAGCTACACTTGACGATTGTTGTTGTGCTTTGTGTGTCTGTTTAGGAAAAGAGGGTGTAGGAGATTTGGGACTCCTAGGTGAACTTGGCACTGGCCGAAAAATTGCTCGTGGCTATTAGACTATTCTGCCATTTGCTTTATTGAGCAATCAGCCTTACCATGAGCAGCATTGTGCCTGTGGTACTCATTAACCTCTTGGGAAGTTAAAGGCTCCTTGGTTGCTAGTGGTCTTTGTGCACACTCGATGGTTGTAGCTGACATTTGCTCATTAAACATGCTAGGCTAAGGATCTACTTTCAAATAGTAATGTTTAGTTTCTTGATTTCAATCGTGAGGGGTTGAGTCATTCCAATGTTGTTGACTCGAGACTTGGATTTTTGTTTAGATTTACTCTTGTGCTTCTTCGCTTTTGATACAGTATGGATTTCAACTGACAAAGGTGGTTTCGCAAGGGGTTTTGGTACCCAAATCCATCGGTTACCTATGTGATATCCTTGAGCACATAGCAACACCTTGGACATCCATCATGGCGTTGTGCTGGCTCTCCATCGATACCTTCGTCTGTAAGGCTTGGGCTTCTTTTGTGGTCTTCTAAGATATTTGTAAGTCCAAATCCTATCCTTGGCATTGTCTCTTGACCTTTTTGTTTCAAGCATGGCCTCGCTCACTGGTTCTCTCAGTTCAGTATGTGCTTGTATCAACTCTTTCAACAAGTACTTGAGCTCATTACTAGGTTTGTCTGGTATGTCAGAGTGTTCCTTGTCTTTCCCTCGAGGTTTGATGAGGTCACCCTTATTAAAGGTTGTGATTATCCTTACCCTCAGTAGTGTCAAGTGTATCCTCTATGCTATATAATCAGTCTCACCCTTTGTCTTAGGAGGGTTTCCTTTCCACAATTAGCACTATTTGGAGGAACATGGAATAGGATAGGCAAGCTTTTAGTTTCAATAGTTACAAGGATTTTGCACTTCCCTATAAGTGCTTGTGGTGGGTGTCCCCCGTAAGGACTAAGAGTTGCATTAGTCGGTGTGAGCTCTGGTTGGCCTAGTAGGGTCCATGCTTCTTGGGTCAAGATATTAAAATATGTTCCTTCATCAATGAGAGCATCGATACTATGCTCTCTTTTTGTGATAAGTTTGACCCTAAGATAAGCACGCAGTACTATGTCTTCATCTTTCAGGTCTTGGCTTGTAAATTCAAGCCTTCTAATACATTCCCTTGAGTCCCCAATTGCACAACTAGATGTGGATTCTCCACTAATGTCTTGGGTTGTCTGTGCAGTGCCATTCAAGGTGCATCTATCGTCAAGACTGTCATGTCTAGCCATCCTCACAGTAGCTTGATGTTGTTGCATTCTGTTTTGACTAGATGCAATATGGACACAACCTATACATATTTTTGTGGTATGGCATTTTTGCCCTTGTTGGCTAGATTTGCCCATTGAGGTTCTAAGGTCTCTGTTTGCAAGTATGGGCTTTTGGTTGCTATTTTGCAAGTGAGAATCTATGCTTGTGCAGAGCCCTTACTACACTAGGATCTAATTTGGAGGACCTATCACGGCGCGTGTTTTCTCTCCAGCCTACTTGGGGGAGGTGCAGAGGGGGCAGATCCCCCTCTACAGGGGTCCGAGGGGGACTTTCCCCCCTTGCCCACAAGGCAGTTACGCTAAACACCATGTGCGATTTGAAGGACCATTTGTAGCCAAGTTTTGAACCACTTGCTTTAGATTTCAGCCCAGTGATAAATCTATAATGTGCTTCTAGCTCTATATGGTCTCTGGATCTGTATTTTCTTATTTTGGTTTGTTGGTTCCATTTTAGGTGGTCCAACTTTCAGAGTCGGACAGAACGACTGAATTGGGTCCGATTTTGAAGAGTGGTCCGATTGGTAGTTGGGTCCGAATCCTATGGTTGGCTTGACTATAGAGTGATCTAATTGTTGTGTGCGTCCGACTGGATGGGCGGTCCGGTTGGAGAAGGTTTTTCGATTGGACGGTTGGGTATCCGATTGGATGGTTGGTCCGATTTTCGTGCGTCTGATTCTGGGAATCGAACGTCCAATTTGACAGGTGTCCGATTTTGGAGTGCCGGATTCTAGGTAGTCTGATTTTGAGTGTCCAATTCTAAATAGTTCAATTTTCAAAATTGGACAGGGTATGTCAGATCAAACAGGATGGGGGTGTCCGAGTTTGAAAATCAGACCGCGATTCTAGGAATTGGATCGTCTAAGTCCAATTCTGGGAATCGGACTCTGGTAATGATTCTAGTTATGAGGGGTCGCACAAACTTCCAAAATGTAAGAATAGACCCTAATGAAGGATTGTGTATACTTGGAATAGCAAATAAACTCCAAAATAAAAATTGGCAAACAAATCAAACCCTCTTGCCCTGTTATGATAGCAGAAACCCCAATTCATGTTTTCATTTCTTTTCTTTGTTTTTTCCTATCCTAATGCATCCAAATCACAAAGAAAACACCTAAATTACTCCAACCTACTTTTCCAAATCCAAAAAACCAAAAACCTACTTGCTAAGGAGATCGAATACCTCTTCAAACTCCCTCGCTTCTTACCTATCTACCTCAAGCACCGGTTCGGGGAAAACCCTACTTCAATGCTCGATTCGAAGCACGCAAGTGCTCAAGGCTTGAATCCGTTGGTCCCGACAATGGAACCAAAATATAGAGCCGAGCACAAGCTTTACTACTAAGACCCGCAGACCGCTTATTATTTCAAGTGTTTCAAGCGAGCACTAATGGCTACCTCTCACATAGCTGATGCGCTATCCATCCCTATGAGTGTAGTGAGCTTACCTTAATGCCCGATCGAGTTGCCTCCTCTCCTGAGCACTCCGATAGCTCCGCGATCCAAGTGCAAGCTTTAAGCAAGCTCCATCCTCAAGCTCCATGCTCCAAGCTCCATTGTTGTGAGAAAGAGAAGAGAAGAGAAGAGAATTGTTGTGAGCAAGAGAAGAGAAGAGAAGAGAAGAAGAGAAGAGAAGAGAAGAGAAGAAGAGAGGAGAAGATGGAAAGCTTCTCCACCACGGTTCCTCACCCTCACACTCTCACACTCCCTCTCTCAAGTACAAGCTCAAGCAAGTAAGAACAAGAAGAAGAGAGCTACTTTTGGCCACACACAAGAATGAGCTTCTCATTCACTTTTCAACTTTATATACAAAACCCTAAATCCCTTTTGGGCGGTCATCCCCTTATCCCCTTTTTACACTAGGCCCTTTTTCCCATTGTCCTCCTATCTTCCTAGCTTCCTTCCTACCGCCCATCTACTTTTACAATTTGCACGGGCCAACACTCTTAAAATAAATCATGGTGCTCCTTGCACTCTTTTACAAAAGTATTGACTTGCGCTTTTTCTTGTGCGCATTTCTCCTTGATTTAGAACTTTCAAGCACTTCTTGTGTTTCCATATTTTTCTTGGCATGCCTTCGTCTTCCATTTCACTTTTTCCTTGGCCCTATCTTTCGCTTTAGATTTTCTAGATTTTCCACCTTGTTCGTTTGAGGGTTAACAATGGTTTACTCATTTAGTGGGAGACTTCGGCCTCAGTAAAAACATGCCATTGTTGCACATGACAATTAGAGTGCCATCACGTTGGTAAAGAATCCTATGTTTCATGTGAAAACCAAGCATGTAGAAGTGAGATATCACTTCATTTGTCATGTGCTTGAGGACATAAGTGAGTTGGTCTTATCAATGTTCATACTAATGTTCCCATATAGACTTTCTCACCAAGAGTTTTCCCTCTAAAAAGTTAACACATTGTAGGGAGTTGATGTGCATTGGGTGAGGGTAACTCACATCTATTATACCTCACACGTTCTTTCATTCATTTTTCCCCTTCAAGACACATTGATCTTTAAGTGGGAGGTTGTTGGGATAAAGGCTAATGTGGTTGGCCACCCATCTTACTTACCAATATGAACAATATATATACACACACTCATTCTTTATTCTTTGAGTGATAAGACAATAAGGTGCTACTCACAAGAGAGTTATTAGTAGCATCACAAACATAGCCTCTCTCTCTCTCTCTCTCTCTCTCTCTCTCTCTCTCTCTCTCTCTCTCTCTCTCTCTCTCTCTCTCTCTCTCTCTCTCTCCATCTTTGTGCAATCTCCATTATCTTTGTAACTCCAATAGCATATGAGATATTGAAGGATCCCACAATTTACATAAACATAGCAAAAAGTTTGATCTTCATTACTGTCACTATGCCAAATCATAACTACATAGTTGTTTTGGAGGATTGATTGAAGCAAGAACCTTGTTAGCTCCTCATTTGGATAGTATGAGAAGTACCTTATGATACCTTAGGACCATAGTATCTTTTATGAGGCTAATTCGATGGTGTATTTATTTAGTTATACTGATGCAAATTGGGTAACCAATAGTGTCCACAAGTGGCTATATGTTTTCCTTTGGGAGTGGAGTTGTGACTAGAGCAACAAGAAACAACCCACTATTGCACTATCAATTATAGAGGCAAAGTACAATGGTACTCCTATGGTAGCATGTGAGGTAGCTTGGCTATAAAAGCTACTTAATGATTTGGGGATATTTATAGATAGGAGAGTTGTCACCTATTGTGACAAGATGAGCAACATAAAGTTGGCAAGGAACTCAATGTTTTGTGCATGTATGAAACACATTGATGTTCATTACCATTTCATTATAAAGCAAGTCTTGGCAGGTAACATTGATCTCCCATATGTGACCATAAAGAAACAAGTTTCAAATATTTTAACCACGGCCCTAGGAGCAAAAAATCTTTGATGATTTCATAGCTTACTTGGAGTACAAGTCATGGAGTTGAGCTTGAGGGAAAGTGTTGAGATATCAAGCTCAACACAAGCTGACACTCACATAGTTGGATGAACATTTTCACATTCATATCATTGCCATGGTTGGTACTTGCATTAGCATATGCTTCAAATCATATCATATAGTTGTACATCAATTAGTTGCTAATTGTGGATATCTTTGTTACCATGTAAATGGACAAGAGAAGAGAGAGGTGAAGTAACCAAGAGCACATACACACAATGGATACTTGAGCAGTGAGCACACAAAGAACTAGGGTTAAAATATCCTTCTTCCACACAAAAAGACTTAGCTTATAATGTGATACAAGACTAATATGGAAGTACTAAAGCGTATCTACATTTGGTCACTAAGTGTGAACCTTTTAAATAAGGATAGATGATGTGACACAATGAATGTACCATAACTAAGAGTGGACTAGGTAGGTGTAGTCCAGTTGTGGAAACACTGGCATATCCTCCATATTAGTCACCTAATGCACTAGTGGAGTGAAGTTATGCCTCATCACTAAGAGTTGTAATGGATGCCTCATCACTAAGAGTTGTAATTCACTTTGAGCATCTAGACTTCTTGCAATATAAGCATGTTATCTCTTCTTCTTCTTCTTCTTGAAGAACATAAGGATAGATTACTAGATTTTTTACTTTGCCTTTCTTTATATGTATAGATAAAATAATATTCTCTCCTTGCAATTTTTGCCTTGGTTTTGTTATAGTTATTACACTCGCATGCTTGAATAGAAATGCTCAAAGTTGAGTGGAGGAACTCTGACCTATGGATATAGAACTCTATCCCATGAAGAAGTTTTCCTTATTAATCATGCATAGTAGGGACACAAATAGGTTCATCAATTCAATTGTCTTTTCCACCTTTTTACTAAAATGCATTGTTTTGAATCTCTTTGACACATTTTCTTGCACCACAATGTATCAACAATTCTTTGTGAGTCAACTATGCTAGAATCTAATTACAATGGCATCTTAAAGAACATCTTTTACCTTACCTCTTTCAACCTATTGGGGATGAAATATGTGATAGCATACCACTTGGCGCATAATATCCCACACATACACACACACAAATTCTAATATGAACTTCACAATGATGATTAGCATCCAACAAGAAAAGTTGAATAAATCACACATTTGCCACATCTTTTAATAATAAGTTAATAGTGTGAGCTACACAAGGAACCCAAATATTCTCCAAATACTTAGCCATATGTGTTCAATTGCACTTTTATAGTCAAAAGCATTATTCTCGACATAATAAAAATGGTATACTTTGGACCTCCCAATTTCAATATGGATTAGTCATAGATACCAACTAGGTTATTCTTGAAGAGATGTATTCCTTGGACCTCTCAATTTCACTATGGATTACTCATAGATAGCAAGGAAGTTTTCTTGAAGAGATGTATGAATCACTTCTTTAAAAATTTGTGCCTCTTGGGTATATAGTGGAAAAATTAGTTAATTTCTTGAATTTATTATTATTCCAACTATCCAATGCAATCATATATCCATGCAAAGGGATAAACTCAAATACGTGTTGCATTCTATATGCCTCTCTAACTTCGTTTTTATTCTATTCAAGTATTCATTAGGCAATTTATTGTAGTTTGGAAAAGTAAATGTAGCTTTAGCCATGGACATTCAATCCTCTTGAAATATTGGTTTTCTAATGATATTGAAAGGAATACCACATTCTATAAAGCTTGTGTCCACTTTAGATGCAATGGTAAATTATTTCAAATGGCATGAACTGTATCCTACACTAGAGGATCTTGCACCACTTACATCTAGTGAAGATTGGGTTGATGGGTCTTATGCATGAGACAAAATTGCCCCACTACCAACTTAAACATGTGGAACACACATTGCCTCATCAAAAACCTCAACTTCAAATGTATTTGTTTATTCTACTTCTTTTAGCCTCTTTTCATTATTTTTTATTCTTCCCAAATTTCCAAAAAAAAAAACTTTCATATTTGATGGTGGATTTGTGCAAGAAACTACATTCCCTAGTATCTTAAGGGATGCTTCTCAATATACAAAGCTCCACCCTTAAATTCACATCCACATAAAACCCACTCCATTTGCGGGCTAGTAGGACCATGATGTAGCTCCTTTACATATTTCAATTCATGTCTATGTCTTGTCATTTTGAAACTTGTTTGCTTTTTCCCTTCAGAACCCTTGCTATTTAATAGCATACATAACATTATTTAGGCATTCCATGATAAGCAAATGCCAGTTTCATGTGTAAAGCTTTGTAATATTTAAATCAAATATTCAAAATATTTTCTTAATAAGTCTTCAAATAAGTCATGCAATTTTAATTTGCATTGCTCTTATTATCTACCATTACTTTTTAATGTACTATATAACATTTATATCTTTATCTTTTGAAACTAAGTACAATAGTTTTCTCTCATGTTTCTTTATTTTCATAAATGAGTCTCTTCTCCCACATTTTGGCAAATCATGTGCTTAATTCATCAAATAGAGGTGCTAAAGTTCATTTCATCCTTAAAAAGTCTATTGGAAGAATAAAATCATCAAGTAAAGTTGTTAAACACCTTCAAGTCCCCTTTTAGTCCTAAACATGTTTATTTGATAATAAATTCATCAAGTTAAGATCTTAATATCCTTTTAGTCCTTCTTTACTCCTAAATAGGTCTACTTGAAGAATACATTTATCAACTACAAATGTTACTATCTTCTAGGCCCCCTTTAGTTCTAAATAGCTCTAGTTAAAGAATAAATTCATCAAACAAAGTTGTTACTATCATCTAATTCCCCTTTTTCCCCTAAATAAGCCTACCTAAAGAATAAATTCATCAAGTAACATTGTTATTACCTTTTATTTTATTTTTCTTGACTTGATATTTTTAACTATTTATCAAAATTCTAATATGTCTGCTACTATAGACAAGTATGTTGAGCATTGCCTAACTTAGCCTAAGTGCTTTTGATAGGCAATTTCCAAGATAAGACCCTCCACATTAATGAAATGACTCTAGGAGAAGATGTTGCTCTCTAAACCTTCCATATCCTAATACACTTGCTACAATATTAGAGACTGGAATATGGTGAGCATTGCCTAAACTTAGCCTAAGTGCTTTTGTTGGGCAATTGCCAAGATAAGACCCTCCACGTTAGTGAAGTGAGTCTAGGAAAAGATGTTTCTCTCTAAACCTCTCTTATCCTAGACCTACATGATTTGGTTGAATCGAAACACATGGTGACATTTTTGTTCTTGTGAATGTTAATATAAATAGACCTTTATGCAAATTTCCTAAAGTATCAAGAAAAGGATACCTCTCATTAACATCAAGCATGGCAAGTGGATATTGACAAATAGGGAACTTGATTAGGCTTATATCATTTTGTGAAATCATATCCCTAGCCACTATCATCTAAGGTGATTAGTAAAACCTTAGCATTGGCATGTGTCACTTTTCTACTATTAGTTCATGAAGGACATAACATTCAAGATCTTCTACCACTTACTTGAAGCAATCAGCATGTGGCATGTGCCACATGCTATCAAGGCAAGTTGGACAATTGCTTTATAGAGTTGTTTGGCATTTAAGTGTGAACCTTGTTGTGTTTGGTCTTATCACTTTGTTTAGTTTCAGGTTCAATTTGACATATGGGGTACCAAATGGGATCAAGTAATTTGAAGTTTCTAAAGTGCTTAGTTAAAAAGGGGTGTAATTTAAATTGTAGATAAGGTCAATCCCACTAGCTATTTAATTTGGCACATGGCACATGCCAAACAAAATTTGCATAGTTTTATGGACTATCAAAGCTCACAATTAACCTAAACAAATGCTAGATGTAGGTCACTCTATACTAGTTTGAATTTGTTGTTGGTTCTAGTTTATGATTCCATGAGGAGACCAAAGGATAGAAGCCTGTTGGTTCTAGTTTATGTCTTTATGCTAAGGTGACTGTACAAGGAGACCTAAGCATTACCAAAGGGAGAGAAGATTCCAATTACAATGTAGAAAAACATAGAGTTTAGAAGTGAAGCCTCTTAAAATATTGGGCAAAAACTAAAGTCATTTGTGGTAGATGCACTTCTAGGTGACATAATGACTTTTGTCTTGGCCATATTAAAGTAATACAAGATATGGGGATAAGTGAGATATCTCTACCATGTTTTGGTCTTGTCATAAAAGGTAATACATAGGAAGGACATGGTAGTTGTTAGATTGTAACATATTTTATGTTCTTTCTCTATATATATGTCCTTTGATAATAGCCTTTGACATTGTATTTAATGGAACAATGTTCCACTATTAAGTAGATCATGAGTTGAAGCGTGTATGCTCAATGTTGTTTTGTGGTCAGCTCCAAAAGTTCGGTTATACCTACATTCCATAAGATGACAAAGCAATCTATAGCATGAGGTTGTTATATTGAGTGTGCAACTTTATGGATTTTGACATCTTTTATGGGTTCATAAATTAAATGTCACTTCAAAAAACAAAAAAATGGATGCAACTCATGAAATGATGGCAAAATACTCATAGACATAACCTCTTTCTATCTATTTCCAAGTCAAGTCTTACTATATAGGACTCTTTAATATAATTGGAATACTTTAACTAGTAATAATACTATGTGTGCACCTTACAAGTTAATCCTTGGAATCAAGGATAGTTCAATGAGTATAATAATACTATATTTGTACCCTCCATTTAATTTCATAAAATATTTTAGGAAAATATAATGGATTGAAGTAGAATGGTCAACTTCCAATATTATTTGGAAAATGTATGTAAACATTTACTATTGACTTGGCAAAAAGTGATACAAATTGTAGGTTGGAACATCTTATATATTTTCTTATAGGTACTTCTCCTAGTCCCTCTCTTTGCATTTTTCAATCACATAATATAAGTACATCTTTTAGGCCCTCCCCTTATATCATTTACCCTTTCATTAGAGTAACATTCTCATCCCTTACTAATTTATGTATCCATAAGATTATAGTAGCCCTAAGGATTAGTGCCACTTTTCTTTCACTTTCCAATTGGTCCAAATCTATCCTAATTTCACGTGGCTCATAGATGTTCAAAGGTTTTCCCTTGTCCTATCCAAGTCTAACAATGAACATATTTGAGTTTGCATCCATTCAAAGTTGATAACATACAACTTAAATATCAAAATAAGTAAATATATGTGACAATAAGAATGCATCTAGGAAAAACATTCCTAGTAAAACCTAAGGGTGTCACAAATGTCTAAGGGCATATTGCACAAATTGGGAAATTGTTGCAGTTTCCCACTCCAAGATTGTGACATGAAAGAGGTGGAAGGGTCTAGGCTACTTTGTGCAAGAGTGAAAAAACTATTATGAAGCCCTTGATATACTTCTATTCAAGTTAAAGGGGAGTTCAATCTACTCTCTACTTAAGTATATTTTGGGTACAAGGGTGGAGAATTTGGTTGGTCCACATTGGGGTGAGGGTTAAATAATCCCTTTGAGAAAATAAATCTCCAAAGCAATGTAGTGCAACAAAAGCTCCACTCCAAGGCATGGCTTGTTTTTTATTTATTGTCTTACCCTTAAAAATTGGAGAAGAAAGGAACATTTTACGTGTATTTATTAGAATTCAAGGTATTTTTTTTACATACTACCAACTTTTTGTAAGTATGTTATATGTGGAAAAGCATACACTTGAATAACACTTGTAGAAGAGCAAGGTTGCTCAAACTAAGCATTCGATGGATTGCACATCCTTAGAGCTAGTGCAAATTTGTCCATGTCCATAGAATGAGGGTGCTATGTTTAAGTATGAAATGTTTTTAGCTATAAAACTAGCAAATACATATAAAATATTGAAATAGATGAACATATTGAGTGTAATGGGCTCCTCTTATCTTGGAATGGTTGATAGAATATACATTGTGTATAATTATGATGCCCTAATGACATTTTTTTCAAAAAAATTGGCCAAATTCCATTGGCCCAAAGCACTCCTTGGAATTAAATGACCCTATGTAGCAACCCAATTCAAGGCTTGGATCCATGAGCACACTCTACAAACATGATGCCCCTACCAATATGAACTGAGACAAATATTTTCCACGACAATACAAATATTTTCCATGAGTACTAGGGTATAAAGGGTGTGGGGATAAGACCCTTGTCACACGCAGATTAATAAAGCTTGTTAGATCTGAAGGTGGTTGACCTAATACAATGTGTGGACAATATCCATGGACTTAGACTTTGTGCTTTGGGGACTTTGTCAAATCCACAATATACCCTTAGATTTGGGGACATGACAACTAGCATATGGGGTCAACAAAAGTTTTACTTACACATGGAGGCTTGGAAAGTTAGGTCACTCCTTCACAATGCGAGTCAATGGACTTGTGCACAAAAGCTCTCTAAAGCTATGATGTTTTAGGAAAGAGCGCACACTCGTTGATGAGTTTTCATCTTTGAGCTCTAGTGGTGGTCGGCAATCGTATCTTGGTAGAGTGATAGCTACTACATCAACACATGGCACTTTCCCAAAGCTTAGAGGAGAAATGGTTTTTTTTTTTTTGGATTAGCACGATTATTGAGGAGATGTTACATGTATTATCTACTATTGCTTTTTAATGTAGCATGTGACATTTATATGTTTAGCTTCCTCAACTAATTAAGGTCTTTCACCCATGTTTCTTCACCTTTCTAGATTAGTATTTTCTTTCATGTTTTTGGTGAATCATGAATTTTTACTTGAATTACACCTAATTCATCAAGCAAAGGTACTAAAGTTCATTCCATCCTATGAAAGTCTACTTGAAGAATAAATTCATCAGGTTAAGTTTCTATCGTATTTTCTTTTCTTCATTTTTATTTAATAGTTTTAAATGATTGATTTTATTGTTAAACAAGGATCAACTCCTACTATATATACAAATTATAGTAAGCATTGCCCAAACTTAGCATAGGAGCTTTTGGTGGGCAATCCTCCATGTCAGTTGATTGAGTTTACGAGAAGGGATTGCTCTCCAAACCAGTCTACAAATCTTCCTTATCCTAGACCTCCACACTGTGGTTGAATGAAAAATATGTACACCTTTTTGGATGTGGATATTAATATAAAATCAACATTTTCACCATTTTCTTAAAGTATCAACAAAAGGATGCATCTCATTAAATTAAGCAATGAACATGCATGTGGATATTAACAAAATGGGAACTTGATCAAGCTTATGTTATTACATATATTCATATCCACAATCACTGTTATATACTATGTTTTTTTGTAAAACCTTAACATTGGCATGTGCCAATTTTCTATTGTTAGTTCATGAAGCACATCGCATTGAGGATCTTCTACCACTTGAAGCAATCAACACATGGCACATCACACCTAACACTTGCTAAGTAGGCAAGTTGAATAATTGTTTTACAAAGTTGCTTGATGTAAATGCAAAGGCCATTTCATGTGTTATGTGCTTGGTCTTATCTCTTTGGTTGGTTCTAGGTTCTATTTGACATATGGGGTACCAAATGGAGTCAAGTAATTTGAAGTTTCTAAAGTGCATAATCAAAATAAGGGGGTCTAATTTAAAATGTCTAGATAAGTCAATCTCGCTAGTTGTTTATTCAGACACATGGCACATGCCGATGAAGTTTACATAGTTTTATGGACATTGAAATCACACAATAAACTTAGTAGTTGCTATATGTAGGTCATTATATACTAGTTTGAATTTGTGATGGGTTTACTTTATGATTCCATGAGGAGAGCTTGTCTTTATGCTAAGGAGAGAAAATCCCAAACATAGGCTCAAAATCAAATTCAAAGAAATGTGAATTGGTGGTCAGTTTCTCTTGACAATTGTATGAGAAGACTTTAACTTTACGGAAAAGAAGATTCCAATTGTATGAGGTAGGAAAATATAGAGTTTAGCAGTGAATCCTATTTAAATATTGAGAAAAACCAAAAGTCATTTGTGGTATATGCCTTTGGAGATCACCTATTGACTTTTATCTTGGCCATATTAAACTAATACAAGACATGGGGATAAGTGAGATATCTCTTCCATGTTTTGGTCTTGTCGTAAAAGGTATATATAGGGAGGACATGGCCATTGTCAAAACTGTAACATCTTTCTCTCTTGCTTTATGTTTTTTCTCCATATCTATGTCCTGTGATAATAGGCTTTGATGCTATATTTAATTGATCTAATGGAATGATGCTCCATTGTTAAATAGATAGCATGTATGCTCAGTGTTGTTCTATGGTCAGCTTCAAAGTTTAGTTATGCCTGCATTTCACAAAGCAATCCGGAGTAGCAACTTGTTATATCAAGTGCAACTATATGCATTTTGACATGTTTTATAGGTTTGTAAGTTTAAAAATTCTCACTTCAAAAATACAAAATATGCATACAACTCTTGAAATGATGGCAAAACACTGATTGCCATAACCTTTTTTATATTGTTCCAAGTCAAGTCTTAATATATAGGGCTCTTTAATATAATCAGAATAGTTTAATGGGTAATAACAATGTGTGTGCACCTTTCAAATCAATCCTTGCAATTAGGCACATTTCTAATAGTAATGTTTGTACCCTCCATTTAATTTCATCGAATCTTTTAACCAAATACAATGACTTGAAGTAGAATGTTCAACTTCTAATTTGATTTGACAATACATGTAAATGTTTATTATTTGACTCGGCAATAGAGCAATACAAATTGTAGGTTGGATCATGTTGAATGATTTCTTATAGTCACTTCTCTCAGATCCTGTCCTTGCATTTTTCAATTGCATCATATAAGTATGTCTCTTAGGCTCTCCGCTTATATCTTTTACCCTTGCATTAGAGTAACATTGCCATTCTTCACCAATTTATGTATCTATAAGATGACAATAGCCCTAAGGATTAGTGTCACATTTCTTTTACTATCTATCTTGATTTCATGGCACCTTAAATATCGTGAATCTTCCCCTTGTCCTACACAAACCCAGTATAACAACAAGCACATTCGAGTTTACATCCATTCAAAGTTGATTATGCACAACTTAAATATAAAAATAAAAAACAGTTGTAACAACAAGAAAATATTTTGAATAGAACCTAAGGGTGTCACAAAAGTCTAAGGGCACATTGATTATACATATTGGGAAATTGTCACAATTCCCCACTCTAAGATTGCAATGTGGAAGAGTTGGAATGGTCTAGATAGCTTATGCAAGAGTGAAGAAGCCATTATGAAGTCCTTGATTTACTTACACTCGATCCACTTGCTACTTAGGTATTTTTTTGAGCAAGGCTTGAGAATCTATTTGGTCCACATTTGGGTGAGTGTTCAATACTCACTTGGAGGAAATAAATTTCAATAGTGATGTGTGTACCAAAAGCTCCACTCCAAGGCATGTTTTTTTTTTTTTTTTCCTTACCCTTAAAAAGTAGAGAAGAGAGTAACATTTCACATGTTTTTATTAAAGTTCACTATATTTTTTTATGGACTACTAATAGTTTGAAAATATGTCATATGTGGAAAGAAGAAACTTGCATAATCCTTGTAGTAGAGCAAGCTTCTCCAAGGTAAGCATTAGATTGATTGTAAATCCTTAGAATTTGTTCAAATTTATCCATGCCCATAAAATAAGTGTGCAAGCTCCAAATTTATCCACGCCCATAGAATAAGGGTACAAGGTTTAAGTATGAAACATTTTTAGTTATAAAAGTGGCATATACATATAAAATATTGAATTACATGAATTGAGTTTGTGTAAAGGGATCCTCTTATTTTGGATTGGTTGATCGAATAATTTGGGTTTGCAATTATGATGCCTTATGATATTTTTCTCAAAAGTTTGTGTTGAAGCCCATTGGCCCGAAGTACCCATTGGGCTTGAAAGTCATTGTGGAGCCAAATTCAGGCTTGGACACCCATGACCACAAGCTAAACATGAACCCCATACCAATTGGGTTACCACTCACGAATTGAGACGAATATTTTCCATGAGTACTAGGGTATAAATGGTGTGGGGATAAGACCCTTGTCATGCACAGATTGGTAGAACTTGTGAAAGGTGAAGGTGGTTGACATATGCAACACATGGGCAATGTCCATGGACTTGGACTTTGTGCTTTGGGGGACTTTGTCAGATCCACATTGTACCCTCAGATTTGAGGGTACATGGTTCACAGTGTCAGCACTTTTGTTGACATGGCTACTAACATACGAGGGTCAACGGAAGTTTGACGTAAAATATGGAGGCTTGGAAGGAGGAACCTGAGATGTGAGGGTACTTTGGTATATTGGTAAGCACACTGTTGGCGTGGCTAGAGAGGTATGGGGTGAAGAGAGGCTTTAGTTAGATGTGGAGGGTGGGATAGTTAGAGCATTTACTTGGAGTGCTAGAGAATGGACTTGGTGAGTGATGAGTGGTGGTTTGCAATGTGCATGTGGGAGCTTGTACGAGTGCTAGCCACTACACGAAAGGCACTTTCCCAAGAGAGGGCTTCTCTTTGTATGGGCAGGCGCCACGCCGACACAGCCTCCTCTGCAGATGCAGATGTCGGATGTACTCTCGGGAGGGTGCACGGATGGATGCCACGTGGCGGGCGAGCGAGTGGGGCTGTGAGGCCAGTCGGACATGGGGGGGCCGTTAAGTCGTTACGACGAGATAAAGGAGGGCCGTTACAAAAAATCTCTCTCTCCCCCCCCTTACATATCATAGGATAGCCTCTCTTCCCCTTTTTGCAGCTTTTGTGCTCCTCACATGTAGCCTTTCCCCTCCAGCCTCTCGCGTCTCCTCTCTCTCAATTACAAGCCTAAGGCCTTTCATTGAGCTCAAGGTCAATACACATTGCCACCTTTGTACCCCCTCGCACCTACCACCCATGTGCTTCTTTCTAAATCATCCCCCAATCATCTCCAACCCCCTCCCTCTCCCTCCTTCATGACACTTGTCTTCTTCCTCTCTGTGTGTGGCTCTTGGAGCTCAACATGAGCCCATTAGCCACAATTCCTCCCAAAGGCATTTGTCAACAACCTCCTTCTCATGCCATGCTTTTGCACCTTGCCATTCTCAGCGTACACAAGGAGGTCCCATCTAGAGGCGCGCCTAGTCCCATCCAAAAGCCTTTGATTGCTTATGTACTTTCAATTAACCAACATAGCATGTAGTCCTTTAGCCAAGAAATTGGAGTTTGGAATAACAGTTTGATGGCAATAGTGTAAAGGAATAAGTGGATGGTGGGCATCTCTAGCTCCCCCCCCCCCCTTGCAAATGAAAGGTATTGCCTTGCTTTCAAGTACATTCCATAGCTTTGTACAACAAGAACAATCTAGAAATTCTCAAGCCATAGCCCCAGGTTAATTAAGTGCCTCCTATCATATGACGTTTCGTGCACATAGTCTTGCCATATAGAGTCGAGTAAATTCTTGGGGCCACTATTGCAAAACATTTTGTAAGATGAACTAACAAATCTAAGCCAATAGAGACTCCTCATTTTCCAACTTGCTTTTCCAATTCTAGGCATAGATTTTAGAATCCATAAACCCCAAAAACAAGAAAGTTTTCTCATTGACCCCTAACTTGTGTTCCAAAATACATCTTATATTTCACGATGGGCCATATGATCCAAGTTATTAGTCACTTTCAATTCTTTTGTTGAAGATGAAAACATAAGAACTAAGAAATGATGTTGACAATCCAAAAAAGCTTCGATGAAGTAGTTGCCAAACCAAAATCAAGCAATTAAAGATATGCTTGTACCTTTCTACAAAAATTGACTTCTTTCATTAAGTTTGTCCCTTATAATTTTTATTCATAAGGAAATGGAAATGTAAATAGTGGAATAATATTTTAGCTCTAGCCTAAGAGACTTGTAGATAAAAAGTACACTAACTTAAAGCAAGGCATCACTTCCACTCTCTATGCAAGTGTAATGTATGTTAACAATATTTTTTGGGTTTTCTCCCCCTATAGAACTAGTATAGAGTCCATTTACACCCCATATGCTCTACATGAGGAATATAAGGAAGTATTTGAATTCGAATCTCTTTGGAAGCTTGAGATATAACTCAATCATTTTCCTACTAGCCTTGCTAATAACTTCATGATCCATCATTACAATCTATTTTCTTAAATTTCCTCGTACACATTTCAGCTTGACTAGCTAAGGGTTGGTAATCCAAAGTGTACATTATTGGCAAGTAATCTTTTATCAAACTAGGTGCTAGATCTTTTTCCATTTTTGACTATCCACAAAAAACTTTATTGATCAAGTCAAATATCTTAGAATAAGTAGGATCTTAGTGAAGTAAGGGAAGATAAAAGGTAGAAGGGACAAGGAAATAGTGAGTTATCTCTAGCCTAAGATGTAGAGGCCTTATGAAAGGACTTGAGTCATTGGGATTCTTGTCTGTTCTTCCCAGAAGTGTCAATCCTTCCCATGATTGGGATGATAAGTGCGATTATTGCTTGTTATTTTCAATTGTTCTTTTCTTACAAGCACCTAGTTTGAAGACATCCTTTAGCAAAAAGCCTCCAAGAAAGCTTATAAAATTGGAGCTTGTGATATTGAGCTTAAAGACTAAAACTAAAGATATACGACAGCCACTATAAAGACCAAGGGGCAAAGAGGGAAACCTTACGACTATACTATCCTTTTGGTACTCAAAGGCTTCAATTAAATTTCCGGGCCTCTCAATCCCATTAGCGGATTTTTGGCCTTGAAAATGGGCCCTCCAAGAAAGTCAATGAAAGAATACTCCCAAAATTCAGGGGACATGATAAAACATTTGAAAATGAGTTCCAAATCATTTTGAGTCACCAGATCATGGCGCTAATCTTCTTAAGGATAGAAAGAGCCTTTTTTACACATCCTTGTCATACATCCAACTCCATTGGCCGATATATGACCATGAAACTCTTGATAAATAGAATCTAAAGTTTGACCTTCTAAAAGTTTTGGAGCCCGCTTGTAAAAAATTTACTGTACCCCAAGCATTTTGGGAATATTCTTTCATTGACTTTCTTTGATGACCCTTTTCTTTGCCTTAAAATACCCTAATGTACTGCATCACTCTTTGAAGATCCAAGACTGAATGCTTAAATTAGTTCTCCATTTATGAAAGCTTGGGAGAGAAAAAGAAAGATAATATTACCCATCTTATCAAGCCATGTACTTCAAAGTGCATTCTTTATGTCCAAGTGCAACATTGCCATTTCCTAGTCGTTTTTCTACATCATCAATGGCTATCATGACGTTTAAGCTACACACTAAGAGTATTGCTAACTATGTTAAATCCATGAAACTTTATGAATGCCTTTGTTCATGATGTATTTTACCTCCTTAGCAAAGTCTCATCAATAAGTGTATATCTATCTAATGTGGATAATTGGCATTGAACTTTAGGAGAATACAATATAGCTTTTTTAGACATCAACTTACTAAATTCCTCCCTTCAGTGAAGAAAATCCACCCAAGAAATGTTGCATACGTTCGTTGCCAATAACTTATGCTCCTAAAACATTAGCTAAGTAAGTTCATTCTTTAATCTATCTAGTCTTTGAACTTTTGATTATTAAGGCCATTAAGCAGAAGATACCTAATAGAGCTCATCATTTATAAAAATGATGAAGGCACATGGCTTTACCAAGACCTTCACATATGTAGGTCAAAATATTTCAACTTAATTTGGAAAGTGAATCTTAAAGTGTTTGCAATGTGCAACATACTCAATATAAGACTTATTTATGCCACAATCTAGGTTGGACCTTCGATCAATTTTTGCATTTAAAAATGAATGATTTGTAGAAGATAGAACGCAAACACCTTTATCTAACACAATCCAACAAAGCCTTGATTTGGGAGAGAAAAACCAAATATGGTTGTTAATCACTACATATGGCTAGATATTGCTATCTAGTTGATGAGACAAAAAGGAAGCCAAATGTTCCATGGTACCTTTAATATACTTGCCCATTCCTTGACAACTATGTCTTTAAGGGCTTTTCTTTTGGCCACAACTCTCCATGATAAACTCTTATTGTTGAACAAGCTATTGAAACCACCCCACATATTCAAATACCATGCATCTTTCTCATGCAAATATCCTATGTTAGAGGTAATAATCACCCTAATACTTCATAGCATGCATCTTCTAAAGGATAATATTTTGGCATTCACGCATTTGTCCTATAATTATGGAGTTGCACATTCCATTCTTATTATTCATACTAAATCAAGTGCCCATATTTCGCATGAATGCTATAGTAAAACATACATTTTTTGCCAACATCTAGGCATGAATATGAAAGTCTCATACTCAACTAAAGATTAATGCTAGTGTTACAAAGGGGTATATGGTGATGGTGCATTATGACCATGTAGTATTGTTTTACATAGTTGGAAACTAATCATGAAGTTGTTATCATTATTTTAATTTGTTCAAATAATGAGAGTTTGCTTCTATGTGTAACTCAAAATCTTCATTCTAAAAATCTCAAGAGCTTGGCATTACTAAAGGTTTCCACGACAACATCACTTGACGTGTCATACTTGTTCAATCTAATGTTTTGATTTACATAGACATTTATATCACTCATATTTTATAAATAGTGTCATTTCTTATGCTTATAAAAAAAACTCAACAAAGTGAAACATGGCTACTCTAAGGTTTGAGTTATATGGGAAGTTGTGTAGCTTATTGTTTAATTGAACTAAGCTAGATCAATTGCAATCTCGTTTTATGATTTTAAAGCTGTAGCATATAAACAAAAGTCCATCATTTTTGTTCATAGACTTGATCAAAATATGTCCCATCATGCAAGAAAAATTGATTGAATTATGAACCTTATTATTCAAACTTGATGAAGTAGTTCAATCTCACATATCCATAAATGTCTTATACATGATTGAAATATGTTTATCCACTCCTCAAAATTGTATATAGGATATGAACTTTAGATATCTTATATTGATCTTTTTTTAATGCAATATGCATGTGCATGAGAAGGTGTCATAATATTCATAACATCATGTCAATACAAGAGTTTTAGTGGGTTGAGGCATTGACCTTTCCATTTATGCCATGTTTCAAAATTGCAATGGTTTCTTCCCTTTATTACTAGAATCTCTTTGAAGATAACCTTGTCCTTAAACTAGTAATGGTTACCACTCATCCTATCATTTTTTATATCTTTAGTAAGATATGTTTTGAAGTGTCCAAGTTTTATGCCATTTCAACATAAGTTTACTTAGCACTAAAAACCAAGGACCTAGTGGGTCTTGATTGTCCATGGAGTACTCTTTATGTATCCCTTGGCATTACAAACTTTATAATTTTCAAAAGTATCGAGGTGTAAATAAATTAAATCAATGTACTATATTGGATTTAAGAAAGTTGGATAGTGTTCTTACTCTTCATTACTGAGTCTCTACATGTCCTTCTTAGACTTGGTCTTGGAGAACTATTTATGTGAGTGATTTTCAACTTTATGAGTTCTTTTATATAGTCCATTGTTTAAATCAAGTTCATGATGTCCACTAAAGCCCCATCAAATCATGAGGGTAATTTTGATTTTTGTAAGTGTTCAAGTATGAGAACCTATTGACATAGATAGTCGTATGGTACAATTCTATGTCACTAATTTAAGGACCATAACTAGTGCTTTTTTATTCCTCCTTTCAAATGATTATATTTTCTTTCCCAACTTTAAATGATGAGCTATAAATCTTGATGGGATCACATTAAGATTCATTTATTCTTTGAGATTTGTTTAGAATATTTCAAGTATCAAGCTTATTAAAACAACTAGTTATACTAAACATGCAAAGGCTGTTAGATTTTCAATTATGGGAAGGATCTACATGATCTATTTTAGAAATATTTAATCTATTCCTATTTTGAAAGAACAAAATTAGATTCCTCAAGTACATTTACGGTGTTCTTGCATGACAGTAATTACGCACTTTAAGATATTTAAATTTGTACACATAGAATATGCGCATAAATAAAGAATTTGAACATGGGAATCACTTAGATATTAACATTCATAAGAAAAGTAATTATGACTATAATACACATTTGTAATTTCCATGTTCTTGTCATATTTATTTACACTCACTTATGCATATGGAATCATATCATGCATTTCATATGCAACATGATGGGTGGATTTGTTATTTATCTTATATACAAGATTGACTAATGTGTTATGTTGACCAATGAAGTTAGTTTATTTTATTGATTATCAATTTTATATGAATAATTTTAAGTTGGGCTATCATACTTCAAATGTACATAGACTAGCACCACCACACTCAAGATTCTTTGTATCCCTAAAATGCATCTAATCCACCACATAAATACATTATACAAGTTTCTAAGAATGGGAAAATGTACATATACTAGACCACTACACTCAAGATTCACTACATCCCTAAAATGCATCTAACCCACCACATATATACATTGCACATGTTTCTGAGAAGGGGAATCTTATGCCTATTTGCCAAGTTATAGAGATTTTAGTGGTCTCATCTCCATTATGGATGCATCTCTTTGTATGTTTTCTAATGGTCTCGAAGATCTTATATGCTAATACAAATAAGCACTTTTGTTGTTTATCTTGCTATCTTTGTAGTGCACCCACCTATATATTTACCTTACATTTAGGTACTTCCTATGGAGATGGTGGAGAGTCATCCCAAGCTTGAAGGGGTTTAGAGATCCTCATGACCTTGGATTTCAGTTGATCTGATCTTAGTTTTTATTGTGTAGATAGTTGGTTTGATTAATTTAGAGGTTTTCTCCAATGTTTGGTTGTGTTAGTGTGTCCTTGTATGCACCAGGTTTTCTACGTTTTGGTGCAATCCACATGGAATAGTGATTTGGAGCATTGAGAATTAGGATACATTAGAGAAGATACTAAAATATTATGTTATCCAATACAACGGTGTTGATTTCGTGAGATTATCTATGTCTTGCCTCACTTGTGTTGTAGCGATTATTTGGCTTGATTCACATTCTCCTTATTTAGTATGACCAATATAATGCCTTAGGAATACAAGGTACATTACATTCTTTGGACAACAATAATAAGTTGTTCCAACAACATTGTAGGTGCACTTCACCTACATGCCAGATCTAGACAAGAGCACACATATTTGTCATGTGCTCTTTCTAGTCAAGTATCTCACAGTCTCTCACCTTCACCAATCAACGCATCGAGGACATGGTCTTTCTGGGCTATGATTCATAACCTCAAATAGGCTGGTACTATGGGTTCTTCATCTTTGAGGTTAATCTCCATGATTGAGATAGTACATACAATTATGGGTGGTAGCAGCATGGGAGGTTCATGTCAAGGGTGAGCCATCAGGTAATACTTCTTAATTCAACTTCCATTAATAAAACCCTATTCCTTCACCGTCTAAGGTTTTGAGCTCCACATTGTTGGTTCTATCAATTTGATGAACTTGGAAGGGTCCAAGTCCTCTGAATTTGATTATTTGTTTGTGGCCTTTAATTGAATATAGTAACATTAAGTCACCTTTCTCAAAATCACATTGTTTGACATGCTTGTCAAACCAAGCCTTTCTTCTAGCTTTCTTGCAAATGAGTGCATGGGTGGCTATGAGTCGCATTTTAGATAGCCATTACAACTCTACCAGGCATTCATGCCATGCTTCCTTTCCTTCCCATATTTGTTGCATGGAAATCCTTAGGCTTGTAATGAAGAATTTGACTAGCAAGATTGCTTCTATTCCATGGGTCAACTTGAATGGTGTTTGTTAGGTAGCCATTGATATGCCCGCAATGCTACCATCAACTTGTTATCCCAATCAGTATGTGAGGTTGAGATAGTCCTCGTTAATATGTTCACTAATAATTTGTCCATTGCTTTAGCTTGACCATTGGCTTGGGGATAATATGGGGATGATTTCCAATGGCTTACCCATGAATGTGGATATCAATAAGCAATGACTTTGTTAATCAAATGCATGCTGGCAAAGGGTGAATACCAACTTAAAAACATTGAAAATGTGCCCCAAATAGAAAAAATGCATGCTAAAATAACCAATTAGTCCAAATGGCACGAGTATATAGGCAAACGCTCCTCTTTCTATAGCAAATGCCAGTTTGTGCCTATCATCTAGGTAGAGTTGCACTTGGTTATATCTTTAAAACATGCTAAGAAAGCTATATGTTTTCTTTATTGCCACTCTCTCAAGCATGTGCTTTGTATAAGGCAAAGGATGATTGTCTCTCTTTGTTGTTGCATTCACTTTTTTCTAGTTTATGTACACTTTGATTTTTCCATTTTTTGAGTGCTATAACAATGGTTAAGTGTGCTCAATATCATAAATAAATCTTGCACTCAAGGGCTTGCCAATCTCCTCTTTTACTACATGAGCATGTTAGGATTCATGGCATAAGGTCTTTACTTTACTGATGTTGCATCCAGAACCATGGGGATGTTAAGAGTAAAAATACTAGGATCAATAACTTTCAAGTCTTCCATGGACCAAGCAAACACATCAAAGAATTCCTTTAAAAGATAGATGAGGCTGGTTTCCTCTCCTCAGTCAAGTTGTCTACTATGAACACAAGTCAAGGCTTGTCCCCTTCATTGACCAAGTTGACTTCCTTGACCTTGGTCGGTCCCTCGATGGGTTCATTGGCCAGTCTTTATCTCTTAGCTCCTACTAATATCATTATATGATCACCCTTCTTAAAATTTGTGAACCTCTTTGGCAGATCATGGAGTTTCTTTAGCTTCTCGACCTTTGAGTCCTTCGACTATTTCTTCTCCTCCTCTTTCAACCTTTTGTGCCTTAGTTGGACTAGAAGATCCCCTTTAGTATGTTGAGTTTTAGAGGGTCATGGAATTTCGGGCCATTGTTAGAGAAGCTGACATTGGACCTAGTTATATTCGCATTCTTCACTAGATGAGGGATTTTCACCAATTGGTGAATTTAGTGCCCATTTTGTAGAGAGTTGTGGATCCAATATGGGCCAATCCTACATGTTCATAATCCACTACCTCTAGGCGTTCTAGCTAGGATCGATTAATCTACTCAAATTACTCCATCATCAACTCACAAAACACATTAGTCTCCTAGGGCTTAGAATCCACAATGATCTACTCAATTGTCAACTTTCTTCGTCATAATCAATGGTGTCTTCTTTGTCATTGGTCATTTCACTTCGAGAGTCACAGTCTACTCTGTGGAAAGCTCATCCTCTACTTGCTTGATTTCTAGGTTCTCATTATCTTTGAGTAGATCCCAATTGTACAAGAGGTGTAGATCATGTACTCTATTCCATTTTCATTTTGGAGTTTCCATGAGATCGCTAACAAGTTTTAGATTGGCTACAAGTTTGTTGGCTAGTTTCCTGGTAAGATACTCAAGGGTTCTGTGCAACTCTAACTCGTTTGATGGAACATTGTACCATAGGAGGTGGCTTTTTTCTTGAACTTCTAACCATCATGAAAAGAGGCATAGAGGGTAGGTCATTGTTCCTAGGTTTGCATTATTCCTAAGTCTTGTTGTGGGTGCTCACTTTCTCAACAACCTTCTTGTAACCATCCTCATAATTGAAGAACAGTAAGTTGATGGTTGTAAGCACATGCATCAAATCAAAGTTGACCTTTGGATAGGGGATGTACTTGGTTAGGGGGCCGTAGTTGGGTTTGCTATGGGATTTTCCCTTGATCATTATAGAGATGGCATCCACGTCAATGGGTTAGGTCTTTCAAGTGTCCATTCTATTCCGAAGAACATCAATACATTGCCTTGTCTTCTATCACTTTGGCACCTCACATCTAGGGTGTTCCTAGATATATGTCATAATCCATACTCCAAATGACAATGAATTTTACCAAGAATTGAACTTTGGCTATCTTGATTGGCCAATCTTTCAACACTCCAAATGGATGAACTTTTGTGCCCTTAGCAAGTGTTACATTGAATCGAGTAGTTTCCACAAGGGGGCTACCCTAAGCCTAGAATATTGTATGCTAAGAACACTCACTCCTACCACTATATCCACAATTCCCTATTGATTTGTATCCCCCAACACTACAATAGAAACTATTGCATGTATTTTGGTTCCTTCTTAGAAGGCATTGATCTATAAGGAACCTTGCACTAGGGTGGGTGTCACACTTGGAATGTGGGTATCACTATCAAATTCTTGTGCTGATACCATCCATCCTTGTCCTTCTACCCATGCTTTAAATGTTTTGCATGGACCATGTTTTTGCCTCATTAACTCTCCCAAGGGTAACAACACTTGAGTGGACACAAGGGTTGCAAAGCAGTCTTGCATCAACCTCATTGGTTTTCTCCCTTCTTGGTTTCTAAGCATTCATTTCCATGTTATGTTGTGAAAAGGTAGACTCACTTCGTTCTAGTTGGTTATGTGGTTCATGCCCTTGCTTTTTCCATTGATCATATGTAGGTTGGAGAGGAGGGTGGATTTTATGCTGTTGGATAACCACTGATCCTCATGATCCACTATTGATTCTCCTATGTGTGCTTGAGCTTCTTCTACCTAGCCCCTCACTTTTTTTATGATTTCCAATTGGTGTGCTTGAGCTTCTTCTATCTAGATCCTCACTTTTTTTATGATTTCCAATTAGTGCCTTGGGTCAAGATACTCTCCTACCTTAGCACTCCCATCTTTCTTAGTTTTTGGAGCTGAGGTGTCAGGTTCTACATTTGTTACTTTTCTCCCTAATGTTAGTGTAATGGCATTGTCACTTTTCAAGTTGTTCCTTTAGCTCTTTTCTTCTTCTTCTTTTTCTTCTTCCTATTTTTCTCACCAATTGTGGAGATATCTACATTTCTAGGCCCAAATATCAATACTGTGGCTTGTTTGGCATGTGCCCTAGTTAATGGAATAGCTGTAGTTTTGCTATCAAGGGATTTGACACCAAAGAGACCTAGGGTATTGATGGCATACTTGTGGTGCTCGTTGATGCTTTCCCCCTAAAACAAGCTATATATAGATGTGTGATCCCACACCGAGGGCATCTCAACTCGGCTTTCTCCTTGTTGACTTGTTCCTTTTCATAGCATTGAGATGAGATATGCCTAGGATGACCACAAGTCCAACAAGTAGTGACTACTCGAATCACCAAGTGCCCTGGCTTAGTAGTGGGGACTTTTTGGCCTTGGTACTTTGTGATAGGTCTTGATGGTTAAGTGATGTCTCAAGTGCTTCTTCAAAGAGCTTTTTCTTTGTTTGCACAACAGACTTGCACATTGATATAAAAGTATAAAGCAATGAGTGTTTTGGGAAGTAAGCATAGGACTCAATGAGATCATGCATTTGTATGTGCAAGAGTAAGGGATTGTCTCTAGTGTAAACTAGGGCACTTAGTTGCTTCACGAGCATGTGGTGGGTTGCACTATATTGAGTGCTTACATTGAAGTGCTATGTCTCGAGAGGCATTTAAGTGCTTGTAAGTGCTAAATCTTGATTGCTTTCTTGGAAATATCTCAAGTGCTTTCAAGGAAGCTACTAGTGCTTATCACACTTATGTCTTGGTTGATCTTCCTTCTAGAGTTGCAATATCTCAAATGACCCTAGATGTTTTGGCACACTAATGTCTCACTAAGATGGGATTGCTTCTAGGGTTCTATGTGCAAAGCACTATGCTTTGACCCCATTGGAAGGAAGTGATGTCTCCAAGTGGTGCACAAATCGGATGCTGGGTGCATACGTAGCAAGTGCCAAAAGGTCCCCAAGAACAAAGAACTCTACTTAAGCTCAAAAAGCAAGAAGATAGACTTGCACAACATGAAGAAAAGAGACAAATTGGGTACAATCTCCTCCCATGCCTTGTGTGAGCGCTTCACAAGGCATGTATTTATAAATTTATTCATCTCAAAGCTCAAAAATAGCCTAAATTTTACAATAAGCATGCTTTAGCTTTTGTGTTTGCTTTTGTCCAAATAAAGAATAAAACAGTTGGGCGGCCCAAAAGTTGGGCTATTCCCAAATACAATGTTCCATAATGAAATATTTAAACCATGCGTCCATGTGCATACAAAATAATAAATATTTTTCAAGCACTTCAATAAATAAGCGCGCCTAAATAAATATTAGCACCATGCCTTTAATGATAAGATGTGCACCCATCAAAAATGATAATTTATTCTAGGTAATTTGAATACACGCTATCATCCAGTACTTCCCAACGCCATCACCACCTACTCTACACATCAACTCAAGCATTCACAATTGTTAGAAAATAATAAAATTAAACCGACAAAAGTGAATACCTAGCAATTTTCAACTACAAAATAAATAAATAGGTTAGAACTCTATCCTAATATTAATTTAATACGAGTGCACTCTAAACTCATAAATGTCCATTAATTTAAATATGTATTTTGCAGAATCTCCCGCTCTGGAGTCACCCACGTGCACATTAAACTAACATGACGCTCGAAAAGGACAAGTGTCCCCGTCAACTTTTTACACAAGGAATCCACCTTGTGTATGAGCCTCGGCAAATAAATATAGTTTTACGGAATCCACCGCAAAACCTCACGGAATCCACTGTGGAATAAAAACTTATGGAATTCACTGTGGTCTCATGGAATCCACCGTGGAATATGCGAGGGGTATGATAAGTTTTATTACTATTACCTTATTATGTATTTAATTTTTTGTTTTTTATGAAACGAGATTTACATTAAGGACTATGGCTGTAGACACGGAAGAGCTATTGTGGTTGTCTAACTCTGATCAATTTATACTTTCTTTCGAAGTGGAGTAATGGGTACATGCCTTCACAATGAGCGTGCCCACTACGGAAGCACAATGAGTGTGCCCACTATGAAAAGGAATGTGCCAAATTTCTTAACTATTAGATCATTTGCCAACTGTACAAAATACCATTGAAAGTGAAAAGGGTAGCATCGATTCTACATCTTGAAACCAAGACTAACTTCTAACCATACTTATGGATGAAGAGGACAGGAGGCATATTCCACATTGGATTCCGTAAGTTTTTATTCCATTGTGGATTCTGTGAGGTTTTGCGGTGGATTCCGTAAAACTATATTTATTTGCCGGGGCTCGTACACAATGTGGATTCCTTTTGCGAGAAGTTGACGGGGACGCCTATCCTTTTCAGGCGTCATGTTAATTTAAAGTGCACGTGGGTGACTCCACAGCGGGTGATTTCGCAAAATACATATTTAAATTAATGGACGTTAATGAGTTTAGAGTGTACTTGTATTAAATTAAGGTTAGGACAGAGTTCCAACCTATTTATTTATTTTGTAGCTAAAGACTGCTAGATATTCACTTTTGTTGGTTTAGTTGTATTATTTTCTAGCAATTGTGAATGCTTCAGTTGATGTGTAGAGCAGGTGGCGGTGGCGTTGGGAAGCATTGGGCGATAGCGTGTATTCAATTTACTTAGAAAAAATATCATTTTTGATGGGCGCGCGTCTTAAGTGTCGCATCGATTGTACATCGTATAACATCTTTAGGTTGCGGTCCATCTTGATCGATAGTAGATAGTTGAAGAGTAGCCAATTGAGCTTGCAAAGTTTGACATCCTCTTCGTTTCTCTTGAAGCTGCATCATAATTAGGTCCAATTTTTGCCCCATCGTTGGTTCCAGTAAATCACCTTCGGCCATAAAATCTTCCATATTTTGATTGGACATCATGCAAAATTTCATACAACCTCACACACTCGAAATCTTGTTAGCGGGATGAGCATAGCTCAAAGTTGGGTTTACAAGGCTTGCTTTTTTTTCTTCTTTTTTCGGTTACGAAAATTGATGAAGTCCTTCTTCCAAGTGGGAAATAGATTATACGTGTCAGTTTGCTTGTTGGAAACTGTCTTTGTCAGAGTGCAGGTACAAACAGGGGCTTGCTGGAGTTGTAAAATCGATTCCGGGTTGATTCAATGTGAACATCCACTATGGAAAATATTGAAAATTGAATTTTAAGTCTTAGTAAGACTTAAAGGCTTTAAGCTTTAAGTCTAAAAGCTTAAAATCAATCATTTTTTAAAATCGTCAGGACGTCAAGACGTCGTCACTTGCTGAATTGGAGCCGTTGAAGACATGGTGACGTCGCAATCATTGAAATTTAAGGCTTAAGCTTTATTATAAAGCTTATTAAGCTTTTAACTCCAAGATTAATCTTCTTAGTTCTTTGTTAACCAAAGAGACTTACAAAGGATCTTCAGAGGTGTTCCTCCACTTCCTATGAGAGGTCCTTCAGGATCTAATAGCACAGTAGGGGGTTCTTCACCACCAAGAACAAGCTGGTTTCCTAATTGTAGAGCCTATTTGTCCCAGGAGCTTTGCCTTCGCGCCGGATGATAAGCGATTGGAAGCTCTTGATCTCAACTTTGCTTTGATACAATCGGTGCGCAAATCGGATGTTGGGTGCGTACGTAACGAGCGTCGAAAGGTCCCCAAGAACAAACAACTCTACTTAAGCTCAAAAAGCAAGAATATAGACTTGCAGGACATGAAGAAAAGAGACAAATTTTCCCCATGCCTTGTGTGAGTGCTTCACAAGGCATGTATTTATAAATTTATTCATCTCAAAGCTAAAAAACAGCCCAAATTTTACAATAAGCATGCTTTAGCTTTTGTATTTACTTTTGTCCAAATAAAGAATAAAGCGGTTGGATGGCCCAAAAGTCAAGATGTGCCCAAATACAACGTTCCATAATGAAATATTCAAACTGTGTGCCCAAATAGGTGCACCTAAATAAATATTAGTGCCACGCCTTTAATGATAAGATGCACGCCCATCAAAAATGATAATTTATTCTAGGTAATTTGAATACACGCTATCGCCTAGTGCTTCCCAATGCCACCGTCGCTTGCTCCATACATCAATTGAAGCATTCACAATTGTTAGAAAATATTAAAATTAAATCGAAAAAAGTGAATACCTAGCAGTCTTCAACTACAAAATAAATAAATAGGTTGGAACTCTGTCCTAACCTTAATTTAATACGAGTGCACTCTAAACTCATAAACGTCCATTAATTTAAATATGTATTTTGCGGAATCACCCATTGTGGAGTCACCCACGTGCACATTAAATTAACATGACACTCGAAAAGGACATGCGTCCTCGTCAACTTCTCGCACAAGGAATCCACCTTGTGTACGAGCCCCGGTAAATAAATATAGTTTTATGGAATCCATCTCAAAACCTCACGGAATCCACCGTGGAATAAAAACTCACAAAATCCACTGTGGTCTCACGGAATCCACCATGGAATATGCCTCCTGGCATCACCAAGGAAGTCTAAAGTCTCAAATGCTTGTGGTGGAGGAGGTTTCAAGTGCTAATATCTTGTCTATTTTTCTCAAAGCTACTAGAGGTGTCTTGAGTGGTGGCAATGTATCCATTACAGACATGATAATATCTTACATGCCATCACACTTAGTATACTCAAGGAAAGACTAGCTTGTGATGTTGTGCTTGAAGCAACTATAGACACAAAGGTCTCAAAAAGCGTAGATGACTTTCTCTATATGGATTTATGGATGGAAGATTAGGCCTAGGGTGCTCAAATTTACTTCAAGTAGGCGAGTCTTAAGGTGTGAGGATGACGAGCACTATGTCTCAAGGAAGGGCTTTGTGGTGATGCATCACCTCAGTGTGTTCTTGCCTTGGTTAAAGAGTCATCACTCAAAGTTTGAACTCAAGTACCTAGATGGCAAGTGTATGTCTCATAATCCATGCCAAGACAAAAAGCCTTACTTTTTTGAAATCCAAGAGGGCTTCAACCCTTTCCCAAGGTGCAAATAGTCTCTCTCATGAGATTGGGGGACCATGGAGATGATTGACCAATATTCTATGGTCTATGGAGTAGTACAACTCAAGGCTATGATAGCTAAGTATTCTACAAGGTTGCAAGATATTGCCTTTAACCTAGAGTGGAATCCCACAAATGCCTTAGTGATCTCTAACATAAAGAAGTAAATCACCAAGTCATGCACATGTCATCCCATCAAAAGTTGAAAAGCTAAGCTAAGTGCTAGACTATGTTTAGACTATCACTACCTTGGCACCAATCCATGTCAAACAAATAGATGACCAATGTGGGTTCATGGCTGGTCCAAACCTAGAATTTTTAGTAAAAAACATGCAATCACAAGATTTCAACTAAATACAAACTATGAGTTATAGGAGCCTTTACTAGCCTGCCAATGCCTCAAAGTGCCTTGAACAAGCTTGTATTTGCACAAGAAGTCCCAACCAACCCAAATTACTCAAAAAACTAAGAAATTTTAGAGAAAGAGTTGAACTTATATGTATGAAAAATCCTTAACACTACCAAATTCAACTCACCAACTGTGCACCAAACTACGCTTGTGGAAGAGTTAGTTGGCACCCAATAAGAAATAGTTTCTTGATCCTATATAGCAAGTTTCCAACACTTTGAAATATCCTAAAAATCAATCAATTTTAAGTTTTTTTCTTTCCATTTTTGAAAATTTTAATGGTCAAATCAATTCACAATTACTAATACTACTAGTTAGTAGTCCCACATCCTAGCTAGTCGGGACTTCATTTTTGTCTAATCTTTGGATATTTGTTGGGGCATCAAACTTTAGTAAAAAGTTCAAATAATCTTAGAAAATCCTAGCAAGCATCCAATCATGTCAAAAGCAATACAAAATCCCTCCCTATATGCCTGTTAACACCCTTGATGACTAGCTAGTAACTCGAGTAAGTTACTCATGAATATATGTGTGCGTCACATGGGTTCAAAATAAGGTATTTTTAAAGTTTTTTTTTTAAAAAAAAATTACATACAAAAAGGTGTATTATAAAGGGGTTATTTACAGATTGAATAGAAAAGGATTATGTTTTATTCATGAAAAATTCATGGATAACGATATTTATAAATAGGCCTTGAATGCACATGATGTAGAGAATATACATATAGTAACTTCCCCGAGGCTAGTAATCAGTAAGTTTTCAGCATTCTTCATGTCATTTTCTCTCTTCCATAATAAGCTCAAACAATATACTTTCTTGCCAAATAGTGTTCTTTGTTGTGGGTGCTACCTCTTCTATGAGCCTTTCCAAAAATCATGAAAAAAATTTTAAAATTTGAGTTATAACAACAAATCAGCTAGTTTTTCATGCTTCTTTCAAATGATTTTTATTTCTAACAATTGGTCTCAACAATACTCTTACACATATCTGATAGTGTTGACCACATCTAGCTAGTTGCAACTAAATACCTCACCCACCATGACATGCTTGTTAATCTCAAGACAAAAATAAATGAAAAATCAATACATAGTAATAAAATCCTACAATGTTTTTTAATTTCTCGCTCAGTAAAATGCATCTAAGCTCAAAAGCACATGCCTATGCTTATGTTGCAAGAGACAACATTTGCCGACAAGTGGTGATGTATTTTTTCATATTTTTCAATACATTTATGAATTTTCAAAATCATAATCTAACAAATATTTTTCAAAAATCAATCCTAATCTAAGAAAAGAAAAAAATAGCATACAACTACAAATAGGTTCCCTTCCTATTCGTCTTTCTAAGCTAAGATGCACGAGGTTTCTATATCAACCTTGTCATGGCAAAAAATCTCATCTCACTCAAGCTCGGTGTATTTCATCCATAGTCTATGATCTAAAACTCAACAAAAGAGGTTATGTCATGTCTCAAGAATGGAACAAAAATGTAGGTGCACTTTGCCAAAAGCACATACATTTTTCATATGCTCTCTCTAGTCAAGATATCGCACACTCTTACTCTGCAACATCTATTCCTACCATCTACTCCTATCCAGTTGGCTAGTCACAAACAAAATCTGCAACCTTCCAAGCAAACAAAATGAGTCAAAGTGAGAAAACTCACCATTATTGTTGTAGTCTAGGAGTCTCTGTTAAAGATCTCCCAAGCTTCGATGATCCCGTCAACCATACATTTGCAAGCTCCACATCTTTCAATCCCACAAACTCCACTCAAGGTTGTAGCTCCTTACTTTTTCCTCCAAGCCAAGCAAGATGCACACACTTTCTCTCCCCACCCCCTTCTCTCTCTCTCAAGTCCTCTTAGGCCTTCAAGCTCTGATCACAGACAATCAAGTTTTAAATGAATATGGCATATCTATTAAGGATTATGACAAAATTTTGAGTGGGAAATGTCTTTTGAATCTACCTCTTGAATTTGAGACTACAAAAAATTTGAATAGCAATGTGGCTAGTTCGACATGTGATGGACTTGATTCATGTTCTTAGATAAAGCCAAATATTTTGATTTTTCATTATATATTTATATTTCCATCAAGGTCACCTTTCTTAAGAAAGGGTGGTGTGCTTGGACCTTTTCTTTTACACTAAAAGTGGTAGATACTTCTTATCAAATGCTTATAAGTATATGAGTGTTATGGTTAAAAACAAGTATAGAAAATATTCAAATTTATTTAAGAATAAGGAGGTAACCAAGATGTATCAATTTTTTTAAAAAATGTTACTAAAGTTTAATATTCTATTAGCATATGTTTAAGGGATGGCATTTTAAGGCTTAAGCCAATTAGTCCCCCCTCTAGTACTTTTAATTATACCTCATGAAAACTTAGTTTTGTTATGAAAATTGCTATGAAAATAAGATGATTTTTTTTATTTTTGTGTATTTTTTTTGTTTATTTTCCACATGATAGTGATCTGTTATGTAGAGTACTGTGTCCAGCACTAGTTGCATCAGATAGATAGCTAGTAATTAAGGTGTTTTATGTTGTAATGAGAAAATTATTGGATGGAGTTATGAAAATTAGTTACTTAGAGTGGAGGGAATAACCGAGATTCCATCTATTATCTATTGGATAAAAGTCTTAGTCCATGGTTTGTGGGCCAATAATTCTTATTGTTAGCTTACTTAGGTGTGAATCTACCTTAAGGAAGCTCCAATATCTTTCTCTTCACAAAGGAAAAATGTGGACTCAAAACCATCCATTAAGTGGTTTTCTACTATTGACTACTGGTCATTCTATGAGAAAAGAAGATCAAGGGACATTGATTTCATGAGTACATTTGCTAGCTACTTTATTGAATGGCTGTCATGCAAGCCACAATGTTTCTTCCTTGATACCTTTCCAAGATTCCTTTATTTTTTAAATTTTAAAAAATAAAGCTTTTAAGATTTAAAATAAAGCTTATATAAATCTTAATAGAGTGGCCATGTTTCCTTCTTAAAAGGAAGGGGAAGGAAGCCTTAAACAAGATTGTAGTCCTTCTTCACAAGAATCCTTCTTTTGAATGAAAGGATTACCCTATATTTTCTTTCCATCAAGGAATATAGTTCATGTATGGGAAAGATGATCTATGCCCCTTAAAAAAGTTTTTTAAAAAAGGTTTGCTCTGATGTAACCTTCAACACATTGGGGTATTCAAGAAGAATCTAGCAACAAGTTCTAACCATTTTTTTAAATGCAACTATTCACGTAATTGGATAAGATTTTCTCCCTAAAGACTATTTTGATGTAACAACATAAATTTCAAGATGTCAAGACCTTCCAATAGTAATGAAGTTAATATGGAATCTCATCTTCTTGAGATATCTCAACAATGATAAATCGATCTTCTCCAACATAATCTGGCCAAAGTTATGAAAGCTCTTCAAGAGTGGAACAACAAAGTCCAATATGCAAGATGAGGACAATCTCATCACTTGCATCCTACAAGGCATCTTCAAAATGCAACAAAACAAGGACCAAGAAATCATAAGTCTATTCATTGTAAATTTGATAGAAAAAAGATCAAAAATCTATTTTGTCTTGGTTGATCCAGTTTTATGGCTACTTTGATGAATAAGCTTTTTCAAAAAAAGATAAAATCAAGTGCGCTACCAATAACTACTTGATGGGATAAAGCATCACTTTGATAGAATGTATTTTGTCATAGTACTACTGACACACCGAAAACATGGATTGAATTCTGAAAATGTCATTGCCACTTACATTGAAGGATCTTGGCAAAGTCTTCTTCTTTTGCACATGCTTGAGGAAGTTCCTGAGGGCACACTACAATGTAAATATAATGACGAAGCATCTAAGATAAGCTCAACTCTCTCAAACCTACTTCTCTTCAACATGTTTCTTATGTCTATGATGTAGAAAAATAATTCCAAACCATTGCCCAAATTTTTCGTGGTCAACAATCCAACCAATCTTGGCCATACAACAACAAATGCAATCCAAATAAGAACCCATCAATCCTTATTACCCTAATTCTTTTCCACCAAATTGACCTCCAAACTTTCAATCTAGAAGCGGATCCAATTAAAAAACCTAGAGACAACAAATTAAAATCATAAATGGATAACTTAAACACCCAATGCAAAAGATTCAAGCCTAGTTACTATTATTGTGGACAACCCAAATATCTTTGAGTGAATTGTTGTAATAACAAGACCATGGCCCATAACATCAAGGAGGTACTTGACTATGCACTTGACTAGACTATTGATTATTTTCAATAAGTTGTATCAAACAAAGGAAAATTGTGCATGCATATCTCTTTTCATGCTTTAATCAAGATGAAAGGTTCTATGAAAGATTTTGAAGTCACAATTTTGCATAATGATGGTAGTCTCCATGACTTTATTTTTGAAAAGTCGGTAAAGTGGTTGCAATTACACAAGGCTACATTATCAAGGTGGTGGATATAATAGTACACAAGAAATTAAAGGATTAGAAGTCTCTATGGATATATATAATAAAAAGGATGATTTCCTAGTTGCACCTCTTTAATCATGTGATAGTATTTTGGGTATGCCTTTTAGACATCAATACAATCTAGACATTAAGGATCACACACACACATACCTTTGAATCTCAAGGCCAATCTATCTCTTTGACTAGCAACCATGAAACCAAATCGTTCCCACTCATCAATGACAACCAAGCTAAATGATCCCTTAGAAAACAACAAAAGGCATGCATGCTTTTTGTGACTAAAATAGAACATTCTAAATCTTCTCAATTGACCAAATCATAGAAAAATCTTTTGAACTCTCATAAACACTAGTTGGCTAATGATGATCCATGTGACCTATCACCATCTTGTGGAGACTTAGATTACAAAATAGAGCTCTTTCCTAGGGTAACTCCATCACACAAAGTATCCTATAGGCACAACCCTTTGTATTGGAAAGAAATTTAAATATAGGTAACCAAGTTACTTAATAAAGATTTGATATGTCCTAGTTCATTGCCATTTGGTGCATCTTTTCTCTTAGTTGAAAAGAAAAATAAGACCTATAGGATGTCCATTGCTTATAGAGCACTAAACAAAATGACTATAAAGAATTGATACCCTACTTCAAGAGTAGATGAATTGATACCCTACTTCAAGAGTAGATGAATTTTTAGTAACAGATCTAAAATTAGGATCTCATCAAATTTACATGGATTCAACTAACTTATTCAAGATTGCATTAATGATATAGTTTGGTCATTATGAATTTGTAGTCATATCTTTCGAGATCACAAGAACACAGGCTACATTTTCAAGTATGATGAATAAAATCTTTTCGAATTATCTTTTTAGTATGTTAGAAAAGGAATATAAAAAAGCATCTTAGAATTGTATTTGATTTATTGCATAAATTTTGTTTATATACAAAGCTTGACAAGAGTTTGTTCTTTTAAAATCAAATTGAGTATTTAGGATACATGGTTTCTACTAAAGGAATTACTATCGATTTAAATAAAGTTAAAAAAACTTAATGATTGGCCTATCCTTGAGATTGTTCATTAGGTTAGACGTTTTCTTGATTTAGTGGATTTATATATAAACTTTTTCTGAAACTTTTCATTGATAGCCCTATCTTTAGCCATGTTGCTATGTGAAAAAATAGTCTTCACATGGGGTTCTAGTCAACAAAACTCTTTTGATACTCTAAGTTTTCTTTTAACCCATGCATATATATTCCATTTTCCAAAATATTCTCAACCTTCCTTTTTGTTAGTGACTAATGCTACCGGGTTAGGCATAGGGGCAATCTTAATGCAAAATGATCATTCTATTGTCTATAAAAATTGAAAACTCAACCCATTAGAAGAAAACTATGGGGACTATTGGTTATACTACATGTCTTAGACATTTGGAAACATTATCTTATGGGAACTAAAGTTCTTATCACAACAAAACAACAAGCCATAAACTTAAACATGTTAATGTGGTTACATATGGATTGTAAAAATTTTAATGCCATGATTTCTACATATGCATCAAATCTTGATTTTTCTATTGTATGGCATAGCTTTTAAAATACTAACACCACTATTTATTATTATTATATGTATGCCAATGGATTAGTGCACTATCAAAGAAAATTATGTATTATTGCACCATGAATGAACTGCATGTAATAGCTTACATGGGACATACATGCATTCAATGTATAGTAACACTATATTAATCAATTGCATGCACCAACTTGCATGGGATATAAAGGCATTCAATGTACTATAGCTACATATAAGTAATATTTTTAGTATCCTACTATGAAGCATAATATTGTCAAATTTGTATTTGAGTGTATTCTTTGTCTCAATAGATTAAATGTCACCATGGTAAATCCTATGGATTACGTATAACTTTTTCTATATGTAATTGTAATGCTTCCACACAATAAAAGTTAGTTGGTTAGTTCAAAAGTTAGTTAGTCAATTAGTAAGTTAGTAAGGTTGCTAATTAAAGACTAACTAAAGTAAAAACTAACTAATGTTAATAACTAACTAATGTTAATAACTAACTAACTAATATTTTTTTTTTAAACCAAGGATCATAACTCGACATTTTTTCCAAATTGACAAGGAATGTAGCCACCCATCATAGAAGTTACCACATGAATGAGAGTTATGTGCCATATTAGTCATTAGTGTCAGTGTGTATAGTATGGATAGTCCAAAAATACTAGATTTTTTTACAAAACTAACATATTTTTTATATTTTGGATATTATTTATTATAAATATCCTAAAAAGCTATAGAAACTTCTAGAATAAGGTGTCATGAAAAAAAAGAAAGTGGATTTTTCAGCAAATTTTGGAGATTTAATGCAAAAAAAGAAGGATTGGCGAAATCCCACACGTCGTGATTGCAATTTATAGGTAGCAAACAACACTCCGAATAGGGAGAAGAAGTAATCTGGAAGATTTCTAAAAGATGTCCTGAGGTTTTACCCCCCTTTCAGAGCCAACGGAACAATCATATTTGTGATTTAAGCATTAGATTGCATCTTAGAAGTTTCAAATTGTTGATTTTGCCAAGATCCCCTCCATAAAGAGCTCTTTTTCTTAGCCACAACCCTTCTTCTCTAATTTAGCTATAAATAAGAGGCATGGGGAGTAGTTTAAAGAGGCACAAGGAGACCTTGAGAGGCTGCGAGAGGGAGGTAGAAGGATACCCCTCCAAGAGACTGCGAGACACACACACACATAGAGAGAGAGAGAGAGAGAGAGAGAGAGAGATAGAGAGAGAGAGAGAGAGAGAGAGAGAGAGAGAGAGAGAGAGAAGGAGAGGAGTTACCCCAAGAGGCTGCAAGGGAGAGAGTTAGCTCAACCCCCCCTATCTCAGTCTTTGACTAAGCCATCTTCTCTTACATTCTCCTATCCCATCCTTCTTTATCTCTCGAATCCACTTGCGAATGATGGCTCCAAAGCGACAAGGTGGAAAGACCATGAGAACCACTGTGACCGGTCAAAGAATGGGTATTGCCAGAGATACGGGAGTGCCCAAGGTTGTCGAAGTTTCTGCTACCAACGAAACATCGAATGTAGCAAATGCAAGTGCAAGCAAAGAGAAAATTCCCAATGTCGTCCTACCAAACTAGGTTATTCACGTTTCAAAAATAGGCTATTATTTTCATATCGCCACATAAAATGATAAGGTTTTTTTACCAAAATTTTGCATAAAATTTTAGCTTTTGCATTAAATGGTACAAGATCTACTTGTTAGATTGCATGGACAACATCCATATAAGAATTAAGTACAAAAAAAACTGTTAGCTTTCATATTTTTCACTTACACAAATTGACAATTTTATCTAGAGAGAGTATTAATACACACATAAATGGTTAATTGCTACCTATGATTTATAGTTAGATTAATTAATATTATAATTCATAAGATAATGATGAAAATAGTTGTAAGAGGATATTGCACAAAATTAGTGAAAGACTATATGCGCACTCGAGATTAATAAAATAAGTCGATATATTGTCAACACTACAAGGTTAAAGTTGATTAACACTTGTTATGAAAAGTGAATGTCTATTTAAGGGTCTTGTAAATCATCTCGTTAAATTATTATCGCAATATTTTTTTCTAAAGGAAATTTTCTTATGTTGGGTAAGTTAGCCCCAAACAGGAAAATCATATCTTGCTTAACATGTTGTAAGAGATGCACTCAACACTTCTTTATGGGGAGGAGAATCCTCATTAGAATGTAAAGTTACCTTAGGATAAGGTCTACCTTATCTATGGAAGTTGTGAATTGTACAATGGTTTGATTGTCATTGTTTGAAAGGATTGTATGTGTTTGCTATAATCTAGATCTCTGATTAAAAACATTGACAAATAGGATAAAAGGAAAGATCGCGCTAGGCTACCCCCAAGCTAGCTGCGAGACCCTACTCCAAGGGGGTCATGGTTATTGCTATGAGAGGCTTAGATTGGGTCTGTAGTGAAAGATATGTCCGTAGGGATAGCCTCGGGCAGTAGAAGATATGGGTGCCAGGGGGGCTCTAGCCGTAAATTTCGCATTACTTGTAAAATCTGACGAGCCCCTTGGTGACCCAGGATGGGATCCTGAAACCCTAAATACTAGTTATAAGGGTGGAATCTTGGTGGGCAAAATACCCTCGTGGAATTCTGTACATCTTCCATAGGGTCAGAAAGATGGAAATTGTAATAAACTTCCAATATAATTAAAAATTTTGTTTTACTCAAGGGTTGTTTGAATTGTATGCGCGTTCGTGAGATAAATTACGTGAAGGAACTTGTGATTTAACGGACTAATTAAGGAAGCTGTGAGGTGTCTACTTGTCTCAATCCACGGCACACCTTTTAGTAGTCCATCAGTAGGTTTTTCGAAAATGATGCCGCCTGGTGCTCCCTTGGAACATCACGGGGTTTGTCACTTAGGTTCCTAAAATCGGATGGGTCTCCTAGCAGCCAGCTAGCATCCATAAGGCAAAATCCCATTCCGGCCCCCTAAAACAATGCAAATCGGTTCTATCTAATGACTAGTTGGTCAATTTACCGCCGTCTTCCTATTTCTATTGTTGCTTTAGAAAAGCTCCCAGCTAACCGGGACCACCCTACCATTGGACGGACCCGTCGGGGGTTACGCTCACCCACTTACGTTTGATGATGGGTCATCTTTAGTTTTTTAATTACTTATAGCATATTTATTGGAACATATACAACCAACTTCCTTAATTAGTCCATTAAGTTAGAGGTTCCTTCACATAATTTATCTCACCGACACGCATACAATTCGAACAGTAACTCAAACTTCTTTATTACATTGGAAGCTTATTACAATTTTCATCTTTTCGTCCTAGCGAAAGATACACAGAATTCCATAAGGATATTCTGTCCACCAAGATTCCACCCTCATAACTAGTATTTAGGGTTCCAGGATCCCATCCTGGGCCACAAAGGGGCTCGTCAGATTTCGGGAACAATGCAGGATTTACAGCCAGAGAGCCCCCTTTGGCACCTATATTTTTTATTGTTTGAGACTATCCCCTACTGACAAACCTTTCACCTACGGAGCTGGTCCAAGCCTCTCATAGCGATAATCATGACCCCCTTGGAGTAGGGTCTCGCCCCGCTAGCTTGGGGGTAGCCTAGCGCGATCCTTCCTTTTATTCTATTTGACAATAATTTCAATCAGAGATCTAAATTCTAGCAAACACAAACAATCCTTTCAAACGTATATCAAATGATGCAATGACAATCACCCCATCATGCAATTCACAGCTTCACATAGACAAGGTAGACCTTATCCTAAGATAACCTTACATTCTAATGAGGATTCTCCTCCCCATAAGGAAGTGTTGAGTACATCTCTTATAACATGTTAAGCAAGGTATGAATTTCCCGTTTAGGCTATCTTACCCAACATAAGCAAAATTCCTTAAAGAAATATATTGTGCTAATAACTCAATGAGATGACCTATAGGACTCTTAAATAGACAATCAGTTTCTATAACCATCTCTAGTCAACTCTTAACCTTCTCGCATTTGACCATAACTATATCGAATACGCATAAAGACATATGTACAATAACCTTTGGTAATTAATTCTAACATGATTTTATGACTTAGAATCTCAATTAATCTAGTTGCAAATCATAGCGATTAATTGTTTATGCTTGTACTAATATGTTGTCTAGATGAGTTATTAATTTGTGTAAGTGAAGAATATAGAAGCTAATATCTTATGCAATTATCTTATATAGCAAAATAATAATCTAGTAATGAATAACCTGGTTTGGTAGCATGACAACATTAGGAATTTCGTCTTTACTCACTCTTGCATTAGCCATACCCAATGTTCCGTTGTTGGTAGTGGCAACTCCCACAACCTCGGGCACTCCCGTATCATTAGGAATACCCATTGCTGGACCGGTTGCGTTGGTTCCCATGGTTTTTCCACTTCGTCACTTTGGAGCCATCATCCACGAGTGGTTCAGAGATAGGGAAGGTGGAATAGATTTGAGATGAGAGAGCGTAAGAGAATATAGGTTAGTTAAAGAGCAAGACAAGGGAATTGAGCTAACTCTCTCTCTCTCTCTCACTCTCTCTCTCTCTCTCTCTCTCTCTCTCTCTCTCTCTCTCTTTCTCTCTCTCTCTCTCTAGCTTCTTATCACAGCCTCTTAAAGGGGTATCCTTCTACCTCTCTTTCTCTACCTCTCTCTCGTAGCCTCTCGAGGTCTCCTTATGTCTCCCTAACTTCCCCCCATACCTCTTATTTATAGTGAATTGGAGAAAAAGGGTTGTGGATGAGAAGAGGAGCTCTTTGTGGAGGGGGATCTTGCTCAGATCATAAATCTGATGGTTCCATTGGCTCCAAAAGGGGGGTAAAACTCCAAGACACTTCTAGAAAGCTCTCAATTCATTCCTTCTTTTCTCTATTCGAAGTGTTATTTTCTGTCTGTAGACTGCAATCGCGGCACGCGCGATTTCGCCAATCTCTCTCTCTCTCTTTTCTTTTTTCTTTTTTATAAAATCTTCAAACTAACTAACACATCACTTGTCTTTTCTTTTAAATGACATCCAGTTCTAGAAATCTCCATATCTTTTTTTTAAAAGGATAATATCTAAAATATTCTAGTCTTGTCCAAAAATCTAATATTTTTAGACCATCCTTACTATACACATTAACATTGGTGATTAATATAGCTCATCTCTCTTGTTCACATTATAATTTCCATGAAGGGTGGCTACGGTCCTTGTTAATTCATTAAAAATATCAAGTTAAGACTCTCGGTTTATTTATTTATTTATTTTTAATGTTAGTTAGTTATTAACGTTAGTTTTTTTTTTAAACTTGAGTTAGTAACCTTACTAACTTATTAATTGACTAACTAAATTTTGAACTAACCAACTAACTTTTATTGCTTGGAAATATTACGTCCTTCTCCCCTTAGAGAAATCGAGATGTCCTCATCTTGAGAGAAACCATGGGTACTGTTGATGAAGAGCATCCTCATCTATCCATGAAGAATCTTCTTCAAGATAATCCTTCCATTGGACAAGGTATTCTCTAAGGGTTCTACTCCTCAATTTTCTCTCCCTTATATCAATTACTCTGTCAAATTGTAGCTCAAGGACTCCTTGGCTAGGTATTACAACTTGTTGATCATCAAGGATATGGTTAGGGTTAGCTACATATGCTTTCAATAAGCTAACATGAAATACATTGTGGATTTTTATATTCTCATGGAGTTGTATCGTGTAAGCGCTTGGTCCTAAGTACTTGATAATCTTATAGGGTCCACAATATCTTGGACTTAGCTTCTTAAATTCTCCTAAAGACAAAGAACTCTTTTTTGGATGGACACGGATGAAGACCATGTCCCCCTCTTTGAAGATTCGTTCTTGTCTTTTTAGATCAGCATACGCCTTTTGTCGGTCCTTGGCAGCTTGAATATCTTGTCTGATAATCTTGATTTGATCATCCATTTCTTCTAACATTTTTCTCCAGGCTTCTACCCTTAGAGTAGGATCGGAAAAATTAAGTGGCATACGAAAATCTTGACCATATAGTGCCTGAAATGGAGTCATCTGAATACTTTGATGATAGGAGGCATTATAGGCAAATTTCACTAAGGATAGATATTGAATCCACCTTTTAGGTTCCTTGGTGCAATATGCACGTATAATATCCTTAATTACTTGATTAACTGGTTCTACCTGCCCATCAGTTTGTGGATGATAAGCAGTATTGAAACAAAGTTGGGTTCCAATGGCTTCAAATAAACTCTTCCAAAAGTGTGATGTGAAAAGAGAATCACGATCACTGATGATCCTTTTAGGTAACCCATGTAACCTAAAAATCTCTTTTACAAAAATTCTAGCAATATCTGAAGCTTTGTAATTGATTTTTGTTGGAATAAGATAAGTGGCCTTTGTTAGCATGTCTACTATCACCATTATTGAGTTATATCCTCCTTGTACAAAAGGTAATCCAACTACAAAGTCCATGCTAATAAATTCTCATTTCATCTGGGGAATGTCAAGTGGTTGGAGTTTTCCTGGTAACTTGACACGTTCAGATTTTACCCTTCAGCAATTTAGACACTCAGTGACATACTTAAGTACATCACCCTTGAGTTTTTGCAAATAATAACTTTTCCTGACATCATTAAGGGTTTTTGCATATAATGATTTATTTTAGCAACCTACCTCTCTTCCTCAAAAGCGTGAAGTAGATCACCCCATCGACTTGCTTCTAAATACCAAGCTATCAATAAACCTCCATATCGTCTTTCAAAGGTGGAAAGAGAAGAAGTTGAGCGCCAAGTAAAGGAGCTACTTGAAATGGGACTTATACAACCAAGTCAATCTCCCTTTGCTTCTCCCGTTCTTCTAGTCAAGAAGAAGGATGGTTCATTCCGCATGTGCATAGATTATCGGGATTTGAACAAGGCCTCTATCAAAAATAGGTATCCAATACCAAGGATTAATTATCTTTTGGATGGATTGAAGGATGCCAAGGTCTTTTCAAAGATTGATTTTGCGATCGGGATACCATCAAATATGCATGAAGGAGGGTGATGAGTACAAGATTGCATTTAGGACCGAGAGGGGATTGTAGCATTTCATGGTTGTGCCCTTTGGTCTTTCAAATGCTCTAGCCACATTCCAAGCTTTAATGAACAAGATACTTTAGCCACTTTTGTTCAAGATAGTTTTGGTGTTCTTTGATGACATATTGATATATAGCAAGGACAAAGAAGAGAATTTATATCATGTTAGAGAAGTTTTTGACATATTGAGGAGTCACAAGTTGTTTGCTAAAGCAACCAAATGTACATTCATAGTCAAAGAAGTAGAATACTTGGGACATATTGTTGGAGAAAATGACATCAAGGTTGACCCGAAAAAGGTCCAATGTGTGAAAGATTGGCCTACTCCAACAAATACCACTTCCTTGAGGGGTTTTCTTGGCTCATCTTCTTTTTACGGAAGATTTATCAAGAAGCTTATGTCGTATTCTATACTAACGTGTGCTCTGATACCAACTGTGAGGTGTCCGCTCAATCCACGACACACCTTTTAGTAGTCCATCAATAGGTTTTTCGAAAATGATGCCGCCCGGTGCTCCCTTGGAATATCACGGGGTTTGTCACTTAGGCCCTACTGAGTCTACTTCGTAATGGGAGAGTTCCAACTGAACCCACTAGGATCGACCTGAAGTTTTGGGTTCCTAAAATTGGATGGGTCTCCTAGCAGCTAGCTAGCATCAGTAATTTCAAATCCCACTTTTATAGGATTACTTGATCTGAAGCGGACTTGCCATTACACTTGGTTCAAAGAGAATGGGAGACGGAGGGGAGTGCGGTACGTCAACCCTCTTGCCCATAAGGCAACATCCCATTCCGGCCTCCTAAAACAATGCAAGTCAATTCTATCTAACGACTAGTTTTCTATTGCCGCTTTAGAAAAGCTCCCAGCTAACCGGGACCACCCTACCATTGGACGGACCCATCAGGGGTTACGCCCACCCGCTTTCCTTTGATGATGGGTCATCTTTAGTTTTTTAATTACATACAGCACATTTATTGGAACATATACAACCAGCTTCCTTAATTAGTCCATTAAGTCAGAGGTTCCTTCACATAGTTTATCTCACCGACACGCATACAATTCGAAAAGTAAAGCAAACTTCTTTATTATATTGGAAGCTTATTACAATTTTCATCTTTCCGTCCCAGTGGAAGATACATAGAATTCCATAAGGATATTCTATCCACCAAGATTCCACCCTTATAACTAGTATTTAGGGTTCCAGGATCCCATCCTGGGTCATGAAGGGGATCGTCAAATTCTGGGAACAATGCAGGATTTATAGCGAGAGCCCCCTCTAGCACCTACATTTCCTACTGTCCAAGACTATCCCTACTACTGATAGACCTTTCGCCTATGAAGCTGGTCCAGGCCTCTCGTAGCGATAATCATGATCGCCACTAGCTTGGGGATAGCCTAGTACGATCCTTTCTTTTATTCTGTTTAACAATAATTTCAATCAGAGATCTAGATTCTAGCAAACATAAACAATCCTTTCAAATGTATATCAAATGATGCAATGACAATCGCCCCATCATGCAATTCACAGCTTCACATAGCCAAGGTAGACCTTATCCTAAGGCAACCCTACATTCTAATGAGGATTCTCCTCCCCATAAAGAAGTGTTGAGTACATCTCTTATAACATGTTAAGCAAGGCATGAATTTTCCGTTTGGGCTATCTTACCCAACATAAGCGAAATTCCTTTAACTCAACGAGATGACCTATAGGAATCTTAAATAGACAATCAATTTCTATAACCATCTCTAGTCAAATCTTAACCTTGTCGCACTTGACCATAACTATATCGAATGCGCATAAAGACATATGTATAATAACCTTTGGTAATTAATTCTAACATGATTCTATAACTTAGAATCTCAATTAATCTAGCTGCAAATCGTAGCGATTAATTGTTTATGCTTGTACTAATATGTTTTCTAGATGAGTTATCAATTTGTGTAAGTGAAGAATATGGAAGCTAATATCTTATGTAATTATCTTATATAGCAAAATAATGATCTAGTAATGAATAACCTTGTTTCGCAGCATGACGGCATTAGGAATTTTGTCTTTACTTGCGCTTGCATTAGCCGCTTTGGAGCCATCGTTCATGAGTAGTTCGAGAAATAGGAAAGGTGGAATAGATTTAAGATGAGAGAGCATAAGAGAATATGGCTTAGTTAAAGATCAAGACAAGGGAATTGAGCTATCTCTCTCTCTCTCTCTCTCTCTCTCTCTCTCTCTCTCTCTCTCTAGCTTATTCTCATAGCCTCTTGAAGGGATATCCTTCTACCTCTCTCTCGCAGCCTCTCGGGGTCTCCTTATGTCTCCCTAACTGCCCCCCCTGCCTCTTATTTATAGTGAATTGGAGAAGAAGGGTTGTGGCTGAGAAGAGGAGCTCTTTGTGGAGGGGGATCTTGGAAAGATCAATGATCTGATGCTCAGATCATAAATCTGATTGTTCCATTGGCTCCGAAAGGGGGGTAAAACTCTAAGACACTTGATTAGAAAGCTCTCAGTTCACTCCTTTTTTTCTCTATTCGAAGTGTCGTTTTCTGTCTGTAGACTGCGATCGTGGTGCGCGCGATTTCGCCAATCTCTCTCTTTTTTTTAATTTTTTCTTTTTTATAAAATCTTCAAACTAACTAACACATCACTTGTCTTTTCTTTTAAATGGCATCCAATTTTAGAAATCTCAATATCTCTCTTTTTTTAAAAGGATAATATCTACAATATTCTAGTCTTGTCTAAAAATCTAATATTTTTAGACCATCCTTACTATACACATTAACGTTAGTGATTAATATATCTCATCTCTCTTGTTCACGTTATAATTTCCATGAAGGGTGACTACGGTCCTTGTTAATTCATAAAAAATATCAAGTTACAACTCTCAATTTTATTTATTTATTTATTTATTTATTTTTAATGTTAGTTAGTTATTAACGTTAGTTTTTTTTAAACTTTAGTTAGTAACCTTACTAACTTATTAATTGACTAACTAACTTTTGAACTAACCAACTAACTTTTTTTGCCTGGAAATATTACGGAAGCTAGTTGTATATGTTCCAATAAATATATTATAGGTAATTAAAAAACTAAAGATGATTCCGTCAAAGGAAAGTGTGTGGGCGTAACCCTCGATAGGTCCGTCTAACCCTAGGGTGGTCCCAGTTAGCCGGGAGCTTTTCTAAATTAGCTATAGAAATAGAAAGATGATAAATTGACCAACTAGTCATTAGATAGAACTGACTTGCATTGTTTTAGGGGGTCAGAATGGGATTTTGCCTTATGGGCAAGAGGGTTGATGTACTGCGCTCCCCTCTGTATCCCATTCTCTTTGAACCAAGTGCAATGGCAAGTCCGCTTCAGTTCGAGTAATCCTGTAGGAAGTGGAAACTCAAAAATACTGACACTAGCTGGATATTAGGAGACCCACCTAATTTTAGAAACCTGAAAATGCAGGTCAATCCCAGTGGGTTTGGCTGAAACACTTCCGTTGCAATGTAGACTCAGTGGGGTCTAAGTGACAAACCACATGATGTTCCAAGGGAGCGGCGGGCAGCAGCATTTGGAAAACTTACTGATGGACTACAAAAAGATGCACCTTGGAATGAGTTTGGTGGGCACCTCATAGTTGGTATTAGAGCGCACATTAGTATAGAATACAACGTAAGCTTAAGAAAAATATATTTTTAAAAAATACAATCTAGGACATGTTTTTTTCTCTTTGTTAATGTATGTTTTTGAATTATGGCAAAATAACGAATCTTGGAAATAATTCTTGATCTTTCGAGTGATGTTTATGTTAGCTATTAGATGATGCGAATATTTGATCAATTTTACAACCCCTCCCCTCTATATCGTGAAAGACAATGGATGATTAGCAAAGGATACCGCTATATCAATGCAAGTCATCTAGCTTATCTTCATAATAATCTAAAAAGGGTAAAATGGATGGAAGATCTTAAAGTTGTTGAGATCTATCTATTTTATGAGGCCGGTGTAAACTCAACCCTATATACTAGAGACAATAAGATCAAACTAAACCAGTATATCTATGAGGAAGTTACAAAGATCCTTCCAATTGACAGAATAAACGTCATAGGTCGCTCTAGCTGCCACAACTACAAAAAGGATGGATTTCCTAAACTCTCTCAAAAATATAGATTCGTAGATATCTACTCTTAGAATCCAAGGTACTTCATAAAGGATGTATCAAAGTGTCATGCTTAGATTGTAGTATGGAATCCTTTTCTGAAAAAAATAAGATGAGCCTGTGAGCTATCTAAATAATATATTTCTTTCCATTTGATTACCTTGTACATTCTTTGTAATAAAGATTGATTGATACTTTATCAATCAGAGAAATAATGGAACCTTATTTTCCCTTAGAACCTCTGAAATTGCAGTTTAACTTTATCAATGGGAAACAGAGTTTTATTTGAAATTGTTTCATTAAAATAAGCAAGAAATAATTTGAGTATCAAACTCTAATATTAACGCTATATAAATTTTGTAAATTTTAACTTAGAAATTTTTGAAAATTTTCCAAAATTTCACACCCACAATAATTCCAACAAAGCCCAAGAGAAAAGGAATCTTTTGAAGCAAGTTAAACCTCCGGAATTCGAGGAAAGATGAGAATGTGGAAGCCAATGCAAAAATTTGGATCGAATCCATGGAAGATTATTTTACTACTATTGGAACTATCCCAACAAACCAAGCCATGATAGCTAAGCTAAATTTAATTGGCGAAGCTCGACTCTGGTGGAAGCAGTGATGCTGAGATCAAGGTGTCCATGAAAACGTCATTACTTGGGATTTGTTGAAAGAAGCTGTAAGAGGAAGATATTTACCTTCAACTTATCACACCCAAAAGATGAATGAGTTCTTTAATTTAAAGCAAATAGGACTGACCCTAGAGGTGTATTACTCCAAGTTTGTTTCACTTCTTAAATATGCACCCTCCATGGATACTACTCAACAAGTGTCCAAGTTCCGCAAAGGGCTAAATTCTCCTGTGAACACTCATTTGGAATCAATGCGTCCAATAGACCTCCAAGATGCTTTTATTCAAGCTGCTTCTATTGTGCGAGAAGTACAATCAAAGCCTAACAATAATAAGTTTTGGAGCTACAATAACCAGAACAAAGGAGGATTCAAAGGTCAAGTAAAAAGAACCCAAGGCCAATCCCTACTATGGAAGAAGATATTGAAAAAGCAATTGTTCGTGCTACATTCCACAAGAATCGTCAATATTCGATAATACAGACACCAACTAGTCACTAAGGTAAATCATTTAAAGTTTTGATTGATTGTGGAAATACACACTCATTTATTTCACCCAAGTGTGCTAAGAAGTTAGGAATAGATACAATAAATGCATCAAAACTACTTATGGAATTAGCAAATGGAAAGGAAGTACTTTCTACACAACAAACTGCCAAGGTAGAGCTTAACCTAGGAGAAAACCTTTCAAGTACTCCATTGTGAAAAATGTCAAGTCACATTTCAGGATTTGAACTGTAAAATAGCAACTACACAAGGTGAAACAGGAAAACCTAAAGTTCAATTAGCAAAAGCTTCTCCAATTGTGAAAGGATTGAATAAAGGATTACCTATTTACTTGATTAAGCTCAACAAGGTAAATCAAGATTTCCAAATAGAAGAAGAACCATCCTGGTTAAAAGAGTACACCGACATATTTCCTGAAGAGCTAACTAAGTTACCTCTGGAAAGAGAAGTCGATCATGAGATCAAACTTGTTTGAGGAGCCACTCCAGCGGCAAAAAGACCTTACAAAATGTCTAGTGCTAAAGCCATCGAACTAAAAGAGCAACTCAAGCAACTGCTAGAGCAAGGGTATATTCGGCCAAGTAGTTCACCATGGGGAGTCCCAGTATTATTCCAAAAGAAGAAAGATGGAACTCTCCGTCTTTGTATCGACTACCGAGGGCTAAACCAGGTAATAGTAAATAATAAGTACCCAATCCCAAGGATAGACAACCTTATTGATCGTCTACAAGGAGCAATTATCTTTTCTAAGATTGATCTTCAGACATGATATTATCATATCAGAATCAAGGATAAATATATTCCTAAAACCGCCTTCAACACAAGATACAGTCATTTTGAATTCATCTTGATGTCATTTGGGTTTACAAATGCCCCAGCTACCTTCAACAGGTTAATGCAAGACATTTTCAAACCTCATCTCGATGACTTTGTTCTTGTATTCTTTGATGATGTCCTAACTTATTCTAAGGTGGAAGAAGATCATGAACCACATCTTCGCATTGTCCTGGAGACAATGAGAATACTCTGGCTACAATGGTATCAATGCCAACTAATCATATCATCAAGTTGACTAAGGATGAAGCAAATAAGGACCCAGACTATCAACAATTGTTTTGGGAAGTTCAGAATAAAGAACAAGATCCCAAACTCAAGACTAAGTATCAAGAATTCTCCACAGATGAAGATGAAGGACTTGTTTATTTCAAAATGAGACTATGCATTCCTTCAAGTCAGACTCTCAAGAGAAGGATACTTTGGGAAGCACATGACTCTCCTTTTTCAGGGCACTTGGGGTATGCAAAAACCCTTAATGCTGCCAAGAAAAGCTATTACTGGCAAAGACTCAAGGGTGATGTACTTAAGTATATTACTGAATGTTTAAATTGCCAAAGAGTAAAATCTAAACGTGTCAAGTTACCAGGAAAACTCTAGCCACTTGGCATTCCCCAGATGAAATGGGAGTTTATTAGCATGGACTTTGTAGTTGGGTTACCTTTTGTGCAAGGAGGATATAACTCAATAATGGTAATAGTAGACATGCTAACAAAGGTCGCTCATCTTATTCCAACAAAAACCAATTACAAAGCTTCAAATATTGCAAGAATTTTTGTAAAAGAGATTTTTAGGTTACATGGGTTATCTAAAAGGATCATTAGTGATCGTGATTTTCTTTTCACATCACATTTCTGAAAGAGTTTATGTGAAGCCATTGGGACCCAACTTTGTTTCAATACTGCTTATCATCCACAAATTGATGGGTAGACAGAAAGAGTTAACCAGGTGATTGAGGACATTCTGTGTGCATATTGTAACAAGGAACCTAAAAGGTGGATTCAGTGTCTACCCTTAGTGGAAATTGCTTATAATCATACATATAGTCACAATTTTTAGCAAGGGTTGTGTGACTCCATCAAAATCCGCCAAGCCACCAGTAGAGAAACCCACCATAAAGCCTAAGGAGGGGGGTCATTACTTGTCACAACCCGCCAACTCAATGCCACCAAACAGCTAAAAATCAAAGCTAAGGCCTAGAAACCACATCTCAAATGGGTGCCTAAGCACAAAGGCCCACCTCCTAGAAGCAGGCACACACAACCTCACAACGCTAGAAACTCACACCCAAGAGCTAGGAGGCAGTAGAATAGGCAATACATGCGAAGACGAATGGTTAGGCCGCAATGGGTTCCCAAAACCTTGTTGCAAGCGTAGGGCTATTACGAGGGCAACGCCTGGATATGGGAGCCTAAAGCCAAAACTGTCAAGGGCACGACTCAAGTGCCACCCTCAAACTCATCTACGCAAGATCGAGTAGTAGTTAAGGAAGCAAGGCCCCAAGAGACCCTCATACCCAAGCCTACAAAGCCCAGAGCTAATTTAAAAGCAAAATGTAAAAGAAACCAACTCAAGGGATAACCTCTTGTAAACTAGACATAAAACAACTCGTGGACTAGTGTAGTTTACAGAAGTATGTAGAGAAGGTCGGGCAGGTTGTCGATTATAGCAAGTGCACAGAATTTCTAAAGACCTTTGATGCCAAAAGAAACTGTGGCATGGTGACGGTAAGAAGAGGAGAAGAAGCCCGTCAAGTAGAGGTGGAGTTTAGCCTTGCAATGGACGAGAAGGCCCTAGGTTTAGCCAATAGGACTATTGAGAAACACCCGAGGAGGGATGTGTATAACATGCTAAGGGTTGAGCAAGGCTATCATGCACATAGTTGATGGGTTAAGCTTGGAGGATATCCCAAACCATGAAATTAAAGTGCAGGCAAAGATGGTTCATGCCCTCTTCTCCAATCAAATATACAATGCCCTTATGAACATGATTGGGGTACCATTGTTGGAAAGCATTGCAGCTGGATCCCCAAATGAGGTGGACTAGAATGCCTTCGTGCACAAGACCATCGAAACTTAGTAAAAGCCTTGGCCACAGGTGCAACAACCAAGTGGGGAGTCCTCGGCCTCCACAATGAGGTTAGCTAGGAAAAAGTCCTCTCCTCCAAGGCATCCACCATAAGGTTCGGTGGAGTACTGACGGCCATCATCCAAGAGGCCCTAAAGGACGTAGAAGGAGGTGAAGAGGAAGTAGGGGAGACCCCTGCACGATTGCCACACCCTAAGCAAGAGCAGTCCAATGAAAGGACTATAAGTGATAGGGAAGGGCAAGAGACACATTCTGGCCAGAGAGAGCCTAGGGCACCAAAAAATAAAACCCCATTGAAGCCACAGAAGGAAACAAAAGAAAGAATGAACAAGGAGGAACATGCTAAGTTGAAGAGGTCCCAAAGAGAGTCCAAGAGGGCCGAAGAGGAGAGAAGGGAGAAGGAAGCAGTTGAGTTGAAGAGAGTGGAAGAGGAGTCAAGAAGGGCTGAAGAAGAGAGAAAAAGAAAAGCAAAGGAAGAGGCGAAAGAGTTGAGGAGAAAGGAAGATGAAGACCATGGGCCCTTGAAGGGAAGGAGAGCCAAGCAGCATTGCCAGGGCCTTAGAGGGCGAATCAGTCATGATAGTATCAAGCAAGGGCAAGGCCCCAATGTACCCCCTCTTATTAATCTTCACATCCCACGCCATGACCACCTCAACTACCCAAGACACTATAGCTGCCATGGACACTAACAAGTTAATGTCCATGATGTAGTTTTTGGTAACGAAGATGTAGGAGATAGCTCTAGATTCGAGAGCAGGGGTCCCCATCGCAGGAGCTAAAATACCGAGCGCAGCCGACGCTGAGTCGAGGCGGGATCCCAAGAGGCAAAAGCTAGAGGCCTCTACGACTACAACACCTCCCATGACACCCACAACCACAACACATGATGAGTACGTTAAAGAGCTTCTAGCACAGCTAGAAAAGGCCAATGAAGAGAAGAGAGCAGCAACAACAGCCGAGCTAGAGACTGAAAGAGAAGCCTCAACAGCACTCAAGTTGGAAGCAACCTGCTAGGTAGCAAAGCATCAACGAGAAATTTGAGAGCTATAATAGCAGCTCAAAGCTAAGGAAGAGGTAGAAGCAAGTTGGCAAGCAAAACTAGGTGAAGAGACACATGACCGGGTGAGGATGCAACAATGCATCGAGGAGCTAGCCAAGCAGTATGAAGAGCTACAAGGAGATATGAAAAACGTATTGGATGTCATGGAGGAGCTAGAGGCAGCAAGAGAAGAGAGGGCACGAAGATATCACAAAGAAATAGAAAACTTGAAGAAGAGGACTGCCTTAGATTTGGAGGAATAGGAGAGACTAGAAAGGGAAATTGAATGCTTGGAGAAAGAGAAAGAAGAAGCCATTGAAGAAGCAACCCAAGGGCTGCAGGAAGAGCTAGAGAACCTACAGCAGGAGGTAGAAGAGATAAAAACCATGATTGAATATGAAAGACAATGGCATGAAGGAAGGTAAAAAGCCCAAGTGCAGAAGAACGAAGATCTATCTAAAAGGATGTCAGAAACTTCCATGTAACTCATTGTGGCGCAACATGCCTAGAAGACAGCCGAGGAATAGCTGTGAACCCTTGGAATAAGGAAAAAACACACATGTTGAAAGTATGGAATGAACAATAGTAGGTGGTAATGATGTTGTCTCAAAGCATGGAGAAGGGCAAGGAGGAATTGGAAGAGAGAGCCAAACAGTGGGAAGAGCATAACTTCGAATAGGTGTAAGGACTTGCGGAGCACTTGTCCATAGCAAAATGCGAGCAGGTGTTGGTAGAGGCCAGAACCAAAGTCACAGAAGCAAGTTCAGATGTGCAACAACAAGACTTCTTAAGCACAGTGCTCCATGTAACGCAAGTGGATAGCGAGGATTCTATGGAGAGGATAAGAAGGTAGTTAGAGATGACCACCAGAGCCCTGAAGTATGGCCTACAAGAGCGTGCTCTTCCAACTAGCATCGACCTAACAAGAAAAGAACAATGCTTATATGTGAGGCAAGCTAGCCTCTCCATCAATGAGCTGAAGGAGCTAGGTTTTGAAGAGCAAAAGCAACAGCATCCACCCCCAACTTCGACCCCATAAGAGCAATCGCTAGAGGTTGGACTTCGAGTAGGAGCTAGAAGAAGAGCAGCAAGCCCGAGAGCTTAGCCCACCACTGCTAGATGTGCCTTAGGAAGATCTAGAAGACAGCCAAGTACCCAAGCGCATCATTGCAGCTAAGAGAAGAAGACGGGAATTGGTGGAGTAAGCGCAGCAGACAACTAGAGCACAACCCCAACAGTTTTCTAGAGAGCATGTGCCACAACACGAGGATCGTTATCAAGGAGCAGAGTATAGTTATCACTCGATGGAGGTGGGAGATCCGAGACTACTAGCAAGACAAGGTGTACCAGATTCCCAAGACGGTCCAAGGCTACGAAGCACAGTCCAAGTGGCAGAGAAGGATCTAGGATACAAACCTTGATGCATGGATGGCATTGTGTGGCACACTCCTTGAAGAAAGGAATGATCCTACTACATGCCCTACCCTCGCAGACATGGAGTGGATTACAATAGGGAGGAGCATGGTAGGTACGACTTTCCCAAGATCTACAATGCTAATGTAGAGAATCCTAAGGAGTGCCTAACCTTTAAGGCAGGAGACATCTGTTCGTCAATCATGCGCTTCCTTGAGGATTTCTCATCCTGTCCAGATCCCGCTTTCATCACAACTTGTAATTATCTTAGGACTATTAGGTTTCTACTAAAGCAAAAGCCAGTTGCCGAGAAGGCCCACCTCCCTCCATTCTTTTTTGATATCAGCCTAGGAATAGATATTTGTGCCATGGCCCTACTAATGATAAGGGCTACGTTGTTACCCTCTTTTTGTATGAAGGTACTTGAAGACATGAACAATAGCCAGTTTATGAGGTGTGGACATCCCTTTTTGTCAACCACACCTCTAAACATCAGGGGTAATCTTAAGAGCTACATGCAAGGTCATGCCTTTTTTAGCAAATCCCTTAGGCCACCCTGTAATGCATCATCAGAAGAGGACTAGGGTACAACCTAAGAGCACCCTTGTATATATAATGTTGATTATGTTTATCTATTAAAAAAAAGAGCGAAAAAGAAAAAAAAAGAAAAAGAAAAGAAAAGAAGAAAAGAAAAGATTGTCCTTGAAATCATTTGAGTGCTACAATCACTGCACCTAGGATTTTTTACCTAGCCCCATCCCCCATATCACACTTAGGGCACCTCAAGAATAGGACTTCCAGACTTGTCTCCCTAAGCCGTCCACTGCACCTACAATGATGCACGAACTGGGTCCTCAAGTGTGGGACAACACCGCAGGCGACCCAACTCCCAATTCCACTGGCACACCTGCACTCATGCACTACATGGAGAGGTAGATACATCCCTTAAGAAGCGCATAACTTTGTCTTGCATGTTAAGATCGTGTCGTATCGACCTCGTAGGGGGACATGAGGAGGGATCCGTCCAACACCATCGTCAATTTCAAGGACAAATCCGTCCATCCGCCATTCTCCAAGAAGGATCCATCCAACACCATCTTCAATTTCAAAGGACAAATCTACCCATCGTCACAGCGTTAGGGAGGGACCCGTCCCAACACCATCTTGAATTTCAAGGGTAGATCCATCCAACACCTTCCTCAGCAAGGGCTTATATACAAAGTCAAAAAGCCATCTAGCTACACCCACCCCACCTTCCAACTACTACCCATCAATGCCATGGGACTAGCACTCGACTAGATGTGAGGTGCCCACCCATCAGCTTTCTAGGCACTCTTTTAGCGGTCTATCGAGAAATGAATCTAAGCGTCGCTGCCTGACACTCCCAGGGAATGTTCCGAGTTTTGTCGCCTAGGGTTTCCCGAATCCGCCTCGCAACGAAACGTTCACGACCAAACCCACTAGGATCGACCTAAAATTCGGGTTCCTAGTTGTCAAGGTCTCCTGTTAGCATTCTAGTGTCGGGTTTTGGACATCCTACTTTACGCATAGATATCCAATCCGAAGCAGATCCATGCCGCACTTGGTTCAAAGAGAATGGGAAACGAGAGGGATGCGTTGCTCAACCTCTTTGCCCATAGGGCATAGTCCCATTCCAGTCCCCTAAAACGGCATGAATCGAGGTTCTATCCTAACAATTTCTAAGGTCGAAGACGGTAAACCTTGTGAGAAGCCTCCCAGTTCTCTGGGACCACCCTGCCATAGGACGGACCCGTTGGGGGTTCCGTCCTCCCGCTTCCCTGTTCTCTAAAAGGCTTAATTAAGTCTTTTAGAGAACAGGGTTCGTTCACATAACTTATAGCACAGACACGAAAACAAAGCAAAGCAATCTATTGACAAACAAGTTCAAACAAGTTCCTTAACTTATCTTCAAGTTAATCTTTGTCTCCCGCCCATACAGGAGAAATTATGTATCGCTTCTATCCAACAGAAGTATCCCTTCTGCTCTATAGAAGTAACTGGTCCAATTCACATGGCACCACAAACTCAATCCTTTATCTAGAATAGGATCTCCCAACATGCCCAGATGTTGGGGGCCACAGAGGTCTTCAACTCCATTCTAGACCTAGCAAGGGGTATCCAGAGCTCCAACTGACCCGCAAGCTGTCTAGGAGCGAAACATCATTCCCGTGGTTGACCTTTTCACCACTCGACCTTCGGCCCATGAATCGAGTAGTGCCCTCTCGGGTTAATACGCGGTGCGATCATGGAGGTGATTCACCCGTACAATATATCCTTCCTTAATTAAATCCTTTAAGAATCAAGCACAAACAAGGCATTTAGCCTAATATCATTTTTCAAGAAAACATTCCTTTATTCCCATGGCGACTTGTCATCACAGACCCTTGCCATGCATTTACTATAAATCACAAGCACTTGGAATAATCATCCAAACAACAACTAACAACCAGTTGAATATAAAAGCACTTAGGATGTTGTTCGTTCAATCAACAAAACCAATTGCATTCTTTCCTTCCAATGCAAGAATAGATGATATAACATTTCCATCGTATATTTGCTCTTCCCCTTGGGATCTAAGAGCAATACTATGCAAACATGATCTTAACACTTCCTTTCTTTGGCTAGGGCATATGTTAAGGGTTCAAACACTATTCATGATGTAAGTTCTATAGGTCACTTACCTTGCTTAATAACCCAACACTGGATTTGGATTGGAAAAAGTCATCGTTATCGGACGGAACTCAAGACATCTTAGTTTTAACCCTTATGATTAATTTCTTGTACTAGCTCTTAGTCAAGTCATGAGGCAACTAGAAAATTATCCTCATATATCAAACATATTATAGGCATATCGTGTAAATACTTGATAAGATAAGTGCGAGATGATCTCAAGTAATTAGACTCCAATAGGCCATGCATTGAGCTAGAATCTAGTTTTTCTTAATATTTGGGCTCTTGGGCTAATTACTTTTGAAGTATCTAAACTTTTAACTAGTACTTTCTATTCATGATTCTCAATGTCATATTCTTTTAGTAATTATGCTATTTGTAACCCTTGACTATACTTTAATCTAGCACTTGTATGCACAATCTTTTAATGTCGTTCTTTTGAGGACTATGGCATTTATAACGCCCGACTAATTCTTCCTTGTAATTGCTCTACTAGCAAATAAGTCATATGTAACTAGGTGCAATTATCTTCCCTTGATATATGCACTTCACAAACTCCATCTTTCGAGTAGGTGAGATGAAATTTATCATTTCCGATGGCCTATACTCGTGCATCATAGTATGGGGCCTAACGTATCTCATACGAGAATCAAAACAAGCATCTATCAATTTGAAATACATTACTTACGACCGGAACCGCAGTTGGATTGACAGTGATGTCTTTGCCCGAAGCCTTGTTGTTGCTGATTGCATGATTGTCATCCGCACGCGACATTCTTCACTTGGAGGCCATCGTCTGCCAGGTAGACTCAAGAGATTAAGAAGGTAGAATAGATTCAAGATGGGAGAGAGTAAGAGAAGATGGTTAAGTCGAGGATCGAGATAGAGGGAATTGAGCTAATTCTCTTCCTTGCAGCCTCTCGGGGTGACTCTTCTCTCTCTCTCTCTCTCTCTCTCAAGCTCTCACTCACAATCTCTTGGAGGGGTATACTCTCTCTCTCCCTCTCTCTTGCAGCCTTTCAGGGTCTCCTTATGTTTTTTTTAATGCCTCTCCCATGCCTCATATTTATAGTGAATTAGAGAAGAGTGCTTGTGGTTGAGAAGTGGAGCTCTTTGTGGAGGGGGATCTTGGAAAGATCAGTGATCTGATGCTCAGATCATAAATATGATGGTTCCATTGGCTCCGAAAGGGGGGTAAAACTCCAAGACACTTGGTTAGAAAGCTCTCAGTTCACTCATTCTTCTTTTCTCTGTTTCGAAGTGCTGTCCACTGCCTGTGTACTGCGATCGCGGCGCGCGCGATTTCGCAAATCCTCGAGTCACCTCTCAAATTCCATATGCAAATCAAGAAGGAATGTTGTTTAAGCAATTCAAGAAAGAAGTGCTCATGGCTTGTGCCAAAAGCAAAAGGAGAGAAAATATAGAGGAAAATATGAGGAGAAGAAGGAGGATGATGAAGGACACTTTGATCTAAATGGGAAAAGGAGTGTAGTTCGATTTGATGCCCCACTAAACCATATAGAGAAAGAAAGAGAAGAAGAAGAGAAATGATAGAGGGTAGCGAGGAGGCCTAAGCCTTGAGGGACAGCATCTTGTAGAAAAGCTTAACAGTCCAACCCTTTACCTTGAGAGAACTCATCACTATGAGAACCTCGTGTCTTAGGGAGGGCATATCCTCGCGTGGGTAAACAATGACCCTAACTATTGCAACCGCCAAGTGTAAGAAATAATATGCCGTGGGTGGTAAGGAGTCGATTGATTTGCCTTAAATGGTGGGAAGTGATTTCGTGACAACGGATAAGAGAAGAAAACCATTGTTTTAATCATGTGCAGGATTTGGCGCAGCATTGGAATCTGCATGGTGATACTGCAGGATTTTGCAAGCATGAGCTGAATTAGTGGGTGACTGAAACCACTCAGCGAAGGGAGAAACGTCCTGCACATTTGACGTACGCTAGACATGACTTGTGTTGATATGGCTGAAGCTTCTGTCAACAGATTATCAGCTCCAATTACAGGACATGAAGGTGCCTTCCCAGTGGACGCGAGATGCCCTATCCGGTCCAAGGGACGTGTCTCACGCGTAGCAAGTTCATATTTGATCACGTTTAATAGCTTATCCACTCAATCCATGCAATGCACATTTGGTATCAGGGTTACAAACAGATTTGTAGCTCAGGCATGGCAGACCAGGTTCAGCATTAGGCTCCCAACTCGTCTCTCTGCTGTTACATTTATGGCTCCAATGAAAATGAGACGCCAGCATTTCGTGGAAGCTATGCAAGACAACTCCGACAGCAGCACCCCTTCTGATGGTTATGATGACCCCCCTAATCCAAGAGAAGGACCCCAAACGATCTCTTATTCGAAACTGAGATTAGGTGCAAGCGAATCCATCCAAGAGGCCCGATCCGAACCAGAGGACGAGTTCGAAAGATTAATGGCTGAGGGTTGGGCTTTGTTAAAGGAAGGGGAGGAGGGCTTGAAAGGTCGGTTAGAAGTCAGTCTTGCTTCTCGCATGCTTAAGGAGGCTGCGGATTTTTTTGAATCTGCTGTGGCATTGAAACCATCAGATTTGGAAGCCATTGAAAGCTGGGGAAATGCTCTACTTGTTCATGGGAAATTAAAACTTAGGTTGAGTGAGCATTTGAGGCTGAGATGGCTACAGCTTCAATCACAAAACCCTTCAAGTAACAGAAGCAATCAGCTGGATACATCTGCTGCTGAGAATGCACTTTATGGAGTGTGTGAAGAGAGTGAAGATTTGCTGGTTGAAGCAGGTCGAAAGTATCAAATGGCTTTGTCCTTGGACAAAACAGATGACTGTGCTCTATACAATTGGGGTTTAGCTCTTTACCACCGTGCTGAATTGATAGCAGCAGACGGGGATGAGGTAATTTCTTCCGCAAATGGGGTCCTTGCATTTTGAAAGGATTGGTGGATTTCTGTATGTATCAGGGACATACTTTAGCAAATGTACATTTAAATTTCTTCAAATAGATATTCATTTTCAAGCTTGCTATTTTATAGTTGTTGTTATATGAATTCATTAGCTCATTCTTTAGTCGTGGGCTATGTGCGGGGCCATTGACCAAATTTTGTACTACTGTAGCTTAGTTAGAGGATTATTAGTCCCTCTTTCCCCTCCTACAGCATCTGTTCTTGAAATATTCAAGCACTAGAAAGAATCCATCTGCAGTCTTGTTTTAACTGAGAGATTGGGAAAATTTCTATAGATCAGTACCAATTTCGTTTTCAGTCTATGTGGTGTCAATAAGTGAACTGGAGAGAGAGGAAGAGGAGAGAGAAGATTGCAGAAGAGAAAGATGGAGTGCAGAAGTGAGAGAAAGAGAGTGACAAGGAGAGAGAGATTAGAATAGGAGAGAGAAAGAAAGAAAGAAATAAGAAGCCATTGAAGCTGAGAGCAAGGTAATGAGGAGAATGATAGTAATGTATTAATGTGTCAAAAGATAGGAAAAATTACGTCCTCTACTTTTATACCTATGTTAGTGTAACATGATATTACTATTATTTTCACACTAAACCACTATTCTTCCTAGCTTCTTACAATCCATCCCAACCCAAGAGTTTTTACCCTAAAAAAAAACTCACAAAGATTGGAAAAGGATGGATAGAATAGAGTACTACTCTTTTTTCAGCTTTACAAAATGGAAAAATGATTGAAACATGAGAGACATATGGATTGAAATGAAGGAATGAAAGCAAGCCTCAACTATATACATAAGCAAGAATGCTTGAAAAGTACTTGGAGCCTTAAAAGTCTTCAAATGATGGACTCAAAATGAAGTAGATAGCTTGCTGTAAGAACAGATCTTGTTGAGCTAAATATGCCATAACTTTTGGTAGAAGTATCCAAACAAAGCGCGCCACATTTCAAAATATAGCTCTTGAAGAATACTTTGACTCTATTAAGGTGGCATAATTCTGAAAATTAGGTAGAATAAAAATTGTTCTAAAACAATCTGCTGTCAAGTCCTTGTTTGCATCATAACTAGCTCCATAGTAGTCAGTAATCTTCAGTCAATGTGTCCTGTAGGCAAGGTGAAACCAACCTTCCTTCCATGGATGGGTGGTAAATCCTTGATTACACCTTAATTACAGCAGCAAACAAAAAAATGCAAATCTAAAAATACAAATTTACCTACTGATCTTGGACAATGCACACTCAATTGGCCCTAAAATTGGCATCCTTTTCGATATTTCTTTAGCTTTATTGAAGAAGAAGTTGATTTACAATGGGATTCTCTCGATTCCCTTCGCAATCCAAACTCCCCTTGTTGTCCAAAGTGACCAGCAAGTCTTCAATCTGATTTGCCCCTTGATTAGGGTACTTAATTGACATTCACCCACTTCATAGACGATGGAAATGCCCCAAATTCAATGGTTGGCTAGTCCTCACCTGAATTTAGCTGAAATTCACGTTTAGCCCTGAAAAATCCAAGTCTTGGAGCTTTTATTTGTGACACGCTTCTCGAGGTTGTTGCTAAACCTTAATTTCTGTTGTAAATTAGGATTTACAGTAGAGAAATTTGCAATTTCTCAGCCTTTAAGGGTCCAAATATTGAGATCTTCGAAGCAAGGCTGTGAAATGATTGGGAGATGAGAGAGAAAGCTGTAGAGAGAGAAAATTCAGAGTTTTGTCGCGAAGAATGATCGAAAATTAGTCGAATGTAGCTGCTGTCTTGCCACAACAGTATTAAATGTTGTCGCCTACAGCTGAGATATTCAAATCAGCTGTCACCTTGTATTTGGATGTAATCGCCCAGCTGTGAAGGTCCGAATGTGCAATCGCCTCCTCAAAACTCACTTGTGGCTGGCTGCAATGGCTGAAAATAGGCTGGCCATGGTTGCTCACAGCTCTTTTACATTTGCTACAGCAAGAATGATCTCATTTTTCCTCTTTTTCAGCCTTTTACCAGCCTGTATGGGCAAATTTGCCAAGTGGCAGCCTTCCCAAATGGTTTTTTCAACATTATCTATCATTAAATATTAATTTTCAGCCTTTAATGACTGAAAATTAATCTAATAATTATTTCGGTGTCCAAAAAAATAATCTGATTGGCCAATAATTAAATTGGCTAGACATCTTTCACTCTCGAGTCTCTGTGTGCCATCTTTGACCATTAAATTAGCATTAGGTACCATTAAACTGTCAGAGTGCAGCGGTGCGGAAGCGTAGGACTGAGAGAGAGAGAACGCAGAGAGAGAAGGGAGAGAAAGAGACAGTGGACGATGAAGATCTGCTGTATAAAGAATGCTGAATACAAAGATATACACGGGCGCAGTGCGCTGGACTGCGTGTCTCCACCTCGACGATGCAACTTGCTGTCCACCTCGAAGTCTGCTGCAGTCTGCACTGTCTGCTGTCTGAAATCTGTGAACAGAGACAGAAACTGCGCGTCACCGGTCTGTAATCTGCGTCAGAGAAGTGTGTACAGACTGCTGAAAGTGTCGGCTATAAATAGCCGAAATCTGCCAGGAAATAGGGCGCCAGAAATAGGGCGCAGCCAGGAAATAAGTCTGCTGCATTAAATGCAGCCGACTGGGCTGCAAACAGTCGGACTGCCACGTGGCAGTCCGACTGCACAGTCCGACTGTGCAGCTGCCCTCCAAAACATGCTATGATCTCTAACACCCCCTCTCAGAGCCTGGACAGGGCAGAAGCCTGAGGGATCTGGAATGTCGCCGAAGCTTGAGGAAGCGCCTTCGTAAACAAATCCGCAAGATTGTCCTCTGTCTTGCAATACTCCACAGTGATGGTCTCATCCAGAAGCTTTTCTCGGATGAAGTGGTACTGGATCTCAATGTGCTTCGTCCGGGCATGAAAAACAGGGTTCCTTGCCAAGGCAATGCAACTTTCATTGTCACATCGCAGCAATGTAGGACGAGTCTGGGTGCACCCAAGCTCCTCCAACAATCTCCGAAGCCACACAACCTCGCATGTGGTGGAAGACGCGGCCCGATACTCCGCCTCAGTAGACGAAAGGGCTACCGTGGGCTGCTTCTTGCTACTCCATGAAATAACACCTGCACCCAAAGTAAAGCAGTAACCTGTAGTAGACCGCCTGTGGTCCACGTCACCGGCCCAATCCGAGTCGCTCCAACCTGCAAGTACAAGATCTGACCCATCTGTCCCTGCGGGGTAATGAATCTCTAAATCAGACGTCCCCCTTAGATACCGAAGTATCCTCTGAGCAGCCTGCCAATGCACCGTCTTAGGTTCACTCATGAACCCTGCCAAGAGCCCAACAGCAAAACATAGATCAACCCTCGTGTTGAGAAGCCAAATCAAAGACCCAATCAACTGTCGATAGCGGGACGCATCCGCCAAAGGAGAAGCTGAATGGGAAGTGGCCTTCCAGTTCGGATCCATAGGAGTAGAGAGGGCCCGACAGTCTTCCATCTCAAAAGACACCAAGAGCTCCTGTACATATCTTTGTTGGGAGAGAAAGATCCCCCTTTGAGACTGATAAATCTCATGGCCTAAAAAGAAATGGAGTAGACCCAAATCCGTCATCTCGAACGTCCGATGTAAAGCTGACTTTGTCTCCTGGACCTGTTGTGCAGCATCACCTGTGACAATCAAATCATCAACATATAAGACAAACAGCACACAACCATCCTCGGAAGTGTGTACATACAGCTGCGGATCGGCCTTGGACCGCCGATATCCCAACTGAGACTGGAGGAACGAATCAATCTTCTCGTTCCAAGCTCGCGGGGCCTGCTTGAGGCCATACAAGGCCTTCTTCAACCTGTAGACTTTCCCATCTGAAGAACCAAAGCCAGGAGGCTGCTCAACATAGATCTCCTCCTTCAAATCACCATTCAGGAAGGCCGACTTCACATCCAACTGATAAACAGGCCATCTCCTATGGCCAGCCAAAGCAAGAACAACTCTAATGGTTGCCATACAAGCTGTGGGGGCAAAAGTGTCATGACAGTCAATCCCTGGGCGCTGTGCAAAACCTTTAGCAACAAGGCGAGCCTTGTGCTTATCCAAAGTACCATCACTGAGGTATTTGGTCTTGAAGACCCACTTGACTCCAATCACCTTCTTCTTCGGGGGGCGTGGCACAAGTGACCAAGTGCCATTCCTCTCAATAGCCTCCAACTCAGCTTCCATAGCTTTCTTCCATGGGGCGGACTGTAAAGCCTCCTTCACGGAGGTGGGCTCTCGATCCTGCATAACACGGGACATCAAACAATAGTTGGAGCAAACAAGCTCCGTAGAATGTGCCTAGTGCCTCCGTGACCGCCGCGGACCATCCTGCGGTCCCCAGTCCTCAGGAACCCCCTCGATCCCTGAATCACGGAGTGTGTCACGGGCCCAGCGAGGAGGAGGCCGAACCTCCTCTCGTCGTTCTCCATCAGCAGAAGACTCTGGAATATCCACCGGTGGTAACTCCTCAGAGGGGTCCGGTGGAACAGTAGACTCTATGTCAGAAACAAAATCATAATCAAAAGGCACGGGCTCCAGTGGAACTGTAGAAGGAGCCCAACTCCCCCCTGGATCTCCAAGAACGGGATGCTCCTCACCCGTTGAAGTAGCTGGAACCCCCACAAACCGCACATCACGGCTAGTGTATACATCCCGCTTGACGGGATCATACAGTCGGTAGCCTTGGGACTGGGAGCTGTAGCCAACAAATACCTGTTTTCGAGAAGCCGCTTCAAATTTATCACGGTGAGCCTTGGGAATGTGAACATAGGCATCACACCCAAAGACCCGAAAGTAAGAAACGAGTAATGAGGAGCGAGAAAGAACAGGAGAGAGAAAGACAAAGAAATAAGAAGCCATTGAAGCTGAGAGCAAGGTAATGAGGAGAAGGACAGTAATGTATTAATGTGTCAAAAGATGAGAAAAATTGCATGTCCCCTCCTTTTATACCTATATCAGTGTGATAGGGTATTACAATTATTTTCACACTAAACCACTATTCTTTTCAGCATCTTATATGTGGATTTAATGCTTGTTGTAATAATTAATTAATGTGTAATCAAGTCATTACAACCCATTTTCAAAAGGATTGGCTACTTTCATGGTTCCATTGCTAGGACACCATCAACTCCCTTGAGTTAGTGGGTTCATGGCACCTAATTGGAAGTCAAAAGCATTGCTTTGGGGCTGAGATTGTATTCAGCTGATCAGTTAACAAGAATGCCTTCATACAGCGAGATGGGATCAAGCAGTGATGATGCCTTTCAGTTTGAACATGCATGATTTCATGCTGAAGCTGAAGGTTGTGAGGCATTATTAGAACTATTGAGATTACTGCTCTAGTGGTGTTTGGGAAGGGCAGGGCTGCAAGCAACAACTATTGGAGCCAATAGGGTGGTTTCCGTCGTTTGTTGGGGTGATGCAATGATCTGCAGACGAAGCTGGCAATGGCCTAGACAAGGAGATGACCAGAGAACAAGCAGCATCAGTCAAGATTGTAGATGAACTAGGGTTCAGACTTTAGAGGCGGCATTGATGATGGCAGCCCTTTGTAGCTTGACATCAGTGTAGTGTCCCACAGAGTGATAGGGAGATGGCAATCCCTAGCCAGCAGAAATGTTGCAGAAAGAGGGAGGGCGGGCTGATAGACAATGCAAGAGGGGCCCAAGTGGCATTGGCCCTATGGAGGTGGCATGCTGGTGAGGTAGTGGACATGCGGCACTTTTGGGCTTAGAGGTAGCATTGCTGATCAAGGGCTGTTGGAGACCTAGGTTGTGACCTTTGCAAGTAGGTGGTGATCTTGGGAGGTGGCCATTGTGGTGGTGGGTGGCTAGGTAGTAGAGGGTAGTGACAACTTGGGATGTAGGGGATACTTTTAGAGACCACATTTCTGCAGAAATGGAGGGAAATATCTGCATGTGCCTCATCTTGACGCTCCTAGGCTTTGGCTACTAGGTGCTAGTAGCACTCGGATTCTATAGGCAGCAGTGTCCCTACCAATCCGTGTTGTGTAGGCCAAGAACCGTGTCCCAAAAGAGGTGCCATTCCAGAACTGACTCCAAGGTACGTAGGGGTCCAATAGCCAAGTCTTCCCTTGGAGTACGATGACATGAATCCTCCTCCAGGGTATAGCTAGTAGCTCCTCATCATGATGACCTCTAATTGACGGCTAGCCTTCCGTGAGTTTGGACTGTGAACATTATCTCATGGGGGACACCGTTCACTGTAACTGCCACTTGTAAGAGGATGCCTATTGGCAAGAACCTAGCTGCCTGGACCTCACTAGGCAGTACCAGCTCCTGAATGGAGGGGTCTAACAAGTCTCGTAGAATCGATGCCTCGATCTCCCTCCTCCTGGTCTTAATGCCACACTAGCAACCAGATGCCTATTGTAGGATTGCTTGGTCAACAAGCTTGTAAACCTCCCTCCACATTGTAACAGTACGAGCAGGGTCACCCTCCTAGTAGTTGGCCCACTGGATGCGAGGGTACCCATAGATCTGGATCTGGTCATGATTTTAAACCTGGGGGTTTCAGACCACTGGAGAGTGGTCTATCTCCTCTTGACAAACTGAAGGCATGCAAATCAGGGCCTTATGCAGGCCCTACCTCACCCATAGTACTAGACTGCACAAGGAGGATCTAGGTGGGGTGATCTATGTTGACATGAAAATTCATCTCAAGGATGGCCTCTACTTCTCGCCGAGTTGTGGTCTACACTCTTGAAGGCCCCCTTATAAAAGGACCTTCCATGTCTATCCCCTTAGCATGAGCCCACGCACCACCAGCTTGCCCAGGAGGGCAAGACTTTGGTACTTTGGGTTGATGATCCCCAGCCCCCTCTTAAAGTGATGCCAAATGATAGGCGCCCATTCCATGTTGGCCTGAGAGTCCCTAGATCCATGCGGATCAGACCAAAGAAAATTTCGCATGAGGTGGCGAAGTTGAGCCACATAGGACAAGGAGAAACACTAGTGGGAAGCAATGTACCAAGCTATTGCTAAGAGGATCTAGTTGACCACTAGGGCCATGCGTACTAGGGAGAGGCAGGTCATACTCCAATAGGTCAACTTCCTTTTGATGGAGTCAAATACTGGGAGAAACTATTGGGATGGGTCAATGTCTAGTCCCACTTGGAAGCGAAGATAATGGATGATCTATCCCCTTCTCACCCATGTGAAACCCAAGTGGAGGATCTAGTTGACCACTAGGGCTTTGGCGGGTTGTGCTCTAATAGGTCAACTTCCTTCTGATGGAGTCAAATATTGGAAGAAACTATTGGGTGGGGGTAATGTCTAGTCCCACTTGGAAGCCAAGATAACAGACGGTCTATCCCCCTCATGCGTGTGATAATGTCAATGTGAAAGGATCGAGACAGAGTGCAGATTAGTTTGAGTAGAGAGTTCAGAGTAGGGAGACTGAGCAGAAAGAGTGAGAGCACAACACACAGTGTTTGGTACAATGACAAGATATACCACTTTAGATTTTGATAATTTATATAAAGTACAAGTGTAAGGGTGCGTGTGCACTTGAATATCGTAAAAGGCATGGAAAGCCCTTATTCCCAACAACCTCCCACTTAAAGGCAATGTGCCTGAAGGTAGATGAAAGAATCAACTAAGTCTATGTATGTACAAAGCTGAAATACACATATACTATCCAACCCCCATCATCTGGCGGCAATGAGCAAACTGCTCTATTGGAAGACCCTCCGTTAGCAGGTCTACAGGGTTATCATCTGTATATACCTTGACAAGCTCAATGCTCTAATGTCAAGCACATCTCTGATTAAATGATACTTCACCTGTATGTGCTTTGTCTTTGTGTGAAAGATAGGATTTCGTGCTAGCATGATGGCACTCTGATTGTCACAATGGAGGATAGGAACCTTTGCAATACCAAGCTCTCACAAGATGTGAAAGCCATTAAGCCTCTTTGCATGCCTCAATGGTAGCCACATACTCTACCTCTGTAGTAGACAATGCAACACACTTTTGCAGCCTGGATTTCCAAGAGACTGCTCCCCTTGTGAACATGAACACATATCTTGAAGTAGACTTTCTGCAGTCAGGATGATCAACATAGTCTGCATCTGTGAAGCCAACAACAGACGACTTCTGCTTCCCAAAGCAAATACACAAATCTAGGGAGCATTTAATGCTGGCCGACTGCATTTAATGCTCCCCCCATTTTATACCTATATATTGTTGGGGCTCCTCCTCTTGAGTACTCGAGTCATCATTTGTGGATTCTTTTGAGGAGAGAGGAGCCGGTGCCAGGGTGCCCACACAGCCAGTGACTCACTGTTGTATGCTGCTGTCTCGTTTTCGATATGGATTCCGTTTCCCGAGCATACATCTGAGTTCTCATCTGTATTTGTGTTTATTTATTCTTGTCTTGTGTTTCAACAGTTTATTTCAGCATGTTGTTTATGCTTCCATTGCTGCACCATTTTTGACATGGTATCAGTTTTCAGGTTTTGTGTTTTTGTTGTGTTTTATTGCTGATTTCAGGATTGTTTTCCCTCTTGCTGATCAGGCAACTGCTACTCCAATCAGGCGACCAGTTTTGCCTGCGTTTTTTGTTGCAGTCAGCATCCGTACAGCCTACGCCTTTATTTCAGCTTGCGTTTTGGTATTTCTGCATCTCCTCTTGGCTGGGCGCTTCTATCATTAGGTCGTTTTTGCAGTTTTTGACAGTTTTTGACTGATTTTTTGACTTTGTGCAGCAGATTTTGGCTTATTTTGATCAGATTTTGGGTTATACTGCATGTGAACTCTTGCTTTTTGCAGTCTGTGCTCGGGGTTTGGCTGTGTTCCCTCTCCCAATCCCTTCTTTTCTGGTGTGGTGGAGCGTGCGAATCGGACCATGGTAGAGATGGCCCGATCCATGTTGGAGCATCAGAGTTTTCCTCATACCCTTTGGGGTGAGGCGGTGTCTACGGCGGTGTACATACGCAACCGCTCTCCTACTTTGGCATTGTAGGACATGACTCCGTATGAGACTTTCTTTGGGAAGAAGCCTTCCGTGTCCCATTTTCGCATCTTTGGATGTGATGCTTTTGTCCATGTAGACAAGAAGAAGAGGAAGACGAAGCTCGACTCTAAGTCGCGCCAGCTTATCTTCGTGGGCTATAGCACGACCATGAAGGGATATCGGCTCTACGACCTGATGATACGGAAAATTGAGGTGAGCAGGGATATGATCTTTAATGAGGCTGCGGCCTTCGAGGATCCGATTGATGGTTCTCTTACAAGTGATTCTTCGATTGACCCTCCCCCAGCTACTCTCCTCTCCCTTCCTTAAAGATGGCTCCTCCCCCTTCACATCCCTTCTTCTTCATTGGCTCCTCCCCCTCCTCTTCCTCCCTCTTCTTTGAGTACGTCCACCTCTACCGCCTCCCTTCAAGAGTCTTCTAGGGATGTACGGCCATCCGATGGGGAGCCTTCTTCAGATGAGGAGGATCTCCCTTCTCTTGGAGGCGGGGAGTCCCTTTTCCAGCTTGGTGCTTTATAGGTTCCGGAGGCTACTCGGTCTCCCTTGCAGCAAGAGGAGGCTCATAGGATTCCTTTGTGGTATCGCCGGCTCATGCAGGATTCAGTTGTTACTCACTTTTCTGCTCCTTCTATAGGTCCATGCAGATCCGCCCAATTACAGGCCCAGTAGGATAGTTCACTCTGTGTGAACTATGCTCTTATGTCACAGATTCTTCAGGATTCCGAGCCTTCCACTGTTAAGAAGGCTCTTGCACAGGATGTTTGGAGATAGGCTATGCAGGCAGAGTTCGATTCCATTGAGCGAAATCATACTTGGGAGCTTGTATCACGTCCCAAGAAGCGGAAGGTGATAGGTGTGAAATGGGTCTTTAAGACCAAGTATCTAGTAGATGGTTCCTTGGACAAGCATAAAGCTAGGCTTGTTGCCAAGGGTTTTGCACAGCGGGCAGGATTGGATTACTTTGAGACCTTTGCTCCTACAGCTCAGATGTCTATCACTCGAGTTATTTTGGCTCTAGCAGCTCACCACTGTTGATCTGTTTACTAGATGGACGTCAAGTTAGCTTTCTTGAATGGCATCCTTGAGGAGGAGATCTATGTTTCATAGTCTCCAGGTTTTCTTGTGCAGGGGAAGAAGGCTCATGTCTACCGGTTGTGGAAGGCCCTTTATGGCCTGAAGCAGGCTCCTTGTGCTCGGTACCAGAGGATTGACCGCTTCTTTCTACAGAGTGGTTTTCAGTGCTTCGATCATGACTCTAACCTCTACTTTCGGGTTGTGGGTGACCTGTGTTTTACTGATGTTGTATGTCAATGATCTTATCATTACAAGGAGCGACACTCAGGAGGTGGATCACACTCGGTCTATTCTACGGCAAGAGTTTGACATGACGGATCTAGGATTCCTTCACTTCTTTTTTGGATTGGAGATTTATCAGATGGCACAGGGCATCTTTGTTTCGCAACACAGGTACATCTCCGAGCTTCTTTCGGAGTTTCGTATAGTCGATTGTCGGCCTATTTCCTGCCCCATGGACCCTGAGTCCAAGCTTGTGGCAGATGGAGTTTTCCTTATAGATGCTGCCTCTTACCGGTGCCTCATTGGCTCTCTCATTTGGCTTCTTTATACTCGGCCGGATATTTCTTTTGTGGTGGCATTTTTGTCTTCTTTTATGAAGACTCATACACGGGATCACTGGAGGGCAGCCTTGCGTGTCCTTCGGTATTTGTAGGGGACTCAATCCTATGGGATCATGTATGGAGAGGGTGTCATTCTTTCTGGTTGGAGTGATTTTGATTGGGTAGGTGATGTGGATTCGAGACGATCCACTACAGGTTATGCTTTCACCCTTGGCTCTGGTGCTGTCTCTTGGAGCAGCAAGAAGCAGCCTACTGTGGCACTTTCCTTATAGAGGCTGAGTATCGGGTCTATTTGATCATCGCTATGGAGGTAGTTTGGCTTTGTCAGATATTGGCGTAGATTGGCTTGCCACAGTCTTGGACCTTTGGAGCTATGCATGGACAACCAAAGTGCCCTTGCTCTTGCGAGGAAACCGGTGTTTTGTGCTCATACGAAGCACATTGAGGTTCAGTACCACTACGTTCAGGAGCGGATCGTGGATTCGGAGCTAGCGGTGGCCTACTATCCCATGGCGGACAATGTGGCTGATCTCTTCACGAAGCCTTGGCCTCAAGCTTCTTTGCTTCATCACATTCGATTGTTAGGTCTTCAGAGTCTCCAAGGATTTGAGAGGGGGTGTGAGCCTGTCTTCTTTCGTTGCTAGTCTGTCATCTCCTGGTTGTGAGCTCCTGTCCGAGTCTGGCAAGAGAGAGAGGAGCTCTGGCATTTCTTGTGTTCTTTTGAGGGTGGTACTCAGTCCAAAATGGCCCTTTTGTGTGCAGTTGGCCCATATTTGGGCAGGTCGGCCAGTTTCTGGCAGGTCGAGCTAGTTTTGATGATGGGGGGCTATTTATAGCTGCCCCCCCATCATTCTTTTTCACTTCTTCCGCAGATTCCAGCACACACTCCTCCATTCCACTCTGACATTGGTGCTGCCATTATCTCCAGCCTGATTGGTGCCCTCACTGACGCTTCGGGCTGCGTGTAGGGACTGATCAGTCCACAATTTTGTATTCAGCATTCATTGCAATTAGTGTAGATTTTCTTCCTTCATTTTCTGCTCTCTCTCTCTCTCTCTCTCTCTCTCTCTCTCTCTCTCTCTCCCTTTGTGTTCGTGTTTCTTCTTTCGTTGCGCACTTTCACATTTCTGCCCTTTAGGCAAATGCACCAAATCCCAAGTGCCATTTTTCATGAGAGATTCCATCTCTGACAACATAGCTTGATGCCATTTCTTGGTGTCTTTTCTGTCCATTGCTGCTTGGAATCATAACGGCTCACCACAATCTGTCAACATGACATAATCGGCCACGTAATTGACACCAGGAACAAACTTGTTTGGCTGTCTTTGCACTTTGGTCAACTTACGTACCCAATGGTCAAGATTTGCTGGCTGTTCAACTTGCAAATTTGCATTAACAGCTTGTTGTTCTGCAGGTTTAGCATGCTGTATAGTTGGTTCTGGTTGTTCCAAAGGCATCTATTCTCGCTGAATTTGTGGCACATCATGGGCAATATCTTGCTGATCATTTTCAGCATTATCCCTTGCATTTTCAGAGACATTTACAGCAGGTATTTGCTGCTGTCTAGTGGGCATCCTTTGCTGTCCAGTTGGTACATCCTCCTAGAATACAACCCTTCTGGCCTCCTTTGTCTTTACGGGCTGTTTGTGAATGTGATCTTCTCAGAAGATAACATCATTACTGCGTACTACTTTTCTTTTCTCAGGATTCCATAATCGATTTCCCATTTCACCTTCATCACCATACCCTAGGAAAATACATTTACAGGACTTTGACTCAAGTTTGTTGCATTCTTCCTTGCGAATATGCACAAATGCCTTGCAGCCAAATACTCTTAAGTGAGCATACAAAGGTGGCTTGCCCGACCATGCTTGAATCCTTCCCCTAAAGACTTGTTTGGTGATCGATTAATCAAGTGTATGACTATCATAACTTCCTTTGCCCAAAATCCATGAGGCAAAGCAGCATGTGACAGCATTGTACGGACCTTGTCTTGAATGGTCCTATTCATATGCTCTGCAACACAATTTTGGGGTGGATTGTGGGGGGTGCTGAGCTCCCTTTTAATCCCTTTGTTGTCACAAAAGTCTTGAAAGGCTTTGTTCACATATTTCCCACCCTTGTCAAAGTGAAGACACTTTAATGTCTTGTTGGTCCGATTTTCAGCAAGTGCTAGTAATTTTTTAAATTTATCCAAGGCCTTGTCTTTATGACGGATTGGATAAACCCATACTTTGTGTGTGGCATCATCAACAAAGGTAATGAAATATTTCTTTTTCCCTAGAGATACCCTTGGCATTTGACATACATTTAAATGTACTAACTCTAAGGGTTAAGACTTTAGAGAAATAGATTTTTTATGTGACGTTTGAGCATGCTTACCATAAATACAATGATCACACTGTTCAAAATCAGCATATCTCAAAGGATGGCAAGTAACCCAAGCGAGAAAGCACTTTCATTCCAGTTTGACTCATGTGTCCTAACCGGCTATGCCACAAAGAAACACTTGGTTGCTTGGTTAGGGCGACTACATGGTCATGTACGCTAGATATATACAAAGGATACAAAGTATCACTTTTGGAGTCCTTGGTAACAATGCGAAAGCCCTTACAAATTTTCCATTTGCTATCCCGAAAGGTGGTGTAATAGCCTTCATCATCTAGCTGCCTTGTGCTTATCAAGCTTTTCTTGAGCTGAGATACATGCTTCACATTATGCAAAACAAACACGGAGCCATGCTGAAATTCCAATTTCACATTGCCAATGCTTGTAATTTTACATGCATAGTTCTTCCTCAAGTGGATAACGCCATGTGCACCACCATTGTAGTTAGAAATCACTCATGATGTGGTGTAGCATGAAAAGATGCACCTGAATTAAGTATCCAAGTGTGCATGTCATCCTCAGAATCTGCAATCAATGCATGTGCACTCAAAGAAGTAAGAAATACATCATTGTCACTATCATTCTCATGAGTGATGGCATTTACCTTTTCTATCTTTACACTGCTTTTCTTTGTAAGCTGGCTGTCCTTTTTCTTAGCCTTGTTGTCTTCAGTGTTTTTGTTTTTGCCTCTCTATTTCTTCAATTGAAAACGGTGCCCTTTTGCTGAAATCTGCCCCTAGTGTGCAATGCATTAGAAGACTTGTTTGCTGAGTTATTTTGTCTGTTGAGTTTTTCCATCAGCAAAGAACTCTCCACATTAGAATATAACAGCTGAGCATTTGAGTTACTCAAGACTGTCCTGAAAGTATCCCAACTTTCAAGCACAGTGCATAGCAAGAAAGTAGCTTTGAACTCATCATCAATATGGAAATCCAAAGCAATCAGCTGACTGAAAATGGAATTGAACTCGTTCAAATGTATAGACATAGCTGTACCTTCCTTCATATGAAAGTCCATTAAATTTTTTAGCCAAAAAACCTTGCTGGTTGCACTTTCCTGAGCATACAAGTCTTCAAGTCTTTGCCACATTGCATATGCCGAATTCAGCTTCTCAATGTTAAAAAGCAAGTTGTCTGACATTGAGAGCTCAATGGTAGATCGTGTAAGCTCATCCAAATCATCCCTCTCTTCTTGTTCCATATCCACTGGTTTTATTCTCTTCGCTTTGATGGGCATCGCTTGTTTCTTCTGCACCAAGACATTGTAGCACTGTTTTTGCCATATTACAAAATTATGTGCACCCTATGTCCAAAAGATTGCTGTGGTCACTGTTTCTAGTCATAATTTGCAGCACTAAATTGACTCAAAAGTCACCAAATATAAGCCCAAATGTCACACAAGTGACCATGGTACACTGCAAGTACCAACCAACAGTGAAAATAAAAAAAATTGCAAAAATTTCAGATCTGCAAATAGATTTTCAGAATTAGAGTGTTTGCTATTGCACTCCACGAGCAATTACAGCCACATTTAGAGGCCAAGGCACCAATTACATGTGAAATACCCAAAATTTGATTGCAATTTCTGCTCCAAAGGCATTCATGGGTACAAATTTGACAATTTCGATCAAAAGCTCAAAATTTTCAAAAGGAAATATGTCCAGATTGCATCAATACATGTACCCAAGTGCATACACCAGGCAGTTGTTGCACAAATTGAAGAAATTTTGCAAAAGCCCCAATTTTCTTGGATCTAGCGTGCACAAATTTTAGTGAAATTAAAGAAATTTCACAAAAATGTGAAAAATCCCAAAATGTCCCGGGCAAATGTGCACCAGTTTTGCAATTTCTAGTTCAGATTGTCCTATCCTGCATCATAGTCCCCAAATCTAGGAAAAGCTCCAAATTTTAAGGCCAAGATTGCACACTATTCTTGTGCACATGAACACCCAGTAGTGGGAGAAGAAAAAGGGATTGCAGGATATTAAAAAAATTGGATAAAATCAGGCTTGTCAAGATGTTGACTAGGCATGATCTTCGCTTGGGCCGAATCGTGGCCTTGTCACTTGCTAGACTTGTGCCGGTTGCCCCTTGGACTTGCGTGCTTGCACACGTGCCACATCTGGTCACCGCCTGGTCGTAGGCCCTGGTCGCAGGCCGTCCCGTGATCCATCACGTGCTCCTATCACAGCTATTGCAGGTCTTGTCCTTTTTCGCCTGCCCTGTCAGCTTCGCCTGCAGAAAACATGCCCCTTGTCCCTGACTCCCTTTGTCAGGGAGCCAACTGTTGACTTTGACGTGTGCCTAGTGAGCCTGTGCACACCCATCGATTGTCTTGAGACGTGTCCACACTTGAGTTGTCTCTTGCCCGCTTTGATATCAATTTGATGTCGATGTGCAAGGATCAAGACAGAGTGTAGATAAATTTGAGTGCAAAGTTTAGAGTAGGGAGAGTGAGCAGAAAGAGTGAGAGCATGACACACAAAGTGTTTGGTATAATGACAAGATGTACCACTTTAGGTTTTGATAATATATATAAAGTACAAGTGAAAGGGTGCGTGCACACCCGAACACCGTAAAAGGCACGGAAAGCCTTTATTCCCAACATGTGAAACCCAAGTGGATGCCCCACTCAGTGCTAGGCTTTGGATCTATGAGAAAACCAATTGACTTTCGCCTATTTTTTATCACACCTGCAGCTATGTAGAATGCCTTCAATGCAAGTCTTACCATCGCCCTCTCTAGTATCACCTCATCGTCCTCAACATAGAGGGCCATGCCGTTTGCATACTTAGAGTCCACTAGCTTTGTCTCCTCTCTCATTGGGAGCCTAAGGCCTTGCAGGCGGCTCTCTCCTTGGCGGAGAAAGTAGGACATCGCCTATGCAAAGAATAGGAAGAGGTAGGGGCTAGAGGGCAGCCCTATCGGACTGACCTCTCCAAACAAAACTTGTCCCCCTTCCTACCTCCTATGAGTACCTTGCTGGTTGTTAACCCATATAGTGCAGATACCCCTCTGATCCACTCTTGGGGGAAGCCCAATCGTGCCATAGTATCTTCCAAGAAGTCACGATTGACCTTGCCATAGGCCTTCTTGAAATCTAGTAGAAACACAATCATCCTCTGGCTGCTATTTTGAGCCCACTTAGTGGCCTCAGAGGAGGTAAAGATGTCTAGGATGCTTCTATCCTAGGCGAAACCTCTTTGTGTGTCACGGATGATATTTGGGAGAATGGGATGAAGCCTGTTGCCAATCATCTTGGCCAGGGCCTTATATATAGGGCACTGACAACAAGGTGATCGGCTACCATTGGGACAACTCTAGACGGTCTCTCCCTTTGGGGATGAGACTAATTACTGCTAACAGGCTGCGTGGCATCTCTAACTTGAGCTGAAGATCTCCTGAAAAGCTTGGAGTACGAGATCCTTCACCACCTCCCAAAACAAGTAGTGAAGAAGACTCTAGACAACCCATTCTCTTGGGCCTTTCTGGCCCATCCTGTGTGTGGAATGCCTTAGCTAGTTCCTTCTCCATGAATGGCTTAAGGAGTGCTTGTCCCATCACCTCAGTCACAAGGGGCAGGATGCACTCCCACACCTGCTGTCTACATTGGAGTACTCTATCTGATACTGCCTCTTGCTAAACAAGATGTTTGTAGAAGATTATAACAAGTGCCAAGCTCCATCACCTCCTCCGAGCAAGAGTAGACCCTCCCATGCTAGTCATGGAGACTCCGGATTTGGTGTCCCAAGGTATGTGGCTGATATGCCTGGAAGAACTCTCTGTACATCATGTCCCCCTTCCGTGCCCAAAATGTTGTTGAGGTGTGGAGGGAGAACTTTGAATGCCTATCCTTTGGGCCCCACGAGGGCCACCCCTGCTCGAAGCTCCTGCATGTGCAAGGTGGGACCTCCAAGAGCCTCCTAGAGCAGTCTCTAGATGGGTGCTATGTCTCTCCAAAGTGCCCTCTTCTCCTCCCAGTACTACTACGAGCTTGGAGGGTTGCCTCTTGGCAAATCTTGGTCGGCTTCCCTAAAACCTCTTCCATCTCCTTTTCAATTTGGTCACCCCTTGCCCAATCCTTGGTCTAGAGCTACTCATCTCCTCCCATCCAAGGTCCAATTTGCAATGCGGCAGGAGTGAGCATCCCCACTCCCCAACATAAAACGTGTCCAACCTGCTCCAAGAGGGTGCCACCTAGCTACCTGCAACCCCAAGAGAAATCTAGTGAACCATCTCACTTGTGGAATGCGGCTTCCCTTCAAGTAGCTTGCATAGCCCCACTAAAAGAAGGAAAACCTCTCGTGCCTCTTGCTCTTCCTTTGCCATACCCTGGAAATCTTTGCCACGCCCCTGCTGATCCTCTAAGGTCTCTAGACTGTTGAAGTCACCCAAGAGTCAACTTTACCATTTTGATCCAATTGTCCAAAGATTAAAGTCCAAGCTTAAAATGGTAAAGTCCATGCTAGAGTAATAGACCATGCTAGAGACTTTGTCATCTGATAGAATCAAGTAGCTTGCGCAAGTAGTCCTCAATCACATCCATTGGTAGGATCCATTGGGGACGAGCTCGAGAGATAACGTTGAGGTGCAGGATCTTTGCACCGCACCGCCAGTTGATGTCCATTTGACATCCTGGCCACTGCTCTGCTAATAGTGCTAGTCTTGCCTTTCCCAGCCCTAGTTGTCCACATCCGACGGATGGGTCAACTTATCCTATCCATCCTGTCTAGTACGACACATCCAATCATGTCCGATGGCGTCTGATGGAACTGTCCGACTGTTTCAAGTGCCTGTTTGTGACCATTTGGGGTCACTTTTGGGGTAATTTGTAGGTGTTGTTTAGGCTTCCTCTCCACAACACACATGTACATACCCAAATCTCTTTCTCTTGGATTGTTGGACAATGGACTTTACCACTTTAATCCAATTGTTGAAGTACACTTTACCACTTTAATCTTGGACAATGGACAAAGAGAGAAGATTGAAGGAAGAAGACCTAGTTCGGTCCATCTGGTGGTACAAGTAAGTGGGATTTGCCATCCTCGATTTATGGACCACAAAGATCCTCACATCTAGGGGTAGTGAAAACTTTGCTTGTCTCACCACTCTCATGTATGGCCATGGGTATATTTCTCAAGTGATTAATTACTTATTAAAAAAAAAAAAGAGAGACTGCAATTAGCTAAAAATGGAGGTCTGACAAGTAAGAAGGCAGCATGGGCTTTAGGCAATTTGGGTATGAGCAAAATAGGTAGGAAACAAAAAGATTAGAACTTTACTTTTCAATTTTCTTGTGGCTGTCCATCAGCTTAGTTGTCCATGTCCAATGGAAAGGTCAACTCGTCCGATCCGACTTGTATAGTACGACATGCCCGACGGAAAGTGTCAGATTGTGTTAAGTGCCTGTTTGTGACCATTTGGGGTCACTTTTGGGATAAATTGTAAGTGTTATTTAGGCTTCCTCTCTACAACACACTTATATATACCCCAAGTCTCTCTCTCTTCCCCCCCCCCCCCCCCCCCCCCGCTCCCCTTCTAGGAATATACTCCCTTTCTAGGAATATACCATTTGGGGTCACTTTTGGGGTAATTTGTAGGTGTTGTTTAGGCTTCCTCTCCACAACACACATGTACATACCCAAATCTCTTTCTCTTGGATTGTTGGACAATGGACTTTACCACTTTAATCCAATTGTTGAAGTACACTTTACCACTTTAATCTTGGACAATGGACAAAGAGAGAAGATTGAAGGAAGAAGACCTAGTTCGGTCCATCTGGTGGTACAAGTAGGTGGGCTTTGCCATCCTCGATTTATGGACCACAAAGATCCTCACATCTAGGGGTAGTGAAAACTTTGCTTGTCTCACCACTCTCATGTATGGCCATGGGTATATTTCTCAAGTGATTAATTACTTATTAAAAAAAAAAAAGAGAGACTGCAATTAGCTAAAAATGGAGGTCTGACAAGTAAGAAGGCAGCATGGGCTTTAGGCAATTTGGGTAGGAGCAAAATAGGTAGGAAACAAAAAGATTAGAACTTTACTTTTCAATTTGCTTGTGGCTGTCCATCAGCTTAGTTGTCCATGTCCAATGGAAAGGTCAACTCGTCCGATCCGACTTGTATAGTACGACATGCCCGATGGAAAGTGTCAGATTGTTTTAAGTGCCTGTTTGTGACCATTTGGGGTCACTTTTGGGATAAATTGTAAGTGTTATTTAGGCTTCCTCTCTACAACACACTTATATATACCCCAAATCTCTCTCTCTTCCCCCCCCCCCGCTCCCCTTTTAGGAATATACTCCCTTTCTAGGAATATACCATTTGGGGTCACTTTTGGGGTAATTTGTAGGTGTTGTTTAGGCTTCCTCTCCACAACACACATGTACATACCCAAATCTCTTTCTCTTGGATTGTTGGACAATGGACTTTACCACTTTAATCCAATTGTTGAAGTACACTTTACCACTTTAATCTTGGACAATGGACAAAGAGAGAAGATTGAAGGAAGAAGACCTAGTTCGGTCCATCTGGTGGTACAAGTAGGTGGGCTTTGCCATCCTCGATTTATGGACCACAAAGATCCTCACATCTAGGGGTAGTGAAAACTTTGCTTGTCTCACCACTCTCATGTATGGCCATGGGTATATTTCTCAAGTGATTAATTACTTATTAAAAAAAAAAAAGAGAGACTGCAATTAGCTAAAAATGGAGGTCTGACAAGTAAGAAGGCAGCATGGGCTTTAGGCAATTTGGGTATGAGCAAAATAGGTAGGAAACAAAAAGATTAGAACTTTACTTTTCAATTTTCTTGTGGCTGTCCATCAGCTTAGTTGTCCATGTCCAATGGAAAGGTCAACTCGTCCGATCCGACTTGTATAGTACGACATGCCCGATGGAAAGTGTCAGATTGTGTTAAGTGCCTGTTTGTGACCATTTGGGGTCACTTTTGGGATAAATTGTAAGTGTTATTTAGGCTTCCTCTCTACAACACACTTATATATACCCCAAATCTCTCTCTCTTCCCCCCCCCCCCCCCCCGCTCCCCTTCTAGGAATATACTCCCTTTCTAGGAATATACCATTTGGGGTCACTTTTGGGGTAATTTGTAGGTGTTGTTTAGGCTTCCTCTCCACAACACACATGTACATACCCAAATCTCTTTCTCTTGGATTGTTGGACAATGGACTTTACCACTTTAATCCAATTGTTGAAGTACACTTTACCACTTTAATCTTGGACAATGGACAAAGAGAGAAGATTGAAGGAAGAAGACCTAGTTCGGTCCATCTGGTGGTACAAGTAGGTGGGCTTTGCCATCCTCGATTTATGGACCACAAAGATCCTCACATCTAGGGGTAGTGAAAACTTTGCTTGTCTCACCACTCTCATGTATGGCCATGGGTATATTTCTCAAGTGATTAATTACTTATTAAAAAAAAAAAAAGAGAGACTGCAATTAGCAAAAAATGGAGGTCTGACAAGTAAGAAGGCAGCATGGGCTTTAGGCAATTTGGGTATGAGCAAAATAGGTAGGAAACAAAAAGATTAGAACTTTACTTTTCAATTTGCTTGTGGCTGTCCATCAGCTTAGTTGTCCATGTCCAATGGAAAGGTCAACTCGTCCGATCCGACTTGTATAGTACGACATGCCCGATGGAAAGTGTCAGATTGTGTTAAGTGCCTGTTTGTGACCATTTGGGGTCACTTTTGGGATAAATTGTAAGTGTTATTTAGGCTTCCTCTCTACAACACACTTATATATACCCCAAATCTCTCTCTCTCTCTCTCTCTCTCTCTCTCTCTCTCTCTCTCTTCCCCCCCCCCCCCCCGTTCCCCCCTTGTTCCCCTTCTAGGAATATACTCCCTTTCTCTCTTTTCCTCTCTAATTTCAAATTCAAATTTCAAGCTCTCTATTCTCAAACTCTCTCTCCTCAATCTCTCTAACCCCACTCCCTCAAGCTCTCCTTTGCCATATCTCCACCTTGCCTCCATTTTCAAGCTCTCTATCAGCCATCCTCTCTATCCTCAGGCTTTTAGTATGTAAACTTGTGGTATAGAGTCTCTAAATGTCTCAAGTGTATTATTTTGAGTCCCAACATTAAGTATAGGTATTAAAATTATATGTACAAATTGTTTCATTGGACGTGACATTGGATGTAGGTCCAAGATTTATTAGTCCAATTAGTATTATTCTAGTGAGAGAAACCAACCTTCCTTCTTGGATAGGGTGGTAAATAACCTGACTAAGCACTAATTACAACAAGCATAAAATTCACATAAATTGAAAATGCACACTTTAACACCTCAATCCTAGGCAATGGATAGCTTGTTGGCCCCAAATCTGGTACCCCTTGTGGTATTTCTTTTTCTTTGAATTGCAATCTTGATAAAATACAATGAGATTCCGTGAATCTCCTTTCCTCTCCGATTGTCTCTTGTTGTTATAAAAGACCAGCAAGTCTTCAAACTAATTTTTCCTTTGTGGCCTTCACCCTGCTTCTTGCGAGACAAATTTAGCCCCAAGTTGACATTAGTTGACTGGCCTCTTGAATTTCCTTGAAATTTTTCAATTTTAGTTGTTGAAATTCAAGTCCTAGGCTTTCAATTCTGAGCACCATCCCATGGTGGTTGTCAAATCCTAGTTTTTGCTATAAATTAGGATTTACAGCGGAGATTTTTCAATATCTCCACCTCTGCTCATCTAAATGGCTGGATTTTGGTAAGATAATTCGAGAGATGGCTATAGGATGAGAGAGAATGAGCTTAGGACCACCAGAAAGGCTGTTGCCTGCTCTTGTATGCTGTCACTTATACTAGGACCTTGGTTTGCTATTACCTCTTGTACCTAGAGGGCCCCAAATGGCTGTTACCTGTTGTAGGACTGATTCTTGGTGGCTGCAAATTACATTAGTAGTATCTCCTTGCTCTCTAACAATCTCCTTCCTCTCTCACAATAGCTGTAATAGACTTCTACCAGGCCCCAAAAACGTTTTTCGTACTTTGTGTGGGCAAGTTTAGCCAAGTGGTAGCCTTCTAATCCCATTTTTCGGCATTATTCATCTTATTAAATTATTTTTCAGAATATTAATTTGTGAAAATACTTGATCATTATTCTTGTGCTAAAAAAATTGATTTCACCAGTCAATAATTAAATTGGCTAAGCCAATTTGTTTCCCAAGTGTCCCTGAGTAGTTATTGACCCTTAGATTGGTATTAATTAATTAACTAATGCTTAGTCTCTAATGTCACCATTGACATTAATGGCCAATGAATTGGTATAGGCCGAAATTTGAGATCAAGCACCACCTAGTATTTGTCAAGTATAACTTATTAAAACTTTTGCCTTTGGCATCCATTGATATCTCGGGGTCCTGGGTCCCACACTGTGAAATAATTAACTTGCACCTCATATGCAAGTCACATTTGTACATTTGGTTAACTTTTAATCAAATGCTAAGCAAAGCAATAAAATTTCACATCCTCATGACAGACCATCACCTTGAAATCCTTGCAATTGTTATTGATTATATTGAAATGTGCCAAAGTATCCGTTGTCACTGTTGGATATATATGATGGCATCATAGTCAAACAACATGTGCTCCTAGTGGGTAACCAGGTTCATGCCCTCTACATGTTTGAAATTCCAGTCACTTAAGCCAGTTTTGTTCTACACACACGAATTATAACCATTATAAAAAACACCTCATAGCAATGATGTACCATATGGTAGTCACGCGAAGCATACATCAGTTGCAAGCCACATGTAATTGATGCAATTGTACTTGTTTTGCATCACTTGCAAATATTCATTGTATGCCATCCATGTATTCCATATATGCCTTGCAAATGTATATCACATTAAAATATACATTCCATGTATTCCATACATGCCTAGCAACCTTCCAAATGTATAGTTTCAGAGCCTAGGTGCAAACCATACCATATGCATACTGACTCACAATGACTAGTACACTGAATAGTGATCTCAATGGAAGAAATGCTGTCAGTGCATAGTATATTGGATACAAGCCAAGTACATCCAAGATCCACTATATAATCGAGATGTCCATCACTAGGGGAGTGGAGACGCAACCTTCCCTTTTAAGTGTTGGGCAATACTTTGGACCTTCTATGCAATGCAATTGAGGATGATTGTAGGGATTTCAAGGGGGAGGTTTATCTCACGGGGGACATGAAAGTTTTAAGATGCTTTAATCTTGCTAGTAATATATGATTAATTTAATAATCAAGCATACAAGGTTGTAGGGCACATATGAGACACATGGTACTTATTTCACGGTAATAGGTTAAGGACCTTAAGAAGTCAGTGGATGTTAAAGCAAAAGTTATGACAAGTTGTGTGAGCTGGGCTTTGGGTGTCAGTTGGTGTCTGTTTTGACCCTAGGACAATTATTTGACCATTAATTGTCAGTGGGTGACACTAGGGACTAGACATTGATTAATTAATTAATGCCAGTCTAAGGGTCAATTGAGGTTGGGGACCACTTTAGGTTGCAAATGGCCTAGCCAATTTAATTATGGATGGGCACATTTAGTTTTGGGCAGGATTAGAAGGGCTGAAATTAATTTTCAAGATTATTTAATTCTGAAAATTAATTAAATGATTGGATAATGTTGAAAAATGGGTTTAGAAGGTTGCAACTTGGTAAAATCACCCATGCAAGTGAAAAAAATGCTTTTGGGGCTAGTGAAGAGCGATTCATTGTATGCAAGCTATAGGAGAGGAAGAGAGAATGTTGTTGGTCATTCTTGTTGTGCAGAAATCAGCATTTGCTATAGCAGGCGACAGCCATTTGGGGTCTTCAAGAGGGAGGCGACATCAGGGAGATACTTTCCAGGGGCTGGTGACAGCATTATTCATGAGGTAACATCATTTATGAGGTGACATCATTTATGAGGGCTTAGGACAGCAAGTGACTGCATTAATTTCAGAATTGAGAGGCTAGTAATCAGTTCTGGGCATTTCATCGCAAAGAATCTTTGAATTCTCTCTCATTTTAGCATTCTCTCACCTTCTTTGACTTGCGCTCAGCCATTTTGAGCAGATCTCAGTCAAATTTGGTGGACAGCAGTGAGCATTCTACTGTAAACCCAAAAATTTTGCAGAAATTAGGGTTTACCAGCCACCTTGGGACCCGTGTCATTAGTAAGAGCATTGTACACTGAAATCAGCAATTGAAACTCAAGGAATTGTCAAGGATTTCAGATGCTAGCTCATCCCCTATGAATTAGGGCAACTTTTGGCCAAATGGTGATTCCATTTGTGAAAATCGCAGGTGAAAATCAAGGGGCAATTGGTCCGAATTGCTTGCTGATTGTTTGTATAGCAAGGGGCTTTTGGATCGGCAAAGGAGATTGCGGAAATGTAGCTTCTACTCAATTCATTAGCAATTCAAGTTAAAGAAATACTGCAAGGAACTCCAATTTTGGGGCCAATAGGATGTCTACTGCCCACAATTGTTAAGGTAAAGTGTGTGTTTCAGTTTATGCTTGTTTATTGATTGTTATAATTAAGTGCTTGATTGGATTTTACCACCCAATCTGAGAAGGAAGGTTGGTTTTAGAGATGGTGATGTGAAATATACCTCTGGGTAGTTGTTGCTGAGTGACTTGAGAGAGGAAGAATTGAGTTCGCAGTAAGACGAACTCCAATGTGGACTCTTGGTAAAACATATGTTCAACAGATGGGACGTCTTTGATATACGGGATTTAGACCTTACGACACTCCGCGCGAAGGGATGGGGGTTGTCGATAGTTTCTTGCCACGTGGGCTAGGGGACAATCACTCCAATCTAAAAACGTGGCATGAACGTGGAAGGCAGAGTGTTCAATAGTGAATCATGGTCAAGTTCATTTTTGCCATGTCTGACTTTCCTTTTGCAAGATGGGAGAGTAGTAAGACTTAAAAACGGTTTGCGAGATAGAAGAGTTAGAAAAAACGTTTTCCATTCAAAATTGTTTTAAAAAAAAGCGTTTTTAACATTTTCCACTCAAAATGATTTTAAACTTGCTCTTTGTCACTGTTTGCAAAGCTCTCCTCTTGCTTGTCCCATCACGGCCTTTTAAAAAAAGAGGGTTTAGTTCTACATTAAATGCAGATAATTTCTACTACTTCTACTCTTCTCTCTTGTACTCGATCTTCAAATTATCATTTTTCTGTGGTTCTCTAAAACCTCTTCTCTTATCTATACCATGTCTTCTCACGGGGTGTCTCCTTTTGATGCGCCCGTTCCCACTAAACCTCAGCACATGGAGGATGCTCGTCTTCTCTCGAACCCAAACATGTGCATCGGCAGTATCCTGAAGCCTCTTTTTTCTTCAAATCCGAAGGAGACTTGTCCATTGTGGCAATTCTTTAAGCTCAAGTTAAAGAAATGTAGTGCCAATTTACTGAGTTGCGTACTCTCAATTTTTCGTTTGTATCCGCAGCCGTGAGGACATTGCCTCTTCAATTCTAGCCCGATCCCTTTAAAGGGGAGAAGAAGGAATGTGATGAGAGGAATATTGATTCATGGATGGTCAAATGTGTGAAGAAATATCCTAACATAGAAACATAAATGAAAGCATACAACAAAGTATAAACTCAACAGAACATAGTTAGGGTTTGAGTTACGTATCCGCAGCCGTGAGGACATTGCCTCTTCAATTCTAGCCCGATCCCTTTAAAGGGGAGAAGAAGGAATGCGATGAGAGGAATATTGATTTATGGCTAGCCAAATGTGTGAAGAAATACCCTAACACAGAAACATAAATGAAAGCATACGACAAAGCATAAACTCAACAGAACATAGTTAGGGTTAGAGTAACTCAGAGACAATGAACATAGTGAAATTTGAATGAAAGATTGAATACTGATGCTCATGCAGCAAACAGATTGTGTAGAAATGAAAACTATACGCGGAACTCTTGTGTCTTGAGGATCGAGGCAGAGGTACTGAGTGGGAGAGTGTGTCGTACTCTTGCTAACAAATCCCAAAACATAGCTATGGAAGATGGATCTGATGCAGACATGGAGTGAGGAGAGAGAATATGCAACCAATGCAATGATTTGGAGGTTGAGATCAGCCTGGGCGACAACAGAAGACTAAAAACACAAATGTTGATGTGGTCCTCCCAACGAGGCAACATAAAAAATAATAGGGCGACAATGTACGGATGATCGCTAGCTAGAGGAAGTGGTCTAGAAGTAATTGCCAACCATGGTGAGGGATCGCCAGGTAGCAAACACAGTAATTGTGTGGCTGGATCAACAAAGCGATGGTTGGAAAGTGAGAGAACAGCAGGGTGGAGGTTGAAATAGGTGCCAAACTGATGTAGATAGTAATGGGCAGCTTCAGATGAGATGTCCTTTGTGAAGGGGGTGTGGGCAGCAAAGCTAGAGGGCCTAAAACCTATAAAAACGAGATTGGACTGAATGGAGGGCGGCATGTCTATTTATAGAAAGTTTCGGGACCTTGTATTGCACACCGTTTTAAAACTCTCTTGAACCATGCACCTATTTAGGGTTTTGATTAATTAAGCATTTTTGGAGCTATTTAAGTAGCTAATTCAGCACGTAATGCTTATGTTAGCTCAATATCCCCTCTTAGGCCCAAAAACTGAGCTAGAAAGAAAGGCCAACCCAAAGTTTTGAGTTTTTTTGGTTTTTATTGGAATTTTGATTTTGTTTATCCTTTCCTTATTACCCCTTATGAGAAGAACCAATGAAAGTCCCTTTGTAGAGGTCAAACTATGAAATTGATCGAATAGTAGAGCGTAACGAAGTAGCTGACACTCAAATTCATAGATAGTGGGCATGGTGGGTTGTGAGATCACTTGTTGTACAAAATGGAAATATTTCCTTGGTAGCTTGTTTAGAAACAATGTGACTTGATCATTGGAGGAGTTAGGAGCCCCCATGGTAGAGAACTCCACGAGAAGGTTGTCGAGCTCAGAGGTGGCACGAGGATCGAGACACGTAGTGCTTGCTACCAGCAGAGAGACAGAGAGAGAGAGAGTGCAGAGTTGAGATAGAGAGTGAGTATGACTTGTGGGTACAATCGAGAGTGTACCTCTTTAGATTTTTAGATAGATATATATATAAAAGTACAATGTGCTAAGGGTGCGTTCACACCCGTGCACATATAAAAGAGCACGATGGCCCTTTATTCCCAACAACCTCCCACCTAAAGGCAATGTGCCTTAAGAGGAGAAAAGAATGAGCCAAGTCTAGGTATGTACAAAGCTGAAATACATATATCTATCCAACTCCCATCATCTGTCGGCAATGAGCAAACCGTTCTGCTGGAAGACCCTTCGTGAGAAGGTCTGCAGGATTATCATCTGTATGCACTTTGACAAGCTCAATGCTCTTGCTGTCAAGTACATCTCTAATAAAGTGGTACTTCACCTGTATGTGCTTTGTCTTTGCATGAAAGATGGGATTCTGTGCTAGCATGATAGCACTCTGACTATCACAATGAAGAACATGTAACTTTGTAATGCCAAGCTCTCCCACCAGACGTGAAAGCCATAAAGCCTCCTTGCATGCCTTAGTGGCAGCCACATACTCTGCCTTTGTAGTGGACAATGCAACACACATTTGTAGCCTAGAGATCCAAGAGACTGCTCCTCCTGTGAAGGTAATCTGCACAACTTCTTTGTGCCTTTGAGGTATCTCATAATACCTTTCACTACTTCCCAATGCTTTTTACCAGGGTTTGCCATGTATTTTCTAACCACTCCCATTGCAAAGGCAATGTCAGGACGTGTAGCAACCATAGCATACATCAAACTGCCAAGAGCTGAAGCATATGGTATCTTGGCCATTTCAGCCGTCTCATCATCAGATGTAGGGCTGTCCTCTGCATTGAGTTTCACATATGGAGGCAATGGAACCCCAATTGTTTTCCCCCCCTCCATATTGAGATGCTGCAAAACCTTGGAGACATACTCCTGCTGAGATAGATAGAGTAATCCTTTCGACCTATCTCTGAGTATTCGCATGCCAAGAATGTGATTTGCATCACCAAGATCCTTCATGTCAAAGCTGCCATGAAGACTTTGCTTCAGTGAGTCCAAGGCATGAGTATCCCTGCCAACAATTAGCATGTCATCAACATATAGAACCAAGATAATCAGGCTGCCATCTACTGCCTTCTTGGTGTACAAGCAGCGATCCACTTGACTTCTATGGAAACCTTGAGACTGCATAAATGTATTAAACTTATGATACCATTCTTTTGGTGCTTGTTTTAGCCCATACAAACTCCTTTTGAGTTTACATACCATCTTCTCTTTCCCTTTTTCCACAAACTCTTCAAGTTGTTGCATATATATGTCTTCATGCAGATCGCCATGTAAGAATGCAGTCTTTACATCCATCTGTATGAGCTCCATATCTTCAGCTGCGTACTACTTTTCTTTTTTCGAGATTCCATAATCTATACCCCATTTCACTCTCGTCACCATATCCTAGGAAAATGCATTTACAGGACTTTGGCTCAAGTTTGCTGCGTTTTTCTTTAGGAATGTGGACAAAAGCTTCGCAGCCAAACACTTTGACACGCACGGTCAAAAGCCCCAAAATTTTTGTGCTCAAAGCATCAACCATACATTTGCACTATCTCTAACATGCGTAGAACATGCCAATTTTGCCAAAATAGAGCAATTTCAGCAAAACCCCCAAAATTTTCCAAGTGCTAGGTGTCCAAATTGCATGGAATTAAACCTGCATGTATATAAATGACCAAATGGTGCACAAATTCTGCCCAAACAACAAAAGTCCCAAATTGCACGGGGTCCAATGTGCATCAATGTCGAGAAATTGGGTAAATTTCAGCCCAATTTTGCATGTACATGAAAAACCCCAAATGCCTGAGGCAAAATGTCACAGATTCCTGCAATTTTTGAGACAAATTGTCTTGGCATCACAATCTCCAAATCCGGGAAAAGCCCCAAATTTTCGGGCCAAGATTGCACAAATTTGCACTTTGTGTGTTATGTGCGCGAACCCTGGTTAGAGGGAGGAGTTTCAAAAAAAATTGAAGGAAAAAGAAATATTGGATAACAAGTCCGTTGACCCGTCATGGTTGACAGCACCCATTCGCGCCACGCGGGTCTCGTCAGCCTGCGTGCATCGTCAACTGCCTCGTTGGTCGTCGCTAGCTGGTCCTGCCGTCAGCGTCAACTGCCTTGTTGGCCGTCGCTAGCTGGTCCTGCCGTCAGCGTGCCGTCGCAGTCCTGTCGCCTGCCATGCACGTCACGCAGTCCTGTTGCGCCGTTTGCCACCTGTTGCTTGTGTGCTGTCACTCCCGCTGGACATGCTTGCTTGTCGATTGGTCGTCTGCAGTCCGTCGAATTTGCTGATTGCTGCCCGCTAGCGACTCCTGCTTGTACCCACCCTCCTACTGACGACTGATGCCAACTCTGGAAAGCGTGCACGACCTGCGAGCTCTAATACCAATTTGTTGAGCTCAAAGGCGGCGCGAGGATCGAGACATGCAGTGCTTGCTACCAGCAGAGAGACAGAGAGAGAGAGTGCAGAGTTGAGATAGAGAGTAAGCACGACTTGTGGGTACAACGAGATAGAGAGTGAGCACGACTTGTGGGTACAATCGAGAGTGTACCTCTTTAGGTTTTTAGATAGATATATATATGAAAGTAGAATGTGCTAAGGGTGTGTTCACACCCGTGCACATATAAAAGAGCACGACGGCCCTTTATTCCCAACAAAGGCGCTAATATTTAGCTTACTTAACTTTCAAGTCATTTTGATAAGTGATTTTAAAGTTTTGGAGCTCATGATCCAAATTGATGTGACAGGTTCTATCTCGAGCCGCATAGCAATCAATCAAGTATGCCCGACACTCAGATGCTAAGTCAAAATGCTGAAGTTGTGAATGAAATTCAGGTAATAGACCTTGCATCAGCTCGATAATAGCAGAGATATTTCTAGCCTTACGTGAACGGACAACCTCGTATGAAACAAGTGTTGGATTAGATTGGGATTGCAATCCCTACACAAGATCCAATAGTTTTTGGGAGTCAGGGATATGTCTTATCGGGTTTGATGCAATAAAGTAAAATTAACACCTTAGCCAATATTTAGCCTTAGGTCTAGGGTTAGATATAAAAGACTAACTTGTAACTTACCAAGCATCTTTTGCCCATTGTAAACATCTCTTGTTTGAGGCTTCCTTCTCCCACCATCCATTGAGGGTGCATACTCTTTGGCCACCATGGTATTGGGGTGGATTTCATACCCCTCCATATAGCATGAGGAGGATATCATGCTGCTGCCTCTCATGAATGATTCTCAGTCTTCGTATTCAAGTGGTAACATGATTCATGGCAATCTAGCTACCTTGGCTATGGATTTCTTGGCATTTTAAGTGTATTTCTTTTATTTTAAGTATTTTTAACTTGCTGTGGGAATTAGCTTCTTTACAATGGTATTAGACCCTTGAATTTGATTCTTAGCAAGGTCGTTTTCAAGGCCAGATCTGGTTACTATTGGGATGTAAAGTTCCTTTATTCACCTCCGTGTATTGTACATGTGTATTATTATATTGTACATGTGAATACACCCTTACGTGCCCTAAGTATAAATACATTTTATTCTTTGTGTACCAACACATTGTTTGTACACCCAGATCAGATCATACTCTCTCTCTCTCTCTCTCGCTCTCACTCACTTGCATACTCCTTTTGCTGCAAATCTTCACGCTTTCTCTATCCGCCCACTCTCAACAACTGGTATTAGAGCGAAGGTTTTGCACGCTTCTCGAGACCAACAGGCGCAGGCGACTGACACATGACCAGACAGCCATCGACAAGGCTGACAGTTGACGAGGTCTAGCGGGGACCAGCGTGGAGACGGGGTCCAGCAGGGACCAGGCGGATGAGATGGACTGCTCGCAATCAGGACCTGCTCCATGCGACGACGTGGGCTTTAAATTGGGAGGCAACAAGTTGCGACGCCAGTGGGCAAACGGCACGAGACGTGGTGTGCACGGACGTTGCGTGATGGGCCGTTAGATGGGACAGGCAAGTCCCACCGCCCCCCCCCCCCCCCCCCCCCACTCCGCCCAAATTTCTTTTAATAAAAAATTCCAGTTTTATTTCTTCCCTTTTGGGCGTTCACATGCATAAGCACAGATTACAAATTTGTGCAAATCTGCTTCGGAAAATTTGGGGCTTTTCCCAGATTTGATGCTGTTTATGCTTGACAGTGACATTTGTGTCAGAAATTACTAACATTGTGCATATTGACCTCAGTTAAATTGGGGATTTTGCCAAATTTATTGGAATTTTTCTCATCCGAGTAAAATTTCTTGACATTGGACCCGAAAAAATTGGGGCTTTTCATGTATTGATGAAATTTTGCTTAGCTTGTTCAGATTGGGTTGACATTTATGCATTGTTGGACCTGGAAATTTGGGATTTTGTGCAGATTTTGGTAAATTTCTGCAGTATTTGCCCGTGTGGTGGCTGGTTTATGTAAAAACAACAGAGGTTTATTGCTGGTTGGGCAAGAACAACGGTGTATTTGCTGGTTTAGCTTGTGCTCTTGTAGTTCAGTGCATTTACACTTGGGTTTATGATAAAACTGGTTGCAACTTCTTCCGGTTCTGACATTAAGAGTTTGAATCAAACGGTTTGATGGTTAGGGTTTTGACCTTTCGAAAGATCGTATGCAAGGCATATTGTTCTTAAAGGATTGTGAGGATGCTTTGCAGGAAGATAAATCTGCACAAATGTCTGATGCAGATTGGGCCAGAGTCAACAAAAAGGCTGTGGCTTATATACAGATGGGTGTCACTGATGACGTTTTGACAAACATTAAGGGCTTAGATACTGGTCATGCAATATGGGAGAAGTTGAAAACTACCTATGAGATCACCACACCTGTTAATCAGGTGCATTTAACGCGCAAGTTGGTGAATATGCGGCTGGATGAGTCCAAACGTGTAGCTGGCACTCGAGTGCATTTACTAGTGTTTTAAATCAGCTCAAGGATGCTAATTTGGATTTTGATGATAAGTTGAGGGCGATCTTTTAGATCATGACATTGCCTGATTCGTGGGAGACATTGGTGGTTTCTCTTAGTAATAACCCCAATCTCTCATATGATGGTGTGGGGTTCAATCTTGAATGAAGAAATTAGATGTAAGTCTAGTGGAGAAGGCAACAACTCAGCTTACAATGTTAGAGGCAAGGCTGAAAAGAAAAATGCAAATGCTGGACAGAGAAGTAGAAGTAAGAGCAAAGGAAAGGAAAAGAGTGATGTTGCTTGCTATCTGTGTGGTTGGAAGGGCCACAAGAAGCCTGATTGTAGGTACTACAAGAAGGAACAAGAGAGAAAGAAGAATGCAGGAGACAAAAAGAAGAAAGAGGATAAGACAAATGTATCTGAGGCAGCCAAAGGCAAGGAAAAGGCCAATGTGGCCTCCAGTGTAGTCATAGAGGAGCTCTCGGATGCAGAGGCTGATGTACTATGTGCAGTAGATTATGATACTCTTGTATGTCACATGCAAGATATGCCGATTACCAAGGCTGATGTGATTGATGCACTTTTGTCAGTTGATGATGGTGTCACTTAGACTTGGATTGTAGACTTTGGTGCCTCTTTCCATGTAACTCCTTGTTTGGAGTGTTTTGCTATGTTCAATGCAGGTAGTTATGGAAAAGTATATCTTGGAAATAACCATGCTTGCAGCATTGATGGGATAGGCATTGTACACTTGTCTTTGGATAATGGGCAAGAGCTTGTGTTGAAAGATGTCAGATATGTGCATGGCATTAAGAAGAGTTTACGATCTGTTGGACAGCTTGACTTGCATGGTTACACTACACTGTTTGGTGGTGGTTTGTGGAAATTGAAAAAGGGTTCCATGCTGATTGCAAAAGGAAGTTGAAAAAGAAAAGTGAGGTGTTTGCTGTTTTTAAAACTTTTCATGCATTTGTGACTACTCAGACAAGTAGAAAGCTGAAATGCTTGAGAACTGATAATGGGGGTGAGCTCACATCTACTGAGTTTAAGTCTTTTTGTGACTTGCATGGAATCAAGAGAGAGCTTACAACTCCTTACAGCCCTTCTTCAAATGGTGTGGCTGAGAGATACAATAGGACTTTATGTGAAAGAGTACGGTGCATGCTGTCCATTGCTAATCTCCCTCATGAATTTTGGGGAGAGGCACTTAAAACCGCGGTTCACATTTGCAACCGCATGGCAACCTTGAGGAGGTTTGGTTTGGCAAATCGGCCTCATATGACCATTTACGGATATTCGGTTGTGATGCTATTGTGCATGTTAGAGATGAGTTGAGGAGTAAACTTGACCCAAAATCCATCGAAGGCATTTTCATGGGCTATGGTGATGAGGGTGAATTTGGCTATAGAGTGTGGTTACCACACGCCAAGAATATTGTATGCAATCATAATTTTTTTAAAAAAATGAGGCAAAGCTGTTGAAAAGTACTTTAGCCTCTAATAAAGACATGAAAAAGGTCAAATTTCAGAATTTGCAGCCACCTAGTACTTCAAATGATGAGCCTTATGATGCTGTACCACAGGCTGAAACTGATGATCAGCCGGTTATTTTTGAGCAAGATGATGATGGATAGCAAATAGAAGCACAAGGAGGTCATAGACAACAAGATAAAATTGCTGATTATGAAAATGCAGGTGCTGGAAATGAAAATGAAGGTGCTATACAGCATGAACAACATGCTGAAAATGGCTTATAGCAGCCAATAAATACTGAAAATAACATACCTCTTGATGTAGACCCGATTTGTGAGAATGTGGATCATTGGGTACGTAGGTCTACACGCTTAAGAAGGCAGCCACATAGGTATGACCCCTCTTTGCACTATGTGATGCTTACAGATGAGGGTGAGCCTCTTACATATAAAGAGGTCAAGTCGTGCAAATTCAGCAGTAAGTGGGAGCTAGCTATGCAGGAAGAGATTAAATCTCTGAATGCTAATGATACTTGGAATCTTGTGTCCTTGCCCAAGGAAAGAAAGCCCCTTCCAAATAAATGGGTTTACAAAGTAAAGACAGTTGATGGAAAACCCAAGTACAAGGCAAGACTGGTTGCCAAAGGGTATGTAAAGAAGGAAGGAATTGACTTCCAAGAGGTCTTCTTACTTGTTGTGAAGATGACCACTCTACGTGTGCTTTTTGCTCTCACTGCTGTATTGGATTTAGAGTCGTACCAAATGGATGTGAAAATAATTTTTTTGCCTGGTGACATAATAAGAAAATCTACATGAAACAGCTCGAGGGCTTTGTAGTTCCTGGAAAAGAGCAGTTGGTGTGTAAACTAAAACGTAGCTTGTATGGGCTGAAGCAAGCACCACGGTAGTGGTACAAAAAATTTAACACTTTTGTGCTTTCTCATGGATTTATACGCAGCCATGCAGATCATTGTTTGTACATGAAAAAGGATACATATGGCAACCCCATCATACTTGTTTTGTATGTGGATGATATGTTGCTAGTTGGGAAAAGAAAGACTAGCTTGGATGCTCTCAAAGATTAGCTAAAATCAGCTTTCTCCATGAAATATTTGGGGGATGCAAAGCATATATTGGGCATGAGGATTGTTGTTCTTATCTCAAGAAAAGTACATTGAAAAAGTACTGGACAGATTTAACATGGCTGAAGCTAAGCCTCTTGGGGTACCCTTACCTCCATATCTTAAGCTTAGTAAAGCCAACATCCCAAACGATGAGGTGGAAGCCAATGCTATGAAGGGAGTCCCTTATGCATTAGCTTGTAGCTCTCTTATGTATGCTATGGTCGCTACTCGTCTAGGCATTGCTTATGCTGTAAAGAAAGTGTATTTGTTATGGGTAGGGTGCACTTAGTCTTAGGGTTATTATGATGCACACATGGCAAGTAACTTGGACACTCGCAGGTCCACTAGTGGGTATGTCTTTACAGTTGTTGGTGGGGCCGTTTCTTGGTGCTCCAGGTTGCAGAACATCATAGCACTGAGCACTGCTGAAGCTGAATACATATCAGCTTACTGAAGCTTCTAAGGAAGCTATATGGTTGAGTAGACTTGTAGAGGATCTTGGCTTGTCTATGAGTACTCCAGTGTTGGGATGTGACAGTGAGAGTGTTGTGTATCTGGCTAAGAATGCGATGTATCATTCACGCATAAAGCATATAGATGTGTGATATTACTTTACCAGATAGATTCTGTAAGATGGTCTAATCACATTGACCAAGATCAAAACACAGGACAACCCTGCAGATGTTCTCACTAAAAGTCCAAGCAAGGCTTAGCATTAGCATTGCATACGACTAGTGGGATTTGGTTAAAGGTTCACTTCGGACCTTTAAGTGGGAGGTTGTTGGGATGTAAAGGTCCTTTATTCACCTCTGTGTATTGTACACGCGTATTATTATATTGCATATGTGAATGCACCCTTACGTGCCCTAAGTATAAATACATTTTATTCTTTCTGTACCAACACATTGTTGGTACACCCAAATCAGATCGTACTCTCTCTCTGTTGCTCTCACTCACCTGCACACTCTTGTTGCAAATCTTTATACTTCCTCTATCCACGCACTCTCAATAGTTACTAATACCATTTTGAGTAACTGGGGTTCAAGATTTGGTTACAGGACTTGGTACAGTTCAAACCATGACTAGTCCGAGTCAGGGTTTTGTGCAGTTAGCCTTGACCAATTTTAGAGCTCTTGGAGAATATCTGAAGAGGAAATGGCAGGTTCTCCACGTTTCTAGGTCAGCCATGGATTCTCTTCCCTCTTTTTTTGGCCAGGTACATGCCTTCCCTCTTTTTTTGGCCAAGTAGCATGTACCTTGCCATTTTCATTCCCGCAAGGAAAAAGTAGATGCCAGGTGAGTTAGGAAGAGTATAGCAGTATCTCAGCCTAATTAGACGTGGGAATAAACAATGGATAAGAAACAGGGTATTTCTTGCTCTCTTGATACCAATAGGTTCTTATAGGTTTTACAGGTTTACACAACAGGTACCCATTATGTTATAGGTTTACTTTGATCCCCACAGATGTCCCAAAATCATTTTCAAGCTCCTACAAGTGTTTACAAGGTTTGTTGTACCTAGGGAGTTCTTACAGGTCCAAATAGGGCATTTACAGGTAGTAGACAGGGTGCAGGAAACTTCAGTACAGCAGTGAAGATCTTATTACAGAATTTATATATTGATCCATAATTGGCTTGATAGCTTGATACGTAGAGGGAATATTCAGCTCCATTTTGAATCAAAAATCTCATTGATCCGATATCAGGAGCTCAAGATATTTCAACTTTATTGACAGGTGGTATAGTGGGACAGCCCTTGGACATCATAATGGGGTAACATTGTTTGACATTATTTCACCTAGACCTTTATTCCAAGTTGAAACCTCTTTAAATCTAATATATCCTCATAAGCTTCCTATTGAGCTATAGAACACTTGGACTGGAGCTATACTTAAGAAGATACAAAGAATTTACTGACAAGCAGTCCACTATTACAACACTCTTTTTTCAATGGCCAGGAATGAGAAGAAGGATCTTGTTTTAGAAGCAATGAATGATGATATCAGAGAGTTTCATGAAGATCAAAATTTCACTATTGAGGTTCAAAATCATGAGCAAGTGGATGAAGACATTAGTGTAGGAGTTGCCTATAGCATGTATCAAAGGATTGAAGCTACTCACCACTTGTTATTATCCAAAGTGTTGGGCCACATGAATAAATGGATTTCTAACAACTTGAAGAAATTGAATGAAGTTTTGACATAAATGAATAATGGGTTGATTCAAGAAGTGGCACAAATGAATAAGGGGATTACTGAACTACAGCAAAGCAACAAATCTCTATCTGAAGAGCTTATTTCACCCATAAGGAATATGGACAACAAGTCACAAAGAGAATTCCAACCTATTGGTGACCTTCATAGAATCTCTCGTGATTCCAATCCAACCTACCCGCTCATGGTAATTATATTTCAAGACCTCAGTTTAGCAGCCCTAAAGATGATCATAGATATGTAGATGAACAAGATGACATTATGAAGAAAATTATGGATGTGATTCCTTTTATAAATCCTTTTACCATTAGCCCATTAATGTGGATGAAGATTATTATGGATGTGGTCCCTTTTATAAATCCTTTTACCATTAGCCCATTAATGTGCCTAAAGGCAATGCAGTCAATAACCAAGCTTATGTTGATGGGAGAAACGACGGAAGAAGATCAACCCAAGATCACTCAAGTAAAGAGCACATTTCAAATGGTTAGTCTTCGTCACTTGGTTTTGGATAACCCTATCCTAAGCAACATTCTTGAAATAAGGATTCATGGAGATAACACTCTTTATGGATAGCCAAATAACAATTTGCAACCATCTTACAATAAGGAGTACAAAGAAAAGATCAATATCATCAACTTCATGGGAGAAAATTCTTTACCTTCGGAGTGGGAGGAGTAAATAAACAAACTTGAGATGTGTTTCACTCTCTATTCTCAAAGTGATTAAGCAAAAATTTATTTTGCGGCTCTTCATCTTGAAGGCTATGTTTATACTTGGTGGTGATATATGTGCAACGTTGGTCAATACTTTTCTACATGGGAAGAGTTTAAGCAAGCCATACTTGATGTTTTTGTTTCCCCTTTAGAGAAGGAAAGACTTCAAAGAAGATGGTATGTATGGCCTCAAAGAGGAATGTCTATTAGAGATTATTCAAATACCTATTTGAATCTCTCTATGTATGTTGAGGGCATTTCAGATTTTGCAAAGTTGAACAAGTATATCTTTGGTCTTGACCCCACCTTATCATTGGAAGTAGGAGCTCAACAACCCAAAATTTTGCATGAAGCAATTTAGTTGGCTGAAAGATATTCTTACAGATACAAGAGAGATGCATGAATTTTCAGCAAAGAAGTTTGGGGAATAATTCCTTCAATCAATCTACAAGATATGAACAAGTTTTCAGCCAATCGAGAGAGGGTTTCAAGCAATAAAACAAGGGTTTTAGTAGTCATAACAGTAATTACAGCAAAGTGTCAACTTTTTCCATTGTTTATGCTTCTAAACAGGGTAGGAATTAAGCTCCAAAACAGAGAGAAAATTTTAGAAATATGGCTGAGGTAAAAGAAAAATTTTGAAGGGTTGAAAGTCCTCTAAAATTTACCTAAAATAGTTCAAACAACAACTTCCTTCCTCATGACAAGCTTAGGGAAATGCACGCCAAAGGATTGTGCTTTAAATGTGGAGAGAAGTGGTCCTAAGATCACAAGCTGAAGTGCAAAGCCAAAAATTCCAAGATCAACATGGTGATTACCAAGTGTGGAAGTTGAAGAAGAAGAGGAACAACAGGGTAATTTATTGCGTGTTGATGCTTATCCAATGGTGGAAGAAATACATGAAGAAAAGAATGTCACCAATGAGGAATTTTATGATCCTATGGATGGGTTTTCATTCGATCCAGGTGGTACCAATGATTCTTATTTTTCCTTAAGTTCTATTTCACATGATACATGGATGGGTTGCAAAGGAGAAAATACACTTAGAGTCAAAGGTATTATCAATAGTAAGATTGCACATATTCTTGTGGATATGGACATCACTCATAGCTTTCGTCAATACCAACTCCTTAAGTGGGCTGAAGTTGCTACCCATTGATATGGAATCATCCTTGCGGATACATGTTGCAAATGGTGCCTATGAATCTAGTAAAGAAGTGTATCCATATACTCCTATTGAATTGTCTTTTACTTGCACCATAAAAGTGGATTTGATCACTTTGGATATGGGCCCAATTGATGTTGTTATTGACTGTAATTGGTTGAAAACTCTTGGCAAATTTATTTTGGATTCGAAATAAAAGCAAATGGAAATTAATTGGCACGGACAGCACATAGAATTGAAGGGCATTGACCATAAACACGTAGAGCTCATCTCCATGAAGAAATTGCGGAAGGAAATCAATGTCAAGTAATTTATTTTCACTCTTTTGCTTGCAAAAGTAGATGAAGATCATCCACCAAATTAGCCATCTTCTTCTCCTAAGAAAAAGGATCCAAGATTGGAAGAGCTATTGGAGGAATATAAGGATTTTTTTCAGGCACCATCATCCTTACCTCCTAAATGAGAGGTTGACCATTCTATCAACTTCTTGCCCAACACAAGACCCATCAATAAACCTCTCTATTGCTTATCTAAGTTTGAGAGGGAAAAGGTGGAGTGCCAAGTCAAATTGTTGTTGGAAATGGGCTTGATTCAGCCAAGTCAATCACCGTTTGCCTCTTTCGTGCTCTTGGTTAAGAAGAAGAATAGATCGTTTCGCATGTGTATTGATTATAGGGATTTGAACAAGTCAACGGTTAAGAATAGGTATCCTATTCCTTGCATTGACGATCTTTTGGATGAGCTTAAGGACGCAAAAGTCTTCACCAAAATAGATATTTATTCGGGTTATCATCAAATTCGAATGAAGCAAAGGGATGAGTTTAAAACAGCCTTTCGGACTGAAAGGGAATTATATCACCTCTTGGTTATGCCTTTTGGACTTTCCAATGCATCCACTACTTTTTAAGCCCTTAATAATAAAATATTGCAACCATTCTTATTCAAAACGGTCCTTGTATTCTTTGATGATATCCTTGTATATAGCAAGTCTAAGGATGAGCATTTGAAGCATGAACGGGAGGTCTTTGATACACTAAGAAGACATGCACTCTTTATCAAGATGACGAATCGTTCTTTCATGGAAGATGAAGTGGAATACTTAGGTTATGTTATGGGAGAGAAAGCAATTAGAGTGAATCCAAACAAAGTGAAATGTGTCAAAGAATCCCCTATGAATTCAACATTTTTGGGAGGATTCCTTGGATTATCTTCTTTTTAGAGGAGGTTCATTAGGAATTATGCTCATGTGGTGGCTCCATTGATAGATAGGCTTAAAAAAGAAGCTTTCTATTGGGACTCTATAGCTGATTAAAGCTTTAATGAGTTGAAATCTCTTCTAATTTCAACGCCTATTCTTGCGCATCCGAATTTCTCTAAGGAGTTTATTATATATGCAGATGCTTGTGGAAGAGGAGTAGGGACTGTTTTATATTAAGATCATGGAGTCATATCTTATGAGAGCCAAAAGCTTGATGATAAGGAGTGCCAACTACATGTTTATGAGCAAGAGATGTTAGCAATGTTGTACGCTATTAAAAAGTGGTATCACTATATCTATGGCATTCATTTCAAAGTCAAAAGCGATCATTGTGCTGACATACTTTCTTTTGCAACCAAATTTGTCTCCCAAGCAACGAAGATGGTTGGCCATTCTTCAAGGATATGGCTTTGAGATATCATATATGGTTGGACAAAATAATGTGGTAGCGGATGCTTTGTCAAGAATGTGGGTGTGTTTCATTTCCACTATCTCCATCGTACATAAAGATTGGATCCTTGACATTCAAAAAGAATACTTGCTTGATGAGCAAGTATAAAAAATGATGAAGGAATTTCAGTAACGCAAAGGAAAAGAGTATCCAAATTATAAGTAGCATAAAATTTTTTTTGGTATCATGGATAGGTTTATTTGACTCCTCATTCATCTTTCAAAGACCTTATTTTGCAAGAGATGTACTCTTCACCTTTAGCGGGCCATTATGATTTGTTCAAGACATTTGATAATATCCATAAGAGCTTTTATTGGAAAGAAATTTGGAGGGATGTTAAAGATTATGTTATGAGATGTCATCTGTGTTAATAAAATAAGGATTTCACACTTCTACCAAGTGGATTGCTTCAGCTACTATCTATTCCTCATAGGAAGTGGACCGACATTAGCATGGATTTTATTACGGGGTTGTCTACAACGAAGCATGGTTGGAATAGCATTTATGTGGGTGTATACCAGTTGACTAAATCAGCCCATTTCATCCCAATAAAGGTTCAATTTACAACAAAGCAAGTGGTTGATTAGTTTATAGAAAGTATCTTTAAACTTCATGGGACGCCAATGAAGATTGTGTCCGATTGTGACATTAAATGTATGGGCAACTTTTGGAAGAGTTTGTTCTCTTCTATGGGGACTATTTTAACTCCTAGCACCGCTTATCATCCACAAACAAACGGCCAAACTGAAAGGGTCAATAAATGGCTAGAGGTTTATTTGCGACACTTTTGCCATGATACACAAAATGCATGGGATCATTGGCTTCACCTTGCGGATTTTTGCTATAATAATACTCATCACATGAGTATTGGAATGTCTCCTTTCGAAGCATTGTATGGTTACAAAGTTCAAATGCCTTCCACGTTGTTTTATAATGATGTGAATCCTCGTGCTCGTGAAGGGTTAGAGAAGATGGAGGCTCTTATACAGCAATGCAAGGATAATATCAGAATAGCTCAAGAGACAATGAAAACCTATGCGAATGAGAAATGAAGGCATGTGGAATTGGACAAAGGTGAATGAGTTTTCTTGAAGGTTCCAAAATCTCAATATGCTTCTCTTAAGGGAGGGCATAATAAACTTGCCCATCACTTTTATGGTCCATACAAAATAATCAAACAAGTTGGGGATCTTGCATATCAACTTGATTTACCTTCAACTACTCGTATCCACAATGTCTTCTACGTATCTTAACTTAATAAGTATGTTGGCCCTGAAATTCAAGTTCTTGAAGAACTACCTCCCCTTGATGAAGATGGTTTGATCATTTACGAATCCGAAAAGATTATTGGCAAGCGGGAGAAGGTTCTAAGGAACCGAATTCTTGTGGAGTATCTCATTAAGTGGAAAGGTTTGCTTATGGAAGAGTCTTCTTGGCAACATGCTTCATATTTGGGACAATTTCCATGTCTACTTCAAGAGGATACTTTCCTCAATGACTAGTAAACAGCTTGCTGTATTACATTTCTGTACAGAAATTAATTGCCTTATCTTCAGCAAAACTAGATTTTGACGGCATGGCTAGATACTACATATTGTTCTCTACATTTCTATAGTTCGTACATGGAAATTGGGCACTTCTACTTCAAGTTATGGCTAGAATTGTACTGTAGCCTGTTTTGGACAATCTAAAGTAGTTTCTTCACCTAACGTACTTCTCCTTCATTGACTTACATGATATTCTTCAACTTGAAGTTTCATTACAGCACAGTCCATATGCTTCGAGCTATCCTTGTAATCTTCATTTGTAATTTTTCCCAATTTCAGCTTTGAGGACAAAGCTCTTGTATGCCAGGATGGCTTGTAATAAAGCAAAATTAACACCTTAGCCAATATTTAGCCTTAGGTCTAGGGTTAGATATAAAAGGCCGACTTGTAACTTGCCAAGCATTTTTTGCCAATTGTAAACATTTCTTGTTTGAGGCTAACTTCTCCCACCATCCATTGAGGGTCCATACTCTTTGGCCACCATGATATTGGGGTGGATTCCATATCCCTCCATATAGCATGAGGAGGATATCATTAAAGGCATGTTTGGCTAATGAGGAGAAAGAACCATGAGGTGTCGAATGAGTGGAATAGGAATGAGGTGGTGGAGGGAGATAAGTAGGAGGAGGAGGTGGGTAGGCAGATAGATTGATAATATCCAATGGGTGGCGATTGATGTGAAGGCATTGGAACATGAATGTTTCCATAAAGTGCCAGCGGAGGTGGAGGCACCGAGACACGTTGTCCCCGTTCAATGGTCGACTGGGGCACAATAAAATGACCAAAAGGTCCTCTAGGTAATGCCATGGAGACAAATTGTGGTACCAATTGATCCACACTTGGTAGTGGCTGAAAGGCATTCCCAAGCTATGAAAAACCCAAAAGTGTGGGGATGGGAGAATGAACCTTCATTATGGAGACACTATCCGGTTGGGGAAGACAAGGTCCTAAAAGGCATGCCTAACTAAGGGTGAAGGACGCCGTGGTGTGTTGTGGGAAGACATGTATGATGCACTTAATGGAGGTTGAAAGAAAGGTACAGCGGAACTAGTGGGTGGGATGGGTGGGGGATTAAGTGGATTTGTCATTTGGGTTTTCGTGGGAAATGTGTTAGGTTCCTTTTTTCCATTAAATGCAAATGAAGAAATAGATGAATCACCAAAATCATATTGACCATGAGATGTAAAAGTGGAAGGAAAAGATAAAAAGGGAGCACTTACCATAGATTCTTGCAACTTTTTCTTACATTGTCTTGAGTTCAAAAAGAGAGATCTGTCCTCTTTAGGGCTTATGAACCAATACTTGGAATGAAGAGTTCCCTCATCTTGAGCATTACCAATGTCTTGCAGAAAAGAAATAGGCTCAAAAGATTGAGAAGTAGTAGCATACTTACCTGACATAAGAGTGAACGAGGGTGGAGAAGTGTATGAAAAAGATGAAAGATGTAGAGTGGAGATGATTGTGGTAGAGAGAAAAATGGTTTGTACTTCATGCTAGTTTCCACATTAGGGTGATTAGTCCTTTGTGGAGCTTTTATTCTTCTTGCAAAATCATTAGATGGGTGCACTGAATCTAAAGGGGAAAACTCAAATTTACCTTTGATCTATTGTTGAGCTCGATACATGAGGATGAGATTGCATTTGGCTCATGAGATCTCGTATGGTATATGGACTATATGGCAGTATGAGGACTTTTCGGCCATGTTGGATGGAGGAGCAAGTTGTGAAGTCCACTTTGTCGGGTGTCTTGATGTGCTAGGCTTGGGAGCATTGTGATGATGTGGTGAAGATATGTTCAAAGTTATATTGCATTCCTATTGTTTTTGCTTCTTGCGAAGGGTTCTCAGATCAAAGGCTGAGGTTTTATGGAAAAGAAACTTGCTTTGATACTATGTAAAGAAATATCCTAACGTAAAAAAAAAATGAAAGTGTATGACAAAGCATAAACTCAACATAATACAGTTAGAGTTAGGGTAACTCAAAGACAATGAACACAGTGGAATTTGAATGAAAGACAAACTGAATATACAATGCTCATGCAACAGACAAACCGTATAGGAATGAAAAATGTACCCCAAACTCTCGTGTCTCAAGGACCGAGGTAGAGGTACCAAGCGGGAGAGTGTGTCGTACTCTTGATGGATTTTGAAATGCAGCAAAGGTAGCCTCCCTCTGAGAGTCGAACACCAGCAAATACAGCTATGGAAGTTGGATCTGATATAGACATGCAATGAGGAGAGAGAATATGCAGTAAACACAAGTACCGGGAGGTGGAGATCAGCTTGGGTGATAGCAAAAGATTGAAAACACAAATGCTGATGTGGTTCTCCCAGCCAAGCGAGAACAAAAACAATAGGGCAACAATGTTTGGATAGTCGCCAATAGTAGGAAGTGGTCCAGAACCAATCGCTGGCTATGGAGAGGGGTTGCTAGACAGTAAACACAGCAATTGTGTGGTTGGATCAGCAAAGTGATGGCTACAAAGTGAGAGAACAACAAGGTGGAGGCTGGAAACAGGTGCTAGACTAATGTAGACAACAATGGCAAGCTTTAGATGAGATGTTCTCCACGAAGGGGTTGTGGGTAGCAAAGCTAGAGGGCCTGAAACTGTTATGGGAGTACTAGACTGTGCTCGAGAGACTAGACTAGATGCAAGATTTGTTACAAGAGTTCTAAGTACAAGATAATCCCACGTAGAGGCACAAGGTACAATGATAACTTAACAAGTTAAGGGAAATGCCACAACCCAAGACTGTAGGTATAAACAATAGGACTTGATAGGATATAAAGGATTGTGCAACCCGGGACCGTAGATATGGATACAAGATATCAAAATTACAAGATCTCCCTCGACGGGGATGAACAAGATACAAGACAGTACTAGACAAGATTTTGTTCTACGAGATTACAAGGTGACAAGACAATAGGAGTATAATGGAAGACAAGACAAGACTAGATACCACGACTAGACAAGAACTAGAACTGGAACTTGAAGTTACTTACTTGGAGGTCTAGACTCCTTGAGCTTCCAAGACTGGCATTGGCAAGACTGAGGAGCTCTATGGCGAGCCTCACCTTTATAGGTGTTGGAGGGCAGCTAAAGATCTTCTAGAATGTTTCATGATAACATTATCGATGATGTAGGTGATGACATGGCATATCTTGTAGAAGGTTCTATGATGACATGGCAAGGGTGGGTTCGCATGGTTGGCTCGAGGATGTCCTATTAAGGGTGCTTTCGCATGGAGTGTGGATTTATATGGCACGAGTAAGAATTAATTTGTATACTTGATTATGGCATGTCCATGATAAAAACCTATAAAATGAGATTGGATTCAATGGAGGGCATCATGCTTGTTTATAGAAAGTTTTAGGACCTCTTATCGCACACCATTTTAAAACTGTCTCGAATCATGTATCAATTTGGAGTTTTGCTTAATTAAGCATTTTTGGGATTGTTTAAGTGGCTAATTTAAGATGTAATGCTTATGTTAGCTCAACAAAACGGACAACATATTTTGATTTGTATTAGTTCAATGATGCTTAGTGCATTGGACAGATACAAATCATGTTGTAGGGAAAGGCATATGTTTAGTGGGTGGGCTTACACCCTAAGTTGGCGGCTTATGAATTTCAATTAGTTTTTTAAAAACGTTTCGTGACGGATGATCAGATTGAAAATTTTCGAAAATTATTTGAGCTTGATATGGGGAAGAAGAGCTTGGATGCATACTCTTAGGAATTCAAAGATTTATTGCATAAGATAAAGGCCTTGGACGACCCTCAAGCATTGCTCTATATGGGATATCTTTTTGGATTGCCATGGGACTACCAGAATGAGGTGCTCCGCAATCCTCTTCACTCTCGAGGATGTCTATAGGTATGCAAATAATTTTTACAATACTTTGGTTGTAAGTAGGGACATGTAGTCGACTGGGGGTTCCCATTGAGCTATCTCAATCTTTAAGTCAAAGAAGTCATTTACCCCAGTAGCAACTTGTTAGCTGACCTCGGAGTTATATAAGAAAAAAGATGACAAGTGTAAGGTCACTTGTAGTGAGGATCGCTTGAAGGGCTTTTGTTTTGTGTGTCATTAGATGAGTCATTTTCGCCGTGATCACGAGTATCTCTAGAATAAAAAGATGAAGTCTACTTTCAAGACTTCGATAAATACTTTTGAGGCTCTAGGTATTTCCTTTGAAATTTTATTCAAAGAATGTTTTGTTAATGCTAGTAGTAGCAATAGTAGTTCCATTGATAAAACTGTTTTTGGTTCCCTTGATCTTTTCAAGGTTATTGGGCTTATAAATGGCCAAGACGTTATAGTTTTATTTGATAATGGTTCTACTCATAGTTTTATTTCTTCTTGCTTGATGCAGACTGCGACTCCACACAGTATCCATTGATCGAGTTTATTGTGTCCGATATGCAGAGATCTAAGGTCCAAATACCATTAGTTATGGATAGCTTTAGAGCATGCTCGAAAAATGCATTTTGAACGCGGTATGGACATTATCAGTTTTTGGTTCTTCCTTTTGGATTTACCAATGCTGTTGCAACTTTTTAATAGATGATGAATGATTTATTTCGTCCGTATCTAGAAAAGTGGATAGTCATTTTCCTAGATGACATGCTTATTTATAGTAACTCGTTGGAGAAACATGCCAAATACTTGTATATCGTTTTACATCTCTTAAGATGAGAGCAATTTTTTGCTAAACTATCCAAGTGTAAATTCTTTCACATAGAGTTGTTATATCTTGGTTATGTCATCTCAATTGATGGCATTTAGATCGATCCTAAAAATGTACAAGCAGTGCTTGATTGGTCTATTCCGAGGACGTAAGGTAAGTAAAATATTTTTTAGGTTTTATGAGTTTTTTTTTTTGGAAACTCATTAAGGACTATGCTCATATTGTTGAATCCTTAATACGTTTGCTTAAGAGTATTAGAAGCAAGAAGCAGCATGTTAGTCCACTTGCTGTTTGGACTAGTGAGCTCAATCTATGTTTTCAAACATTGAAATGACTTGTTACTACTGCACTGATATTGCAGATTATTGATTCAAATAAACCTTTTGAGGTTCATATAGATGCGAGCAATTGTGCTTTAGGTGGTGTTCTTTATCAGAACGACGTTCATGCTCTTAAAGTATGGAGTCATTATTTGTACGATGCCCGGCTTATTATTTGGATGAATCACCACTCATTGAAATACCTTTGTGATTAGTCCGATCTCGAGTTCGCAAGGCAAGATAGGTGAAGCTTTTGCAAGATATTGACTTTGAAATTCGCTATAGAAAGGCTGCATCTAATATGATTGTCGATGCTTTTAGTCAAATTTTTGAAGTCAATGCCTTATCCTTATCCGGAATTTTGACTGATTTCTTTCTATCTAAGAATGTTGCCAAAAGGATCTTCACTTCAGTAAGATCTAACAACTAGTTAAAGAGGGACATAGTAGCCTAGGAAGCTTAGGTGGTCTAGACACTTGAAGACTGACTGGCTATTGAGAGAAAGATGGGAAAAAAGTATTCCATCATGATATTTGTAAGAAAAATTTATACGAGTGCCACAACTTGAGGATGAAAGTCCCATGACTTGAGGATATTGCCCGTTATGTTCCACGTGAACTTGAATTGGTTCTTGACCTTAGGACTAAACAATCTTGCTGAATTGTTTATTTGGAGTATTTGGTCAAGTGAAAAAATGCTCGGAGGCGAAGGCTACTTGGGAGTTGGTACGTTCATTGAAGAGTTGTTTTCCTCACGTCATTTTTGAGAATATTGCTGAGGACAGCAATCATTCATAAGGGGGAAGCATAATGTTCTTGGATATCCGAATGGGTGCTAGTAGCATTGGTCATGGTGGTTAAGGACACTTCGGGGTTAGGGTAGATGAGTCCTCAAGGCCCTATTGTGCACATTGATTGTGTGATCACCACTCTTGGACTCTTGGCCTGTTGGCCGACACATCCGTACACTGGGATGGTGTGGGCTGGTGGTATGAGATGCCAACCCTTGGGATGTGGTCGTGACTGAAAGTGTTGCTAGCTCCTAGGCTCCGGGGTGAGCCCATTTGGCTCTATGGCTGGGAGGTGGGTCTGATGTCCAGTCTCTTTTATGGTGAGCTAGGCTTGCATCGTGTCTCGCATGTAGGTTGGATCCTAGGGGGATGCGTCAGGGGGGAGGCAGGTAACAACATTGTTATCCTTCTTATGGCCATCATTATTAACATATGTTAATCATCATAACCATCATCAAAATCATGAGCTCACCACTATCCCATTGCTCCTTACTGTCATTGTTGGTACATGCAAGGTGGAAACTCTCTAAACTACAACAAAACACCAATTGCTGAGTTACTCAAGGGCAGAGTAGCACCAATAGAAGATGGTGCATGAGTGCAAAACTCCAGAGAATACCAAACTACATGGATCCATGTTATACTCTATGTTCATGCTGCATTGTGATTAGGGAAAGACCAAGAGTTGTGTGTGTAGATGTGCTTTAGCCATTCTGGATCAAGTGTCAAAGAAAAATAAGAGAAGCCTCAAAGAAAAATAAGAGAAGTGTTGTACACATTGTCTAGTGTGTATTGTGATTAGGGAAAGACCAAGAGTTGTGTGCGTAGATGTGCTTTAGAAAAATTAGAGAAGCATTGTACATATCGTCTAGTGTGTATGGTTGCATGCCTACTGTGCTGAAGCTATCTTTGTAACCTGCTTCCAATTTATCACTTTGTTCATGTTACAGAAATAATAAAGTGTCTGAATGCTTTTGAAATAGGAAGCAATCGAAGGTGCAGACAAGATCTACTCGGCAGCTATAGCAAAGTTTGAGGCTGCCTTAGCATTAAGCAAAACATTTGCTCCTGGTGGTAAGAGTCAGCCTTTCCATGGATTTGTTACACTTGGCTTTGGTTATACAGTATGTAAAATTTAGCTTCTGGAGTCAAAATTAGTTTAGTAGTTCCAATGGTAAAGAGGTCGTTCGCATGTTCTAGCACTGTATTAAAAGGATGTAGTTTGGAGCAACAATGAAAGGTTTCCTTGTACTTGACCAGCCCTATTGAACTTGGGTTTAGCCCTTCGCGACCGGTCGTGGTTACGGCCAACGGACAGCGAGGAAAGAATCGAGCTTATGCAGCAAGCAAAGGTGGCATTTCAAGAGGCTCTTCGATATGATCCTGATTATGTGCAAGCCAAGCGGGCAGTTGAAGCCTCCACTAAGGAACTGAAGAAGCTTGAGGTTTTAAATACAAGTAAAGTGAAAAGAGCTCAAAGAAAAAAACCCGAAAATTGGTGGGATTGGAGCTGAGGTATGCACATAGAATCTTCTGATGCTTTGCTGATATGACTCTGACCTATTTAAAGTATGTTTTCTGTCTTCTGCTTATCACAGATAATTGAAGACTCTCGTCAAGATGATTCTATTTCCAAGTGGCTGCAATATAACATCTAGAGAATGCGCCATGGACAAATGTATTGTATTCAAGAATTTCTGCTTATATCAACAGTACAACCAGAGCCTGGAAGGATAAGAAAGGCTATGGGTAAAAAAGAAAAGCTTGTGCTATGCCTTACAGTCACTGTGGAAGGCTATGGGTAAAAAAGAAAAGCTTGTGCTATGCCTTACAGTCACTGTGGATGTCTCCAAATGTAATGCTCTTTGCAGGATTTACATGAACAAATACGCATGCACATGTACAGTAATAACTATGCGCGCGGCTCCACACACACACGTACTCACTCTTGACACCCAGTCTGACTGCTTGACAATACAATTGTTGTATGGTTCTGGAGGCTTCATAGGCTCACACATCAGTAAGCAAGCTTTACCAGAGAACATGCAAGTGTAGATTGCAATAGAATGAAGAGAATATCAGGTAAAAGCCACAAAAAGGATATTATAATTAGTCCTCAACATGTCCTCTGACCTCTTCTTTCCCTTTGTAAAAAAACAAAAAGTTGGCCATATCCTTCTTATGGAAGTCCTGAGCAAACAAAGCATTTTTCAAGCTTTATTATTCAGTTACACCTGGTAGAAAGGGCATGAAAATCTTGTAAGCCTTATTCTGATAGTGAATACCAGCACCTTGCTTCTATATGAATGTACTGTTGCACTTCCGGATGAGGAAAGGGGGCGTGTGCATGGAAAAACTAAGGTTTAGTGTCAATTGCAAAAATTGGCCAAAAAACCTCTACATATTGGAGGGGTGGATGAGTCCACGTTGATTTTTAGCTGTTTTTTTGTGAAAGACCATCTGAATTCCTCGAAAAGGACCTACAAATACTTAGTTGAAGGTTTCATATCGGTGAAAATGTTTTGACTGATGCTTGTGCTTTCAGTTTTGACCATCAATGGTTTCTGCCATCAGTATGGATACCTCAATGTAAATACAAAAATGAAAATGGCCAAATTTAGATGGTAGAGAGAGAGAGAGAGAGAGAGAGAGAGAGAGAGAGAGAGAGAGGGTTCTTTTAGGGTGGCCATAGCTATTGAGAATACGATTGAAACGGGGAGGTCCCATTCCAAGCATATGGAGGTGAATTTAGGATTTTTTCCATAATTTTGAGATGAACACCTAACGAATATTCAAAGAGACTTTGAAAGCACACTCTAAAAATCATATTACACTATTAAAGACAAAATGAATGGTGCATCATACGTGAAGGACAATTGATTCTACAAAATGAGTATATGCTTCCCTAGAAGGTCTAAAGACTCTAGCTATAAATGGAGGCAAACCTTGAAGGTTGAACCACATATCATGAAAGCCAAGGTCGAACTGCAAGGCCAATAGTAGATACAAATGCCTAGTCAAAATGTTGAACATGTTGGACATAAGCATCGTAGATGGCGAGTTGAAGTCCCAAGCTACATCTATCAAAGCTCTAAGCCTTGAGGATTGTTGGACTCCTTCGAGATGCCCATGATAGCATCCACATCTTACACCTTAGTTATAGTTTTTCAACTTTGTATTTATCTTATTGTCATCTTCAATGTTAGCAACTCTGATAGTAGCCTTACCTCTAGTAACTTAGTTACTAGTGTGAATGCCATTGGATCAAAACAACTCGAGCAAACAATGAATTGGCAACTCTAGCAATCAATAAATGGGTTTTTTTTCAAAGGTGCGAAATAGGTTCTTCTATACATTGCCTCCTCTCATCTTCTTCATCAACATCCTCTTATCATTAGTGCCCTTTTGTGTGCTAGCCCTAATTGGCTAACTAGATGCTGTAAGTATGTTTATACTCTAAAGCTAAAGATTCATGAAGAGGAAGAGATGATCTTACAATGTAAACACTTGTGGTGAGAAGCTCTTTGTGTTCATGTAACTTTTGACTTGACATTTGGAGTTGTGCATCGCTAGAGCCTTTGGCCTAAGCTAGTTCTTCCTTCTTTGTTAATTCAACTTTGTGTTTTGGTCTTAAAAGATTGTTAGTGGGGTGTCCATAGCTCTATGGTTGTCTACTCCCTTTCTAGGCTCTTAGACATGTCCTCTTGCTTGCTTCCCTTCTTGATCCATCTCTTGTTGAGTAAAGGGATTGGCCTTTTGAGTTGTGTCCTTGCAAGTGTATAGAAATTTGCATGGAGAAGACAAGATCACTAGCCTTTTGCATGTGAAGATTGCTCCTTTTCTTGGAGGCAATGTAATAGTAAGAGCTCCATATTTGTTCCACGTAACAAAGGCTAATAGATTGGCCCAAAATGCGAATTATTAGGTGCTAAAGGTTAGGCCTATTTGATTCAAAATCCTTCCACTAGAAGGTAGCTCCCTAATAAACTTGTCCTCTTATGTATCAACATAATCAAATGAGCCTAGAACAATGATAGCATTCATAAGTCAAGTGGTTTGTTGCATCCATTGCCTATCCTTGAAGGAGAATGGAGACATATTACTATGGATTTCATTACTGACTTATCTACAATAAAAAAGGGATGGAATAATATCTATATAGTTGTCAATAGACTTACCAAGGCAGTCCATTTTATTCCTACAAAGATACAACTTACTACTGCACAGGTGGCTGGTCAGTTTATGGAGTAGATATTTAGAATTCATGGATTACTGTAGGTGATTGTGCATGATAGGAATACAAAGTTCATGAGCAACATTTGACCGGCAGTATTCAACTCTATGGGTACTAAGTTGGCTCCTTCTACAACCTATCATCCACAGACTAATGGCTAGATAGAAATGATAAATAAGTGGTTGGAGATCTATTGTTGCCATTTTTGTCATGATGTGTAGCATGGACGGGATTCATGTTTGCAATTGGTTGAGTTTTCTTATAATAACTCTATTTATGCTAGTATTGGAGTTTTACCCTTTGAAGCTATGTATGGTTATAAGGTATCTTTATCCATAATCATTTTCAGTGAGAAGATCAACTCTCCTAGAAAAGAAGATTTGGAAAGAATGTAGGCTCTTCTTCAGTAGTGTAAGATGGATCTTAGAAAAGCTTAAGATGAAATGAAGATGTATACTGATGAGAAGAGGTAACCTTTAGAGTTCTAGGAAGAGAGTTGGTTTTGTTGAAAGTATTCAAGTCTTGTTACTTTACTTTGAAGGATGAATCTAGTAACAAACTTACTTACAGGCTTTATGGACCTTATAGGGTTTTGAAGTGTATCCAAGACTTGGTATATAGACTAGAACTACTCTCTTCTACTAAGATTCATAATGTGTTTCATGCCAGCCAACTCAAACCCTTTTATGGTACTCAAATGGAAATAGTTGAGTTGCCTCCTATAAATGAAGAAGGTCTTATTCAGTATATTCATGAGGATATCATAGGCAAGAGTGAGGAGAGGTTTGCCACATGAGTATTTGTTTTTATTCTATCATTGAGTATTTGATTAAATGGAGAGGCTTGTCACTTGAGGAAGCTTCTTGGAGGCCATATTCTATATTGGATGAGTTTTCTTACCTATGGGATGCATTAATGGTTGAGATAGTTAGCAGTGGTGTCAGTTTTTGTATAGACAGGGTTTATACAACAATCCATTTTAGAAAATTATTTATTCTATCTAAAGTTAAAAAATATACTACCTATATAGGGTCGAAATACTCATCAACAGTTATGTTTTATCATGTGGTATGCTTCATTTGGATACTTCTATCAGAAGTTATGGCAAATTTTGTTTAGTAAGGCATGTTTTTACAATGAGCTATCTATTCATTCTAGAGTTTATTTCTTGAAAAATTTAAAGGCCCAAATTTCTTTTTGAAGACATCAAAATTATATACATGGTATAGGCTTCCCTTTATGTCTTTATTTTAATTAATAAATCTTAAAATTTATGTTAATTTTATATATTGTATAGTTGAAATCAGAGTAGTACTCTATTTCATCTATCCTTCTTCACCATTGTAAGTTTATTTTTGTCGGCAAAAGCATTTGAGAAGGGATGGATTGTGACAAGCTGGTTAGACATATGTTTCAGTGAGAGATCATTAATAATACCTTGTGACACTAGTGTGGTATAAAACATATGAGACATGTAAATTTTGGCATCTTTTTGCAATAATACAATAACTGTCTCTCATCTCACGTCTTTGTTCACAATTTTAATGGATTCTCTCTTCTTTTCTATCTTTTTAGTATTTCTCTCTCCTCGTCACTCATTCTCTTTTTTCTTTGCTCTCTCTTCTACTTTCCCTTTTATCACCTCTCAGCCCTCTTCTTGACACTTTTATAAGCTTAAAATATTTTTCCTTTTACCCTGCAGTGTTCTACCTTATAGATAGAAAGTCTAACCTCTTCTGGCTAATCTAAGTAATTATAAGATATGACTAGCCTTGACTCTTAACAGTGCATAGAATCCTATCTTCAAGCATACAAAGCATCTTTAAATTGTAAATTTGGCAAGTACCAAAAATTGATTTGAGGGTTAGTTTTGGGTTTATCCTTAAATTTGTTTCTAACTTGCTAAACTTGCCTAATATCATTCATCACAAACTACATCCCAACCTTTGGTTGGTTAAGAACCTCATTATTTCAACACAAAACAATGAATCTTATTGTTATCTTGTTTAAGGCTATGAGGGCTCATGTAGTATTTTACTATCCTTTCAATCCTAAGAAAGTATGGGGCCTAATTTATAGGATTAGTTTTAGGTGAAACCTCTATAGTAAGATATACTTTCGTAAGGGAAGGTAATACTTTAGGTGACTCATCGAGAAACACAATAGTCTCTAATCAAATCTTCCAAAACTTATCTAACACATTTCATCTCTTAGTTGCATTTATTAGTTTTATATCACCAATTGTAGAAGCATTAATTTTTTTTGAACTATATGTACTTTATTCTCATGATTAAAATAAGCGGGATGCAACAAAACCTTTGACCTTTGTTTCTAATCTATCTTTATGATCATTTCCGCCCTCTTGATTCTTTGAAAAATTATGGTATTTGATCCAAGGACTCTCTTGTCCCTTTTTTGGTCCTCTTGTGAAAACTAGGGTGGTATGATCTTGTTATATGAACACATAAACCAAAGCCTTTATTCTTGGTTTCAATCCAATTCTTATTTAGATAAGTAGCATTCAACCCTTGTCTCATCAAGGCTTTTAGCTTATACATATATACAGTTCTATTGATTGGCATTATTGTTATGCATATGGCTATACTAACTATCTAGTTATCTAACTACCTTAGTCATACAAAGGGCTCGAGGTTTTACTAATTATATGTAAACACACTACACTGTTGGGTTGTGCTAATTATATGAATTAGGTAAGTGATGTGGTTCTATTAACTAGGAAAACCTTGGATGATATAGTTGTAATGATTGCATTATTATACTAATTGCTTTGGTTATAATAACTTTCTTACTTTTATTAGTGAAAATGGTATTAACCATACGACTACATCTTATGAACAAACCACTCATTTATTTAGTAATAAGTGGATACATGTGTTTAGCAGTCGAGTTGGATGCAACTATAGGCCTTCGAATAAAAGGATACATCCATAATCTAAGACATAGAACCTTTTCCTCATGTTACATGCATAGGCTTTTCGATCAAAGACAATGTTGCGACAAGCTCAAAAGTTTTATAGATAGATGGTGCTCCATGATTTTATGTGACTATGGTTGTCTACACTACTAAAGGGGCACGTGCAAGTTCAGACAAGCAGTGATCCACATTTTCACATCTCTCTGACCTTACACATGTATAGCAAACCATGCAAAATTCCATAGTTTTAAAGATGGATCCAACTAAAGCTACTAATCAAGTAGACTTTAAGCAACTTTGATATTTTCTTGGCTTTTTTTGTAATGAATGAAGTTGAGAGGAGAGAGGGGAAGAGTTGAAGAGTTGAAGAGAGAGAAAAAGAGCAAGAAGAAGGGGAAAGAAAACGAGAAGAGGAGAGAGAAAGATAAAAAAGAGGAGAGAAGGAAGGAGGAAGCCATGGAAGTTGGAGATGAAGGTGAAGAGTATGATTTTGATAATAATTGGTTGCCTTAATCTGGCGATCTTACACCTTATATACCCCGGTCAGTGTGATTGGTTGTCTAAACCCTAGTCGGTGTGTGTCTCGCTTGTTACAATCAATCCCCACTCTAAAGGTTTTTTCCCTAAAAAACAAGGAGAAGTAGAAGGGAGTGATGGATGGGATAAAGGAGGGTTGTAGAGTACTAATATGAGCCCTTTGACAATGAAAATTGGGTGGGTAGAGAGTAGGGACAGCATGCTGTCCAGGACCGGCCTGCTGAAGTAAATAGGTCATAACTTTTGATAGGTTGCTCCAAATAGGGCATACCATATGTCAAAACGGAGCTTATGACGAGTATTTTCAGCCTATGTAGGATGCACATGCCTCAGATTTGAGTAAGTACAAAAATGTTCTAAAACAGTGTGCAATTTGCAAGCAGAGGGTCCTCAATTGGGGCATGACCGACTAGTCTTCCAGTCGTGGGGCCTCATGGAGGTAAGGGAATTCACTGACAATGGTTGCTGGGTGCTAGGAGGCTTCTTCTAGGGGTAGACCTTTCCATTTGATGAGGTATTCTTTGATGGATCGAGATGGTAAGTGCTTATCTCACTGCCCGATGATTGCTTCAGGAATATTTTGAGTGATGCCTTCTTCATCTATGGGAGGAAGTTCTTCCACATAGTCCACTGAGGAACCCACGAAGGGTTTCAGCTAGCTGACATGAAACACATTGTGAAATTTGGTGGTAGGGGGGAGTTCTAAGCGATAGGCCAAGTCACCAACTCTGTTTAGGATTTGGTATGGGCCATAGAAGTGGTGGGCCAACTTGTTACTGTTGCCTTCTTTAAGAGTCAAGTAGCGAGACTTAGGCACCTTCAAAAGAACCAATTCCCCTTCTTGGAATTCCAAATGCCTTTGTTTCTCATTAGCATGGAGTTTCATGTGTGTTTGGGCCTTTTAAAGGTTCATTTTACATTGCTGAAGTAAGGCTTGCATGTGATCCAACTCCGCTTGACTCTGAGGATTGATCTTATCATTAAATAAGACAACGGGGAGGGAAACCTTATACCCATATAAGGCCTCAAAAGAGGAAACTCCAATGCTAGAGTGTGTGAAGTTATTATATGCAAACTCAGCCAAGTGGAGCTACGTATCCCAGCTGTGTTGTACATCATGGCAAAAGTGCCTCAAATATGTCTCAAGCCATTTGTTCACTCTTTCAGTTTGGCCATCAGTCTGAGGGTGGTATGCAGTGGATGGAGCAAGCTCCCCATGGAGGTGAAACCGTCTGCTAGAAGTTGCTCATAAACTTTGCATCCCGATCATGTACTATGACTTGTGGCAAGCCATGCAACTTGAAGACATGTTCCAAAAAATAATGGCCACTTGAGAGGCAGTATATTGGGTCTTAGTGGGGATAAAGTGGGCAGCTTTGGTGAGGCGATCAGCTACCACATAGATACTATTCCATCCTTTCTTGGTCGCGGGAAGGCCAGTGATAAAGTCCATTGTGATGTGAGTCCATTTCCCTTTTGAGATAGGGAGAGGCTACAAAAGGCCAGTGGGCCTGAGTGTACTATCCTTGTTCTGTTGGCATGGAACAGATTTGGTCACAAAGTCCTTGACATCCCTCCATAAGCCTTTCCAATGAAAGCTCTTGGCAATCGTGTCACATGTTTTGAAAACATCCAAGTGACTAGCAGTGGGGCAAAAATGCATCTCTTCCATGATCTTCCGCGTGAAGGGGGACGTGTGGGGGATAACAATCTTGCCATGGGACTTGAGCTGATATTGGGAGTTTTCAGCCATGGCCCCATGCTGTAATTTCTGAAATATGTGGCTGAAGTGATCATCTAACAAGTAAGCCTCTTGAAGCTCTTCAACCCAATCACTGTGCAATTCAGAGATAGAGGATACTCTACATGCCCACATTCGAGAAAGTGAATCAGCCACAATATTATCCTTGCCCCAAGTGTGCGAAATGTCAAAGTCAATAGTTTTGTAAGGTTGCCACCCATCGCCTTTGCTTAGGAGTTAAAGTGGACTGAGTCAAGAAGTACTAGAGGACTCGATGGTCACTTTTCACCTGGAAGCGGCTGCCATACAAATAGTGGTGCCATTTCTTGATGGCATGGAGAATGGCCAACATCTCCTGGTCATATACATTCATTTGCATCTCCTTCTCATCAAGTTTGCGGCTCTCAAATGCAATCATACCATGCTCTTGCAATAGTACTGCACCAATACCCCGGCCAATGTGACTGGGTGTCTAAACCCTAGTTGTTGTGTGTTCCGCTCTGATACCACTTGTAATGAATGAAGCTGAGAGGTGAGAGGGGAAGAGCTGAAGAGAGAGAAAGAGAGCAAGAAGAAGGGGACTAGAAGAGGAGAGTGAAAGATAAAAAAGAGGAGATAAGGGAGGATGAAGCCATGGAAGCTGGAGATGAAGGTGAAGTGTATGATCTTGATAATAACTGGTTGCCCTAATCTGGGGCTCTTACACCTTATATACCCTGATTAGTGTGACTTGGTGTCTAAACCCTAGTCGGTGTGTGTCCCGCTTGTTACATTTTTAATTTTGGTCAACATTAGGAAAAACTTAGACTCATGTTGAGTAGTCAAGAGGCGACAAATATTGCAAACAAATAAGCATTTTAATTTCCTTTAAGGGACATGTGCCCAAGATGGTGATACCAAAGAGGTACATGTGGATGGTTAGTCATAGCCAAACCATGATTAAAAAATTCAGATACAAGCAAAGGATATAGGTTGCCAACCTTTGCACCTCTAGCAAAAATGAGGTTGGCATGTATAATCTTCCATGCAAAATCACCAAAAGAGACATGGTACATGTCATCATCCAACTATCCTATGGATATAAAGCTTTTAGTCAAAACCAAGACATGGCATGCATCATGAAGGACAAATGGAGAACTAGTACTAAACTGCAATCTCACATTACATGTGTCAACAATGTCACATACTTGATTATCACTCTCTCTAATTGAACTTATAATAATGTGGTAGGTATAACCCAATGATGATGTGGGGTAACGTTGAAATAAGCCCTCGAATTAAGAAGCCAACACTAAGAATAAGCAAACTGAGTATCAAGTAAAAAAAATAGCGTCAAGTGAGAAGCAACAAGTATGTAATCATTTAAGCAACCCTCCAAGGTATTTATCCAAAGTTTGGAGTTTGGAGCTATGTTTATGGTAGAAAAGTGGCTTAAGACACTAGAAAAGTAGCTCCAAACTCCAAACATTGGACAAGGGAGCTTTCTTTTGCCAAAAGAAATATAGGGCTTTGGCCACCTAGCGGGTGCGTATGTGAAGTTTTGTTACATTCTAATATAGTTTGGTATTTTAAAAATTATCCTTCATCAAAATGATGGATATATCGATGATCGAGAAAATCTTAATATTGGACTTAAGAAAAATGCTATGATCATTGGAAGATTTGGCATTATCCTACACTTTTCCTTTGCCTTTTTTGCACCTATCATTCCACATCTTATGGCACTTTAATCTTATATGACCCTATTGCCCATAATAATGAAAATTAAGAGAGGACTTTGGACCATAGGACTTACTATGTGATTGCCCATGAGACTTAGACTTGCCCTTGTTGGGTTGTGAGTTCAAGAGAAGTATGGTCACTTGGAGGATTATGATGGATATATTCTTTAGGCTAAGATCACTTGGAGGATTACACTGGATACATTCTCTTTGCCTAGGATCTTAAGATATTAGATAGAGACCATCATCCTTGAAAAACCTTTTGAGGATTCAATTAAGGTGCAAGAACCATAAATTTATGGTGTAAAGTGTTGAGAAATAGACAAATGATGTATGTTCCAGGAAGAGATGTCCTGAATCCCATATGCATAGTGAGGAGAGTGGAGAAGCTAGAAAGCTATAAAAGCATGTACTTGGCTCACTTTTCAATGCAATGCTATTGCACTTTGTACTTAGAGTTTGTAACCCTATCCACTCAAGATTGTGTTCATGAGTCCAAGCTAATCTATCTTGGAACCTAATTCACTTGAGTGAAAGTCTGTGTCTAGTCATCAGTTTTCATGTCTCTTGCTTATGAGTTCAAGCCTCCATAGCTAAATTGTGTTCAAGATCCATGTTTCTCAACATGGTATTAGAGCCATGGTGAGCTCAGTTTAGCTCTTCTCCCTGCTCCTCCAACTTCTCATAGCTCAGCTTCAGCTCAGGACAAGTGTTTGAGTTCATCTCCTACTTCATTCTCAACATCTCTTCTTGGCAGCCATAGCCAATAGCACCCTGCCTGTTTGGAGGCCTTGGATCTAGCCAAAGAAGAGGAGATAGCTCAGGCTTTAAACTAATAAAATCTTCTCCTACTCAGGACGCTTCATGCCAGCATATCGAACCTTGACATTGGCCTCTTCCTTGCTCGACATTATGCATTTCCCAGGTCGCTGCTGCCAGAATTGCGCCAATTTCAGTTCGTACAATCGGTTCGTCCTCCACACGGTGAAATCTATCTTGCTGGCATAGGGCTTTTGAAGCCTATCTAATAGGCTATCTCCCCAACAATTCTTGTCCCGAATAATTGTGTGTACGATCTGCTATAGCTCAAAAATTAGTTGCTTGTTCCTGCAAACCCTAATTCCACCATAGCCTGAAACTTAAAAAGCTTGGCAACCTTGTTCTTTTCTCAATGCCATCATCAATAGTGACTTTGATCACTCTGACATTACCTCTAAATCCTATTGCAGATCTGGAAGTGCCCAAGGAAGTTCAAAAAATACCTAGCAACATCGAGCCAAATATCAAGATCTTCAAGACATAATATCTATTGATACTCAACTAGTGCTTCTTGGCACTTAGGGATTTAGCTTAATCAAGAGTAACTCATCTTATGATTTCATTTAAGCTAGTTCAAAGCCTATTCTAAGACTGTAATGATTTGAAATTTTGATCCAATTCCTTGTAAGTCTCAATCTCATTGTAAAAGGACAGACACTGCCTGAATGTCCTCGTGGTAACACCTCCTTCTAAGATGACTGAACTCAAGCATATATCAAAGTTTAATGGTGAAGGCTTCCACACATGGAAGGAGAAGACCATGTACCATCTCATGAGGAAAGACCTCTAGGATCTCTTTGAGGACAATGATGCAGATGACAAGAAAGAAGATGCTAAAGAGGAAGATGCTGCAGAAGCAACCTAAAACAAAGGCATGGAAGAAGATGAACAACAAAGCTCTATGCATTATTGCTTGTGGTCTATCAGATGATGTATTACACCACATCTCTAGCATCAGGGATGCAAAGAAGCCATGGGAAGAACTTGACAAGATCTTTGGTACACAAGCAAAGAACTCAAAAGTAAAATTACTCATGCAGTTTTATAAGTTGGATGTTAAAGACAGTTTGTCTATTACTGTACACATCAATAAGTTCAAGAGTCTTAAAACTCAGCTTGCAACTCTTAAAAATAACATTGATGAGGATGAGGCAATAGCGGTGCTACTTGCCAGTGCTAATCATGAACCATATGAGAACCTACTTTCAACACTAAGTAATGTTCCCAGCCTCTCACTTAAAGATATTGACCACTCTCTTCTTGATGAAGAGAATAAACAGAAGAACAAGAATGCAAAAGATGGTATCCCATCATCTAGGGAAAATCTCTTATACACCAAAGGAGCTGCTGGACCCAAAGGAAGAGGTTGAGGATTCAACACCGGCAACAAAAAATGAATGACATGTCATTATTGTGGTAAGACTGGCCATATAGCCAGTGAATGTTTCCACAAGAAAAGAGCACAACAGATGCAGAATGATCACCACTAGAACCAATTCATGAATGAAGAAGAAGAAGAAGATACTTCTGCTACCATCAACAACTCTGACAGTTTATTCTAAAAAGAATTTTCATTATATCTTTCATATGTTTCTTCTTAATGGATTTGCTTTGTAGAAACTCTTGCCAAAGATGTAAAGTTTCAAGCTTTAACTTGACTAGGCTGCCTATGAGCTAGTCTCCTGGGCCATGACGTCATGAAGGGGGGGCAAAAGCCAACAAGTGTAGGAACTCATCATTTGAGGGGGGTGTTGAGAAATAGACAAATGACGTATGCTCTAGGAAGAGATGTTCTGAATCCCATATGCATAGTGAGGAGAGTGGAGAAGCTGGAAAGCTATAAAAGCATGTACTTGGCTCACTTTTCAATGCAATGCTATTGTACTTTGTACTTAGAGTCTGTAACCCTATCCACTCAAGATTGTGTTTATGAGTCCAAGCTAATCTATCTTGGAACCTAATTCATTTGAGTGAAAGTTTATGTCTAGTCATCAATTTTCATGTCTCTTGCTTATGAGTTCAAGCCTTCATAGCTAAACTATGTTCAAGATCCATGTTTCTCAACATAAAGGACACTGTAAAGCTCTACTCTAGAAGGAACCTTACAAGGATAAATGAGTACCCTCAAAATTGATGCTTTGGATGGTGATCTTAGTCAATAAAATTTGAGCTAAAAATAGCTATGAAACACTAAGTTTAGGGCAAGAACCCCAAGTAACTACTAAGACCTCAAGAAGAGGAAAGGAGCTGAGTATAATTAACCTTGATAGACCCAAGGTTTAATCCCCTTTTCCAAAAAGACAACTTGAGATTATTTCACTTCATGACTACAAGAGACCTTGTGCTAGAGGATAAATCACTTAGGTGAGTTTAAGCATGCATTTTTAATCGAAATATAGCTTGATGTATCAGGACTCTATTTGATTGTGATTATGTATTCTTCTAAAAGATATTTTGTCTACACATGATAATTTTGAGGGACATGCTTGACAAGTCCTCCAAAGCTAATCATGAGTTTCCCTCACCAAGAGCCGATGTCCACTCTAGATGCTAGAACCAACACTCAATGCAAGAGTTCTCTAAAGGGATATAACTAACGAGGAGGCATCAAGGAGCCAAGGGGGTTCTAGCCATAATTCCATTGATGTGCTAGGATTAGGTTAACTCCATGCCAATTGAGGATAGGTTTTTTGAAAGGCCTCGATGCTAGCTAAGGGAAAATTGTGCTAATGGGTAGAGTTCAATTTTTTGGATCGTGATTGATGGAATGAAGCTATGGTTGTACAAATTTCTTGGAATAAAGATCATGTTTTCTTAAATAAATGTTTTACTTGTTTTTGTACATGTGTTTAACATTATGTGAAGAAACATGTTTTAACCGATTAATTAAGGAAATTGTATTTATATGTCTAATGTGAACTTGATAAAACTTAATTAGAAAATTAGAGGTGCACCTTTGAGGGAAGTAGGTGGGTGAATCCCCGATTCATACTATAGCAGGATGGTCTTGCTTTGCAAAAGAAAATGTTAGATTAGGAAAGGGCCAAAATGTTGACGGTCATAGAGTATTATCATAGAAACCCAATTTAGTACTATTTAGGGGGCTAGGGTGAGAGTTAACATAGAGGGGTTGATGCACATAGGCCCCCCTTGTTTCTCACTCTTGATGAGCTAAGTGCAGTACTAGTTTGCTTTGGCTTTGATATTGACATAAGCAACTATTATTCGGTGCTAGAAAGTTGATAGGAGTCTAAAAAGTCAATTAGAAACCCATAGGTTGATCCTTGTGGGAATGAGGCAAAGCTTCTTTTGTGAGGTTGACTCAAGTGAAACTATGTGATAAACTTTGGTTATGAGAGTTCTGGATGGTGCCACCTAGACATGTCTCTTGATGGACTACTAAAACGTGCCATTAGGGTTATGCTAGGTAGAAACATTACATGTGGTGTCAAAACAGAAATTATAATTCATAAGCTTAGGACTTGTGTGTTAAAAACATTACTAAAAGGGTTTGAAAACTCATAAGGTTCAAAAAGACCTTTAAACACATATAATCCAACCACAAAAGAAGTGTAACAAAATCTTGTTAGTAGTTATGATTAAAATTAATAACATTATTAACGCTTTTGCTATTAATGAATAATGGTTTTTTGCTAAAAGAGTTTAGAAACTCATAAGAGCCAAAAACCCTTTAAATCCATATCCTCCAACCACAAAAGAAGTGTAACAAAATCTTCTTAGTAGTTATGATTAAAAGTAAATAAAATTCTTGTATATAATACTTTTTCCATGAATGAATAATGGATTTTTTTCTAGAATGACAAAGCTTAGCAATGCTTCTTGACATTTATCTTACCTATGCATTCCTAAGATTTTGATTGGAGGCATCATTAATATGTATCCTCGAGTGGATCTACAACCCATCTCCATTAGAATCCATTAGACTATAGATAGTGTTGGATGTGAAATATGTAATATTTCATGGACACCCTATGATGAAATATAGATATAATGGATGGAGAACTTGCAACAAAAAGGTAGATCCAAGTGGAAGCACACAAGCGAAAGGAAGATCAAAGCTAGAGCTATGGTGGATGAAGCAAACAAGCAAGAGAGAGAGATACTGTATGTGGGAACTCCAATAGTCCCAATGTGTGACTAGCCTTTCCTTATTTAATAGTCATTGAAAGAATAAAGAATAAAGTGACAATGATATGTGCTTGCTACCTCCAATGTATAGGTGTGCAATCACAGTGCGCAAAGTAAAAAACATGGTGGCATGGGCATACATGACTTTATCCCCAACAAAAACTTCTCTCCTTTGTGAAATTGAACTTGAAGGGCTTAAACAGTGAGACATCTAAATGGAGCTTATGGAAGGTGTGGATTCAAAGTTTGATAATATGCATGCCAACCTTGTGTGTCTACCATGACCATCCATAATGAGCAATTATCACAAAGGAGTGGGAAGATTTGAGACCACCATCTTAAAGTGCTTCAACCACACTTCAAATGGTTTCTTAATCATCCAAGCCTTGTTTTGTGTTAACACTACAATCTCTTCTTCATACTCTAGTATATAATTTTACATAACATTTTTTTTGAAGATGTAGTTGCCTAATTATAAATACCCAACAATATTTATGAAACATAGTGTATTTAACCACTCCATGCTATTGAGTGTCATGCAATACACATTCTTAAACCCTTTCCTTTCCAATACCCACACACCTCTATCCTTACTGCCTCACACTCTTGTCTCATCCAAATTTGAAATATTTCCAGGGGTAGTGATCCTAATTGTACATGGTTGCCAAGCTAACATGAAATGTTTTGACCACTTCAGGATGCAAAGTTTTGCATAAGACCTATCAAGGTTCTCACATATATGGATTGTGAGTTGTTGTTGGTGTTGTCAATGAGATCTATGCCACCAAATTTTTCTAGGGATGCCATTATTAAAGGTGTTAATGTGGGATTAGACTACCTTAGTTTCCTTTAGCTTCAAAGTATTTGCAAGCACCCCATGATCAACATCTTGGATGCTACATTTCCAATCAACAAGGGTATTTTTTCTTCCAATACTATATTAGGTGGGCCTTCCTATTTTTCTTAGTCTTATCATCAATCCACCTTCTCAATGATGTTGTACTCATTTTATCCTCATTGAGACACCATCCTCATGAGGTACAATTGCCTTCAAGTTATCAACTACACCCCTCACGACAAACCATCCTCACGAGCTATAATTTTCTTTATTAACTTCAATCCACCTTGGTTTATTTATCTTCTTGCAAATAATTTTTGTAAGGGCTTCAAAGGAGAGGTGGATGGGCATTGACGGACCCTTGCTAAATTAGATAGGGAAAGAAGGGCCATCACTAGATTGGATGCTTTGACATGAACTTTTTTTTTGGAGATCTAGTAGGATGTGCCTTTCTATAGTGCAAACAAGTTCTTTTAGTGGAGGAGCTATGGTTCCATGATTTTCAAGTCCACAAATAACCTTCCCAAGTTGCCTTTGTGCATTTGTCACCTTCCTTGGCATGATACATGAAGAATAAATGAGATATGTGTTTAAAAGAAAATCAAGGAAGAGTAAATAAGAGATGAGTTAAAGGACACAATAGATGAGGATGGATTTTGATAGGTCTAGATATGGAGTCAATTGAGGGTGGGATGCCCAACATAACAAAACATGTTAGAAGGTGTACTCAGTGGTACCTTAGTCAAGTAAAAGAGCACAAACATAACAAAACATGTTAGAAGGTGCACTTAATGGTACCTTAATCAAGTAAAAGAGCATAGCCATGATATCAAACTATCTTCTTTGGTGGTTGCTCCATCAACAAATCTTTAAGAACTCGAACTTCTCCTTTAGCTTTAAGCAAATTGGATAACCTAATTTTCTATGGTAGAATGTGGGCTTGAGTTGGTTTGACTTCTTCCTTAATGAGACAAGATGAAAGGGACATCACATGGATCCTCCAGATTGACAAACTTTGTGCCCTTGCTTTTCTAATAACAATTTAATGCATAGGGTGTGGGAGCCAAAGGGAATCTTGAAGACATACATGATTTGCACTTGCATAATTGAGACATGGCACAAATAGGAAAATTATAATGAATTGATAGGGCAATGATGGTTATGGGATTCTTCTTGACTATGACACTTAGCATATTAGGCTACTTGGAAGGAGAGATCTCTACATTTGTTGAGCCATCATCTCTTATCTTGATTCTACTTGCCTATGCAATGATCTCATAGCCATAGCTTGTTAGATTTGTGAAGGGAGAGAGATCCATCTTTTGTTGCAACCAACAAGCAAACCCAAAAACTAGGGTAAAAACCTTAAATAACTTTCTTTTTATCTAGGGAAACCCTAAATCTCACCAAGGCCATATAGACACCACCTTGGTATAATGCTTTTTAACTACAAAATACCATGATAAATTTCTTGCCTTGACTATGATTGCATATGATGGCTGCTTGAACACAACTACATGAGTGCCTCCCTATCCACAATTGCTAGTCACCAAGACTTTTGATTGACTATTGACCACAAATGCCACTACTTTGTGGATGTAGTCCTAATCACCATTGGTATTCTAGCACCTTGACCTCACATATCACTAATACCACTACATATTGATCTCATACACAATTTAAAACCATCGTAAGCTTCTCAAACATACTCAACCCATTATAATACACTTCAAAACACTTTATAACCATCCAAAATCCAATCAATCAACCACAAAATAAAACAAAAATCACCCAAAATCCAACAAAAATAGCTAAAAATCTAGTGAATCTAGCACTTAACATATCCCCACACTTAGCTAAGGGAGCATCCTCATGACCTTGAAAAAAGAATAATAAAATCTCTATAATCACCATTATCAATCACCAACTCTAGCTCGAACAAATCCTCAATCCCTTCTAATAACCTACATCTGGCAAACAAGTTTAATGAAAAAAAAAACACATTTTATCCATTAACTCATCCGAAAAAGACCAAATCGTGACAAACTTGTAAAGAATGTTGGAGGTTTCTTATGTCCATTGCAATTATAAAAAACTAGGAAATCACCAAAGAACCACCATCTTGATCAGCTTCATCAAACCACAACCCTTTCATACACAACTCACACAGCACATACACAAACTAGGCATATAATAGTTACTTGAATGGCACCTCTAAAAAACATAACATGTCATTATAGCAAAAAAAAAAAAAAAAAACATCAAGAATCAATGGAGTGTATCATGCTTAAAAGCTTGATGGTTTTGAAATCTATCTATAGAGAAGGATTTATCCACAAATGTTTTGGGAGGATTTCGAAAGAATTGCAAGTAGCACGTTCTCTCCACAAGTACAAGATATCTGCTTAGAACACAAAGAGTATGAAAATACAATATGTCTAATTGATGCGGACAAATATCCACATTAGCACTAAGGCACAATTTAGGTACTAGCTTCTAATCATTATGAGAATGCTTATGCATGTATGCTAAGTACCAAGCAAAATGAGTAGCCAATCTAACTGAAGGATCAATAGATTGATAATAGATTTGGGCAAACTGAAAATAACTTTGATAAGCTTGTATAGGAATATTCCATTTCCTTGGAGTGACAGGACAATTAATATGGGGACCTATCAACGAATGTGTTTGACTCCATCCTTTGCATCTAGGTATCTACAAATCAAAACCTAAGTGGTTACTAACCAATTGAGGTGGATCAAGAATGAAAGATATGAAAGAAGGAATAGGAACAAGCATTAAAGGATGAAATGACAAATATGAAAAATAAAAAGAGAAGAGAGGCTTAAACATGGAGATTTAGGCAATTTAACAAAATATGATAAGAAAGGAGTTAAGAAGTATGCTAGAAAAGTAGAAAGGAGTGTATTAGATGATGGAGAATAAGGAGGTGAAAAAACGAGATCTACAATGAATGAGAAATGAGCGAAAATAAGAATTTTTGGATCCAATTGAGGTTTAAAAAGAAGAGGTGGAATATGGAAGTCCATTAAAGTATAGACATATACGAATTAAATCTATGGGCTATCTATTAATAATAAATGAGTGAAGGTACCGATGTACCTAAAATAGATCAATGATTGTAAGCTTCAAAGAAGGATGTGTCAAAAGGAGATTGTGTAGAAATATGGGCTAAAAGATCCTCTTGTAGAGTTGGTTACCCTTTTTTTGTAGACATGAAAAGGCTTTTTATTGTCAAGGATTCAAGGCAACATAATCTATCATTGAATGCAAAGAAACTTTAGGGTAGCTAGCCACTTTAAATGAATAAGCTTGGAAAATCTCATCTATCCGTATCTTCAGATGTCAAACATGAATGACACCTTAAAAAATAATATCCCCCACATACCAAGATAGATCCTCATCCTCCAAAATCACAAGATCACCTCAACTATACATGTAAGACATTAGCATGGTGTTAGGTATGATAGAGGCTTCAAAGACTATCCTCACCACTTCCACAAGGAGATCAACAAACCAAGCACTACTCCATCCATCCTCTAGAGAACACAAATCCATAGTGGATAGCTTCATATAAAAGGCTAGGTGTTGTTGTTGATAAAGCATAAAAAAAGAGTGATATAGTGGGATATATTCCATAAATTGCTCAAAGAAAGTCCACAAAAGTTCCATTCTAGATTGTAACCTCTCCACCTTAGTTTGAAATTGTGGACCATCACACTACGTTGGAGAGCAACCAAGTTCGTATTTGACAAAGAAGGCATAGTAGGGGGTGTACTAGGACTTGGTGGAACAGAGCGTAACCAAGCCAATTGTTCTTTCAACTCCTTGATCTAGATATTTTGACTATCAATTATGGTGTTTGCTGACTGCAACTCTACTGTTTGTGCAATAAGGCTTGGAACTCCTAGTTTTTATTAGAAAGATGATCTCTTTTCTCAATAACAGTAGCTTCTTGAGTTTTTTCTTCCATTAATTGGGCTTACAAAGAGGATATTACTACTTTCTGGGCTTGTAACAATTTAGTTTGAAGCTTCATTTGTTTGAATAGATCAGATAGGGTTTCTTTAGTAGACGCAAGCTCTATAGTGGTGTTGCATAAATCCTCCTTAGATTGCTACATCTCCTCATAAAAAGAAGAATATAACTATTGAATATAGACAATAACTGATATATCTATGGAGCTTTGTATATCCTTACATAAGAAAGGAATGGTATCTCTCTTGCTACCAAATAGTGTAGAGAAGGAATTGAGATTTCTATATTACCATTTCTGTGTACCCTAAACAAATTTGTAGATGTAAGGTATGCAAGAAGAGCACTTCTTGAGGTAGCACGGATCAACATTGGAGGAATTGAAATTAAAACAGTTTCAGCCACACATTTTAAACACCTCTTTGAATTACCAGATGAGGAGGATAATCATTATCCTTAGAAATGGGTTCATGATCTTTTGGAGGAGGAGGAGGAGGAACCATTGGAAGGTTTTTTGAAGGTGGTAAAACTTCCTTGGCAAGGGTAGAGTATGCCAAAATAGCACACAAATACAACCTATAGGTGACATTAGTCACACTATCCCTAGTGACCTTGATAAAATGTTGATCCATTTTTGTACAAAGGTATGAACTCCAATCAATGAACACATATTTAAGCACAATTTTAAAGGTAGTGAATAACTCCTTGGACAAGTAATTGGACAGAATCTTGGTAGGCATGAACCTATCTTGAAGAAGTTGATACAATAGCTTCCAAAACGAATGACAGATTATTACCACCAAGACATTTGAGGTGGTAAGAACTTTCTTAGGATCTAGGATGGTACAGGTTTATTTCTACAACACCTTGACAATGTTCTCATTAGCTAAGAGCTGACGTGCGGCTGGAAAAACCTCTCCATGGTAAGGAAAAGACAAAGCTTTCCTCAAGTTTCTAGATGTCATCATGACAATGGTATCTCGAAAAGAACTAGCACGATTACTATAAGAGGATAAGAACTCATCACATAGATTAGGATACATCTAGAATTAGTGGCAATGAAAGAGCCACAAAATTGGAAAGAGACCGACCTTAATAGTAAGGTCTGATTTCAATAATGGAGAATAGTCTCAGGTGCCATTCAAATGATAACAAAACACACACCACACAAACAAAAAGAATGCCCACAAAATAGTAGAATAAAAATAGATAAGAGATTGAAAAAAATATCAACTCGTACACATGACCACAGAACACCCCAAACAAACCACATCCTACAGAAATTTTGACATAATCTACCCACTCATATGATCAAAAGCTTTATGATATGTAACACACAAGTACCGTGATCCTCATATTAGGCAGGAAAAAAAAACAAAACATACACACCGTACCCCTAATTGTAAGATTGTGACAATCAAAATATTGAAAACCAAACAAACCACAGGACATAGACACTATTGAACAGATAATGTCAACAACGACTGAGTAGTAGACTGCGGCACACCCACACTGGTATTAAAATGTATGCATCATAAGTATACATGTATACATTCTTAGATATGGATAGACATGCATTGTAGATGTCCTTAATTGGGTAGCTTGTAGATTCAACAACCCTCTCTTTCAAGGGGATTGTAAGTAAATTTAGTGTATAACTAAGGCACTCTTACTCACTATGGTTTATATGGATAGTAGCCTTGTCATGTCTCCATCATGTGCCATGTGTTGGTTTCTTGTAGTAATGATATTCTCTTGACCAAAAAGTGCCTTAGATTTAACGTGTACAATAGTTGTGTGCTATACCCTAGTTAAACACCCTACAATGGAGCATCCAACTACTCAACTTGCACCATGATGTTAGTGAATGGTAGCATGCTCATTAATTAGATGATAGGTGTGTAGGGTGGATTGGTAAAGATTTAATGTCAAGTGGATTTTAAGAAATTATTATCAATGGGTGAAATTTTTCCATTAGGTGATATACCTTAGAAATGAAAATAGTGGTTCCTTAATTACCCATTACAATATTTATTAAATTGATTGAAGCATTAAGTACAACCCATGATTGTGATCTCGATTCATAGGGTCTTCATATGCAAATTCATTCTTAAAACTTGTCATTTGTGGAGCACCTTTTGGCCAATGTGTGCATGAGTGATAGTTGGTTCCTTTTATCACAAATTAAAAATGGGTATGTATAGTGCATGAAGTGCATGCCATGTGAATAGTGGGTTTATTTTATTTTATTTTAATGGTGTATTGGGCATGGAATGTGCATGAAAAAGGTGATCAACTAGGTTCATTTTAGGAATTAAATGTGGCTTGTTGTACACACAAAAAAATTGAAAAAATTGCTACCTGCAGGGTGTGTATGTACCCTAATTTGAATGCACACACAAAAAAGTAACGGCCACATCCATAAAGAAAACCAAAATGAAATCCAACCAACTTGAAATTTGATAGCATAAGGGCAAAGATAAAAATATGGCATGTATTTTTGTGTAATTTAGTTACATATATATATATATATATATATATATATATATATATATATATATATATATATATATATATATATATATATACACACACACACATACATACATACAATTTTTTACTAGATTAAAATGAAAAAAATTAGAAAGAAAAACAATACTAGAAAGTGTGGAATTTTGAATGTGATTTTTGGGGATTTGTTTCATATTTTTATGTTATTTTCTAGATATTTTTATGAGTTTTATTTTTTAAAAAATAGAAATTATTGGTTTTTAGTGGATTTTTTCTATATTTTTTCGATTTTTAAATCATATTTACTATCCAAAATTTAGGACTATGTTTTTTATTTTTTTCATTATTTTTGTAAAATTTGTAATTTTATTTGTTTATTTTGTTTTTAATGAATTTTTATATTTTTTGTCTAGAGGTTTGACGATTTTAAATTAACAAGAAGGTGGGTACCATGGTTCACCACGCTAGTCGTGAACATTAACAATGAGCCTTGTGGCACTGGATGAAACCCCATGCACGTCCTTGTGCGTGAACAAGCAACAATAAGCCACACACTCATGGACCATGGAAAATTGCACGCGAACAACACATGCTAAGGATACACAGAAAATGATGTGGAGGCTTGCATAGGAATAAAGATTGAGGAGGGGGGTTTGCCATGGGGGAAAGGGGTATAGTGGGGTTGTCTCTGGGTGGTGCTATTTATGATATTGATAGTTGCGAGGGGAACGGGGGAAAACATGGGCTTGGGAGGGGGTGTGCATGTGGGGGGGTGGGAAAGGGGGCTAGGCAGGGGGGACTAGGGGAAAACCGGGGAGTAGGGGGGAAATGGGGGATTGGGGGGAGGGAGTTGGGAGGGAACCAGGGGTTGGGGGGAGGCTAGGCAAGAAAGGGGAGAAGGGAGGAGATGAGAGGAAGGCTACATGTGGGATGGTGGTGTGGAGAGCCGCACGCGGGGTGGTGGCCTAAGCAAGAAGGGGTAGTTGGGGTGGAGAAGGATAGGGAGAAGGTTTGCACGACGGGGGGAAGGTGCAAGAGGTGACATCAAGGCTAGAGGCAACAATGTCAAGCACCAAGGCAATGGATGGTTGAGATGCACTGGTGGTGGGAGGTGTAGGATGGAGGCGGCAGATGGCCGGCAACTCTAACAGCATAGCAGGTGGGGAGGAAGGAGAGGGGGAGGAGGAGTGGGGATGTTGCCATGGGGAGGTGACTGGTGGGAAAGGAGAGAGAGAAGAAGAAGAAGAAGAAGAAGAAGAAGAAGAAGAAGAAGAAGAAGAATAGGTGAGTGACATGGGGTGATATTTTTTTAAAGTATTTTATTTTTTTGGTTGGTTAAAAAAAAGATTGTTGGAAAAAAGGATTAACCATGGGCTCCCCCTTGTCTCACAATGACCATGGGACGGGGTAAAAAATTTTGAACCACCGAGATAAGAGGAGAGCGAAATGAGCACAGGCAAGTTAGACGTGGCACGTTGGACCCAACAATGTAGGTTACGGGACAAAAATTGAGATCACACGACACGTGGGGCATTTGACAGGTCTAAAAACACAAAAAATTTAATTTTGGACCAACCACGAATGAAGAGTTGAAAAAAAGGACAAGTAGGCTCGGCAGGACGACGAGAGAAATGGGATGGACAACTCAACCAAACCAATGTTTCAATGGAAAAAGAGGCATTCACATGGCCAAAAAACGCACACGAAAACACAATCAAAAATTAATAATGAAAAATCCATATGACCTTCAATGGGGACTCGTTTGGCTCTTTGGGATGCTGAAATGGGTATCACGACTATTTTGGATTTTGCTTGAGAGTTAATTACTTCTTGATTCGAGAGCTCATCTTCTGAGGATGAATCTAAGAATGTCACATAATAGGGACCATTTAAGTTATATTTGGGCTGCAAGACTGGTGCTTATTGGCAAGGTGCATCATCATCATCCTTTCTCGAGAAGATAGAGTAAGGTGACAAGAGCCATTGCTAAAGAAAGGCTTATTTTGATAAATATTTTGCATATGATGAGATTCATTTACCAATTTGAAGGGTAATGTAGTCATTCTATCCAACAACATGAAATCTTCACCTTCTGTGGCCTCTTGGACTTCCTCCTCATTAGTATTCTCTTCTGGTTGGATAGCTTCTTTCATGTTGCTTTCATAATCTACATCTTTACTTTTATCATCATTCTCTTCGGACTCTATCTCTTCCTCTATAGGGGCTCTGTAGGAGAAGAACATGTTCTCTGTTTCATCTTCTAGTTCTATCTCTTGCTCTACTGCTACGGCCATGTAACATGGAGAGTAGTACATCTATGCTTCTATCTCGCTATTTGAGGTAATTTCAGAAATCATTCTTGGTTCTGGTAGGAGATATTCACCCATCAACAATGACTTTGCATCTTTCAAGAGTTAGCTTTCAGTGTCCGCTCTTAGAAATTGTGCTTTAGGTTTATTTGGAAAAAATGATTTGACAGAATCGTCTTTGGTTGATGTTTCATCCTTTGCTTCACTGGGAGATCAGAGGAGAATTCTATGGAGGTGGATCTGTGGCCTTTGTGCAAACCATAGAGCTTCACCACCACTTTATTAGGTCCCTTGCCTAAGATAAAGATTCCTTTAAACAATCGGTCCTTACTCACGCTTCAAACAACCACAGTCTTCTGAGTAACAAAGGATAAGATATTCCTTAAGAGTTAGGCTTTACCACCATGTCATCCATTAATCTTTTCTAGCAATTCTGGTATTTGTGTATGAAAGGATGTGTGAAGGCTCAATTCTACTCTGATCAACTAGTCTAATGAGCCATTGAGTAGGTTGCATGCCTTATAGACCTACATCTTTCGTCGTCACATCTATAATGATGTTAATTGAAGAACCTCCATCTATCAATGCACTTGCAATGAAGCAGCCTTCTATCCAGACGCTAGTGCCAAGATCTAGAAAGGCCTTAGCCATGTCTACTTCTTTCATAGGCTTTGGAGTCTTATTGTTTTTGGTAATAGTTGTAGGGTTGGCAATACTTAGGCCACATCTTCACATGAGAATGCTTTTGAATTTCTTTTTGCAACTAGGCAAGAGCATCAATATTTTTAGAATGTCAAATTAGGGCAGAAGGTATCCAAGTCCTTCATTGAATTATACTCTTTATGGGATCCATGAGCTTCTCCAATCGGCTAGGGAATGGGACAATACCCACTTTGTTTTTTTCTCTGTCTTCAATCAAGAGTTGTATCACTACTTCGTCTATTATTGGAGGTACATCCATCTCTTTTCTCTCTTGAAACTTTGATATTGTGTCCTAGATTGCCTTTGTATCCTTTTGTGGCACTAGACTGTTCTGCAATGTACTATTGTGTACTGCTTTTCTTGGCACATGTAACTGTAACTACCTCAAATTCTATCAAATTGGATGTAGGCTTTTGATTGTTTTTGTTGATTGTCTTTGGCATTAGCTTGGCTAGATTGGAAGAATCTTTAGTAGTATGGCTTGTAACAAGCGGGATACATAGAAACTAGGGGTTAGACACCCAGTCACACTGACCGGGGTATATAAGGTGTAAGAATCCTAGATTAGGGCAACTAGTGATTATCAAGAACATACTCTTCACCTTCATCTTCAGTTTCCATGACTTCCTCCTTGTTCCTCCCTTCTTTTCTGTGTTTCTATCTCCTCTTTTAGTCTTCATTTCCCTTCGTTTGCTCTCTTTCTCTTTGTTCAACTCTTTCTCCTCTCTTCTCTCAGCTTCATTCATTACAAGTGGTATCAGAGCTTCAAGCTTTGGTCCTTTTCTCCTTTCCCCATTCCCATCTCCATTTTGCATACCCTAGAGGCCAGGGAAACCATGCTCCAAGCAACAGGAAATAGCCCTGCAATTTGTGGCACAAATTGCGATGTTGCCCCTGCCCTCCTCCTGCCTTTTGTTTGAGCTATTGGAAACCTCCTGGGCATTCTTGGCAGCTAGGTGTTGAACCTTCCTTCCATACGATTGGCACTTCTCCCTCCGACATTGAGCTCTGTAATATAAAAACCCTACTGTACATTATCTATGGGCAGCCATTACAGCTCAGCTCAAGCTCTTGATTCAGCCCGCAACCTCTAGGAGCTCAACCCTCAAGAGATCCCTTGCCCTTTTTGCCTCTTTCTTACCCGGATTGACGATATGGAGCTCAACATGCACGGGGTTCTTGTGGGAATCCATGAAATCTCCATTGAATATTTCCCCCTTTGAAGCTCAAGATTGAGAACAAACATGGGAGCCCTCATCATCAATGGAGCATTCGAATGCTTGAAGTCTTCATCCATGGGAGTGCTCCAACCAACCGACCTTGCTTGATGGAGCAAATGGGCATAGTGATGGGCTATGATTCAAGTATGAAAATTTGATCTTAATCTCTCATATTTATCCACTTGTTGAGCTTAATCCTTTTGTTGGAGAGATTAAAGATTGCATAGGCTTTATTAGTTCAATCCCTCTTTGTATGCATGTGTCTATTGAAAGTCAATATCCCGTTTGCTTTTTAATGCATCATAACTAATCCTGAATCAATTGTAATGGTTGACATCAACCCCCCTTCTTTATCTTGTGTGTCTTGCATAAATAACAAAAGAGAATCGTAGACCTTTGTAAATGGATAAGTAGCCCAGTGAGTCACTGGACTATCAAGGTAATCCCTTTCCAAGCTCTTGTCATCCTTGCATCTCATAAAACAGCCCAATGTTTCCTTTCCAATGCATCTCATGATGTTTGCTTAATAAAAATGTCTACCATGTATACTCCAACTGAGAAAAAAGACCGATGCCATACGAGGTGGTAAGACAAAAGAGAGGTGACTCTCCCTTACCACTTAAGACCCTGAAGGGGTGCACAACCCGGCCCGAGGGGGAACTTTGCCCACTTCTCACTGATTGTGAGCCCGATATTTGTATGCAGGTATAGGTACTCTCTCATGATCACCACCCAATGCAATAATCCCCCTTGGACACCCTTTCAGTGCTAATGGCACCCATGTATGACACTTGAACTACATGTAGTCAGAAGAGATGTACGGCAGTAAACTTCACTTATACATTGATGACAAAGTAGATAGAGATGCAATGATGCTTGGATAGTGATCAGTATGCTCAAGATGATATTCATGTTTTTGGTCAGGCCTCTCATCATATGACTCATTCATATAGTGCTTTTGCACTAAGGGATAAACATTGTTTTTGGTCACAGTCAAGCAAGGTAGTCATAAAGATCCTATTACAGAAAATTCTGTATTACACCCGGGAGTAAACCCTATAGCTCATCTCGAAGAGGGCTTTGTCCCCTCCGATTTGAATAAAAAATCTTCCCGATTCGAGCTATGATCTGAGAGTTATGCCCATTTTGGTGCACTAGGGTCATTGTGGATAAGGTGCAAACCACTCCAGGATAGAAAGAGAAATCCCATTGAAGAATATTCTAATAATTTTTTGTCACAAAGATTAATAGCTCATATTGAAGAGCACTTTGTCCCCTCCGATCTGAATCAAAAATCTCACCAATCAGAGTTTCCTAACAAAAGTTACACCCCATTTACTAACAGTAGAACCTGTGGGCTGCATCCAGATGGCTGGCTAGGAAGGCAAAAGTAAGGCCCATGAAGAACTCCATAGGGAGATTAGAGACTCTAGGGCCTCCGTGAATGATGTACCAATCTCATCACAAGATCACCATGGTGATATGCAAGAGGAAATGCCCGATATGGATCCCTACAACCTACTCAATCACATGCTATGTCAACATGAGCTTCGTCACATGGAATGATATAATAACACGGTCACCAACCACCGCCAAATGATGTCCAAGTTTGATGAAGCAAATGAGAAAATGACCCTCTCAAACTCTAGAACTCAACAAACCTTGGAGCAGATCACCACTCTTGTTGTTCAGCTAGCTACATCTTCATCCCAAGAAAAGGCAAATGACTCTAAGTACGAATCTAGATGTCCACCACCTCAGAAGCCATTGCATGGTCCATAGGGCATACTTGGTGCTAAGATGAGCCCCTGTTGAGCTCCCCCATCAACCATGTAGACAAAACCCCACTGAGGCCCTTTCCCACCCTTGGTAGAAGCTCTGCCACTCTCCCTTAGAGCCCCCATGCAACCTATATGAATCAGCCCCATCATGGATAGTATGGTACTAATGGCCAGCATGGCAATCATGGGTAGCATGGGTTAAATGCACCACATGGTATGTATGGGCAACAAGGTATGTATGGACATCATGGGATGTATGGAAAACAAGGGTTTCATGGGCAGCAAGGCCCTCATGATCTACGTGACAAGATTATCCTCACTAAGTATAATGGGAAATCTCCCACCATCAGACTTGGAGGCATGGACATCCAAGTTGGAGTCCTACTTCAATATCTACCCCCGCGCTAATGATCATAAAATTATATTTACTTCTCTCCACTTGGAAGGATTTTCCCACACATGGTGGCGCTATATCAATCGAGAGAATCATTAGTTCATTGATTGGGAAGACTTAAAAATGCATATGGTCCAAGTATTTGTGTCCCGTGTGGAAAAAGAGCGGTTGGCAAGATGATGGTACACTCTTGACCAATGTAATCTCACTATATGTGAGTACACCAATTAGTTTATGAACTTGACCATGTATGTGGAGAGCATTAGCGATGATGCTAAATTGCATAAGTATATCTATGGGTTGAAACCAAGCCTATCAGCCAATGTCATGGCCCAAAAGCCTACCACGCTATTTGAAGCAATTGAATTGGCTGAGAGATATACAAGGAAGTACCGTAATAATAAACATTTTCAGCAAGGTTCTGGACAAAGGTTATGGATACCCATGTATCCCTTCAAGATCAGCCCCATATGGAGGTGGTTTCCAAGGCACTTCTATGCCTGCTAACAACCCAAAATACCTACTTATCCCACCTTGCATGCTGAAAGTAAACTTGGCACTTTTCGTACAGCATTTGGCTTTAATGTTGAGAGTAAGTATGCTGAAAATAAATAGTCCACTGAATCACCTTCCCATGGCTCCAGTGGCCAATGTTTCATTTCACCAAATGTTGTGAAGGAACGGAAGGAAAAAGGACTATGCTTTAAATGTGGGGATAATCACACTACTGACTATGCCTCCATGTGCCCTTATAAGACATCTAAGGTCAATGTTCATAGCATGTATGTCATGGATATTGACACAATGATGAGGATGAACTTCCCACTCTGACCATATTGAGCATGTGGAACACGAGCAGTTCTATGACTCAGAGGATGGGTTTCCTTTTGACTTGGGCGGCTCTCCATCACAGATGCTTGATAAAGCATCCCATCCACCTACCACTTCCCTTTGCTCCATCTCCTTGGATTCTTGGATGGGTTCTCAAAGCCCTAGCACCGTGCACATTCAAGGTAGTATCCATGGGAAGCATGTCTTCATCCTTGTGGACAGTGGTAGCACTCACAATTTTGTTAATAAATCAACCATTGATTGGTTGAAATGCACCCCTATGGAATTACACCACCCCTTGAAAGTCTAAGTAGCAAATGGAGAAGAAGAAGTCAGTACACATGTATGCCCCACATTCCCCTTATGCTTGGCTGAAAATTATGTGGCATTGGTTGAGCTAATTGCCCTAGATATGCACCCCATTGATGTTGTCTTGGGTTGTGATTGATTGAAAAAATTGCTATGGACTTCTCTTAGCTCTACATGGAGTTTGTGATGCATGGCTAGCTCATTCGCTTAGAGGGAGTTCAAGATCATGCTGATTTTTAGCTCATTACAACAAAGCAACTAAAACAGGAGTTTAAGAAATGCTCATAGATCTTTGTCTTGCAATTGAATAAGGACAATTCCGGTTAGCCCTCTAAAGTATCTAAGGATTCAGCCTTGAAGGCCGCCCTACTTGAGGAGTATAGTGATCTATTTCGGATGCCTACAACCCTTCCCCTAAGAGGCAAGTGGAACACCCTTTTGATTTAGATCCCCATTCTAAGCCAGTAAACAAGACACCTTACAAACTCTCCAAGTGTGAACGTGAAGAGGTTGTAAAGCAAGTCAAGGAGCTGTTGGAAATGGGTTTCATCAAATCGAGTTCTTCATTGTCCTGTTAGTGAAGAAGAAAGATGGCTCTTTTCGCATGTGCATCGACTACAGAGACTTGAACAAAATTGCAGTGAAGAACCACTACCCCATCCCATGGATTGATGACTTGCTGGATGAGTTGAAAGGGGCATCCTTTTTCGTTAAGATTGATTTACACTCGGGCTACCATTAGATTTGTATGAGGGAGTGAGATGAGATAAAAAAGGCCTTCAGGACTGATTGTGGGATTTATCATTTTCTAGTTATGCCTTTTGGGTTGACTAACGCCCCTGCCACATTTTAGAGCCATGTGAAAAAAAATATCAACCATTTCTGTTCAAATTTGTGCTTGTTTCTTTGATGGCATCCTCATTTATAGCAAGTCACTAGAGGAGCACTTGGCACATTTCAGAAGGGTGTTTGACATATTGAGAGAGCATCGAAATATATCTTCATGCAGACATCTATGGAGTACTTGGGACACATTGTGAGAAAAAATGGCATACAGAGGTTGGACCTGAAGAAAGTGCAATGTGTTAAGGACTAGCCCACTCCATCCACCACCACTTCATTGCATGACTTCCTTGGTCTCTCTTCATTTTATAGATGCTTCATTAAGTACTATGCCACCATTGCAGCACCTTTGACTGGTCGATTAAAAAGGGAATCATTATTTTGGGATGCCACTGTTGATCATAGCTTCAAGCAATTAAAGGACATGCTTACTTTTGCCCCCATCCTTGTTTGCCCTGATTTCTCTAAGATGTTTACCATTCATTGTGATGCCTGTGGCATGGGTATTGGTGCAATATTGCTGCAAGAGCATGGTGTGATTGCATTTGAGAGTTGCAAGCTTGATGATACGGAGATATAGATGAATGTGTATAACTAGGAGATGTTGGCCATCCTTCATGCTATCAAGAAATGGCACCACTATTTGTATGGCAGCCGCTTCCAAGGAAAAAGTGACCCTTGTGTCCTCCAGTAATTCTTGACTCAATCCACTTTGACTCCTAAGCAAAGATGATGGGTGGCAACCTTACAAAACTAGGACTTTGACATTTCTTACACTCGGGGCAAAGATAATATCGTGGGTGGTTGATTCACTCTCTCAGATGTGGACATGTAGAGTATCCTCTATTTTAGAGTTACATTGAAGATCTTCAGGAAGCTTATTTGTTAGATGATAACTTCAACCACATCTTCTACAAATTAAAGCATGGGGTCATGGCTGAAAATTCCCAATATCAGCTCAAGCATGGCCTTATTTGGTCCCATAGAAAAATCGTCATCTCACACACTTCCCCCTTCACATAGAAGATAATGGAAGAGATGCATTTTTGTCCCATTGCTGGTCATTTGGGTGTTTTCAAAACATATGATAGGATTGCTAAGAGCTTTTATTGGAAAGGCTTATGGAGGGATGTTAAGGACTTTGTGACCAAATGTGTTCCATGCCAATAGAACAAGGACAACGCACTCACACCCAACTGGCCTCTTGTAGCCCCTCCCTATTCCTGAAGGAAAATAAACTCATATCACAATGGACTTCATCACTAGCCTCCCTGCGACTAAGAAAGGCTGAAACAATATCTTTGTGGTAGTTGATCGCCTCATCAAAGTTTTCCATTTTATCCCCACTAAGACCTAATACACTTCCTCTTAGATGGCCACTCAATTTATGGAATATGTATTCAAATTGCATGGCTTACCACAAGTCATAATACACGATTGGGATGCTAAGTTTATGAGCAACTTTTGGTAGACAGTTTTCACATCTATGGGTACCAAGCTTGCCCCATCCACTACATACCACCCTCAGACTGATGGCTAGACTGAAAGAGTAAACAAATGACTTGAGACATATTTACGGAACTTTTTCCATGATGTACAACATAGTTGGGATACATGGCTCCACTTGGCTGAGTTTGCCTATAACAACTCCACCCACTCTAGCATTGGATTTTCTCCTTTTGAGGCCTTATATGGGTACAAGGTTCCCCTCCCTACAGTCGTATTCAATTATAAGATCAACCCTTAGAGTTAGGCTAAGTTGGATCACATGTAGGCCCTAGTTTAGCAAGGCAAAGTAAATATTTGAAAGCACAAACTCACATGAAATTCTATGCTAATGAGAAAAGAAGACATTTGGAATTCCAAGAAGGGGAATTGGTCCTCTTAAAAGTGTCTAAGTCTCACTACTCCACTCTCAAAGGGGGCATCAGTAACAAGCTGGCCCCCGACCGCTTCTATGGCCCCTACCAGATCTTAAAGAGAGTTGGTGACTTGGCCTACTGATTAGAGATTCCCCCCACTGCCAAAATCCACAATGTGTTTCATGTCAGTTAGATGGAACCCTTCATGGGCACCTTAGTGGATAATGTGGAAGAACATTTCCCCATAGATGAAGACATATATCCTTGAGGCAATCATTGGGCAATGAGATAAAAAATTAAGCTCCTAATACATCAAGGAATACTTCATCAAATGGCAAGGCCTACCCTTGGAAGAAGCTTGTTGGTGCTCAGCCACCATTATCAATGAATTTTCTCACCTCCAAGAGGCCGAATGGGCTGAAGACTAGCCAGTTATGCCCCCATTTGACCACCCCTTGCCTATAAACTCCACACTATTTTAGAACAATTTTGTACCTGCTCAAACTGAAAGTACTCGTCATAAGCTTTGTTTTGACATGTGGCACGCTCCATTTGGAGTAGCCTATCAAAAGTTATGACAATTTTACCTCAACAGGCCTGTCATGTACAACATGGTGTCCTTATTCTTTACCCACCAATTTTCATTGTAATGTGGCTTAGAGTAGTACTCTGCACCCCACTCTCTAAATCCACCCTCCAACTCTCTTTGGCTTTTAGGGCAACTACCTTTCGGGTGGGGATGGATTGTAAGAAGTGGGATACATAGAAACTAGAGGTTAGACACCCAGTCACACTAACTGGGGTATATAAGGTATAAGAGTCCCAGATTAAGGAAACTATTGATTATCAAGAACATACTCTTCACCTTCATCTTCAGCTTCCATGGCTTCCTCCTTCTTTCTCCCCTGTTTTCTATCTTTCTCTCTCCTCTTTTAATCTTCGTTTCCCTTCTTACACTCTTTCTCTCTCTTCAGCTCTTTCTCCTCTCTCCTCTCAGCTTCATTCATTACATGGTCTTCTCCTTTGCATTGGCTATAGAGAGGCTTGTAATCCATGGATCTTCTAGGGTTGGGGCAATTTGGGGAGATGCAACCTTTCTCTCCACATTTGTAGCATTCCACTTCTGATCCTTGTCCAGCACTAGTTTGCTGTCATCCTATGTAAATTTGGGTAGGGAATCTCCTTGGACCAAAATTAGAACCAAAATCTAGGCTTTGGGCCAATGACTTGGATTTTCATCTTAAATTCCAATAGGTTGTGAACCTTGCTTCCTCATCTTTCTTCCTTATTTCATACATCTCCTTCAAAGAGTGTATGTCTTTTGTGTGGTTCTTTCTCAAGCAATAAGAACAAAAGGCTCCAAGGATAGTTGGCTTTTGGGTATATTTAGTGGCTAAATATCCCGCTTGATGGCACTTTCCACACTAGGTATTTGATTGCATTACATCTCTTTCTACTCTTGTAGTATTGGATATGCTAGTGGCATTCACTTTCAATGTTTGCAGTTGTTCTATGATCACATTCATTAACAGTTTCTTGACCTTCTTGTATGGTGAATCATAAGAAGAGGTGTATATGGAGCAACTAGTCAGCTAGGAGAATTTATAGCATCCCACGTATGTGTGTAGGTTAAAGAAGGTGCTCTATGGGCTAAAGCAAGCACCTAGAGCATGGTCTAACAAAATCAAAGAGCATCTTGTCAACATTAGCTTTTATATGTCTGATACTAATCACTCACTTTATGTGAGAAAGGGAGATGCAAGTTTGGTTATCATAGTTATCTATGTAGATGACTTGATTATTACATGTAATAGTGATAGTGGGATTGTTAAAGGTAAGGACCTTTTAAAGAAAAAGTTTGAGATAAAGGATTTAGGTGAGCTAAGGTACTTTCTTAGTATTGAGGTGATCTGATGTGAGGATGGTATATGGTTTTCCTAAAGACAAAATGACTTGGATATGTTGTCCAAGTATGGTATGACAATGTGTAAGCCTCTTTCAGTGCTATTACAGTAAAATATGAAGTTGAATACTAATGTTGGGGATGTGAAAGAAGACCCTAATATATTTAGGAGGATAGTAGGGAGTTTGATTTACTGACTATCACAAGGCCGATAAGCTATGTTATTGGCCTTGTTAGTTAGTTTATTTAGATACCTAGAAAACCTCATTTGGCTGTAGTTCCCTATAGTTAGACACAAAACCTCATTTGGCTGTAGTTCCCTATAGTTAGACACATATTGAGGTATGTGAAGTCCACTTTACATTATGGACTTTATAATGAGGTAGGTAATGATATATAGTTGCTTTGGTGACACAGATGTAGTTTTAGATCTCAAGAGAGTGGAGTTCAAGGTTCTAGCATAGAAAGATATGAGTTCAATATTTCTTTGAGGTACAAGTGTTTCAAGGTTTGGGTGGGAAATAGGGTGGTGAAATTTACTTGGGGGCCTTAAGGAAGGGTTTTGGAAAGGGGGAGGGGGTTTAGATTTCAAGAGAGTAGAGTTCAAGGTTCTAGCATAGAAAGATATGAATTCAATATTTCTGAGGCACAAGTGTTTTGATCTACACACAGAAAGACACATTTGGAGGGCTAGAGTTTGGGGGATAAGATAGTGGGAGAGTTTGAGTTTTAGGGTGCGCCTTAATGTTAGAGATGATGGGAATCTAGTTTTATGGATTTTTAACATAAGTACTTAACAATGGCTCTAAAGGTTGAAAGGGGGAAGGGGGCCTAAGGTGAGAGAGTAAAGGGCAGGGTTCAACTTTGGGAAGGGAATAAGGTCACCTTTGGTTTCATGTAGGGATGGGACATAATGATTAAAAGGGGGAATTTGCAGAGAGGTTAGGGTTTCTAAAGGGTGGAATAAAGGATTTATAGGTAGAAAGTGACAATCTCATGGTGCATAGGTTTTGCGATTTTAAGGGACCAATGTTTCTTTGAGACAAGGAGACATGGGTGTTATATCCTCTCTTTGTCTCTTCGTCTTTATGCAAAAGAGGGCATAGGGTTTCATGGTGGGTCTGGGCATAGGCGGTTGGAGTTTTACGGAAAGCCCTAAGGGCGTGGTGGTGAAGCCTAATGTTGCAATTTTAGGGCATACATATTCAATAGGAACCCTAAGGTTATGAAGGTAATAGGCCTTAAAATTTTAGGAAAAATGAGAGGTAAGAACTAGGATTAAAGTGTTTGGCATGGTAGGGGGAGGGATGATTAGGGTAAGAGTTTGGTAAGGAGAGAGCATAGTCTAGATTTGGTGTGGGAAATGTTGTGATTGATGCACTTTCACATATGTGGGCTTGTTAAGTATCTAGTATCTTTGCTATTAATAAGAATTGGATTAATTACATCTAAGAAAAGTACTTATTGGACCAACATGCTCCAATGATTATGTAAAAATTATAGTAAAGGGTTAATGATGAAATTTCTAATTATAATATATAATTTAATTTTTCCAATCTAGATGGTCAAGAAAAATATTGGTGAAGTCACAAAAAGTTATCCAAATATGTAGATGGCTACCAACTAGATTCCTCCGAGGGTAGGCGCTTCCATTTGATGAGGTATTCCACAATAGGACGATTTCTACAAACCTTTTGACATTGTCTAATGATATTTTTGGCCTCATAAATAATCAACCCATCCTCATCAATGGGTGGCAAATCCTCAAGCACTCGAACATCAAATCCACCATATTGTTTCAACTAAGAAACATGAAATATATCATGTAAATAAGTAGTAGAGGGTAGTTGAAGTTTATAAGAAAGATATCCAACTCTTCGATGTACTTGATAAGGACCATAGAATCTATGTGCCAACTTGTTGTGACCCCCTTTGAGTGATGCATAGCAAGATTTTGGGACCTTAAAAAATACCCAATCTCCCACTTGAAACTCCACATGCCTTCTCTTATCATCCACATAAGGATTCATAATGCCTTGAGCCTTGTGAATATTTTCTTGACATTGCTTCATAAGTGCTTCCATAGCTCAAGTTCTTCTTTAGCTTGAGGATTGACATCATCATGAAATAATGCTAAAGGTACTTAAACCTTATCTATACTATTAGTTAAGGAGAGGTGGGGGGAGGGTGCCACGTGGCAGCCTCCCACCTCCCTTACAAAAAAGAGCACCCGCCCCCCGCAAAAATCACGCCCGTGCCCTGGCGCGAAGCGTCGGGGCGGGTCTAGGCGCGGAGTGCCTAGTATCCATTAAGAGCCTCAAAAGGGGACATCCCAATGCTCATGTGATAGTTATTGTTGTAGTTAAATTTAGCAAGGTGAAGCCAACAGTCCTAACACGATTGTGTATCATGATAATAATGTCCGAGGGGTGTACCTATAAGAAATCGTCTATATAACATGCGTTCAAAGGTTATGAAGAAATACCCTTTCTTTACATGCTTTAAGGCCATAAAAATGACCCCTCTTTTACTTTACCGAACTTATCCATTTTTTTCAAATTATAATTAGAAAATATATTTTGTAAATATAATCTTGTAAATTTTATTAAATAAAATACCATTTCCTTTGAACTCACATGGTATCTTACATGTTCTATAAGGTGGATTGCCTAGGTAATAATGTCTCAAATAAATTTCAAGCCATTTGTTCACTTTCTCCATTTGACCATCAAGTTGAGCATAGTAGGTGGTGCTAGGAGTTAAGACAATGCCCATAGAGCTAAATAAACTCTTCCAAAAGCTACCCATAAATTTTGAATCACAATAAGAGACCATCTTCATAGACATAAAATGGGTTAATTTAGCAAGGTGGTCAACAATAACAAATATTTCATTCCAACCATGCTTTGTACTTGTAAGACCCATGATAAAATCCATTGATATGTTAGTTCATTTTCCATAGGGAATATGCAATGCCTGCAATAATCCACCATGTAGTAAAAGACAAGAATCTTCATTTTGTTAGTACGCTAAACATTGTGAGATAAAATATTTCACATCTTTCCATATCCCTTTCCAATAAAAACTCTTGTGAACCTTGCGAAATTTCTTGAAAAGACTTTAAATATTGGAGAAGAATGTATCTCTTGGAGTATTCTCAGCTTGGAATTAGATAGAGGAGTCAAGTGCACCCTACCCTTAAACCACAATAGATCATTGTGTCACTCATAATTGGGAAATCCATAATTATCCACTTGCTATAATCATTGCATAATCATTGCAACATGCTAGTCCAAGGAGTACTCTTATTGGATGTCGTTGATTTAATCCTTATATAGGGTGGAGATAATTGATAACAAACAAGCCTCTATATATGAAAGCACATCAACCATATTGTTAACTTTACTTGCCATGTAGGAAATCTCAAAATAATAGCTTTGGAGTGTGACTAACCATCTTTTCTACTTTGGAGAGAGTGTATGATGAGAAAGGAAGTACTTCAAGACCCAATGATCATTTTTCACTTTGAAATGACTACCATAAAGATAATGGTGCCACTTTTTGATGGGATAGAGTATTGCCAACATTTCTTGCTCATAATATGAAGGCTCCTTGCCTTCCCATTGAGCTTTCTACTCATATGTAATCACTCAATGATCTTCTATAAAAACAATCCCAATTTTCTAACCACTTCATCCGCACAAATCGTGAATTGATAAGAAAAATCCAAGTAGGCCAATATAGGTGCTGAAACAAGTAATGTTTTAGCTCATTAAAGCTCCTCTCCACTATAGCATCCCAAAAGAATGCCTCTTTCTTTAACTAGTCATAAGGGGTGTTGTTGTGTGTGTATAATATTTGATGAGTCAATTGTAGAAAGATGAGAACCCTTGAGATCCCCCCAATGAAGTGGCGTTGGTTAGAGTAGGCGAATCTTTCATGCATTAAACTTTGTTTGGATCCATGGAAATATCTTGTTTGCTTACTATGTGACCTAGGTACTCCACCTCTTTTTCCATGAATTTACACTTGGACTCCTTTGCAAACAACCTATGCTACACTCAAGAGCTCAAACACGTCTCTTACATGTTGCAACAAATGATCCTCTTTGTTCTTCCTATAGGTCAAGATGTCATTAAAAAATACAATGACTATTTTATAGAGGAAAGGATGAAGTGTTTTGTTTGTTAATTCTTGGAAAGTGGCATGAGGGTTGGATAACCCAAAAGTCATCACTAGGAAATGATAGAGACCTCTCTATCATAAGTTTTCTTCTATTTATCCCCTTCCTTCATTCGAGTTTGATGATATCATGAATGGAAATCAATCTTGGTAATGACTTAAACATCTTTAAAATCATCCAATAGGTTATTTATACTAGGGATGGGGTATTGGTTTTGTATTGTGCACTTATTGAGATCTCTATAATCAATACATATGCAAAAGGATCCATCCTTTTTCTTGACCAGAAGCATGGGTGTAGTGAAAGGGGACCAACTTGGTTGAATAAACCCCATTTGCAACTACTCTTTGACTTGTTTTACTAGCTCTTCTCGTTCACAGTTTGACCTTTCCTTTCATTGAGCTTTCTACTTTCATATACAATCTCCTAAATTGTGAACTCTTTAGAAAAATCTAGAAAGACCAATATAGGTGTTGAAACAAGTAAAATCTTCACCTCATTAAAGTTCCTCTTTGTTTTACAGCATCCCAAAAGAATGCCTGTTTCTTTAACTAGTTAGTAAGGGATGTTGCCACATGCATAAAATGTTTGACGAACCAATAATAGAAAGATGAGAGCCCAAATGAAGTGGTGTTGGTTGGAGTAGGCCAATTCTGCACACATTGAACTTTGTTTGATCCATGGTAATATCTCATTCACTTACTATATGAACTAGGCACTTAGCTTGAGGATAGACATCATCATGAAATAATATTGAAAATACTTGAACCTTATATCCTTAGAGAGTCTCAAATGGAGACATCCCGATCCTCATGTGATAGGTATTGTTGTTGTGAAATTCAATGAGGTAAAGCCAATGGTCCCAACATGACTGTGTATCATGAAAACAATTTCTCAAATGAATCTCAAGCCATTTATTCACTCTCTTCCTTTGTGCATCAGTTTGGGGATGATAGGCAGCAGCGCTGGGAGTTAAGATAATACCCATACAACTAAACAAACTCTTCCAAAAGTTACCCATTAGAGAAGAGTGTATCTCTTGGAGTATTTTTAGCTTGAAATTAGATAAAGTAGTTAAGTGAACCATTTCATTGAACCATAAGAAACCATTGTGCCACTTATAATTGGGAAATTCATAATTAATCCCTTGCTATAAATTTTTCACAATCATTGTAGCACATGTTGGACCTACAAGTGCTCTTTTTGGATTTCATTCATCCAATCCTCATAGATGGCGGAAATGGTTGATATTGAACAAGCTCACATGCACAAAAGCGCGTAAGCTACAACATTATATTTGCCTACTATGTAGAAAATCTCAAAATCATAGCTTTGAAGTGTGGCTAATCATCTTTGTGCTTTGGAAAGAGTGTGGGCTGTACTTTTTTGAGGGCATGAAGTATTGCTAACATTTCGTACTCATAAACATGAAGGCTCCTTTCCTTCTCATCAAGCTTTCTACTTCATCCAGGAAGACCAATATAGATGTTAAAAAAAGTAATGTTTTCATCTCATTAGAGCTCTTCTCTCCTAGAACATCCCAAAAGAATGCCCCTTTCTTTAAATGATGATATCCTAAATAAAGATCAATCTTGGTAAAACTTTGGCATCTTTAAGTTCTCATCTAAGAGGTCGTCTATGTGACGGATGGGGTATGGGTTCTTGATTATGCACTTATTGAGATCTCTATAATCAATACACATTCAGAAGGATCCATCCTTCTTCTTGAATAAAAGCATGGGTGAAGAAAAAGAGGTATGGGTTCTTGATTATGCAATTATTGAGATCTCTATAATCAATACACATGTAGAAGGATCCATCCTTCTTCTTGATTAAAAGCAAGAGTGAAGCAAAAGGGGACTGACTTGGCCGAATAAACCCCATTTCCAATAGCTCTTTGATTCATTTTTCCTCCTCTTTCCATTCACACTTTGACACTCTATGGGGTGGCTTTTTGATGGATCTAGTGTCATGAGCCAAGTCAATAGAATTATCTGATTCATGCTTTGGTGGTAGAGAAGAAGGAGGTTGAAAAACATAAAAAAACATATCTATATTCTTCTAATAATTTGCAAAGACAAGGATACATATTTTTAGAAGAGTTAGAAGACCGTTTTTCATTCACTTTTGATAATAAAAGTGTGAAAATACATGACTTACCATTAATCTCCTTTTGAATCTTCTTTAGGTTGATCAACTCTATTCTTTTCTTTTCAATACCATGTAATAATACTTGATGTCCTTTCAACATCAATTCCATTTACTTCCTTTCTAAGTCCATAGATAATTTTCGAGGTATTTAAGCCAATCCCAACCAAGCATTACATCAATAGGACTCATATCCAAAAATCCAAAGCAATAAGGTTGATGTGAGTGGTGCATGTCGATGATAGGACAATGGGCCCAGTACATGGACACACTTGTTTGCTGATTACATGAGCACCACTAGCTACTTGAATGCGCAAAGAGGACTCCATTTTATGAGGAAATAGCTTCAGCCCTTCAAGAGATTTGGAATTCACAAAGCTATGGGTGCTCAACATATCTATAAGAATGTATATATAAGAATGTATGCAACTCTTCCATTAATTGATCCCTAGAGTAGAAGTGTATTGTCCCCCTTAGATTTAGTCCATGCATCATAGGAAACGGAGCACAAATTTGGGAAATAGCGATCAATCCAAAGATAATCAATACAATAACCACTAGGGTTAAAAGAAAATCGGTCCATGGGATCATGGAAGTATCCATTGTTTTCCACTTCATTTCCATCAGTTTCTTCACAAATGGGACCATCTTCTAATTGAAATGCAAGGTTCCCATGTGTCTCTTCATCTGAATCTTCTTCGATTATCATGCTCACTCTGCTATTCTTGGCTTTGCATTTTGACTTTTGATTTTAGGTCCACTTCTCTTCACATTTAAAACAAAAAAAAGTTGTAACTTTTTTTTAAACCTTGTCATGTGGAATAGTCTTCCCTTGAGCATTATTGGTTGAAGCTTTGGTATTAAAATCTACATCTTTTGCTCTATTTTTTTATTAGCATTAGGTATGAAATTCGGATATTATTCTAATTCATATTGTGTAGGGAATGTTGGTATCCTACCATATGGGTTTACTGGCTTCCATTTTGCCTAATTCCTTTCTTTGGTTGTCTAAATGATGGTCCATTCCTTATATACTAATAAAGCTAAATTATACCACCTATTTTAGGTTGAAAATTCTTGTACTTTTGACTATATCTCTCTGTGTATTGAATTGCAACATGAATTGAAGTGGGCTACATGGCTCTAAGTTCTGATGCAAGGATGGGATCATGTCCAAAAATTTATAGAACTTGAGCATATGAAAGCACTTATAAAGCAATGTCAGGAAAATATTCACAAGGCTCAAGGCATTATAGAGTCTTATGCAGGTGACAAGAGAAGGCATGTGGAGTTTCAAGTGGGAGATTGGCTATTTTTGAGGTTCAAAATCTCACTATGCATCACTCATAGGGGGTCACAACAAGTTGGCACATAGATTTTGTGATCCTTATCAAGTGCTTCAAAGAGTAGAGATCTTGCTTATAGACTTTAACCACCCTCTACTACTCATATACATGATGTATTTCATGTTTCTCAGCTGAAGCAATGTGTTGGACCTAAAATTCAAGTGCTTGAGGAGTTTCCACCCATTGATAAGGATGGATTGATAATTTATGAGCCCAAAAACATCATTGATCAGTGTGAGAAGGTTCTAAGAAACTATTCTCTTGTGGAATAACTCATCAAATAGAAGGACCTACCCTTGAAGGAGTTTACTCGGTAGACATCTACCTATTTGGATAACTATCCCCAGCTTCTCCAAGAAGATTATGGACCATCAAGATAGGAAAATGCATTCTATATTAACAAAGCAACCCTTTGATTGAACTTGCAATCCATAACCATTTTCCCAATAAAAACCAAATTCTTTGTAATGTTAGGCACATGTAGCACATCCACCAAACACTTAACTTTTCCATCCCACATAGATAGCATCATGCATAAATAATGGGATACTCCCAGCATGAGCAACATGATACATTGTATCATCACCTGGTTTCACAAAACTAGGCATTTAACACCATATTAGAGAGTTTGGGAATCTCCCAAGTCCCACTTTCAAATAAGGGGTAAATATTTGGCCATGTGGCTAAATCTTAACCCATACTTCAAAGTGGGACTTGGAAAGACAACCTATATAGTAATTAGGATAGACTTCACTTTCAACTAAGGGGACAAGATTTGATCATGTGGCTAAATATTAACTATATTGGGAATGCCCAAACTATATAATAATTCCCAAATTCCCTAATATAGTGTTATTTTAGGATTTTCCATTTCTCTAAGCCATTCTCCATGAGATGTCATATGGTTAAAGGCATGTTGAGTGTTGAAATGACTTGTTTTTTGGCTGATTTTTGTTGTTTTTGAGAGCTGAATGGTTGATTTTATGAGATGATTGATTGGTTTAGAAGTGGTTTGAGAGTGTTTTGGATGGTATTGATTGTGTTTTGGAAGTTCATGATGTTTATTGGTGGTTCTGTGATGTTCTGATAGGTTCTGTATACCTTCTGTTTTGTTCTGTTTTGGTCTGTTTTGTTCTGATTGTCTTCTGTAAGGAGGGATGGAGTATTGATTGATGAAGATTGAGATATTGTGAAAGCTTATTGAATGGTTTGTGAGAGTTTGGAATGGTTTGAGAATGAGTTATGTGGTTTTGATGATCTTCTGTAACCTTCTGTAGGTCTTCTGTAGAGCTTCTGTCTCTGTTCTATTCTGTTCTGTACTGTAGCTGTTCTGGTACTGTTCTGTATGCTTTTGTATGTGTTCTGATGGATGAGAGTGTAGCTTGGGAAAGTTTTCTAGCCTTGGAAAGATGTGAATACAAGTGCAAAAGAGCTGAAAGAAGTGGGAGAAGTAGCTGCTGAAGACTCAAGTGAAGACTAGAGTGAAGTGACAGTAGTGAGCTATGAAAGGACACTGTAGTGGCTCTGGTGACTCTTCATATCAGACATACCTCTTGGGAGGGGTATCCACGACCTAAGAAGGATTATTGAGGGTGATTTTGAGAGATTGTAGTGAGGATATGATTGAAGATGAATACTATGTGATGTATTTCCATTCAAAGATGGTGTATTCTTTTGCTTTCTTTGTTCTATTGATGGATTTTGTGAAGATATTGAAGAATGTGGTTGATTCTATCAAATCCGTGGGAGATCTACATGATGCTGTATGAAGATTTGTTGTGCATGGTGTTCTTTTCTTCATTGTGATCATATGAAACATAATAAACAAGCTTGTTGATGTTACAAGATAGATTTTCTTGCAAGATAATTCCCTTTTCCTTGGTGTTCCTCTTGGGGCTCCATGTTTTTGGTGCGCAGCCGGGGAACTTGCCATCAACAAGCACCAGAAGAGGCTGAAAATGAAGGAAATGCCATTGCCAAGAAGAGAAGAATTCAATGGATGTTTGTAAAGTTCCTTCTTCCACTGAAGAGTTGGAATTCCTCATAATCAAAGCCACTTTCCACAAGAAGTTCATCCCACAATGGCGGAAACACATCACCATCATGATGCATGCTCTATGTGGTGGACAGTTTCCTCTTCCTGTTGAAGCAGCAGAAACTTGCATCTTGGTGGCAAACTGTTTGGGAATCAACTGAAGAGCAGAAACAGAGAGAATGACCATACATGGAAGATTTGGCATTCATTGAGAAGTTTCCAGACAACATCAAGTGGGAGATTGTGAAGAAGCTTCAGGAGTCTTGGTCTGTAGAGGTTCACAAAGACAAGAAGGAAAAGAGTTGGAATTTATTCGTGGATGCTCAACAGCAAGATACATGGGATGCTTGGTGTACTGATAATCTTCTGTTTGTTCAATTAGCAACCCACTGGAAGTTGGTAGACAGAGTGTTTTTCACAATATACACTGTTGAGACCATCAGAAGTTGGCATTACTATGATGATGGCACCACCACAATGCTCAGACGTATGCATTTTGACACCTTCAGAACCGAATACCTTCCTCTGTGCAGTGGAATGAAAGCAGAATTCAGGGACGTTGAAAAGAAAGAAGTAGAAGAAATGTTGGCAAGAGAGTCCTCCAGAGACTGAAGCCTTCTGTTAACCCTCTGTGGAGCACTAACAACATAGTGGAGCCACACCCCTGATGAATGACGCAATAAAGAGGCAAGCGTTAGAACGAGTCCAGAGGTACGTGAGAAGAGAGAAAGCAAAAATCAAGGCTGAGAACGAGCTCGCAGCAGAAGCCGCCTTTGACGCCCTTGCGGAACTCTTTACAGAAGCCCCAATGGCACATCAAGCCCTTCCTCCTCCTGTTGGAGGTCCACTTCCAAGCCATATCCGTCCTGGAAATATTGATGACAGGCCAGAGAATGTAGTCCCATTGCCAGTTTTTAAGGGAGAGTACAATGAAGACCCTGATCTTCATGTAGCAGAGTTTATGGTAGCATGTGTGGCTAACAATGCCAGAACCCCTGAGCATTGGTTAGCAATATTCCCCGCCACTTTCAAGGGCGCGGCGTTTCAGTGGTATGAGAGACAAGCAGCATGAACTTTTGGCACATGGGACGACCTGAAGTTGGCCTTCCTCACTAAATTCAGGCGTGAAGGTTTTGAAGAGCGGATGCGAGAGGAATTTATGAACCTAAGTCAGTCTTCTGGAGAAAGAGTAGAAGCCTATGTCTCACGAATCGAATCCATCCTGAAGAGATGGACTAACCATAATCTAGATGATGGCATTCAGAAGGGGGTGTTTCTCAGAGGATTACAACCAGAAGTCCGTAAGTTTGTGGAGCTGCAAAGACCAGCCACCCTGCAAGCTGCAACAGAAGGTGCAAGGTTGTACGATGAAGTGGAAGCTAGATTAGTGATGAATACAGGAAGAGGAGTCCTACCTCCTCTGATGCCAAGAATGATGTATCCACCAAATGCAGTTCCAGGGACTGTTCCCTATCCCTACCAACAGATGCCCCTGGTATCACAGTACAGTGTACCAAATCCACAGTGGTCACAATCCATGCCTCAAATGATGATTCAACCACAACAACAATGGTCCCAACCAATTTCCTCCATGACAAATCAGTAGCAACAGTGGAATCCTACCAACTGGAGCCAACAGCCAACAGTTCAAACAGGAGCTCTGAATCAGAACCAGAACAGAGACCCCTCTGTACCAGCCCAACCGGTTTATGCAGTGATTACAGAGACTCCTCAAAACCCTCCTGCCAGTGCCTCCGAAGGAGAAAGCTTGAAGGACTACTTATCCAACTCAGTTGCAAATATCAAAAAGGAGTTGATGGATGTGATTATAGAACAACTACAGACGTTGAAAGTGAATACTGCTAGCATATCCAATGTTGCAGGAGCAGGAAAAGATGTGATGTGGTCAAATACTTGGTGTGGTAAGTGTCATCAAGCAGGCCATTTAGCCACTGAATGTACACGAAAAACTGGGGCTGTTTGCATGGTCCTACAAAGACTTAAAGGGGATTGATCCCACAATATGTCAACATCATATTGACTTGGAGCCTGATGCCAAGCCAGTACGGCAACGACAGAAGCGAATGAACCCGAACTATTCCACATTGGTGAAAGCGGAGCTGCTGAAGCTTCTGGAAGCCGAGTTCATCTATCCAGTGGCAAATAGTGAATGGGTTTCACCCATCGTGGTTGTACCCAAGAAGAATGGCAAATTGCGAATATGTGTGGATTTCCGAAAGCTCAATTCCAAGACGAAGAAGGATCACTTTCCGATCCCTTTCACAGACCAACTGTTGGACACAGTGGCAGGACATGAGCTTTATTCCCTTCTGGATGGATTCAGTGGATACAACCAAGTCCAAATCGCAGAAGAGGACCAATCCAAAACAACCTTCACCACAGAATGGGGGACCTACGCTTACCGAGTGATGCCGTTTGGGCTTTGCAATGCCCCTGCTACTTTCCAACGAGTCATGATGGCCGCATTCCAAAATCATCTGCACGACTTTATTGAAGTATATTTGGATGACTTCTGCTTCTATAGTTTGATCCGTGAACACTGGGAACACTTGGAACAATGCTTTGACCGATGCCGGGAGTATGGGATTTCCCTCAACCCCGACAAATGCATCTTTGGGGTCTCTTCGGGAGTTCTGTTGGGCCACATTGTCTCTGCACAAGGGATATCAACAGACCCTGCAAAGATTGAAAAGATTGCAGGTCTGACCGCACCCACCAACCTCAAATAGTTGAGGGGATTCTTAGGCCATGTGGGTTACTACAGAAGGTTCATAGCCCATTTTGCAACAAAGGTAACCTCCTTGCACAAGCTTCTGAGGAAAGATGCAGAGTTTACTTGGACGGAAGAATGTGACAAAGCCTTCCACACTCTGAAGCAGTGTCTGATTAAGGCACCCATTCTGCAACCTCCTGATTGGACGAAAGAGTTCCATGTACACACTGATGCATCAATTGAAGGCTTAGGTGCTGTCCTTTGCCAGAAGGGCTCCTCGAAGCTGGATCAACCGATCTATTATGCAAGCCGAAAAGTCACTGATAGGGAACGGAACTATACAATGACCGAGCTGGAGTGCTTGGCAATGGTGTTTACCCTAGAGAAGTTTCGCCACTACCTCATATCTACCCACTTTAAATTTTATGTGGATCATGAGGCCTTATCCTTCCTAATGAACAAAGCAGATGTGAAAGGACGAATGATGAGATGGCTCCTTTTATTCCAGGAGTTCGACTTTAAGGTGATTACTAAGCCTGGTCGTTCCCATGTTCTGGCTGATCATCTGTCGCGTATTCCACAAACTGCAGACGAGGAGCAGGATGATCCAGACCTCCCTGATGCTTCCCTATTCTTGGTAGAAACTGTAACTCCCTGGTATGCAGACATTGCCAATCTGCTGGCAACCCAACAGTACCCTCCTGGCATTTCTAGTCGGGAAAGGAAGAAGCTCATGCTAGAATCAGCCCCATACACCCAGCTAGGTGGTGCACTGTACAAGAAAGGCAAAGATGAAGTGCTCAGAAGATGTGTTGCAGGAAATGAGATTGGGATTGTTCTGAAGGCTTGCCACGACGAGCCATGTGGAGGCCACTTTGCAGGAGAAGCTACAGCCAGGAAGGCTCTGCTAGCAGGTTATTGGTGGCCTACCATTCACAAAGATGCCTATGATTACTGTAAAAGATGTGATGCTTGTCAAAGAATGGGGAAACCCACCAAGACAAGTGCCATGCCACTGCAACCTATCCTTCCTTTGAAGCCGTTTGAGAAGTGGGGCATTGACTTCATAGGTCCGATCGATCCTCCCACCAGAAGGAAACAAAACAGATACATTCTCGTATGTACGGATTATGTCACAAAGTGGTGTGAAGCTAAAGCTCTAAAGCGGGACGATGGTAACAGCGTGGCCCTGTTCATGTACGAGAATATCATCACCCGTTTTGGCAGTCCTTTAGAGCTGGTAAGTGACCGAGGCACTCATTTCCTTAACAAAGTCATGGAAGAATTGACAGAGTTGTATAAGATCCGCCATCACAAGTCCACTCCTTATTACCCTAGAGCCAACGGCCAAGTCGAAGTCACCAATCGCATCCTCTGCTCGATTCTGACAAGAACGATTGCCGCACATCGTCGTGATTGGGATGATCGACTTACAGAGGCCCTCTGGGCGTACAGAACCTCCCATAAAGCAGCAACATGACAGACACCCTTCCAGCTGGTGTATGGTACAGAAGCTGTTTTTCCTGTTGAACTGGAATTACCCTCTTTGAGAGTGGCTATCAAAGAGCGTTTGGGGGACGATGATTCACTGCAACGCCGTCTCCTGCACTTGGAATGTTTGGACGAAATTCGTAGGATGGCTCTACAGTGCATGGAAGCCACGCAAGCTCGACGCAAGGCTTACCATGACAGCTTCGTCAAGCACAAGGAGTTCCAAGAAGGTGATTTGGTCCTAGCCTATGATTCACGATTTGGCAAGTTTCCTGGCAAGCTCCAACAGCGGTAGATGGGCCCCTATAAGGTACTTGCCGTCAACTCTAATGGCTCTGTCCAAGTGCAGACCATGGATGCCTCTGATGATCCCTTTCTGATCAATGGATATCGCCTGAAGAAGTACTTCCCTCCTTGGGGATCTTGACAATTATGGTCACTTGATCCTTTCCCTCGTTGGCACGGCACTGTACTTCTTATGATGCTACTTTTGATAGCCGTTCTTCAGTCACTCCTGATGAAGTGGACGCAACCCTCTGTCCCCTCAAACCCCCCTTCCAGCCTTGATCTCTTATCCTCTATTTTCCACCAGCGACAGTGGCGAGGTTGGTTCTGACAAATGGTCTTTCTACCATTCCCTTGCTTAATTCGAAAAAAAAACAAACAAACAAAAGAAAAAAAAGAAAAACAAATATACATATCGGTCATGGGAGAAAAGGACTTAGGTCCCTGTCATGCTGACCTATTCTTCGAGAAAAGGTGGAAACACCCTCGGGAATAAGGGAAAATAAAAGAAAAGAAAAAGAAAAAAAAAAAGAAAAACAAATCTGTTATGAGAGAAAAGGAAGAAATTCCCTGTCATAGCAAGCCTCGTTCCAAGAAAAGGTGGTAAACACCCTTGGGCAGGAAGCTGGCTGTGGAAAAGGTGGCAACACCCAGCAGTCCAGAAAGTGGATTCATCAATTGATATCTCCAGGATCCAATTCCGAAGCTACCTCCCTTGGTACGCTGTGTCCTGGGTCTTTCTGCAGAGTGTCTACCTGTCCTCTCGCAGACGACATGTCCTATCTAACACAACGTTCGATTTGATGGCTACCTCCCTGGGTAAGCCTCTTCAACAACTGATGACGCGATCTTCATCAACAAACAATCGAGTGACGTGAGCTTTCATCCTAACCGGATGGGGAAGTGAGTATGGGTTGCCCTCTGTAACTATCGACAGAGAGTGAGACAGAGGGTGGGGCGAGAGACCAGTCTTTTCCCTTCAAATCAAATGAGAGGTGAGTAGTGTGAATAAAGTGTTGCACGCACGGGATGGGCCTCTCAATGCACCAAGCACAATTTGTTTCTGTGCACTGCACCATAAGGCTCCCTGGCCTTCCTTCTCGCACCGTATGCCGGCACAGGGCGGGATGCACAGTTGCACCATCAAATGCGCACATGGCATACAACCTTTGCACAAGTGATCGTGAGGATTACCTCAATGGGTTTCAGGAAAAGGCTGCCCTCCTGTATCTATCGACAGAGAGTGAGACAGAGGGTGGGCTGAGTGTGACTGGAGTTTCTTCAATCACTTACCGAGATGTGAGATTGAGGGACGTTTCGACACTTGGAGTCAGGTATGTTCCCATTTCCCTGTGCACCCACGGGATGGGTCTTTGCCATCATCACAAGACACATCACCCTGTTTTGTACACTACACTGTAAGGCTCCCTTGCCTTCCTTCTTGCACTTATGCCAGACGGGTTGGACGCACTAATGCACCATCAATTGTGCACCCTGGCATACTCCTTCTGCACCATTCCCCCTTGTCGATTCCTCAATCGGGTACGAGATATGGGTTTCAATCCTTATTCCTCGAGTGATATTAGTCATGGGGCGAGTGACTGTTCTTTCATTTCATTTGAGTGACTGTGAGTTGAGTGTAGTATCCCTCATCATCGACAACGCATTTCCTGCGATTCCTTCCATCAGCTACCTCCCTGGGTGCTGCCGCGTAGTCCCTGCTATGAAGGACGTGTACAGCGAAGATGCCTTGGTACCTCCAGAAGCCGACAACAACACTGGACGTGCCACCGATACTCAACCTTACTTCTTGACGAAATGGGCCAAGTTTTTCTAACCCTCCCACTTTGGTTTCTTCGTGACGGTCATGTTTTAAGTGTGGGGACATTAGTGGATGGTTTGTGGCGTGGTCCTAGGTCCATGTTGCTCGATTAACCCTATCCGTTAAGGTCTTAAGTGTGGGGACGCGTCCCTGCGCGTCTACATTGCATACCCTTCTGCATATGCCTTAACTTGCTCATGCATGTATGCCATGCCTTGCTGTTACCCTGATGGGGTCCCTTCCCACCCACCCATTTCTGTTCCACCCACCCTTGGGGCTGTTCCCTTGCAGTTTTCCTTCATTCCTTGCTTTTGAGGTCTTGTCCTATGAATGCATCCTACGTTCACCGAAGTCCAAATCCAACCTTATAGCCCTGTTCCTCTCTTTGAACTGACCATTTTTCCTTTTTACCTACCCCTGTTCCGGTGTACGGGTTTTGAGTTATTAATTTTTGAAGCATTTTGTGCAAATTAGACGGTTTTCCATGTGAACGCGCTTTTCTTGCTTCCGAACCAGATCTGACATTATAGTCCTGACAACCACTTTTCCCCTGACATTTTTCCTTTTTACTCTGAGTCATTCCGATACACGGTTTGTCCATTATTAATTTTTCGGTTTTTTAAGACTTTTTCGTGCGTCTTTTTGACATTTTTCCATGCCAACCTACCCTGTTTGCATCGGAATTCCAATTTGAATTGATAGTAGTCTCCCCTGTGTCTTCCCCTACCTTTTTCCTTTTTCCTCCCCCCTCTTTCGCCTTCTGGATTTTTTATTATTAATTTTTAAATGAGTCTTCGGGCGTATTTTTGGTGTCTTTTGCATGTGAACCCCTCCTACTTCTACCAGAACTACGGTTTAACATAACCATCCTATGCCATTCTTTCTTGCGGATATTTTTCATTTTTACTGCATGTCATTCCGGCGAACGGTTCGTCCGATATTAATTTTCGACCCCATTTTCGGGCTTTTTTTTGGATTTTTCCCATGTGAACGCGTCTTATCTTAGTCAAAACTATGTTTTGATGTGATAGGATTGTCGGGCACGTCTTTTTGCCCTGTTTTCCTTTTTCTTACACCTCATTCCGATGCACGGATCTTCCGATATTAATTTTTAATTGCGTTTTTTGATACGTTTTTTGTGTTTTTTGCACGTGACCACCCTTTACCCCTCCCGGAACCTCCGTCGCATATTTTTCCTGTCTCCCCCCTGTCGTCTTGCCCACTTTTTGTTTTTACGCCATTTCGTTTTGACGATCCGATTGTGAGTTATTAATTTTTCTTTATTTTTCTAGGTTTTCGCGCGCCCGTCTTGCGTGTGAACGCGCTCTTTTTTGATTTGACGCGTCTTAACGCGCCCCGATTGCATCCGCGTGCCCCGGACCGACGTTCCGGCGCCCTTTCACTCCCGTCACGGCAAATTTTTTTACCCCGCCCCGCGCACGCGCGCGGGACGGGGGTACGCCTCCTTTTTGGGTCCTAACACTACCCCTAACCCCTACCCCTACCCCGCCCATTGCCCCTCCCCTACCCCACCCCTTTGGGCACCCCCCATGGGCCCCTACCCATCCCCACACCCTTCCCTATCCCCCCCTTTTTCCCCCAACTGCCTACCCCTTCCTCTCCCTCTGCGTGGTTCCTCCCTTCCATCCCCGTCTCCTTGCTCTCTCCGCCATCTCCTCTTCCCTCCTCCTCCATTCCCTCCTCTTCATCTGTCCCTCTTCCTCTACTCCCTTCTTCTCCCTCTCCTACCCTCCTCCACCTCTCTTACCCTCCTTCCCCTCCCGACAGCACCGTGAAGTCCGTCGTGCCGCTGCCTCACGACGCCCTCCCCGCCACTGACGACGTGGCGCCCGCCTCCCGCCCCCTTCCTTGCTGACGTGGCCGCCCGCCACGGTTTCCTGCTCTGCCTCGCCGTGGAGCCCGCTTCTGCCCGCCTTCGCCCGCGTCCTGTGGCCCGCCAGCACCTTCCTCCAGCCGTGGCTCTGCGCTCGCACCGCTGACGTGGCGTCCTTTGCACCTCGCCGCCGACATCGCCTCTAGCGCCTTTCGTCTCCGCCCGCCCCGCCAACCGCTCGTTGACTGACCCCTCGCCCTCCACGTCATAGGCCGCCCGTCGACCCGCCAGGAGCACCGCCCGAAGTCGCCGCCGCCAGCCCAGGACGCCGCCGCATCCGTCGGATCGCCGCCGCGCGCCGCCCGACGCCGCCATCCTCCTCCTCCTCTTCCCCCTCCTCCTCCTCCCTAACTAACCTAAGGTTAGTTTCACTAACCTAAGGTTCGTTTAACTCACCTAACATTAGTTTAATTCACCTAACATTAGTTTCACTAACCTAACCTTAGGTTAACTAACTTAACCTAACCCCCCCAATTAACCCTAGTTAGGTTAGTCCCCCTAATTAACCCTAGTTAGGTTAACTAACTTAACCTAACCCCCCTAATTAACCCTAGTTAGGTTAGTCCCAATTAACCCTAGTTAGGTTAACTAACTTAACCTAACCCCCCCCCCCAATTAACCCTAGTTAGGTTAACTAACTTAACCTAACCCCCCCCCCCCCCCAATTAACCCTAGTTAGGTTAACTAACTTAACCTAACCCCCCAATTAACCCTAGTTAGGTTAACTAACTTAACCTAACCCCCCTAATTAACCCTAGTTAGGTTAGTCCCAATTAACCCTAGTTAGGTTAACTAACTTAACCTAACCCCCCCTCCCAATTAACCCTAGTTAGGTTAACTAACTTAACCTAACCCCCCAATTAACCCTAGTTAGGTTAACTAACTTAACCTAACCCCCCCCCCCCAATTAACCCTAGTTAGGTTAACTAACTTAACCTAAACCCCTCCCCTCTAATTAACCCTAGTTAGGTTAGTTCTACCTACCCCTAGTTAGGTGCCTAACCCTAACCCTAACCCTAACCGTAACCCTAACCGTAACCGTAACCCTAACCCTAACCCTACTTAGGTTAACTAACCACCCTTAGGTTAGTCTCCACTAACTTGCCTTAACTGATTTCTCTGACTTCACCTAGACTAACCTAGTTCCTTTTGACTAACCTGACTTGACTTAGTCAGACTTACCTGACTTACACAGACTAACAGGACTTAGCTGACTTAATTTCAACTTACTTACCAAACTAAGCTGATTTTCCTGATTTAACTGATTTAATTAATTTATAAATTCATTTCCACCTCATAAAAATTCAAAAAAAATTCTAAAAATTCCCTTCCCTTTTTGCCAATTTTTGGGAATTTGTCAGCTGGCAATTTCCAACCCCAAAATTTCTGACAATTAAATATTTCCTAATTTATCCCCCCGATTGCCACCAAATGTAGACAATTCATTTAAAAATAGTAAAAATTTCTTTAAAAAATTCTTAAAAATTCTTAAAAATTCCCCTCATCCATCTTGACCCTTTTCCCTTCATTTTTCATTTTAAAATTCATTTTTCACTTTAACATATTATCATACATGGTACCTCTATTGTTTAAATTTTTTTTTTAAAAAAAACCAACAAACGGAAATTAACCATACAACTCTCTATTTTATTTTCATACCCTCAATTGTGGATATTTCCTCCATGGCTGCATTTTCATTTTTTCCCTTCATCACATATTCATGTCTTATGTATCTTGATTTTATTATTCTTATTATTATTATTATTATTTTAAAAAACAAACAAATAACAAAGTCAACACATCCGCTAAGGTGTTGTCTTTGTTGTTTCGTCAGTGGTCTTTACTTTTCCTTTACTGGATTCACTTCTTTTGGGGAACTCTTCCGTGCGCATTTCTGCATTACATCCACACCCCTTCCAGGTATTTATTTTATGTGCTTTATTTATTTTCATTTCCCCCTTAATCACAAATTAATTGTTAAAATGAACTCTTTATTCACCCACAGTTTCTACGCGCATTCGCGCTCCATACACACATATTTTTTTTAATTAAAATAAACCCGCCGTTCACTTAGCACGCGCTACGTGCGCTACAGAGGCACTTTAATTTTTAATTAAAATGAACCAGCCGTCACATGAGCACGCGCTGGCAAAAAAGCGCTCCACATCACCTTAATTTGTAATCAATGAACTTGCATTTAGAGACCCAGTCTGGGTATCGCAGTCCGGGATTCGACTAAAAGCACCGTTTTCACCTAATAATTGGTAATTAAATTTATAATAAGGAACCGCCGTTTTCTTGCTAAGGTTTATCACCTAATAAAAATTCACCCATTTCTTAATAATCTATTAAAATGAATCCTTCATTAAATTAATTCCCCCTTACTGCACTTAATTCCCCTTTTTAATGAACCGGTTTCATGGGATGGGTATGCGCAGTCCTTGGCGTTATTTTCGTAGTCACACACTGGTTTATCAACGATGTAGTCTTGATATGTATCGGATGTGGTATTGTTTTGGTTCCACTTCTTTGTTACGGTTACGTGTACGGTATGTAGTTTTTTCTTTTCTTGCCTGATACGGGGTTCTGGGTGTTTGTCTGCTGCATAGCATGAAGCTTTTGGTCGCATATGTCTCGAGGTCATGTCAAATTTTTTCTAGGCTGTGGTTTGCTTGGGGTTAGTTGGTCGAGTCACGTTTTATTGTTTTGGTTATTCTCTTATCCTTGGTTTTTTGTCTGTTGCTTTGCAGGCATTCTCCTTGATTGTCTGTGTTTGTAGTGTGTGTGTAACCATCTGAATGGCGCCTTCTCACGCTCCTCCCCCTATCCAGTACGTCCCATTAGTTAGTAGGGATTACTCTTCCCTACTTACTTTTGAGCCTCTCACGAAGGCGGGACTTGCTGCTTTTAAGGCTACTTCTTTTCCATTGCTTCCCGAGGATCCGTCGTTATGTGATGAGTTTCTGGCCTCTTACAGCAAGAAGACACGACTAGTCCAAGAAATTTCTATGACTTTGACACCTCGAGGACTAGGGAAGGCTCTGTCTCTTCCCTCCAAAGGTGAACCTTTTGTTACCACTCGTCAGCTTTTCTCTAATGAAGAGATTCTGAAGCTATTGCAAAAGCAGACACGGGAAATGCTGGATGTTAAGAAGGTGATCAACTCTTCAGGAGTTTCCTTTTCTATGATCACTGATCCCGTATGGAAGATGATCTGTCAGTTTCTCCAGGACAGGTTTATGCCTGCCAAAACGCCATCCCAGTACTTGTCCACTACCACTTACAGAAGTTGGTCTTCTACATGAAGCTTTCCACGATGGATTTACCTCTTCCAGAGGATGGATGGAGTAGGGCTTGGTCTGCTGAGTTGTTGACAGAGGTAGTAAGAATGGTGTTTGAAGATTCTGTCACGAGGGACACCATGTTGATGTCATACATGTATCTACGCGGAGACTTGTTAATTCCAGATGAGGTGGATATGGCATGGTATGTGGGGGATGTGGTTCTCCAAGCTGTTTTGTATGTCAACCATTTGGAGTTGCGCATAGCTGACATGTTCCAGAGTTACTCCTCCAAAGTGACTGATTGTCATGATAATTCGTGGCATCCCATGATTGATTCTGTGGTCCTGAATCAAAGACAAAACACAGCTCCTACCTTTGCCCAGAGTACTAATCAACTGAGGATGGATCTCTTAGCCTATCTTTCAAAACATAATCCATTTGATGCTACCTTCTTTGATGCCTATCATAGACGATCTCTCTTAGGACCTTCTGTTCCTAACCTCCTCTATTACTAACAAATGGCTCACCGCTATGCTATATATCTTTCCCTTTGTCAATCTAATTCCACAACTATTTTACCCCTTCTTTTCCAACCTTCATCTTTCCCTCAAATTCCCATTTTTACATACTGTTCCTTTATTGAGGATAGGGTATTTTCCCCTTCTCCACCCTGTCCTTCTCCATCAATTAATGTACCCTCCACATTTCCTATTTATCAGTTAACACCCTTCCTTAGTGATTCCGTCCAAATTTCTGCCACTCCTTCTTTAACCTTTTCTTCCTTTTATGATTTTTCCTATCCCTCCCTTCATCCGCTCTTCCTTATTCCATTACCCTCTCCTAACACTTCTATATCTCAACCACCTCAGTTGGTTAGTGACTGTGACGGGTTTGATAATCAGATTTCCAGAAGAAGGGGATGGAATTCGGATGATTGCCTTACAGGACCTCAGATCAATTGGCTAGTAATTCCAGGAGAATGGACAGCTTCCAGTCAAGCTTATCAGAACTATGTTCATTTTGCTCAGCAGTATTCACAGTCTGCAGATCCCTCAGTGAGATTAACTGCTCACTTTGCTTGGTACCTGGCGTATATGCATAGGCACTCTCATAATGATTCCAAGCCTATTCCAAAGTTGTGCATGAATGTCAATGTGAGCATTGATTCCCAGCAGCTGGATATATTGTATTTTCATGCCCTTTGTTTGCCTAACAGATACCTGGTCCTGTTGGAAAGGATGTGCTGTCTCCAGTTTTTTCAAAATCCTCCTAAAAACTTTGTAGACGAATCCTTGTCTATGGATCGTTTCCGACAACATCAATCTTTTAAGAGGGATCATCTTCATTGATACCTTTCCAATGTATGGTGGATGCTTTTTAATGAAAATCTCTCTTTTTGGAGGAGTTATTTAGATGGTTGTGTTGTGTGTCGTGTTTGTGTTGTGAGTTTATTTATGTAAAACGAACGTGGTGGTTTCCTATTGGATTTCGTGTGCGAGCTACATTTTGGAGAATTGTGGTGATGGGGTCGTGGCTGGAGAGTTGAAGCTGATGCAGATGAAGAAGAAGAAAACTTTTATATCCTTTACAAATTTGTTGTGATTTTTAGTTTGATAACAAGTGTTAATGTGTAAAGGGTTTTCCTTTCTTTGTATTTTTATATCAGCTACAGGTTATAAGTTGGGGTCGTGGTGGATGGATTCTTTTTTAGAAGAGATATTGAAGATTAAAGTTGAGCTTTTCCCTAAACTTGTATTCCCTTTTTCCTGGGTCGCGAGGACGCTTCCTTATTAAGTGTGCGGATATGTTGAGTATTGAAATGACTTGTTTTTTGGCTGATTTTTGTTGTTTTTGAGAGCTGAATGGTTGATTTTATGAGATGATTGATTGGTTTAGAAGTGGTTTGAGAGTGTTTTGGATGATATTGATGGTGTTTTGGAAGTTCATGATGTTTATTGGTGGTTCTGTGATGTTCTGATAGGTTCTTACCTTCTGTTTTGTTCCGTTTTGGTCTGTTTTGTTCTGATTGTCTTCTGTAAGGAGGGATGGAGTATTGATTGATGAAGATTGAGATATTGTGAAAGCTTATTGAATGGTTTGTGAGAGTTTGGAATGGTTTGAGAATGAGTTATGTGGTTTTGATGATCTTCTATAACCTTCTGTAGGTCTTCTGTAGAGCTTCTGTCTCTGTTCTGTTCTGTTCTGTACTGTAGCTGTTCTGGTACTGTTCTGTGACTGTTCTGTATGCTTCTGTATGTGTTCTGATGGATGAGAGTGTAGCTTGGGAAAGTTTTCTAGCCTTGGAAAGAGGTGAATACAAGTGCAAAAGAGCTGAAAGAAGTGGAAGAAGTAGCTGCTGAAGACTCAAGTGAAGACTAGAGTGAAGTGACAGTAGTGAGCTATGAAAGGACACTGTAGTGGCTCTGGTGACTCTTCATATCAGACATACCTCTTGGGAGGGGTATCCACGACCTAAGAAGGATTATTGAGGGTGATTTTGAGAGATTGTAGTGAGGATATGATGTATTATTGATGGAGAGAGAGAGAGAGAGTCAGAGATAGCCAATTCTACTGAAACAAAGTGATTGTATGTGAGAGATTGAGAGAGAAGACTATGAAGATATTGAAGATGAATACTATGTGATGTATTTCCATTCAAAGATGGTGTATTATTTTGCATTCTTTATTCTATTGATGGATTTTGTGAAGATATTGAAGAATGTGGTTGATTCTATCAAATCCGTGGGAGATCTACATGATGCTGTATGAAGATTTGTTGTGCCTGGTGTTCTTTTCTTCATTGTGATCATATGAAACATAATAAACAAGCTTGTTGATGTTACAAGATAGATTTTCTTGCAAGAGAATTCCCTTTTCCTTGGTGTTCCTCTTGGGGCTCCAAGGCACCTCAATCCACATAGCATACATAACTACTCATTGTTGATGCATCTATATTTACTGCATTCATCATGTGCTTCAAGATAAATAACTTGTCATTATTAACTTGATTATCAGTAGATACATAATTGTTATGTTTTTTTCTTCCATTTTTGTTATTTTCACTTCTTCTCTTTTGTGGACAGTCACATGCAATATGATCTTTTTGACCATAATCATAGCATTCTATGTTATCATAACATGTGTTCTATCTACTATGTCCCCTATGATTCCCTTGCCTTAAGATAAGCCTCTACTACATCTATGTGACTACTCTTATGACTCATGATATTGTGCCTAATTTTTCTCATAATGGCCACCATTGTAGCCACTATCACCATAACCTCTGCCTCTAATTGTGTTAGAGTAAAGCACATGTTTAGAAATTGCTCTTGCTTATATCAATTAATCCACCTACCTGAGTTATGGGATATCCATTCAGTCATCTTGCTAGTTAGCATGTTCACACTATAGACTAGTATATTATATGTGTTGTACTTTCTCTTTATTCTTGATAAATTATTATAGTGAAGAAGAAGAAGAAAGACTAGGTGTGATACTTTCACACAATTGAAATTTAGTTGGTTAGTTCGAAAGTTAGTAAGTCAATTAATAAGTTAGTAAGGTTAGTTATGAGCCATATTAATCACTAGTGTTAATGTGTTTAGTATGGATGGTCCAAAAACATTAGATTTTTGGGCAAAACTAGCATAATTTAGATATTACTTATTGTAAATATCTTAAAAAGCTATGGAGATTTCTAGAACAGGATGCCATGTAAAAAAAAAAGTTGTTTTTTTCAACTTGTTTTGGAGATTTAATACAAAAAAAGAAGGATTGGTGAAATCACGCACGTTGCGATTGCAGTTTATAGGCAGCAAACAACACTTTGAACAACAGGGAGAAGAAGAAGTAGCGATCTGGAAGATTTCTTTTCAAGTGTCTTGGGGCTTTACCCCCCTTTCAGAGCCAACAAAACTATCAAAATTTTTATTTGAGCATCAGATTGTTGATTTTTCCAAGATCCCCTGCATAAAGAGCTCTTCTTCTCAGCCACAACCCTTCTTCTCTTATTTAGCTATAAATATGAGCCATGAGTAGTTAGGGAAGCATAAGGAGACCCCGAGAGGCTGCGAGAGAGAAGTGGAGAGAGGGAGGTAGAAGGATATCCCTCCGAGAGATTGTGAGAAGGAGCTTGAGAGAGAGAGAGAGAGAGAGAGAGAGAGAGAGAGAGAGAGAGAGAGAGAGAGAGAGAGAGAGAGAGAGAGAGAGAGAGAGAGAGAGAGAGAGAGAGAGGCGTTACCCCGAGAGGTTGCGAGGAAGAGAGTTAGTTCAATTCCCCCTATCTCGATCTTCGACTAAGCCATCTTCTCTTATGCTCTCCCATATCAAATCCATTCCTTCTTTTTTTATCTCTTGAATCCACTTGCGGACGATGGCCCCTAAGCAAAAGATCTCTCCAAATGCTAAAACTCCCACCACAACCAACGAGACTGCCAAGGGACCGCAACTATGGGAAACACATCTCTTATGAATCACGTGCACCCCATTGTATTAGGGAAAAGAAATTGGGAGAAAAGAATATTTACATTAATTATCGCAACTTAATCGAGCATGTTTCGAGATAATGAACGTATTAGGAAAATTTTGTTCATCGCATTCATCTCAAGTGATCGATTAAAATTGCACTTAGAAGCCGTTAAATTGCATGGAAATTTCATGCTAATATATATATATGAAAAGATTCAAGAATACACATTAAATTGCAATTAAGCCATATAGATTTTATGCATTTACATCCGTTTGCTTGGTTAAAATAATAGAAAATCCTATTACATCTCACAAAACATAGATTGAACTTGTGATAGAATACGTAGGGTTCCTAGGAAGTTGAAAGAATTTCAAACCCTAAAGTGTTAGAAGTTGAAAGGATTCTTCTCAAGGCCTGTCTTGCTTGAAGCTAAAAGGAATACAAAGTCCTTAAGTAACTTTATGAATTATGCGACAAACCTAGTTCAAATGAATGCGTAGGGTTTCATTGTAGGGAAGCCAATGTCCCAATTTGGAATCAACATTGCAAGGATACTCCTTCATTCAAAAGAATGAGAAAATTAAATTAGGTTATCTCTGGAAATCTTAGACGATTACAGAGATAAACCCAAGACTAGATGTTATTGCATCAAATCGAAATTTCCTTCGGTAGAGAGAACAAAGAATTGTCTAGCATATATTGTGCACTTTTGCTTGTGCTTGTACTTAAGAACACCTACTTGGAAAAGGAGCCATCTAACAAAGGAATTGATAAGAAGAAAATCTTTCAAATTGGATTCAGATTGAAACACTTGGAAAAAGCATGTTGAGCACCCCCAGCTAGCCGCCAATCCTATCCAAGGGGGTTTTCGATAGCCACTTCAAGAATGTGGACTGAATCCGTCGTGAGAGGTCTCTCTGTAGAAACGTCTGTTCGTAGGAGGATGCTCAAGTGCCAGGGGGCATTAGGGGAGTTTTGAGGTCTCGAAAATGCCCTATAAGCGATCCTAGAGAGAAAATATTTTAGAAAATAAAATTATTTTTTAATTTTTAAAAACTTTTATATTTTGGTAAGTAAATATATGAAAAATTGTTAATAAATCATTGTCATGATATTCTCGTGGTCATATCAAACCTAGAAATCTAGGCGGCCATAAAGGTGACAAAGATTGTCATAATCAAGATCTTACTCATCCTCATTAAAGTGAAAAGTAATATTCAATTTGAATTTTTTTCGACGTTTAATTACTTCCCTCCATTCTCACTCTCTTCTTTCTTTCCCATCCTTACTAGTTTCTTCTTCGTTTTCCTTCTTGTTTCTAGTTCGCATACTTTTTCAATCCAATCTTCTAATCACATCCTTAGCTAGGGATTAGTCATCCAATGATCTTTGTAGCTCTAGTAAAAGGCCTCTCTATCATCTGCATATTGAGTTGGATATTGAGTATGAATCAATAAGGAAGAGAACAGAACCCATTACTGTTACAGAGTTTATGAAACATATACTCATGTTTGAAGGAAAGAATAATCTTGATCTTTGGTTAGATGGCAGGCTATATCCCAAAGATCCTAGCAAAAATAGCACTCCACCTTTCTATAATAGCTCTTCATTATTGAGGTTCATTGATGATGGTTATAATGGGTTTCTAGGCTATACACTTAACTTGGTTGCAAAAAAGGATGTCCTCAAATTGGAGAACCATCTTTTATCAAAACATAACAAGCAGATGCTAGAAGGCTATCAACAGAGGATTCATTTGTTGGAGAAACGCATCAAACCTTATCAACGAAAGCAAAATATTTTAGGACTTCAAAATCGACAAAAGGCTCTTGGAAATATTGAGAATCTCAGACCAAGAGGAGGTGGTTGTAGTAAAAGTATCCAAGCAGCAAGGTACATTTTTGTTCCACTTTAAAAATACGAAATATAGCTTTGTTTATAGTTAATTGTATTGATTTATAATGTTGATTTTGTTTAGTTCTCTTCTTCAACCGAATGCAAGTTGTGAAAGAGATTCTTTCAAAGCATCTCAGTTTTATTATCATATTCTTCCTTTAGCAGTTTCAAAAGATATTTTGGAGAAGAAGAAATTTAAAAAGGCAAAGAAACAATGCTTGGAGTCATTTATAAAGGATCTCTCTTTGGATACTGAGTTAGTGCAGAAGACACTAGATAATATTGGTATCAATCGAGATGCTTATATATAACTTTTCCAGCTTTTACAGTCAAATATGAAGCAAGGACAAGTACGTAATTGCATATTTCTAAGGCCATTTGTGATTAGAACTATTAGACAGAGAGTGAATAACAAGGTAATGGAGATTCTGGGTGAGCCTTTCCATATCAAGGCTATCTTAAAGGGTAAGAAAAAGGAAGTTGTATTCAATGAATTTAACAATATTTTCCTTGACTTGCCCAACCTACAATGCTTAATGATTAGATTCTATGACTTGTCACTAGAAGAGGCACAAGGAGTGGCTAGATTTGTGGTTGAACTTGATGAAAGTGAGATTCTAAAAAGTACAAAACTAGAGAGGGTCTCTATTATCTTGATGAATAGAGCACTTTCATCACATCATTACAATCACTCAATGTCATTCAGTGTTCAATTAGAACACAACATTTGGTGGCTAAGAAGATTCGAAGTAGATACAGGGGATTTTGATATATTGTATTGGGTTTTTTTCATCAAACACCAATACCTAATGTTATATTGAGACTACAAGCAGGAGAAGAGCTATTTGTTGAAGGATTTGGGAACTATAAGATTGAGTGGCACATAGCTGGTGACTTAAAGACACTTAAATGTATGAATAATGTATCAAAGGGAGCCAACTCTAGATCTCCTTGCCTATATTGTATGTCCCCAGCCAGAGAGTTGAACTCAAGCAATTGGAATAGAGCTCCTTCTATGCACAATAAGGATCCATAGTTTAAGCCAGTCCTAGATATTCCTTTAGTGAATGCCCATATATGTACACTTCATGCACTTTGTAGGATAATTGAAAAGCTTGTTCATCTTTATATAGGATTTGCATGGAAGCTGAAGACATTATAAGCTAGAACAGATGCTATAACAAAGATTGAAAAAATCTTATCTACAATTGGTTTTCATGGTGGTAGTGATGTTATTGAACCAGATCTTCAAAAGTCTAAGGATGGCAATTGTGTCCCCAAAAAGCCATCTATTGGTGGAGTGAAGGCTAGAAGGTTCCTAGACTTTCATGGGAGACTTGGTAAGATAAACTCTAGGAATTGTGGCTCAACTATTAGATACAATCAATGGAAGTGCTTACATAATGCAGTTAAGGATCATGCTAATAATGGACAAGCTCGGAATAGAAAAGCCAATGTTTGGGAAACACTAGACAAAGTATTCTTTTATTGTAATAAAACAAAGTAGAATGATGATGATCTCAAAGACTTCAAAAACCAATTGAACCTTTTTAAAAAGGCAATGATAGAAGCTTGGGGTAATCAACACTTCACTCACTATATGGGAAGAAGTTTGCATATGTATGTCTCTTTATTGTCTGACTCATATAGGGCTTTCTAATTGAATTTCTTTATTTGTTAACTATGCAACATATTTTATACAACCATGCTTCATATTTTATCAAGAAATATGGATCTCTATCTATTTGGTCAACTCAAGGTATGGAAAAATCACATTATCAAGCAAGAACAAAATACTTTAGACACTGGAAAGACATGGAGGTGGAAGATACAAAGCAAACAATTTATTAGAGGTCTTTCAATGGTTCTATAGACAAATTTGACACAAATTCAAGCTCAAAGACACAATCGCATCATGTAATACATTATCTTTGGCCAGGACTATATCCACTATTACCCAAAGAAGAAAATAGGGATATTTAAACTCTTGTGCAAAGCAAAGATATTCTAAATAGTTACAAACTAGACAAAGAGATGGAAAAAGATGGGTTTTAAGAAACCTTTAATATCTTTTAGTCTGACTATGTTACAGAAGAGTCTTTAGTTTCAGGGAATTCAGTGGGTCCTTTAAGGAAATCTTTTGTTTCATCCCACTCAATGAGACCTCTACATTTCAGAAACTCTTGTTTCCTATAGCCTGGAAAGAGCTTCAAATTCTTGGCATCTCCTACATGGGAGAGCAAATAAGAGGCAAGAACTCCAAAGTATCCTGCCGTAGATCCATTGTATCCATCCACCAAAATTATCTTGTTTGAACCTCTATTGAAAGCTTGTGATCCAATCACCTTGGAGATAGCTTTCAAAGTCATTATTGGTAAGCTTAGAGAGCTTGACAACCTACTATGATAAATTGCAACTATTTGATTATTTAAGCTTCCAATATAATGACCAAGGCCTTGAATTTTGCGAGACTTTTGCCAAGCTTCAATGGCCTTGAGCCCTTAGCTCTTCCAAGAAAGTTATCTGCATCTTCAATTTCTATCTGCACAATAAACCACAATAGTATAAGATGTCAGTAGATAAATGTCCAAAAATATTTGTGTATAATGCATAACATACTCTAATATAAATCACAATGGATATCTTAGATTTATCTTTCATACCTTAGGGTTTTCATCTTCTTCAAGAAGACTATCATCGTATAGATTTATTGAACTTTTTGGTTTCTCCTCTAATGGTGACTTTAGTTTCTCTTCATACCCCATGTTATCAATACCAAGTCTCTATTGAATTTGTAAGTACTCTTCCTTTGAAGGTATCCCCCCCTTTTCATATTCCACAATCTGATTAATACAAGAATGCAAGGCTACATAATTGTCTTGAAAATTCTCTCCCTCAACATCAAGAATTTCTAGCAATTCCTCTTCATAACCTATAAAATTCTTATCATTTTGACCCCATGTAGCAAGGATTGCCAAGCAGTAATCTTCTCTAAGATAAAAAAGGTGTTGAATATCATTTAGCAATACATATCTCTTTTTGTTGATGAGATAACTGGGAAATGTTGGGACACATTCAAGAGAACCTGTTTCAATCTCTACACTCAACTCTATCTCCTTTTCTTCCACTTTTGTAATGTTCTCACTTTTAAACAAAGCAACATCAAATCCCTGCACTAACTGGTTCTCAATATCCTCGTGAAACATTTCACCATTCTCTTTAACTTCTTTGTGCAATATCCTCCATCTTCTTCTCTTGTATTGTATTTGAAGAACAATCATCCATATATTGAAGATATACAAGAAATCCAAAATCCTTCTATACAAGAAGACATTGTTGCTGATTTTGATGGAAAGGGCAATCTGCTTTCCACTTCTTGAATTCTTCATCAATAAGGCTAAACCTTGTTTGCAAAGTTGTTCTAGTAGCATTAGAAGCTTCCATTACATTGCTATAATGGACAAATCCCTCAATATCTAGGCCTTCCACATGTCTATCATAAAACACCTTAAAATCCTTCAATTTATCTTCAAGATCCTTTAAAAGCTCTTGCAAATTAAAGGGAACATTGAGCATATCTCTGATACAAATAAATCTAGATAAATTTCCAGTTGCATAAAGAAAATCAAACAGCCTTTCATCACAGGTGACCTCCAGATCGTCCTCCTCCATTCCCTCTAATGAAAACTTCATTTTAGTCATCCTAATTACTCACAAAAGAAAATCGAGAAAACAAAAATAAGGGTCATAATATACAAATCCACATTTGCTCATATGCAGTAGACTAAAGAAAGATTGGTAAGAAAATTAAGGAAATACAAGATGAAAGAAATGAATTAAAGCTTTATGCACCAGAGAAAGCATGTAATTCCAAGTCTCATCGATCAAAATTTGTTTAACATTTTTGACTCATGAAACGCGAAAACAATGATTCAGACCGCCTCATAGTTTACAAAATCACGTTTCACACGTCACTTATAAAAAAAAACTTGACGAATTCATGTTTTATACATTCAAAAAATTTGAACAAAACAATGCCTCAAGAACATCAAGACCCCATCGTTTTACATTTTTACCAGACCAAGATGAAAGAAATGAATTAAAACTTTATGTAGTAGAGAAAGCATGAAATTCCAAGTCTCATCAATCAAACTTTGTTTAACATTTTCGACTCATGAAACACGAAAACAATGATTCAAACCATCTCATAGTTCACAAATTCGCATTTCACACATAACTTATAAAAAACTTTGACGAATTCACGTTTTATACATCCGAAAAATTTGAACAAAACAATGCCTCAAGGACATTAAAACCCCATTGTTTTACATGTTTACTAGACCAATATTGCTATAAAAACAAAGTAAAACCAATACAGAATTTCCAAGTCCCTAATGTATCTTTCTCCTTTTAAACCAACTAACATCTTCAATGCCTCAAAATTCAAGATTGCAGAGAAAAATATTAAGAAAAGTGTGATACCTGATATTTGCAGGCCTTGTTCCTGAGAATAAATGGTTTCTTGTAAGCATATGCTTGGTTTGGCTTGTGATGCTTACAAGATAAAAAGTTGGTCAAAGACAAGGCAAGATACGTGAGAGAAATAGTAACCAAGATCCAAACCTAAGTGTTCATATATATATGCCAACGGTCACCGCACGTTTGATCAAAAAGTACGCTGCACTAATTCGGAGGACATCCACTTTAAATAAAAAAAAAGGAAAAAACTTAAAAATCAGAGCTATAAAAGTGCTATCATGTCGAAAAAGTAAGTGACACATGGCACAACTCCCCAGGCAAAACAGTCTTCATTCGCACGTGTGAAATTAACTACGCATTACAGCAACCACACGTGTAAACCGTGTAAACCAACATCGTTATAAACCCCATTTCTGAACTCAAAAGAGTTTTTTCAAAGACAAAACCCTCGCTATGCTCAACCACACCAACACAATGCTGATTTGATCACTGTACAAAATTATTCTTCCGCGTAAAGGTACCAAAGAAGGTTTCATCGACAGCATATGCACTCAACACTCAAGAATGTAAGTTTTTTTCTAAAATATGAGTAAGTTCTGAATCACTTGAACACTCCTACTAAATCATCCCCAAAAATGCCAAATGTATGAAACACGATGGGTGCTAGGTTTCTCTTGTCCACATGAGGCCTCCTCACATTTCATATGACTAAAGCCTACAAGTTTCTTTTGTAACGTGGGTGCTAGGTTTCTTTTGTCCATTAAAGCCATACTCGCATTTCATGCATTTAACTTAATACAGGTTATAGAACTTTGAAGGATAAATTTCAACTATGTAGTAAATTGAAAGCATAGAATGTGCCTATTGAAAGCTATGAATGAGAAAAGGGAGGTAGACCCCCTAAATGGCTATGGATATGCCTATTAAGAGCTTTGAATGAGAATAGGGAGGTAGATCCCATAATTGCCTATGGCTATGCAGGCTAGGGTTTGAGTTGCAATGGAGGAGAGATTGAGGATAATCAGAGGCAAAGATATTCCAATGGCTCTAAATGCAATGACAATAGAATTCTTCATTCTTCATTAGTATCATGCCTCTTAAATAGCCATGTACATGATAGGTAGGATCATTAGCATGTCTTAATGGGCAACCCTAGGGCATGGATACCTTTCTCTAAAAGTGGGGAGTGACTTCATGAATTAGTCCACCTCCTTAACACTTCCACAATCCCAATGGACTAGGAATTTTTATTTTACATCAATAATCCTATCCAAAGATGATATCTAGAAACAATGCCTGGGATTAGTTTAATAATAGATTATGATGCTAATATAATGTACTATACCATTGCTTCTCAATCAACAAAATTGTAAATTCCATACCAAGTAAAAGATCCAACTCACCTTCATGAATCAAGTTTGTTTCATTATATACTAATGGGTAAGAGTGCATAGCCAAACAATATCTCATGTTAGCTTGAGTTAAGGATAAATTTCGACTATGTAGTAAGTATGATGTGCAATGGTAGATGAGTTGAACACGACTAGGATTTCCATGTTTGTCATGTGGCATATGAAACACGAACGGTGTTATGTTCTTTTTTTCGAGTAAGGCCATATCGTGTTTCATCCATTTTGAGCCTGCATTGTTCCCCCTGTGCCATGTGAAACACGATATGATCTTGAGTTCTCTCTGTCTTCAAGGCCTACTCGTGTTTCATACGTCTTCGTACCATTTTATTGAGATTGTATTTAGACTTTGTGATTATTGTTTGCATGTTGTTTCGTGATTGAAGATATATTGATATGAGAGATTAGGAGATCTTTCTTAAATTTTTAATATATATATTTTTTTGATGCTCTAGATGGCTAGAACTAAGTCCACTGCAAGGAAGCAGAAAGTTGATTCTAGAGGTCTTGCTTTAAAGATACATCAGCCCTCCAAGCCTTCCAAACTTTCAAGGAAATCAAAGCTAAGAAGAAGGTTCTCAAAGCATGTGAGGTGCCTTAAGGAGATTAGAAGTGCAATGAAGGCTCTGAATAATGCAATTCCAAAGTTTTCTTTTCAGAGGCTTGTTAGAGAAATCTATGACAAGCATAGTCTATAGAGTTTTAGATGGACTAGGGCAGGTCTCAATTGTATTCAAGAGGTTATAGAGGATTTTTTGATTGAGTTTTTCCAAGATTCTTGTATCTATGTGGCTTATGCACATAGGCTTACACTTATGGATAAAGACATGATTATTCTCATGAGATTGAGATATAGGTTTTCAAAGGTCCTTCTTTCTGATGTTAAGGCTTTCAATATTTTAAATGTGCCTCCGTATAGAAAGAAGAAAAATGATACTGGTTTGAAGGTTGAAGATGTTATGCATGAAAAGGACATAAGACAACATGAGAAAGAGGAAAAGGCCACAGTAGAGCAGGGAGACAAATGGAGGGAGTTTAAAAGAAAGAAGGAAGAAGAAAAGGAAGCAGAAAAACTCCCATCTTTTGAAGAGAAGTTATCTACCCTTCTTGACCTAAGGGCTTCAATGTTTCTTGCTTTTTACCTGTTGATATTAACAAGAGATCTGATTTGATATTTTTGGACTCTACTTGTGTTCAAATTCTCCAAAATAAAGTGGGAGAAGTAAATGCCTTGATTCTTCTTGTTGGGATGAGGTATAGTTTACCAAAATTTGTTTAAACTCACCATATTTTTATAGCAATAGACTTTCATGTTGATGCTTACTATCTCCATTCCTTTGCTAGATGTGTAATGCATGAGCTCCCCTTCGATATACAACAAAAGTTTGAGGTTCTTGATCCATCCATCTCATACTATATGAGGAGTGAGCTTGATGCACGTGCTTTTGACCATTGGTTCAATTCAATTAACTTTGAAACTTTGGAGCTTCTCCTAATTCCATACAATGAAAAGTAAGTAATTTGATATTTTTAAAGATTTTATGAGACCGTTTTTTGCTAGATTATTGAAATATTTTTGTTTTCAATTCTCATTGGAGCCTAATTGGAATAGACTGTGTGGAGAGGCAATGTTTCCTCATTAATTCTATAAAAGGAAGCCATGGAAATGCCAAGTTGTAAGTTATATAATCTAGGGTCTCCTTGATATTTTGATCTTTTTGTTGCAAGTAATCTAAATATTTTGATCTTTCTTTTGTAATAACTCTAAATTTTATTGCCTTTTTTGTGCAGAGTTTACAAAAGATTGATTGAAGTGCTAGAGAAAAGGCCTCCCATGCCTTCTGACTCGCTTGCAACAATGCAATATAGACAAGTTGCGGGAAGTTCTTGATTAATATGGTTTGAACATACTAAGAAAATTTATTCTAAAAACTACCATAAAAAAGTTACTCTTGTTGATTGCAGTGTCCTCATCAGGATGATAGTTACTCTTATGGCTGGAGAGTAATTGTAAATGCCAGAAGATTTGTTCAGTTTATTTATCTCAATGATGATAAACTTATAAAGGTAATGTGAAACATAATAAACTTTAAGATAGAGTTTTATTGCAAAATAGTCCATTGTAAAAAATAACAATGAACTAAAAATATTTTTTTATAAATGTATGACAGTTTACAAGGGATTGCTATACAAGTGAGCACGTTTGGTATATAAGAGCAAAGCTCTTAAAGTACATAATGACCAATTGTATACAACCGACAAGAAGTGGGGGCTTGGACATTGAAGGAGAGAAGGTGCATGTAGCTACAACAGGTGAAGCTATGCCTTCAACAACCAAAGCATCAAAGATAGGCAAAAGGACTCCTAGAAAGGATGTTCCTTCTAAAAAAAAGTATCTTTGCCTCAGATTGTAAGCCCTTGTGTATAAGTCATGGAGATGGCTGACAAAAATTTGTACATTTATTTTATATTGATAGTAAAGAGATCTTTTCTTCAATATCCTTGCATTGTATATTCTTCTCTCTTCTCGTTGATATCTGTAAAAAAAATGTTACAAATGTTTATTAATCAGAAAGTGAAATCAGATATACACCTAAATGAATATAATATGAAATAAAAACTTACTCGTTTTGTTATTAAGTTGAAACATAAATAAATATGGTAGTTCAATATCTTCATTCTATAAATCCATCCTCATTTGATGTAGCGTACATAATGATCTAACCTTTAGGATTGCAATAATGTCCTCATTGTACCAAACATCAAGATCCACTATAGGATCTTTGCTAAAATTATCAAGATTTTGGTCTAAAGCAACTAAACTACCTGCAATATAATGCCACCTACTGTAATAAAAGCTAAGGATGAAATTTTGAGTAGCAATCATATATTTACAAGCTATAGAGTCTTGATCTATCTTACATATAATTTTTCATTCTATCCTAGTGTCCCATCCCTCATCAACAAATTGTATAACATGATCATGTGTTAGTCTCTTCACTGAAAGCATATCCTTTGATTTTCTTATCTTAAAATTAGAAAAGAAGTCAACAAATATATTAATAGGCATGAAGAAAGTAACTTTTCTTAGCCTACTTGAGATACTAGGTTTTAATGCTCTCTGTATCTCAGAAAATATTTTACATCTATAGCCCTCACTAGTAGGTGGACTTGGCAAAGGCCACTCAAAGCTTGAAAAATCTACCAAAGGAAGGGGGGATATTGATTCCCATTGGCTACCCTACATGGGGACAATATAAGAATGGTCATAGAAGAATATTTCATTCTCTGCAAGCTGTGTCTTCTTTCTACCTTTGTACATCTCTTCTCCAATCAAGCCATGCATCACATCAATCACATCAACAATAGACTCAACTGGTTGCAATTCCTCAAGATTAGAGTATCTTCACCTTTTCCCATGTTTTACTTGTTGCATGGTGATCCAACTGCCTTTGCTAATGATTGTAGGAATCCATCTTCCATCTTTTTGGAATGAGTTAAATACTGATATGGATGTGATTTGGGAGCTTGGATGCCTTATTGAAGGTCGAATTTTTGTATCCATAGCACGCGCACACACACACACACACACACACACACAGAAGACTAGGCTACCACGAGAGGGACAAAAGAATGGAGGGAAAAACACGAGAGGGACAAAAGAAAGGAGGGAAAAAAATAAGTGCCAGGCTTTTTACTGATTTGAATTTAGAGTAAACATGCCATTATCATTAATTCAGACATATCATTAAATAAAAGAGGTCGGGACTGTATATCATTAATGCAAAGAATGTCATAATCACAAATATAAGAGGCTAAAAATAGATATTGATAATACAAATTTGTAATATTATTATATATGTATCTTTTTGTAAAATAATTTTTTTTCTTTTTTAAAATAGAAATTTTGTTAATGGAGGCTTTGCTCATATTGGTCTAGAGCACTCTCTTTCTATCTTTCTATCTCCTAAAATGCATTTTCGAGACCTCAAAACTCCCCTAATGGCTTTGGTTGTAAATCCCCTGCCTCCAGGTCCTACTTAGATGGTCTACATGACTCGGGAAGGAATCTTGAGGCCTTGTTACTACTGCAAGGGCGAAAACTTGAAGGAAAATAAGACATATCCTTACGGATTGCGGGAATCGTCCCATGCACGGGATTTGTATCTCAATTGAAATTTTAATATAAAGTTTGATTTCAAGGAAATTATCTGATCTATTTTCGTGTCAGTGCATAAAATTACGTAAAGGAACATGTGACTAATGGGTTAATTAAGGAAGCTTCTTGTATGTGTTACCACTAATATGCCCTTAGGTAAGTAGAAAACTAAAGCTATCAAGGGAAGCAGATGGGCGGAGCCCCTGCCGGGTCTGTCCTACGACAGGGAGGTCCTAGAGAACTAGGAGGCTTCTCAGCATTCAAATCGCGATGACGTATTGTCCTTAGATAATGTAGGGTAGAACCTTGGCTCGTATTATTTTAGGGGATCGGAATGGAACTTTACCCTACGGGTAGAGAGTTCAAGCGATGCATCCCTCTCGTTTCCCATTCTCTTTGGACCAAGTGTGATATGAGTCCACCTCAGTTTAGATGCTCTGCACAAAGTAGATTGTCTGAAGATTGATGCTAGAAGGCTGTAGAATGACTTGACCATTAGAAACTCAGGAAGATTCAGGTCGATCCTAACAAGGTTGGCCGATACATTTCGTTGTGGAGTAGACTTGGGAGTCGCTAATTGACAAACCCTGTCACATTCCATGGGAGTGCCAGGCAGCATCTTTTAGATCAAACTCCCAATGAACTACTAAAACATTTTGCGACCTAGGCATATTATACTTGGTATGAGAGTAGAAGGAGAACCTTCATGGTTGAAGGAGTATGCATATGTGTTCCTCGAAGACTTGATGGAGATACCGCCCCTAAGGGAGATTGATCATGAGATCAAACTCATACTAGGCACCGCTTGAGTTGCAAAAAAGACCTTACAAAATGTCTATTACCAAAGCTATCAAATTAAAGGAGTAGCTCAAAAAACTTTTAGATCAAGGTTTAATTCGGCCTAGTAGTTCACCATGGGAAGCTCCTATGTTGTTTCAAAAGAAGAAGGATGGAATGCTCCGGTTATGCATTGACTACAGAGGGCTGAATCAAGTAACCGTCAAGAATAAATATCCCATCCCAAGGATAGATGAGTTACTCGATCGCCTACAAGGGGAAAAAATCTTCTTAAAAATTGAATTAAGGTTAGGGTATTACCAAATCCACATCAAGGATGAGGATATTCCAAAGGCTTCAACACCATATTCAATAGGCTAATGCATGATATCTTTAGACCATACCTTGACGAGTTGTACTTTTTTTCTTTGATGACACCCTAGTCTACTCCAAGGAAGAACAAGACCATAAGCCTCAACTTCACATTGTCCTTGAAATCATGAGGATGCATAAGCTCATGAACGCGTAAGCTTTTTGCCAAAAAGAAGAAGTGTGCCTTCCTCAAATGACAGATTGAGTATCTAGACGTCATTGTATCATAAAAAGGAATCTCTGTGGATCCTGCAAAGGTTAAAGATGTACAATAATGGCCCCCACTAGCCACTATTAAGGAAGTGCGTAGCTTTCTTGGTCTAATAGGATGGTATAGAATCTTCATCAAAGATTATGCCTTAGTTGCGGTACCTCTCATAGATATACTAAAGAAGCAGGTTGCCATAGTATGGACAGACACTAAACAAGCAAGCTTCGACCAACTCAAACGTAGCTTAGTGACAGCACTAATTCTGAAGCTTCCAGACTTGAGCAAGGAGTTTGAAGTTGTTATAGATGCTAGCTCACTTGCAGTAGGCTGTGTACTAATGCAAGAAGGTCATCCTATGGCATATTCCTCAAGGAAGTTAAAAACCCCATGAGGAAAATTATGTTATTCATGACTTAGAACTGTTGGCTATCATTCATGGCCTCAAACTCTGGAGGCACTACTTGCTTAGGCAACAAATTATCATTGGTCACGGACTCGTCATGGACCACAAGAACCTCAAATGGATCTTCTCCCAGGCTAACCTCAACATGAGGCAACACCGCTTGATCGAGGTGCTACAAGAGTATGACTTTGAAATCAGATATAGACCTAGCAAGGAAAATGTGGCCGTTGATGCCTTAAGTCATAAAACATTCCTAAACTCTCGCATTATGGAGGAACCTTCAATGGCCAGATCACTAGCCACCATGGTGTCAATGCCAGGCAACCCTATCCTTGAATTGACTAGAGAGGACTCTAAACACGACCCATAATATCAAAAAATGATAAAGGGGATCCTAGAAAAGGACTAAAGTCCCAAACTCAAAGTTAAATACCAAGAGTACTCTGTCTATGAAGGCCTAGTCTACTTTAGGACAAGACTATGCATTCCTTTGAGCCAAAGACTTAAACAGTGGATACTCTGGGAAGCACATGATTCCCCTTTCTTTGGTCATCTAGGATATGCCAAGACCCTCAACATGGTCAGGAAGAGCTATCATTGGGAAAGACTTAAGGGAGATGTACTCAAATATGTCACGAAATGTTTGTCTTGCCAACACATCAAGGCAGAGCATGTCAAGATGCCTGGAAAGCTACAACCCCTCGACATCCCTTAGATGAAGCGGGAATTTATCAGTATGGACTTTGTTGTTGGGTTACCTCCAGTTCTAGGTGGGTACAACTTAATTATGGTTGTAGTAGATATGCTCACCAAGGTTGCACATCTCATCCTAGTAAAGACAAATTATAAGGCTTCAGATATTGCTAGACTGTTCATTAAGGAGATATTGAGACTCCATGGTCTACCCAAAAGGATCATCAGTGAGATCAAGACTCCCTTTTCACACCTCATTTTTGGAGAGGGATATTTGAAGCTATTGGGACTCAGGTCTCTTTTAGTACGGCCTATCATCCTCAAATTGATGGCCAAATAGAACGGGTCAATCAAGTGATTGAAGATATGCTTAGAGCATATTGCTGTCACGAACCCAAGAAGTGGATCCAATATCTATCCTTGGCAGAGTTCCACCTACAATGCTTCCTTCCAACAAAGCAATCAAACGAAACCTTTCCAAGCATTGTATGGGCATGATTGCCGTTCTTCATTAAATTTCTCAGACCCTACTTTAAGGGTAGAATCTTCCAATAAGATGCTATAAGAAATGGATGAACATGTTAAGGCCATTATATAAGACATCAAAGCCGCCAAGGATAGGCAAAAGGCTTATGCGGATTTGAACAGGCAAGAGCAGCTCTTCAAGGAGGGGGATATGATTTTCATTCATGTATGACCCAATAAGAGTTCCTTATCCTTGGGTGAATTTAAAAAGCTTAGCCCAAGGTATTGTGGGCCTTACAGGATCCTCAAAAGCCTAGGACCCAATGCTTACAAACTTCAACTCCTGAAAATGTAAAAGTTCACAACGTATTTCATGTTAGTCTACTAAAGAAATATGGCCATAATCCTAGCCATGTACTAAGTGATCAACAAATTGTAATGCCTAGCCAAGGAGTCCTTGAGCTGCAGCCAAATAAAATGCTAGATACTAGGGAGAGACAATTGAGAAGTAGAACTCTTAGGGAATATCTCATCCAGTGGAGAGACTACCTCGAAGAAGATGCTACATGGATAGATGAGAATGCTCTTCATCAACAATACCCATAGTTTCTCTCTAGATGAGGACATCTCGATTTCTCTAAGGGGAGGAAGATGTAATACTTCCAAGCAATTAAACATTAGTTGATTAGTTCAAAAGTTAGTTAGTCAACTAATAAATCAGTAAGGTTACTAACTAAAGTAAAAACTAACTAACATTAATAACTAACATTTTTTATTTAATTAAAAATATAAAAAAACCGATCATAATCTAACATTTTTCTGGGATTGACAAGGACTGTAGCCACCCTTCACGAAAATAACACTGTGAACGAGAGTTATGAGCCATATTAATCACTAATCTTAATGTGTATAGTATGGATGGTCCAAAAATATTAGATTTTTAGGAAAAACTAATATATTTTAGATATTTTAGATATTACTTATTAGAGGCTGCGAGAGAGAGGTAGAGAGAGGGAGGTAGAAGGATAGCCCTCCAAGAGATTGCGAGAAGGAGCTTGAGAGAGAGAGAGAGAGAGAGAGAGAGAGAGAGAGAGAGAGAGAGAGAGAGAGAGAGAGAGAGAGAGAGAGAGAGAGAGAGAGAGAGAGAGAGAGAGAGAGAGAGAGAGAGAGAGAGAGTTACCCCGAGAGGTTGCGAGGGAGAGAGTTAGCTCAATTACCCCTATCTCGGTCTTTGACTAAGCCATCTTCTCTTATGCCCTCCCATCTCAAATCCATTCCTCTTTATTTATCTCTCAAATCCACTTGTGGTGGACGATGGCCCCTAAGCAAAAGATATCTCCAAATAGTGAAACTCCCACCACAACCAACAGGACCGTGAACCAAGGGACCGCAACTATAGGAAACGTATCTCTTGTGAATCAAGTGCACCCCGTTGTATCAGGGAAAAGAAATTGGGAAAAAAGAATGTTTACATTAATTATCACAACTTAATTGAGCATGTTTCGAGATAATGAGTGTACTAGGGAAGTTTTGTTCATCGCATTCATCTTAGGTGATTGATTAAAATTGCACTTAGAAGTTGTTAAATTGCACATAAATTGCATGGAAATTTCATGCTAATATATATATATATATGAAAAAATTCAAGAATACACATTAAACTACAACTAAGCTAGATAGATTTTATGCATCCACATCCATTTGCTTGGTTGAAATAATACGAAATCCTATTACATCTCACAAAACATAAATTGCACTTGATGGGACTTTGCCCTACGGGTAGAGAGGTTGAGCGATGCATCCCTCTTGTTTCCCATTCTCTTTGGACCAAGTGTGATATGAGTCTGCCTCAGTTTAGATGCTCTCTGCAAAGTAGATCTGACGCTAGAAGGAGGTAGAATTACTTGACCATTAGAAACCCATGAAGATTCAGGTCGATCCTAATAGGGTTGGCCGATATGTTACATTGCGAAGTAGACTCGGGAGTTGCTAATCGACAAACTGTGTGACATTCTATGGGAGTGCTAGGCGGCATCTTTTAGATCAGAATCCTGATGGACTACTAAAATGTGTCGCGACCTAGGCACGTTACACTAGGGTTTTTAGCTTACTATATTGTTTGCATTCTCTATGTTTTATGTGTCTTGCAAGAGCTCCAGCTCCCTCTCTCTCCCCCTATGTTTGCATAGCTATGACTACCAAGTACATGTGATTGACTAATCCTAGACCTAAAAGTAGTAGAGATAAGCTCAATCAACTTAGATACATTAAAGCACAATGTAAAGAATGTAGGCTACATGAAGCTCTACTCAAGAGAGTATACTCTACGGTGCCTATTTCTACCTAAGGGGTTGGATTGTATTAGGGTTGTATATTGGACTATGCTACAACTTGTTGTGACTTGTTGGGATTGTTGTTTGGCTCCTTAGAATAGTTTATATAACTTTCTTTTATGATTGAATCTTGAGCTACACTTTGGTAGATAGATGCTCCATAAAGTGACAACAACTTTTCTTCATAGTCTAATAGATCATCATGACTCTAGTTCCAATTATTCATCTCTCCAAGTAGGTAGGTAGGTGCAATCCTAAATTTTAGTAGTTTTTAGGTGACTAGCTAAATTTTTGGTTGTGTAAAGTAATGGGGAAACTAAATCTTGAAGATTCCTCTAGATAAGTTGTAGCACTGAAAAAGATGAATATTTCCTTTTTTTACACCAACTTTGATGTTGGATTGAGAGATATCTGTACTATCAATCTACTTCCTACAAAGGTGATAACTAGAGTTTTCTCCTTAATTAAAGGAGTCTTTTCCACTATTCACGCCCATGTATTGGTACTACCAAAAAGTGCATTTGTAGGCTAATTATATGACCTTACAAACATGATCTTACATTATATTACCATTATGATATCATCCTTGCCCTTTGTTATCCCAAAAGCATTGCTTACACCTTAATAAAGAGATGGTGTGAACTTGCATACTTTAACAGTCTACATTCCTTATAGCAATAATGGAGATAAAAAAGAAGATGGTGTCTAACCTGATTGATGAGAAGGGGAAAGAAGTGAATTTAATGAATATGGATGCCTATAGGGCCATGTTGTCCACATGCAAGTCTAATTGGGCATTGTTGTTAGGAGCCATGAGGCACCAACTTTCATGGATGAGAGTATAAGGAGTTTTTGGGTTGAGTTGTAGTCATTTGACCTACTAAGGTTGGTGGGGCTATGGTCAAGGTGTCATGCAAGTGGGGGTAAAACATGTTTTTGGCATGGTTTGTCTTGTGAGCATCCACATATGATAACTACTAAGGAGATAACCATAAGACCTTCACAAGGTAGAGTTAAGGCCAAGGTTTACATCTTGTGCCCAAGACATTATACACTAGGTTGAAAAACTATGTTGATTACAAAATTGTGTAGGTAGACCTTTTCAAGTGTGACCATTATTAGGTTTCCACAATTGGACCACATGTGTTTGGATCAGATGTCAAGGCATGGTGTTGTAAAAATGTTGATGGGAGAAGGTGACGAACGTCCAAGAGATGCTAACTCAGACATTTGAATGTTGTGAGCACACCATCCAAGTGGGTGGCAATTAGGGCTCATGATGAAGTCTATAGCAACTAAATCATACCTTCCAGGCCATAAGTCATGATCAAGCTAGTTAGGGAGGGATGACCAAGATGGGGTGGTTGAAGGGGCCAAGAGGAATAGGGATGACCACCAACATGGGGTGGTTGAGATGGAGGGATCGAGGACTAGGGGCCATCTGAGCCTCAATGGGACAAGGAGGTGGAATGGGAACCACTTGGCCTTGGGGCGGCCAAGCAAGCACACCGTCAAAGGGCAACATAGTTGGCAAGGGCCATTTGAGATTGAGGTGCAAGTAAGATGGGCATGATGAGGGTCAAGAGGACTAGTAGGCTAAGGCTTGATAAAGGCCACATAAGGGTGGAGCACTCTATTTGGCCAAGGTGGAGCAAGATTGATAATAGTATTGAACTCTTTATTCATGAAAAAAGGGAAACTTGTTAGAATATCAAGCTCAACACAAGATTATACTCATGAACTTGGATAACCATTTCAACATTCATATAATTGGTATGGTTGGTATCTGCATTGGCATATACTTTTAGTGATACTTTACAACTGAACATCAATCTACCCAAGGTACATTGTATATATTTAGTCATCTTGCTAGTTAGCATGTTCACACTATGGACAACTTGTATATTATATATATTTTACTTCCTCTATTATAGTGGAGAAGAATAAGAAATTTTTTAAAAAGGGTTTTTAGCTTCCTATGTTTTATGTATTCTCTATGTGTTTTGTGCCTTGCAAGAGCTCAAGCTCTTCCTTTGCCCCCCTCCCCCCAATCTTTTCATGGTATCAAAATAGTGTCCAAGTCAAGAGCTATGAGCCATAAGCACAAGAGTCTAAAAGGAATCCTTACTATGGAACACACCTATGGACATCTCTCTCATTTGATCTTTGATTGATGAGGCATCTTTGTGAGCTTGGAATAGTTAAGGGAGTATAATAGATCCTCAATCTATCTCTATGTGGTCAAATTTACATTTCAAACACATTTCACTCTCTGTTTGGGAGTTATAGATTGTTTGTATGTGAATTCAATAAGGTTCAAGAACTCTCTAAACCTTGTCATTTTGCAAATGGGTTGGAGTTGTTGGGTGCAGCAGACAGTATTTGCAAACTATCAAATATGCTTTTATAGGTTTGTCCACATCATGTATATATCTAATCATGTTATCTGAAATACTAATGGAAAGCCAATACGTAACTTTCCAAGCACCTATTCCCATTCCTTAAATGCATGTGTGTGCTCAAGCATGGCATTTTCCTCTGATAACTCTAGAGCCTTAGCATTATCTCTTTCAATGTTTGGATGGTCTGGGTGAAGAATACAAGCAAATATAGTGGCTACATGTTTGGATAGTTTGGGCAAGGAATACAAGTAGTTTCAAACCTCCATCAACACAAGATATACCATTCCTAATTTTTTAGATTTGATATCTATATTGATATTAGAAGAGAAGAACTTGGGTCTTGCACTCTCAATAGTTATGGTCTATTCCCTCTTGCAATGTTGGTCTACTTTTTTTCCCTAGCACTTTGGACAATGGTCAACATGAAATCCTAGTCATGTGTGCAATAGTCATGGTCATCTTTGCTACAATTGTGATCATCCTAAGAGATGAAAAAATAAAAATCATTTGACTCCTACCAATCATGGTACTATGATTGGAGTTATGGACTATATTTAAAGATTGTTGATCAATGACCTATGTTTGCTTTTTGCAAATCGGTTTCTAGTAACCTTGTTCCCCCTATATATAGTTGTGGTCAAGAGGAGAGCAACCATAGTTAGATATTTTCACAAAATTCTAAAAAAGCAAGTCATTTGGGATATCCTGGAGTAGTCCTACTAGTATTTCTCTATTGTTATGGTGCCTCGATGTAAAAACCAAGCTTGTCTTTTATGGTTTCAAAAAAAAGGAACATAGTCATGTGGTGTGTAGCTATGGTCATGTTTGATTGGTTAAAAACTAAGAAGAAATAGATGGAAATAGAAAGCAAGCACCTTCAAGGAGTTCTAGATAGTTTGCTACCTAGAAACTAGAAATAAGAAAGACCATGAAAAGTGAAGTATAATCGAGCCGAGCAAAGGCATAAGGCATTGCGAATCAAGGCATAATATGTTAGGAATAATTTTTTGTGCATTATTTTTAAGCATGACCACTCCTAAGGTGCAATCGCAATGTGTTCTAGTATTTTCTATGATTTCACTATCATTTTGTGATAACACATCGTGCTCACTCTTGCACAAATTACAATATGCATTTGAGTAGAACAATTAGCATATGTAATGGCCATGAGGCACTGGGGGAATAGAGTTTTGGTCCACTAAGACCATGAAAGGTTGATTAAAGTCAATAATGCATGCATAAAGCAAGGAAGGTTTGGTTTTGGGCCAAAAAGAAGGTAGGGTGCCCAACCCAAGCCCATGTATAAAAGCTAGAAAATGTATGGATAAGCTCATTTTTATGTATGTAAACTTAAGATAATTATTCTCCTTCTTTCTTCTACTCTTTCTTGCAATTCATCTTGAGAGTGGGAGAGTGCGGGACTTGGGAACTTAAGATTCTCTCTTGCTTTGCATTTTTTTCTTCTTCCCCTTATTCTTGGATAAGAGACACATTGGAGGAGGGCTAGCTTGCTTCTCTTCTTCTTTGAATTTCCTCTTACAGATTGGATTGGAAGCTATGGAGTAGTGGAGGTAGATCGAGGACCACTACATAGATCATGGAGTCACTTTTGAGCTTTCACATCACAAATGGAGGATAGGGTGAGCTTAGCTTATTGATTTGTTTGTTCTTGCTTTCATGGGATTTGAGAGAATGATGGATAGATTGGTGAGAGTGAGATATACCAACTATGTGAGAATTAGTCATTTCCAAAATGGGAGAAGCACTTGAAACAATAAGCATTCTATAAAGTTTGACCTCAAGCTTGAGAAACCTCCAACATTTTGGTTCCCTTGCTAGGACATAGTGGAATCACTTGTGATGACATACCATTTGTCTATCATGCATCAGAATAGGAGCATCACTTTGAAATGAAATAGGAGTTCATAATTTGAAATGGAATAGAAGTGGAGCTCTAAAATGGGGGCGAATAGATAAGGACAAATGGAATAGAAGAGATTAATTGATTTTTGAATGAAGGATTGAATTTAATGTCAAAAAAAGCAATAAGACGTGGGTAATTTATGGGGCCTACTTTGAGGGGTGAAGCAAAAGGGTTGTGATTAGAGGAAGGAGGAGTAGGCCACTCTAGGCCTACTCATAACTCAATGGACACATCCTTTCCCACATGCTCCATCTTGACTAAGAAGACACTCACAAGGCTTACAATCTCCCCATCTTAGCCTTGGCCATATAGCTTGGCCTCTTCATGGTCACTGGCCATAATTTCCTTGGTCTTATCCCATATGCTCTTAACTCTTCTTTTATTGTGTCCAAAATTGGATATTTCTTATTTATTTTTAGCCATCGCTATTTTAATGACATGCAGTCACAAATCTAACAATAACTCTTGATTGTAATGTCCAAATGAAGAGATTTTTGGCTTGAATCCTCAAAAAGTCCTTTATCACTAGTCATGGTCTCCGTTTTTTGTTAGAATCACATTTTCCCATTCTAGAACCAAATTCTTTAACCTAACTAGAATTTTCTAAAACCCTAATTTTACCGTATTTTCATTTGTAAATCGTCTTGTAAGTGCTCTTTCACTGCCAAATCCTATAGTATGTTGAATAAAAAAGACATGTGAACAACTTATACCCATTGTAGTACACCTCCAATGGTGAAGAATGTACCTACAAGTAATTGTATAAACCCTACAAATGTCTTGTCAATGCCTTGCTTAGCTTGTTTTGGCTGGTAACCCAACTTAAATGGCCTACAATAACCTATGGAGGCTAAGGCTAAATCTTCAATAAGATTATTTGTCTTAAATACTCCACAACATTGTACCTATGTGGGGAAGGAGTATAATGGGCTCCCTACATGGGCTTCGAGACTTCAAGGGTGTGCATTTTTTCTAAAGCTAGGTTGTGCACCCCTTTGGGATTGTTGATGTAAGGGAGGGTCACGTCTCTTTTGTCTCACATCTCACCCAACATCTACTTTTCCTCATCAAGGGAATCATAGATATGGCAAGTACATGCTAAGTCTGAACAAACAGTGATGATATATATAGACTTGAAAATATCATTTACACATTTTCAAAGTGCAACGAGATGAAATTAAGGAGATAAATGCTAGGATTAAGAGGATTTATCAATATGATCAATTATGCTAATTTATTATTACCTATGTATACAATGGATAGCATCTCTTTAAATATTTACAACAAAACAAATCAAGGTTAGGAGTGAAATCAATGGGTCGGTGAGATAACCATTTTAGATCAACAAGTAAACCATGAAACCAAAGATAAGCCCTTTTGACCAATGCCTAACAAGCATTGATCATTTGAATGGTAGAGTAGCCAATAAAAAATGCAAGGAATTAAATTCTTGTATCTTCTAGCAAGAGGACTGTGGCTATGCACAAGCAGATAAGAAAAAGGAATAAAAAATTTGAGAAGTACCTCTACCATTGTTGATCAATGACTTGGACTATTGAATTTGATGGAATCCCAAGCAATGGATATGCCCACTAATGTAGACTCCAATTTTTAGTAGTCCTTAATTCTCCCCAATACTTAAAAAGATTTAGCTGCAAGAGATCAAATCCCCAAATCAGGGCACTAATGGTTGAAAGAAATATACTCCATACTTGCCCTTGATTAAGAATCTTGAAAATACTTGTAGTACTTTTTTGTAGGAAACTTCTCAAGGCCAAATGGGTAGCTCCTCCTCAAGATTACACCTCCATTGAAGCATACTTGATGAACCCTTTCTATCCAAAGTGGATAGATGAGGAGGATAGCTTCAAACTAAAGGGAAAAGGGTAAATCTTGTGTAGTAAATCTCCCTTGAGTATGGAGAAATCAAGATGTAGTATATATTTCAAGAAAAGTTGAAGACTTTCTTGAAGGTTTATCAAGAAACAATGGCTTCCCTAATAGAAGCTTGAGAAGGAGTAAACATAATGCTTCATAGAGAAAATTAGGTACCAATAATCCTTCAAGGATGCATATATAACTCATTGATGGCAAGAAAATCCTATTATTAGAATGTCAATAGAGCCCCATACTTAAGAGAAATATGAAACATAATAATTCTACCCTAAAATTTCAGCCTTTAACTTGAAGCTTCTTGCTTAAGATGAATATTAATGCCTTTAAGGTAATCCATACTAGAAGCTACATTGTCAATGAATGCTTGATTAAAGTAGATCAGAGACTTGAAATGTCTTGAATTTTAGTTAAGGCTAACAACTGTCCCAAAGTGTCAAGGCCTTGGAAGTGGTAAGATCTTCAAGTTTGATCAATGAGCACTAAAGAGGGGTAGTGAAGTGTTACCGTGTTTCCCGCAGCACAGAGGAGCGGAAAATGGAAAAAAGGAAATAGCAAAAAAGGCGCACGATAAAAGCAGAAAAAGGCGCCTTGACCGGTAACCAGACCCTGAGAAATTTAAATGTTCAAGCACGACCCTCAGAAAGTCTCAGTGTCGCCTCGAGACAACAAAGGAGTAAAAGGCGCACCATTAAAATGTGGAAGCGCTCCCGAATCCTTGTAAAAGAGCACCAGGCTCGCTCCTGTGCAAAGTGTATGCATTAGTTGGGAATAGGATAAATTAGAATGGTGGGAAATGGGAAAAAGGGCCGGCCATGTAAAAAAGGGAAAAGGGGATGACCGCCCAAAAAGGATTTAGGGCTTTGTATATAAAGTTGAAAAGTGAATGAGAAGCTCATTCTTTTGGTGCGTGGAAAAAAGAGTCTTCTTCTTCCTCTCATCTTCTTTCCTTCTTGCTTGTGTGTGCTCTTGAGAGAGGGAATGTGAGGGTGTGAGGGAGTGAGTGTGTGGGAGTGAGGGATCAAGAGGGTGAAGCTCTTCACCATCTCCTCTTCTCTTCTTCTCTTCTCTTCTCTTCTCTTCTCTTCTCTTCTCTTCTCTTGCGCGCACGGCTATGGAGGATGGAGCTTGGAGATGGAGGAGGCTTGAGGATGCTTGAGCTAGCATCAAGAATCGTGGAGCTATCGGAGTGCAAGAGAGAGGAGGGTACTCGATCAAGCATCCAGGTAAGCTCACTACACTTGAAGGATCGACGGCGCGTCGGCTAGGTGAGAGATAGCCATTAGAGCTCGCTTGAAATGCTTGAACAATAAGCGATCCGTGGGTCTTGGCGGTTGAGCGAAAGCTCCCACATTTTGGTTCCGTTGTCGGGACCAACGGATTCAAGCTTGAGCACTTGCGCGCCTCATATCGAGCATCGAAGTAGGGGATTCATCCCCGAAATGGAGCTTGAGATAGGTAGGAAGTTTGGGTGTTTTTGATCTTCAGAACAAGTAAGTATTTTGGGATATTTTGGTTGTTTGATGATTGGAAAACATGGAGAAGTTAGTTCAATTTTTTGCTTTCGATTTTTGTTGCGTTTAGAGTAGGCTAACATTAGGAAATCGCACCCGAGAGGCATAGGGTTTGTTGCTATAACACAGGGAGAAAATCGGGAAAAACAGGTGGAAAATGGAGGAAATGCTCATTTGAATGTGTAGGAATCGCAAGGAGAGTGATCGGTAACATCCGGGTAATGTCCAATAGGGATATAAGTTCTTGGAGGGCAAGGGAATCCTCATTTGCAACCAGCTAAGAGAGAGAGAGAGAGAGAGAGAGAGAGAGAGGGAGAGCTTGGATGACCCGTTCGATCGATCAGTGCGAGGAGTGACGTTGCTATCGACGATCCCCAGGTATATAGATCTCTCCCCCATCACTCTTGCATCATTCCTATTGAATCTTGTAGCCTATAATAATCAATATCTTAAGATTTTGGACGATTTTATGCTCGAAAGTGCATTCGGGTCGGTGGAATCGGACACTCGATTCAGTGTCCGATTCTCAGAATCGGACGTCCGATTTTGAGAATCAGACGTTCAGACAACCGTCCGATTCTGAGAATCGGACATTCGAACAACCGTCCCGATCGGACCAACCCGTTCGATTTTGGGAATCGGACCACTCGGACCAACCCCGTCCGATCGGACGCTTAGTCCGATCATCCGATCGAGAAAATTAGACTCACGAATTAGGACACATCAGCAATCGGACCACACGCTTGGTCCGATCAGACCACTTGTCTGATTTTCAAAAATCGGACACTTAACCCCCGTCTAATTCTGAGAATCGGACAACTCAAACTCGGATCCACCTGAATCAGACCACTGGTAAATCGGACGTCCGATTCTCAGAATCGTACACACCCTTAGGCAGAAAAGAAAAAAAAACATCAGAATTTGACCCCCACGACCAACTGGAAGTGCAACCCACTCCAAGACAACGTAGCAAGCGCCTTGTAAGCAGTTCAGTGACCAGACGCGTTGAGAATGGAAATCCAATCATAGGATCTGTGAGTGACCCCTAATGAATAGCAAGAAGCAGCCCAGACCCCAGAATCCACTAGAACGGCCAGGACTTGAGCAAAGAAGCTTATCAGGCCCAAGACGAGACAAGAGGGCATAAGCATATAGAGATTGTTGCTGCACTCACATTGAATTCCGCACTTGAAGTACACATAAGGAAGCTGAAAGCCTGATTGACCACAAGTGCACGAGAAACGACACACACTGACTGAACAATAATTGAGGACTATATTCAATAAGTCAAGGAACTCACCCAGAACTTGGTTGGAATGCATAGGAGCCATAGACCTGGAGCGAGCAAGCCTAGCCTAGCCAGGAACAACATCAATACTTAGGACCAAATCGCCATCTGAACTACGGCCACCAGGGGAGACCACCTCTTCTAGCGAAGATGGAGGGTTTGACTCTGAATCGGAAGTTAGTTCGGATAGTGATCCAGAGATCCCTAGGCCGCCCATGACCAAACATACCAAGGGGGACCTACCCGTCCACCTGAGGCGCAGATGGTTAAGGCAGGAAAAGGCAAAGCAACCCAGGGATACACGAACAGAAGAACAGTGAAAGCCGTAGGACCTCCCTAAACGCTTCATGAGATTCAAAAAAGGGGATAGGGTAGTGGTTATGTTAGGTGCCAAACGTCAAGGGCAGACGAGCAAACCAATCGAGGGACCAGCCAAAGTCAAGGAGGTAGACTTAGCCCAGGAAGTGGAAACACCACGACCAGTGTTCATTGCCAACAACTTGACTGGTAAAGAAGAAACAAGTCTTGTCGCTCTCTTGCGAGAGTATATAGACGTGTTTGCCTGGTCCTTAGAAGAGCTACAGGGGGTAGATCTGAGTGTTGTGACTCACAACATACCCATGACGTCGGACGCAACACCGATCAAGCAGCGATCGTACCCTATGAATCCAAAACACGCTCATGCTGTCAAAGAGGAAATTGACAAGCTGATGAGAGCTGGATTCATTTACAAAATTGAGCACATGGACTGGGTATCATCCATAGTCATCGTGATGAACAAGAATGGAAAAATCCGAGTGTGCATCAACTACAAGAAGGTGAATGCTGCTACGAAGAGAGACAACTATCCATTGCCATACACCGAGCACATGCTTGAGAGGGTGGCAGGCAAGGAAGCCTACAGTTTTCGAGACGGCTTCTCAGGGTACAACCAGGTGCAAGTGCATCCTGCGGACAGGCACAAGACTGCCTTTGCCAATGAGTGGGGCGTCTTTGCATACATAGTCATGCCCTTCGGTTTGACCAATGCCCCTGCCACTTTCCAACGTCTCATGTGCACAATCTTTAAGGACATGCTTTGCAAGGAGTTAGAGGTCTTTGTCGACGACCTGTGTGTCCATTCAACCTGGATCGAACACTTAGACAAACTCCGTGCAATCTTTGAACGGTGTCGCTTATATCGTCTCTCCTTGAACCCCTTGAAGTGCCAGTTTTGGGTAAAGCACAGATGCATCTTAGGACACATGGTGTCGAAGAACGGCATTGCCACTGACTTCTCAAAGGTAAAGGTTATTGTTAACCTTCCACCCCCAATTAATTACAAGGGAGTTCAATGCTTCTTAGGCCATACAGGATACTATCGACAGTTTGTACTAAACTACGCGCTGATCGCCAGACCATTGTACAAACTCTTGATTGTCTTCGAGTGGACCGAGGCATGCCAACGAGCGTACGAAGAATTGAAAAAGGCCCTAAGAACAGCACCAATTCTACGAGCCCCAGATTGGACCATTACCTTCCACGTGCACATCGATGCTTCTAAGTTTGCCGTGGGGGCAGTGTTGTGCCAACCTGGTGAGCATAACTTAGATTATCCAGTGAGCTTTGCTAGTAGACAACTCACTGAGACGGAGATGAACTACTCGACAACAGAAAGGGAGGGATTAGCCATGGTGTTCGCTGTGAAGAAATTTCGGCATTATCTATTGGCCACACCCTTCATCTTTTTCGTGGATCATCAAGCCCTGCTCTATTTAGTAAACAAACCTTGTGCTACAGGGCGCGTAGCTCGATGGCTCCTCCTGCTTTTAGAGTTCGATTTCTCCGTGGTAGTACGAAAGGGAAAACAACATTACATGGATGATCACATGTCACGCATCCCCACAGGAGAAGCCGATGGACAAGGCATCGCTGACGAGTTACCCGACGCCCACCTATTCCACCTGTCCAGCGAGAGAGACTTATTTAAGGCTGATCTAATGCCATATTGGGCGGATGACATAGTCCAAGTACTCGAGCACGGACTACCTGAGCGACCAATAGAAAAAGCCCAACTTAGGCGCTTGATCCTGAAAATCCAGCCCTACCAGCTAATTGTAGGCCAACTTTATAGGCTGGGGCAAGACAGATTGCTGCGCAGATACATGTGTGAGCATGAGATGCACGATGTGCTCTCGGAGGCGCAAAGCGACATTGCGGGAGGACACTTTAGTGGAGACACGATAGCACGGAAGGTGCTGCAGTCTCAACTATGGTGGCCCACACTTTTTCGTGACACCAAGCGATTCGTCAAGCATTGTGATGAGTGCCAACGGACAAAAGTCCCGATTCGTAAAGTTCAAATGGAGTTGACCCCAATTATTGCTTGCCAACCCTTCGAAAAATGGGGAATCGACTTCATAGGGCCCATCAGTCCTGCGGCGTAGTACTCACAAGCCAAGTACATCATTGTGGCCATGGATTACCTCACAAAATGGGCAGAGGCAAGAGCCACACGAAAAAACGATGCTAGGATGACTGCCAAGTTTTTATGGGAGCAAGTGATCTCACACTTCGACTGCCCCATCGAACTGGTTAGCGACCAAGGCGCACACTTCATCAACAAAGTGATAGCACATCTCCTATCCACCTTTCTCATTATCCATCGCAAATCCTCACCATACTACCCTCAGGCGAATGATCAGGTAGAATCAACTAATAAGATTCTTATCAATGTCCTGACTAAAGTAGTCTCAGCCTCATGGAGCGACTGGGACAACAAGCTGATGGCAGCCTTGTGGGCCTACCGTACAGCTTATAAAACGGCTGTCGACCAAACCCCCTTTAGGCTGACCTATGGAACTGAGGCAATTCTACCATTAGAATTCTTCATTCCTAGCCTGAGAATAGCACTTCAAGAACGATGGGAAGGGAAGGAGGCATGGACGCAACGCCTGGTCGAGCTTGAACGCCTATTAGAGACTTGTCTTCTAGCCACCCACGCGCTTATATGTGAGAAACCCCGACGCAAGAGCTGGTTTGACAAGCATGTCAAGCTGTGCCAGTTTGAACAGGGTGACTTAGTGCTCCTTTACTCAGTTAAGGGGCATAAGCAAAAAATGAAATTCAGAGATCTCGGACCCTTCAAGGTTCATGCGATCAGCGGAACCAGCAATGTGGAGCTTGAGACACTAGACGGTGAGGGAATAGGCTTCTTTAGCCCACTCATACGCACTTCTCGGCAAGTGTAGAGTCACCGTTTCTATCGAGTCTGAGACTATTCCAGTGCTTTTTTATGTATTACCAAGTGCTACAGATGCAGGCACGGAGTCACTGCTGGGGCAAACCTTCAAAAAGCAGACTCGCTGCAATGTTGATTATGAGTCGCAGTGCATCCACCTAGCAATAGGCAACATGTGCATTATCACAGCTTTCAGCAAGGGCTGCGCGACACCATCACCGTCCGCAAAGCCACCGGTAGAAATATCCGTAGGCAAGACTAAGGAGGGGGTAGTGCGCAGGTGCCACTCCCCGACTTCCATAAACTGCAACCCGCAGCGGCCAAAGCTAAGGTCCAACAGCCTCGCTTCCAGTGGGTGCCTAAATAGCCGCAACAACCGCCTAGGCATCGACGCTCCTATCCTCATAAGACCCAAAACTCTAAACCTAGGACGCTAAGATGCAATCACAGGAAGCGCCACGTGATCAAGCAAAGATAGGTCCCTAAAGCCCTCTTGCATGCGCAAGGCTACTACGAGGGAAATACCTGGCTGTGGATCCCTAAGGTCCCCACAGCCAAAGGCACTATTCATACGCCACCCTCAAGCTTGATCAGCCCACGTCCCACAACACCTCAAAACCATAGGCCGTAGTGCTCTCTAGAGCCCCAGCCATCCGACTCATCTATGCTTTGGCCCAAGAGAGTCGCACAAACCTATCGGCCCAAGCAACAACCACCGTCACAGGCGGCATCATCCGACCAAGTCAATTCGACTCCCCACAGCAAAGCTGACTGTAGCAGTCCATCTGTAGTGGTTGACCCTAATCCACCCATATTCCAAACAGCCCAACTGCAGGCTCAAGGAAACTCCCAACCGCAACTATGTACTGTCAAGGCCTCTAGTTCTAGCAAACCTCGACCACCCGTTGGCCTTACGCCCTCCTATGAACGAAAATCCTTTCTAGCGCTAGCCGCTGACCTTGCTGAGGACACCAGGGATGATGTGGTGGAATGCATTAAACGACTCGATGCCACCTTCGTGTCGCTAGCCCTCAGCTATGACCGCTTGGACTTAGGTCTATTAGAAGAACCCTTTGCAACAGAAGTGCGCAATATGCCTTGCTCTTGGGAGACTTTTGAATTCGCATTTGCAAAAGCTTCTCGCTCTACTGCTGAGTTGCTCAACAGCGAGATCTCCAAAGAGCAAGCCATTAAACAACGTCTCATCACATCCTACGATCAGCGAACCACTTCTGCTATCACTGATCAGGAAATCATCGAGTTATCCAAGCTCGCTGATACCGACTCCACATTTTTGAAGCATTGGTACACTCTTAGGCTGCAATGGGAAGTTGAGGGGTGCCGCATAATGACCAACGCTGAGCAGCACCGCGCAATCAAAATAGCAGAGTACGACCCCACCTACGTCGCACCAACCTCGTACCGAGTATTAACCACTCTTCGTGACCGACCCACGGAAGAGCACATCAAGGGGTATCCCTACCTTGACCGCCTCTTAACAGAGGAAGGGCTCCACATTGCAAGTCGGGTCGATTCTGGAGATCTCCTAACCGATGTTCTGACATACATCACGCACGTGGGTATCCATCCATTCGAATTAGACCGTGAAGCTCAGCTAGAGTATAACCCCAACTTCTATGCTTGGCTCCTGCGCAAATAGACCGACGCTCTTTATGCTGAACGACCTTGTCCTCTCAACCTCCAATCCTAGGACGGATTCTTCTCGTTCCAAAGGGGGAGGGGGTAAGGTGGAATTTAAAAGGTAAGCCAAGTATGAAATGTCAATAAAATTTGAAATGCAATGGTAAGATGTAATGGTAAAAGTCTGAAAAGAAAAGTAAAGGCTATACTCAAAATATTCCAGATCAATAAAATCTGCTACGCTTTTCTTCTTTCAGTAAGTTAATTGTCAAAAAGCACTAATAGTGGAAATGGCTGAACTTGCAGGCATCGATCATGGAAAGCCAAGACATAGCAGGCAAGCTCCCCTTCTCGGAGGAGGAGCAAGCAAAGTACGGCCTCACAGTGGAGACGAGAGCCTTCAACTAGTTGAAGTTCCGTCACATCTTCAACCTTGAAGACGTGGCCATCGAAGAGCCAGCAGTGTGCCAGATCATAGATCAATGCCATCTGCAGAAATACCTAGACGCATTGGGCCAGAGGGTGGACTACACCCAGTGCGCCGACTTTTTACACACCTTTAACAGGAACAGAGGCACCATCATGGTGCATGAGAATGAAGCCACCCGGCAAGTACAGATCGATCTTACCCCAAAGTTGGTGGAAAGGGCACTGGGGCTACCAAATAAGGTGGAAAGAAAGCTGAAGAGGGACGTCTTTGCCATGTTGGGAATGGACAAGGTGAAGGTCCATACGAACGATGGGATTAGCTTGGCAGACATCCCAAACCCAGACATCCAGCTGCAAGCAAAAATGGTGCATGCTTTGTTCTCAAGCCAGAGATACAACAGCATAATGAGCCAGATCAACGTGCCTCTGCTCGACAGCATTGCGGCACAATCACTGGACGAGGTAAACCTGAATGGTTTTGTGAGGAGAACCATAGAGGCTTCGGCTAAGGCTCTAGCAACAGGAGGAAGAGCCACTGGAGGAGAATCCCCATCATCCCGATCACCACGCAAGGCATCATCCTCCAAAGCCTCAACCATAGGGTTTGGAGGTGTTCTTATTGCCATAATCCAAGAAGCACTAGGGCAAGGACGGGAAGAAGAAGATAAGAAGGGAGGCGAAGAAGAAAGTGACGAGTCACTGTCACAATCCCCACCTCGCACAGAAGAGCAGAGTAGGTCTTCAGATGAAACGGAGACTGACGAAGACGAAGAGGGAGAGTCCCAGGGCAGCCCACAGAGGCACGTAGAACAAAGAACGAAAGCCCTGCATGGGAAGAGGGAAGAGGAGCGCAAGAAAAAAGAAAAGGAAGATCTAGAGAGGGCTCGAAGGGAGTCGCTCAGGGATGAGGAGGAGAGAAAAAAGAAGATTGAAGAGGAGTTGAAAAGAAAGGAAGAGGAAGAAATAGCACTGGCCACCCGTCGCTCCATTGAGGAGCAGCACAAAAGAGACGAGGAAGGCGCAAAGAGCCCGCACGGAACAAAAGCACTTGGTTTCAGTACCAGTGTGCTGGAAATCGCACCCTCGCTCCCAGCAGAAGGAAAAGGCAAAGAACCGATGACACCAACTCCCCCTCTCTTCGTACCTTCTATGCCAGCGACTCTCATCATGACGACGCCCATTGCCACTGCCACCCAAGGCTCCACTCCAAAAGTCGATGAGAACAACATGGTCACTTGGCTGCAGTTCTTGGTGGAAAGGGAGTTGGCAAGAGAAGCGGGCGTGGCCACCCCAGCGTCAGGAGTAAAGAGGGCAGCCACCACTGATATGGAGCCAAGGCCAGAGCTAAAAAGGTAGAAAACAGAAGCCATTGTCACCACCGCCACCATGTCCCATCCCCCACCTCCAACAGGCCAATACGACGAATGTCAAGATTGTGGAAGAGAAGGAAGGAGTCTCACTTGTAGCTTTCTTGCTTGCACAATGGGGGAATACACACAAGGGTGGAGGCTGAAAACAGTTTTCCTCTTCTTAGTTGTGTAAGCCAAAAAGAACTCAAGTACAAGGAAATAGAAGAACCCTATATATGGGTCTCAAACCAAACTCAACTAACTAAGGTGGCATACTAACTAAGCCACGAACTAGAGTAGATAAGGATAGCTATCATGTAGCTATTATTCATGGGCGGTGCACCAACCGCATCTACAACTGACAAGTCGATGACATAAATGCACAACGGTCACCCTGGCATATCACGAGTGGAGCTCGATATCTCAACACTCCCCCTCGAGCTCAATCCCAATTCCTGCACACCAAGCAGGTCTCTGAACTTGCGCAGCTTCTCTGCGCCCAATGCCTTCATAAATATGTCAGCTACCTGATCCTCTGTGTTGACATAAACTAGATCAATAAGACCTAGTAAAACCCTCTCCCGCACATAGTGATAATGCACCTCAATGTGCTTTGTTCTAGCATGATAGACTGGGTTATTTGCCAAGTGTATACTGCTCATGTTGTCACAATAAATGACAACTGGCCCATCTGTAGGCTGATGCATATCATAAAGTAGCATACCTGAGTATGCGTCTAGCCGCATCCAAATGCGGTTTCCTTGGAGCCTGCATAAACTGACTTACCAATCCAACAGCATAGCTCAAATCTGGCCTGGTAATAGTCATATAAATCAAACTTCCTACTATGCGTCTGTACATAGTAGGGTCTTCCAGAAGCTCACTTGCATCTGTGCTCAGCTTCAGATTCTGCTTCAAAGGAACTGAAATAGGCTTACAGCCTGTCATGCCATATTTGGACAGCATGTCCAATCCATACTGCCTCTGCAAGAGCTGTATCCCACTTGGTGATCTAATCACCTCAGTGCCCAAGAAATAACGCAGCTCTCCCAAATCCTTCATCTCAAACTTTTGCTTCAATAGCATTTTCACATGAAGGATATCTTCATCACTGTCACCTGTCATAATCAAATCATCAACATAAATGACAAGTAGCATAATACATTTCTCTGTTTTTCTCACATAAAGTGAGAAATCTGCCTTGGAAATCTGAAAGCCAATAGTGACAAGATACTGTCCTATCTTGTCAGACCATGCTCTAGGCGCTTGCTTCAAGCCATACAAGGCTTTCGTCAACCTGCAAACAAACTCAGGATGAACAGCATGCACATAACCTAGTGGCTACTCCATATATACCTCTTCTTGCAAATCACCATGCAAGAAGGCATTCTTTACATCCATCTGATGTAAAGACCATTCCTTTGATGCAGCCATAGCAATGGCTGCTCTTACGGTTGCCATCCTTGCAACCGGACTGAATGTTTCTTCATAGTCAATGCCATATGTTTGTACATACCCCTTGACTACCAATCTTGCCTTGTATCTGTTCACAGAACCATCTGCATTGTGCTTCACCTTATAAACCCACTTACAACCAATTGCATTCTTACCTTTAGGCAAAGGTACCAATTCCCATGTAGCATTTGCTTCCAAGGCATCCATTCCTTCATCCATGGCTTTCTCCCATTTTTCTTTTCCCATGGCTTGCTCAAAAGAAGTGGGTTCTGGTTCCTGTATCACTTTGACCATATATGCATAGTGAATGGCTGTAAATCCATCATATTTCAGCCTATCCACAGGATACCTAACTCTGGTAGACCTGCGCAAAGTAGGTTCACTCCCAGGTGCTCTCAAAACATCCCTGGTCTTCCTTACTCCAGGTGTAACGATAGAAGGAATACCCAACTCATCATCAATGCTCTGTTCTGAGCCACTGGATTCACCATCCACATAAGAGTGACCTGCATTCACATCAAACATGGGGTGATCAACCTTCTCTTTTCCTTTTCGTGATACCTGCATACCACTATCTGCATTGCTTTGAGAAGATTCTCCTGATCTCAATCTGCCTGTCCATGGCGAAGAATGTGAACCACTGCTAGGGGACGCTCCAGGTCCACTAATATTTTGTGACAGCTGCTGTGAATTCTGTGCAGCATTACCATTTTGTGCATCTACATCATCAATCACATTTACTGGTTTATACCAGCTACTCATCTCATCAAAAACAACATCTCTGCTCACTGTAAACTTATGAGTAGAAGGGTTATAGCATCTATACCCTTTTTGCTGCAGAGAGTAACCAATAAAGATGCACTTCTCAGCTTTTGGATCCAACTTGGATCTCAACTCATCTGGCACATGTACATAGGCAATGCAACCAAAAATTTTCAAATGAGAAATATCTGGTTTCCTACCAGTATACCTCTCCTCTGGAGTCATCCCATGTATTGCTGCAGTGGGAGTCCTATTCATTATATAGACTGCTGTAGCAACTGCTTCAGCCCAGTAAAAATCTGGCAAGTCTTTTTCGTTGAGCATGGCACGAGATACCTCTCCAATATGCCTGTTTTTCCTTTCTGCAATTCCATTTTGTTGTGGGGTATGACTGCATGAATATTGCTGCTTTATGCCATGCTCCTGCAGGAACCTTGCAAACTCATTTGAGAGGTACTCTCCCCCTCCATCTGACCTTAGGCATTTTATTTGTAGGCCTGTTTCTTTTAACCATAGCTTTAAGAGTTTTGAAATGCCCAAAAACTTCACTTTTCTTTTTCATAAAATACACCCAAACTTTTCTGCTATAGTCATCAATAAAAGTAACAAAATAATGACAGCCTCCAAGAGATGCAGCTTTAGTAGTCCACACATCAGAGTGGATTAATTCCAATGGCTTCTTACTCTCTTAAACATGTATAGGAAATGGTTTCCTTGCCTGTTTTCCAAACTGACAGGCTTCACATACCTTATGCATTTCTGCAACCTTGAATTTAGGCAATCCTGCAACAATATTTTGGGCCTGCATTGATTTAAGTCGCTGTGCATTAGCATGACCAATGTGTTTATGCCAGATATCAATATCTGCAACTACACCGGTCCCATGTGCAAACATTGCTGCACTCAATTCGGGCATGTCTGCATCCAACGTAAACATTCTGCCCTTCTTCTTTCCTTTTGCTATCAAGCGACCTTTATTTTTCATATCCTCAACAAAGCATCCATGAGGATTAAATCTGACCTGCAAGCCTTGCTCAACCATTTGACCAATAGAAACCAGATTCTTGGTGATATTCGGGACATGAAATACATCCGACAGGTATTTCTTTTTCCCATCCTGCATAGACAAGGGAAATTTTCCAATCTGCACAATAGGATGTGCAGTATCATCACCAGTCTCTACAAATCCTGGTTTTTCCATTTTCCTTGCATCCTCCATCCATTCTGCATGACCTGTCATGTGGTTTGATGCACCTGAGTCAACATACCATACATCGTTGCTTACTTCTGCACTTGTCACAGAATTGTTCATGTGCTGCACCATAAACAAATGCTCATTTCTGTCATCACCCTGTCTACTAGAAGATGCATAGTTCCCTTGTTGCAGTTTCCCATTCATGATGTCATTCTGCTTTTTATAGCAGTCTTTAGCCATATGATCCATTTTACCACAGTAGTAGCATTCAACAGTACTGTTTGCATTTTGGCCTCTTTGCCATCCACCACGACCTCTTTGGCTCCCCTTGCCTCTAGAGTTACCACGTCCTCCTCCATAGGACTGGTTTTCTTGAGTTTGCTACATATTCTGATTTCTACCATGGCCTCCAGATCGGCCTCCTCTACCTCTGCCTCTACCTCTTCCAACATTTGAGTAGAAGACAGCTTCTTTTGAAGTTCCTCCTGAAGAAGATGCACCACCATTTCTCTGCTCCTCAGAAATTAGAAGAGCAATCAACTCCTCAAAATCAGGAAATCTTTCACGGACGGAAATGGATGTTCGGAACTGTGCATAATCCTTTCCTAGACCATTCAAGGTCACAGAAACTAAATCATCATCTTCCACTGGCGACCCAATGGAAGCAAGTGCATCTGCAATCTTCTTCACCTTCATGTGGTAGTCATTGATGCTCATATTTTCTCTTTGCACATTATGCAACTCTTGCTTGAGCTACATTTTCCTAGCTTGCGTATTTGTGCTATACATTTTTGACAAAGTATCCCATGCCTCCTTTGGCGTACTTGCATCCTGAATATGCACAATCATAGAGTCTGAAATGCTGATAGACAGCCAATACATAACTTTCCTGGCTCTCTCATGCCATGCTTTAAATGCCTGTATTTGCTGTTGATTGGGAACATCAGGAAGAACTGGTTCTTCTTCATTTCCTACAACAAATTCCCAATATCCTTTTCCCATAAGGAAATTCGTCATTCTAAACTTCCATGCTTGGAAGTTGTTCTTGTCAAGCTTTTCAGTGACAATCTGTGAGAGAGAATCAGACGCCATTACAGAACACTGCAAAAAATTCTGTCACTGCACAGAACACAGCTTCAGCCTCACAAGGGCAAATCTGCAAAACTGACGAAAGTGGTATTTGACCACACAGTCACTTCCTAGTGACGATTTTGCATCAACAGGCAACAAGGATGATTCTGTAACTCCCAATGTCTCTGCGCACAGGCATATGATGTAATTTCTACAGTAACTTTTCACCAACCTGTAGAACAGTGGTCGCACAGCATAAAACTGGGCCTTTTCCTGAGTACGTGCAGAAAAGTTCCGCCTCCAAAACAGGCCCCGAAATGGCCTCAAATCAAAAAAACAGGGTCGCCAAGGGCTAAAGCCCTTACCCGCAGCATATACTGCCCTCTTGCTTCACCGCGAAGGGCGTCTCAACCTGAGACAATGCACTCTTGCAATTTCCGACTGTGCTACATGCAAAGATATGCTCCCAAAACAGAAAATGAAAGCAACACTGCTCCTCTTACCAGAATACCGCGAGCTTGGCTTGCTTTCTTGAGCTCCTTACCACGAACAAGGCTCTGATACCATGTCAAGATTGTGGGAGAGAAGGAAGGAGTCTCACTTGTAGCTTTCTTGCTTGCACAATGGGGGAATACACACAAGGGTGGAGGCTGAAAACAATTTTCCTCTTCTTAGTTGTGTAAGCCAAAAAGAACTCAAGTACAAGGAAATAGAAGAACCCTATATATGGGTCTCAAACCAAACTCAACTAACTAAGGTGGCATACTAACTGAGCCACGAACTAGAGTAGATAAGGATAGCTATCATGTAGCTATTATTCATGGGCGGTGCACCAACCGCATCTACAACTGACAAGTCGGTGACATAAATGCACAACGGTCACCCTGGCATATCACGAGTGGAGCTCAATATCTCAACAACGAATACATTAAGGAGCTGCTCTCGTAGCTAGAAAAGGCCAAGGAAGAACAGAGAATAGCCATGGAGGAGCTGGCAACAGAGCGAGAATCACGAGCCGCTCTCCAGCTGGAGAAAACAAAGCAAAGTGCTAAAGGAAGAAGCCAGCACCAATAAGGATGCAGAAGAATCAAAAGCCTTAAAGGAACGTGACACTGCTTGGGAAGGAAGAAGAAAAATCTTAATGGAACGCCTCAACGAAGAGAGGGAGACCAATGCTCACCTGCGGCGCAAGAACGACCAGCTCGGCAGTCAACCTGAAAGCACAAAACCATATTGAGAAGATCAGACACGAGGCTGCAGAGCTGGACCAGCTAAGAGGAGAGCAGGTGCAAAGGATGCAGGTGAAGCTGGACCAGCTCAATGCACAGATCGTCGACGAACACCAGGAGCAGTCCCACCTACACCGCGAGCTCAAGGACCAGCAGCAACAACTCATGGCTATGACCCTCCATCAGGGGGAGAGCCTAGAAGATATGGAAAAAAGAGCAAAAGAATGGGCTGACCACAATGAGAGGAGAATACGAGACCTGGCACGCCGGCTGGCAAAAGCAAAAGGAGATAGGGTATTGGCTGAGAATTAGGCAGAGGCGGCCTAGCTCTCCATGATAGCCCAGTAGCACACCTTCCTCAATACGCTGCTCCACTCCACCAAACCGGAAGGAAATGAAGCCAATGATCAGTTGTAGAAGAAGCTAGCCATTGCATGCAGAGCCCTAACAACAGGCCTGCATGTACCACTGTAGCTAGGAGGCCCGCCGCAGAGCCTGGAGGAGCAAAGAAGATATCTTGCACAGGTAGGCCTGATGGTGTAGGAAATAGATGAACTTGGCTTCACAGAGGTGAAGGCACAAGAAGACGTGCAAGCAGAAGGGGGTGAACCAGAGTTTGATCTGGGACCTCAGGAGGAGGACTACGTCCCACCACCCCCTCCTCCACAACAAGATGAAGTGCAACCCCCTGACACATCTGCTGAGAGGAAAGCAGCCCAGGTTAAGCGCAGGAGAGAAATGGTAGAGAAGGCAAGGAAAAAGTTGAATGTTAGACCTGTTCCAAGACAACCTACCCCTCTCCCACCGCGCCCTGAGAATCTCCCCGCTGAATTCCATGCAGAGTTGATTATCTAGGAACAGCAGGAATGTGCCCGCGATCCCTTCGACTTGAGCTTTGAGCTTCCTGCTACATTAAATAGAGTAATGCCCATTAAACTTTTAAACGACGTAATCGCTATGGGTGCAAGGCTCAAGGACAAGTGGCTAGCGGAGGGAGAGGCCAACCCAACTACTTGGGGAGCCGAGGACCGCGAATTTTGGTAGGATAAAGTCCTCCAGGTGCCTAGATCAGTGGAGGGCTATAATTGCCAACCCACCTAGAGAAGATGCATTTTTGACGTCAACCTTGACGCTTGGATGGCGTTTTGTAACACCCTCCCTTCTGAGAGAAACGACCCCACTTTCATGCCGTATCCTCGAAGGGTAGGTGTGGACTTTAATCCATCCAGGCAGGTTCGACTTTTCCATTATCTAGAACGCCAATAGCACCTCGCATAAGGATGCCCTTCTCTTTACCCTCCCTGATTTGTACAGTTCTATAGATAGATTTCTTAGTGAGTTCACCTCCTGTCCTAACCCCGCCTTCATAACCACTTGTAATTATCTTAGACTAATTAGGGTCCTAGTCCACCAAGAGCCTGCACCTCAAGAACACCACCTCCCACCCCTTTACTTCGACCCCAATGCCATAGATAGCAGCACCATGACTCGCCTCATGATGCGCGCTACTCTTTTGCCATCCTTTTGTGTTGCACTGCTCAAAGATATGAGCGATAGCAAATTCACACAGTGCAACCACCCCTTCCTTTCCACCACCACTCTCAAAACCCGCCTCAATCTCAAGGGCTACTTGCTGAGTCATAGATTCCTTAACAAGGCCCCCCGCCCTCCACCATCCCCTACCCGCCATTCAGATGACGAGGAGTAAACTCCCGTCATGCCCTTGTATCACATGTATCCATGTATAAGCCTCCTTATATTATTTTTATTTTTATTTTTTAAAAGCCACAAGGCAACAAAAGAAAAGGGTGAACTGGAAAGAAGAGATAACAGCAAAGCATAGCAAAGCCAAGGGATGCATCTACTATTAAGAAAAGATGAGAAAGAGAGACCTTCGCAAGATCCGCTTGCAACTCCCCTTCACCTCGTCATGCACCGCCGTCATTGCACCTAGGGTTCTCCCTAGACCCTTCCCCACTTCACGCTTAGGGCACATCAAGGGCAGGACTTTCAGACCTGTCACCCTTAAGACTTGCACCGCACCTCCAATGACACACGAATTGGGTCCTCAAGTGTGGACATTACCAAGGGCTTGCCCAAGGTTAGACCCATCTCCCAGTTCCACTCCCATGGGCACCACGCACTGCATGGAGAAATAGACACACCCCTTAGGAAGTGCACAACTTTTCTTGCAGGTTATGTTCGAGTTTCAACAACTGGCTACTTAGCTGAAGAAGATCACCCACGACATCCTTGAATGACCAACATCTGTTCCATATGCCGGACATGACACCATTGCTGCTGTTTCAGGAGTTTTTCTGCATTGGAGTGGACGGACCAACGTGCTTCATGCTGCCAACCTGCCTGGCTACCATGATTGAACCAAATCAAGCAAAAGGAGTACTCAATAATAGACCTGCCATTGGCATAGATCTTGGAACCTCATCTTTCAAAGATGCATGCCCAACGCCTCAAGATCTACAGATCGCTTATTGATTCCACAAGCCTGAAGAATTTCAATGCAAGGTTGAAGATCTTCAACAAAGCACTGAAGACCTTCAACTCAAAGACAAAGCTCTTCAAATCAAAGACACAGATTTTCAATGCGAAGACAAACCATATCATTGTCAAGGCAGCATTTGGGGGGGGCTTCTCCAGGATAAATCCCTCCAATACCATCCTCCTAAGGGATTGCTTATTGCTTCAAGCATTTCTAGTGCTCAAGAGATGACCTGCTACATAATGGATGCCACAACTGTGTGAAAGATGCCAAGCATCTTCATGAAGCCTAAAGCACACCGATATCTCTCCTGGTCATTGTCATTAAAATCCATCACCTCTCATTCACACCACCACCTTGGAAGCAGTGTCATCCACCTACCAGTTCCGCCTAGCAGAGCAGACCTAACTAGCCACTACTTCCCACCGCAGTGCCATGGGACTGGCACTTGGCTAGGAGGGGGGTAATGTTACCATGTTTCCCGCAGCACAGAGGAGTGGAAAATGGAAAAAAGGAAATAGCAAAAAAGGTGCAGGATAAAAGCAGAAAAAGGCACCTTGACAGGTAACCAGACCCTGAGAAATTTAAATGTTCGGGCACAACCCCCAGAAAGTCTCAGTGTCGCCTCGAGACAACAAAAAAGTAAAAAGCGCACCATTAAAATGTGGAAGCGCTCCCGAATCCTTGTAAAAGAGCGTCAGGCTCGCTCCTGTGCAAAGTGTACACATTAGTTAGGAATAGGATAAATTAGAATGGTGGGAAATGGGAAAAAGGGCCAGCCATGTAAAAAAGGGAAAAGGGGATGACCGCCCAAAAAGGATTTAGGGCTTTGTATATAAAGTTGAAAAGTGAATGAGAAGCTCATTCTTTTGGTGTGTGGAAAAAAGAGTCTTCTTCTTCCTCTCATCTTCTCTCCTTCTTGCTTATGTGTGCTCTTGAGAGAGGGAGTGTGAGGGTGTGAGGGAGTGAGTGTGTGGGAGCGAGGGATCAAGAGGGTGAAGCTCTTCACCATCTCCTCTTCTCTTCTCTTCTTCTCTTCTCTTCTTTTCTCTTCTCTTCTCTTCTCTTCTCTTCTCTTCTCTTCTCTTCTCTTCTCTTGCGCGCGCGGCTATGGAGGATGGAGCTTGGAGATGGAGGAGGCTTGAGGATGCTTGAGCTAGCATCAAGAATCGTGGAGCTACCAGAGTGCAAGAGAGAGGAGGGTACTCGATCAAGCATAAAGGTAAGCTCATTACACTCAAAGGATCGACGGCAAGTCGGCTAGGTGAGAGATAGCCATTAGAGCTCGCTTGAAACGCTTGAACAATAAGCGGTCCGTGGGTCTTGGCGGTTGAGCGAAAGCTCCCACATGAAGCATGTTGTATTACAAAGTGGTTAAGAACTAGATTCTAAAGGAAGATCAAAAGGAGTCCTTGATCTCATTCATGTAGATGCATGTGAATCATCCCACACACCTTCAATAGTTTGACATGTATACTACAATAGTTCTATTGATGATTTTTCCTAGTATACTTGGGTATTCTACATGAAATCCAAGGTTGAAGTATTTGATATTTTCAAGCACTTTTATCTTATGGTGAGACCTTGACAAATAGAGGAATCAAGCTATTTAGGTTAGATAATGGAGGAGAATTCTTGTCCAAATAATTTTGCCACCAATATCTTCTTAAATATAGGATAATAATGCAAATGTACTTGTAATTATACATTTCTAGAATGGTGTTGTAGAGAGGAAGAACATGACTCTCCAAGATAGTAAGCAACTTGCCAATTGCTATTGGGATAAAGCAATCATCAATAATGTTTTTGATACTTGATGAATATGTCACTTCTGAAGTACTAAAAGTCATTATACCATATGAAGCCTTCTATGGATCCAAATCTCAGGTATCTCATCTCAAAGTATTTTGAAGGTAAGTTTTTGCTCATATTCTTAGTGAGAAAAGGGAGAAACCTGATCATAAGTCTAGAAAGTGTGTGTTTGTTAGATATAGTGGTGTAAGTAAAGCTTACAAGCTTTATGATCAAATAAAAAATGAATCTTTTGTATCAAAGAATAAAATATTTTATGATAATGTAAATTGAAATTAGCTCAATTCTTAGTTTTGGACACATTCTCTTTCACACCTCTCAAAGTGCAAGCACCAATAGCCATGGAAGAAGACACTATTAAAGAATTGGAGGACAAATGAAGAGCATCAAGTAGCCTTAAGGAGGTTTACAAGGTAGAGAAAGGCACCCCAAATACTAACATATCAAATAGGTAAAAATTTAGATTTTGAGCAATGCAATCTTGAGCAATTTAGATTTTGAGCAATGCAATCTTGCTCTTCTCACCTCAATTTTATAGATGATGAGCCTACAACATACAAGGATGCATGTGGTAAAAAGGAATGAAAGGATATTATGGATAATAAAATGTCTAGGTTGTATAGGAATGATACTTGGGATTTATAACAACTTCCATACAGCAAGAAAGGCATAGGATGTAAAAGCATTTAAAAGCTAAAATTTAATAAGGAGGACACATTGATAGAAATAAATCCAAATTAATAGCTAAAGGATTTACTCAAGAATATGGTACTAATCATGATGTACCTATAGCTAAGATGATCTCCATCAAGTTGTTGCTCACTTTGGTTGCTCTTCATCATAAATGGATGCTATGGCAAATGAATGTCAATAATGTCTTTCTCAATGGAGGCTTGAGGAAGATGTCTATATGAAACAACTAGTCTACGGCTATGTTGCAATAGGTATAGAGTATTTGGTATCACATGACCATGGCTCATGATCAACTTCTCTCTTGGGTCTTTAAGATTCAGAAAGATGGAAGATGTCTATTGCACAAACATTCCTTTAGCTGTTCCCATATGGTTGCCAATTTTGAGGTTTCATTGGCTTGGCACCACTATTTCCACCATAGCTATGCTTCTCTCATTAATTTCAACTTTGCCATCATAGCTTGATTTCACATACTAGTCGTAGGTATGAGAAAGTAATTCTCTATTGTTTTGGTCCACACTTTGGCACCAATTTTGACATACCTACCTTTGCTATCAAACTCAAGTGGCCTAAAATTTTTAAGGAGAAACTTTTTCTCTTTAGTTTTATTAGAGCTAATAGTAGATGACTCAAGATTACAAAGTAGGAAACTAGTTTTCATATACGTTATTAGTATTTCATATAAATCCTTCACGTTTCAATATAAATTTAAAGATACATTAATTTTTTTCTCAAGTGGAAGAAAAAAGAAATATTTTGTCCAAATTTTTCAATTTTCAAAAAGGTTTACATCATGATAGGGATCCTTCTACAAAGTCTCATCCATGAAAATTGGATAAATCAATAGTTTTGTAAACTGGAGGCTTAGCCTAGATATCCATGGTTGTGTATTCTTCTTTACAATAGTTGTGGTGACAAGAGTGGCTTAAAATAGCAACACACTCAGCCAAGGTAACCTAAATCACTTGCTCACAAATGCAATGGTTTTGTGAATCCATTGTACACATATGTGGAAGGGCAGGGTTTAATATAGACTTTTGAAAAATAAGTAAGCTAGTAACTTTGAGAATTTTCATCCATCACTGAATTCACTTTAGTTTTTCCAGATGTAAGTAAGGTGATTAACATTGATAAAGTAGTATATACCATTGTGCATCCATCACCTTTCATAGTACAATGGAGATGGGTTATAAATTTGATCCAAGGTAAACATGAATCGATGCCTCCAACTAAAATCCCAAGAGTGCATGGTTGAAGTAAACATAGCCCAAAATACTAGGAAACATTGGCAAGCTTCATCACATTGGAAACACCCATCATTCATTAGTGGTAAAGACAAGTTGCAAGGAAGTTTTCAACTTAATCATAGCCTTTAATAAGCTTTGCAAACAATTATTTTGAGGTTTATAACTATGATTCCTTTTTTCTTGATACCATGTGTAAGATGCATATCTAATGAATCCTTGATAGTACGATTTTGGTAGTCTATCAAAGGATGCATCTAGCTGATTCCATGAGAAAATCTTGAGGAATATATGAGCTTTGTGGCCTAGGATCTCTTAAATCCACCCTCATAGGAAAAGCTCCACCTCATCCCCGTAAGGGTTGATCTGAAAGGCCTAAAAGGCTTCTAAGGTCTCCTAATAAATTTTCTAATGGAAATTGTAGATAGCTACTTATGCAAGTCAACCTAAACCAAAGTAGATCTATGTTGCACTTGGTTCAAGGAGAGTGAGAAATGATGGGGAGCTAAGTGCATCCCTCTACCCATCAGGTAAATTCTCACTCTAGTCTCCTAATATGACATTAAGCCACTATGTAATTGTTCCAATGTTGCAAGTAAAGACAATCTAATAGATTCAAATAGCATCTTATACATGCACTTGGCTCCATCATAGGAAAGGGATGCTCCTTACGGTGATTACCTCCTAGGCAACTATTTTATCATCCCTCTATTTAAGCCCTAGGGTATCATAAGGATTTCTAAATCTTGAGTAGTAATCATTTTCTATTTTATTATCAATCAAAACTTCAACTATTATTATATTGAGAATGCAATTCCTAGATAAATATGGGCACCTAGCTTGCTTGAGTTGGTTGTTGGAAATCTTTTTCCTTTATATGATCTCTTGCTCCAACTCCAATGCTCCTTTTCTTGGGGACTATTATGAACACAAGAACTCTTCTAATGTATTCCTTAATTTACCCCTTCCTTTGATCCTTGTAGTGCCTTCTAAACTCATACATCCCTTGAAGTAGAACTCAACAAAGGAAAAAAGGACAAAGCGAAAGGGAATATGTAAGGTTTGGCAAAGTAAAAGGAATAAATTGCCTTGGAGAGGAGAATTTTTTTTGAGAAAGCTTAGTAGAATGATAAGAAAGAAAGCAATATAATATTTTTAGGTTTGGAAGATAGGCTTGATGTGTTTTTAGGTGGGTTGAGGATGGAGATGTAATAATGAAGATGATAGAGAATCCAAATAGGGAATGAAAAGAGTAGATAATGGATTCAAATAGGGGATGAGGAGGGTATTGGTATCAATAATGTAGGGAGTAAATAGGCTAACTTGGGAGTTAATGTATGGGGTGAGAAAAGGATGATTTGTAGGGAGAGATAATTCCTAGAGGAGAGGAGGAGGAGGTGAAACTTCTATTTGATGGTGCCTTGAACTCCTTTACCTTTGATCTTCACTCCTCTTTATCTCCGTTTATCTTTCTTCTCTCTCTCTCTCTCTCTCTCTCTCTCTCTCTCTCTCTCTCTCTCTCTCTCTCTCTCTCTCTCTCTCTCTCTCTCTCTCTCTCTCTCTCTCTCTCTCTCTCTCTCTCTCTCTCTCTCTCTCTCTCTCTCTCTCTCTCTCTCTCTCTCTCTCTCTCTCTCTCTCTCTCTACATGCCTTGCTTGGAGGAGGAGATAATGTCTAGCCTTGCACTATTACAAATGCTCTTTATATAGCCTTGAAATCTCTCCTCTCACTATCCTTCATGGTCATGATGAACATTTCCTTGCTTTCTCATTTGAAAGCCAAAAGGGGTGGAGATATCTCCCTCTCTCAATGATGCATTGGTAGTGAGGATGGCAATGCCAACATTCCAGTCTCTCTTCTTCTCCTTGTGATGAGTGTGGGAGATGGCTCTGCCTTGAGTACATAAGCAACTGTCTTAGCATTTAATTGGCCTCATAGTAAAACCTTTTTAAGAGAGATTTTTTATGTTTTTTTTTGTATCTCCAATACTTTTCCACATTTTTAAACTGTGAGGAGCGGGAATATCTAAATGTAGGCTTATCTTATAAACCAAAAGATAACCCAATATTGCAATGTCTCTTAATAGATCACATGTACATAGATATGTTAGAAATTCTTAGGATCCTACATGTTCATACAATCAAGTTTTACAAGTCTAGATGTAATGACTATATATTTTATAGAACATGAAAAACTCCACAACCCAATTGGTGGAAGGTCATGGTGTGGAGAAATCATGAAGTTTTGTGTATGATCTCCTTTTGATTGATGGATAATCCTTCTTATGAGCCATTTTGCAATAGATTAATGGACAATCAAGAGATCATCAAGACCTTGATGCAACCATGAACTTAGGGCTACTCATTTTAGTTGATGACAAGATACATGATTATGAGCAATAAGAAACCAACCAATCCTTTATGATATCGAGATGATACCATGGCTATATCATTTACATGTGTTGTAAATTAAACTTCTCATAGAGAAAATCCTTTAATAAATATTCATGAAATTTATTTAAGGTAATATTCTATTTTGTAATTTTTTAAGATTTTATTTCTTTTTTACATGATTAAGTTAGAATTACATCATGCCCCCTCATTTCTAATAGTATTAGATTATAAACATACAATTTCACCTCAAATAAAAGAAGTTGACCATGTGTTGATGATTTATCTAGTTTAGACAATCATGAAGAGGAACAATAGCAAGGGTAAGTCATGCCAAATCAAAATTAGAAAAATATGAATACATATAACAACCCTCCCTTAAATTGGAAAATGGGTTAAAAGCTAATGATGAATATCATTTTCAAGTCAATATCCCCCTATGTTTTTTTTTTTGTTATAGAACACAATAAGGAAGATTGCATCAATATCTACCAATTGGTTTTTATAAAAATATCCAAAATGACTTTGTAAAAATCACTCTCTAATAAAAATTGGTCATTGATCACTCTATCATGGCACATTACCAATTGCCTCATTTGGAGAGTCTTAGCATGCTAATATTCTTGGGTTCCAATGAACCCTAACTAGCCTTTCTCATGATACCACCCTCAAGGGTAGGTTGTGTGCTAAGGAAGATATATTCTATAGAACCTCCCCTTGAATTTAACCTATTAGTTATAGAATTGGCTCATTCATTTCCATATAGTCTATTGTTAGTGGTTTTTTTTCCTTTTTTCTCAAATATATTCAAGGAATTAGAAAAGAGTATCTAAAGTTGGTGTTGGCTTGATCTCTTCTTCCTTCAGTCAGTTGGCTTGTTGCTCCAATACTCCTATGTGTCCTATAAAACCATTCAAATTTGAGCCCTCTTTTCAACGTGACAAGATAAGAAAATTTTGACTAATAAGGAAACATATAAGATTTTTATGCTCATATGTTTGATTACAAAATTCGAGACAAAAATGTGAAATCTATCTCATCATTTTGACCATACAAATGTGGAATATCAATGTAGCTTATGGGCTTCTTCTTCTTTTGCAACTTCAAATTGATTCTAGGTGTTACTTTAACTTATGCTTGCAATTGTTAGTAGACTCTATAGGCTTGTAAATAATCTTTAGACTTTAATTGCTTGATGATGAGAAGATATAAAAAATTGTGGGATCTCTTTGTGAAGCTATGCTCTTCAAGCTAACAAGCGATTCAATAAAAAAATGAAGCCAAAGTAAAACACTAACAAAAGAAACCCTAAGTTTGAGAGTATACCTATGGAGATTTTTTCTTAATTAGACTGGCCTATGGTGTAGGAATAGATGCTTCTCCTGTGCTGAATCTTCAATTTCTAAGAAGTGATCAAAGGGTTTTCTTACTCATGAGGTCGATAAAGGATTTTTATCAAATTTTATTTATGGAAGGTTTGCCACCTATAGTACAACCATCTCAACAAATTTTTCATCACCCTTGAGAAAAAGCAAATTTGTATGACTTAAAGGACAAATTTGGTGGTTTATTTAGGGTTTTGAGCACCTCTATATAGGTAAGTGAGATATAGTGATTTAAAAAGTAAACTATGGTGAGAGATATGATCATTTTAGCGAATGTACATCCTATAGGATATGGCTTCCTCAAAGATTCCTCAAATCTTCCTCTAATTGGAGGATGAAAATGTTGGTCTTAGGATTTGGCTTCCTCAAGAACTACTCAAAGCTTCCTCTAACTAGAGGGTGTGCAACCAAAATGAAGCTTGATGTTGAAGGCCATGTTTGTTTTCGTGGCTATGATTAGTCAATCTTGTGACATAATTGAGTGTGATTATGGAGCTAGAGGAGGCAAGAGTCCCAAGGGATTTGCTCTTTATAAAGGAGGCATGTCTTATGAGCAAGACCTCTTATAAACCCCCTAATTATGACTTATATGATAAGGATAATATATACCCCTTGTTATAGATTTATGAGATATGGTGAATTTTTATTTTGTACCCCTTTGTTACTTGTAAGCTTTTTAATGTTATTGTAATTTTTCATGTTATTTATGAGATATGCGTTTTGTTGGCTTCTAGGTGGCTATGGTTGGTGGCCTCTGGGAACCCATTTGAGTTGTTGCTTAGTGGTCTTGGATGTGGCTCCTTTAGGTGGTGGGTAGTTTGTCTTGGCAAGGTGGGACAAATTACAAACCCATCCTTAGACCTTGCAATTGGTCTCTCGCCTTTCTTTATGCTCTCCACTCTCTCTTACATCTCTCTACTCTCTTTCTTCTTCTCTCTTACTCTCTTCTCTACTCTCTTTATTTCTCTCTCTACTCTATTTCTCTCTCTACTCTCTCTTCTCTCTTCATCCATCTCTCTCTTCACATACACATATGTATGTATGTATGTATGCATGCATGCATGCATGCATGCATGCATGCATGCATGCATGTATGTATGTATGTATGTATGTATGTATGTATGTATGTATGTATGTATGTATGTATGTATGTATGTATGTATGTATGTATGTATGTATGTATGTATGTATGTATGTGTGTGTGTGTGTGTGTATCTATCTCTCTTGTCCCTTCTCTATCTCCCCCCCTCTCTCTCCCTCATTATGGAGGCTTCACTAGATCCCATCCCCTCTCTTTTTCTCCCTTTCTTTTTTAGACCTTGGGGAAAATGATTGGAGGTCTATCCTTAATGTAAACACATTTACTTATTGAAGCCCCCCTCTACTACACCTATGTGATATATAACTTTTCCTCCATGGTTCATCCTTTGAGGCAAGAATGAGAAAAAGGCTCTAAGACATAAGTGGAAATGAGAGGGATTTAGATGAAGCAATGTGTGGATGGAAAATCATAAGCTAGAGAGAGAGAGAGAGAGAGAGAGAGAGAGAGAGAGAGAGAGAGAGAGAGAGAGAGAGAGAGAGAGAGAGAGAGAGAGAGAGAGAGAGAGAGAGAGAGAGAGAGAGAGAGAGAGAGAGAGAGAGAGAGAGAGAGAGGCTTCTCTTATGGGTATGGTGATCATTGTATTCTTCATTGTCTTTATTTATCTATGATTTTTTAGTGTGTACAATACAAGGGGTATCAACCTACCCTTTAGCCTTTGGACTTTACTACAACAACCTCCCAATTAAATGTAAATGCACCTTCAAGGGAGAATAAATTATGAAGGTATTTGCTAGTGCCCATCATCATTTTGTAGTGTGCAAGGTGCTCAAAAGATAAAAACTTCATGAGAAGATCTATAACGTTGTCATTTGTATGTATCTTGGCAAGCTAAATATGCTTTTCTTCAAGCACCACCTTGATGATGGAGTGATATTTCACCCCAATATGCTTTGTCTTTGCATAAAAGATAGGATTCCATGCCGAAATTGGATGGCACTCACTCTATTATGTAGAATGGGCACTTCTCTAGCACTACTACATAGATTTCCCACTAGATGAGTAATTCATATGGCTTCCTTGCATGCCTAAATGGTGGCAAATGTTTGATCTCAATGGGTAGATAAGGTTGTACATTAGTGCAATCAAGAGATCCATGAGATTATACCTCTTGCAAATGTGAATACAAAAGACTTTCTAGAGTCTATATTCTCTACTAGATCTACATCTACATACCCAATGACCAATGCATCCTTCCTTCCAAAGCAAACAAATATAGTTCCATTCAATTTTCTCATGATAATCTTCACTACTTCCTAATGCTTCTTGCCAAGGGTTGCCATAAACCTGCTAACCACTCCCATTATATAAACAAGAGCTTATATGATTATTGCCAATGTTTACTCATTTTGACTTAGAGCTATCTTCTTGGTTTAATTTGAAATATGGAGGCGATGAAGCACTACTTTTCTTGCCTCCGTATTGAAACAGTTGAGTACTTTTTCAATGTACTTTTTTTAACATGGATAGAGAAGTCTATTAAGTCTATCCCTCATAAACTTCATGCTAAGAATATGTTCTACATTCCCCAAATTCTTGAGTCTCCATATCCAAAAAATTTGTATTTCCATGACTTAGGATCAAGTTTGTTCTTCATCATTCGAAATCTGCGCCTCATAATCAAACATATGTATATGATTAAAAGAGGATTTCTTTCTACACCACACCTCTTGAAGAATCTTTCCATCCAATGGCCTGATAGGCAATATATTAATAAAGTGAATAGCTATCTTTATAACCTAAACTCAAAAAACCATAGTTAATGCTTGCACTTGATGGTATACTCCAAACCATTTTTTGTATGGTCCTATTCATATTTTCTTCCACCTCATTTTGAGTTGGGAATTTAGGAGTACTCAACTCCCTTTTGATATACCCATGTGTCACAAAAGTTTTGAAAGACATGAGAAATATACTCCTCACCATTGTTAATCCTTGAGCATTTGAGTCTCTTGCCCAGCTAATTCTCTGCATAAGCTGAGAACTTTTGGACATGTATCAAATGTAGGCATAGGCCAACACATGTCACAATGCAATAGTTCCAATTGTTCAAACTTCTTATTAACCAAGTGTTTACTAGTGTGACAATGTTTTGCTTCCCATAATATAGTGCTCACACATCTCAAAATGTGAAATCTTAAAAGAAGGAGATATAATGCTCATATATCTCAAAATTTCCATGTGAAGAAGTTCCATTTGCATTATGAATATTGACCTTACTTTTTCATGAGAAATCCCATACTAGAAACAATATCCCCATTTAGGCATTTACATTTCCACACCACATATACAATTGTCAAATTTTTCATTTGCCTTTGGATTCGGTCCACATAGTCACCAAATTCACATTTGCATTAGACAATAGATACACACTTGAAGCTCACATTTGCATTTTCACTAGGGGAAATCAACAATCATCTAGCCAATTATCAATTAGAATTAAATATCGTATGTTCTTATGAAAGATGACTCCCCTATGCTACACCCCATTATGCCTAAGTTCATTGCTAAAACACAAGCCCAAAGAGTAAAAAGTGAAATGAAAACTTAAAGTGGCCCATATTGAAGACAATTTTTGGACTAATAGCTTACAATTCAAGCAAATTTAGTTTGACAATATCAACTTCCTATAAGTTATAAACCTTCTTCAATCATCAAGAGATGAAAAGTGGCACTTACTATTATTCTCTAGTTTGAGAAACTTGCTAAGCTAGGCAATATATCTTGACTGAAACTTATCATAATTTTCAAATTGGTTTTGTAGCAATATATGCTCTAGAAGGAAACATAAATGGAGTTGAAACATCAATGATACTTAAGTATATAGATGAGGTCCATGAACTCTTTTAGATCCATGGAAAGTTTTATATTGAAGCATCAATGATGCTTAAAAATATAGATGAGATCCATGAACTCTTTTAAATCCATGGAAAGTTCTATATTGAAGTTTTGTATTGAAGAATTGGTGATGGTTAAGAATATGGATATGGTCCTGAACTCTTTTACATCCATGGCAAGTATAAAAGAGTACCTCCAAACTCAATAGAATTTTCCTACACCTCCCATAAAATAGATGATGGCATTGTAATGCTTGCCCATCCTCATGCAAAACTATGAGAGAGAACAAGTTCATGCATATTACCCTAATCAACTATAAGCATGCCCAAAACACAAGCATAAATCCTATCTATAGCTGTAGATCTAATATGGTACACCAATCCAATGTGGTCCATAGATTAGCACTAAATATAGTGGATCATAGACACATAGAATGCACTTGAGTGTATCCTAGGAAAAGGCCAAGTCAAAAACCCTACATCAAAGATTGAATTACGGTAGTGGTCATAAAGATTTTCAAAGCATGCACAAAAGCACTACTTGAGCTTTAAGTAGGAGAGGAGTGATAGGGAAAAGGTAAATATAATATATAAAAGACGACAAAATTTGAGGCTAAGAAAAAGAGGAAGAAAAACTACTTGCACTAATTGAGGATTATCTCATCTAGAAAAAGATATTATACCACCCAAACAACTAGAGAATCCAAGAGCAAGAAATGAAACTATGATAGCCTTTAACACAAAAACCATCAATAACTACCATGGAAGCATCTACCATCCCTTAAGCACTACCATGGCCAATACAATTCCATTTTCCATAGCTACATTCACTTAATCACTCTCACAAAAAGGATAAAAACATAAAGGATCTTGAAATTTGACTATTTAATTATAAATTACCACATCAACATAATTGGCTATAAGTTAGCCACCTATGGATAATACCAAAGTGTAACCAGGTATGATGATTCTACCTTAATCATGGTGATCTTCCCAATACAAAGAACTACCCCCTACTAGTTTTAGAGTGATGGGCATTGGGAATCCCCCCTCACCCTTCCCATGTTTGGCCACTCCCTTCTCCATTGTCATAAAAGGTGAATCTACTTTGACTATGACCACTCTTTTCCCATTTTCCATAAAAGGTGATTTTGCTTTGACCATGACAGCCTCCTTATACAAATTACCTCCTATCAGTGCTAGAGCAATGAGCATCACCCCTCACCAAGGTTACATTAACATGAAGATCTCCTACTATCTATGCCTATCCACTCAGCTAGTCTTAGACATAATCAAAAACTTGCCAAGCAATCAGAATGAATCAAACAAATAGTTGAAGTGAGGAAAATCACCAACTATTGTAGTCTAGGAGTCCATTGAAGAGATCCAAAGCTCCAAAGATCCCATCAATCCCACATCACCAAGCTCCAAATATTTCAATCCCATGACATCCACGCATGGTTGCAATTCCTCGCTTGTTCCTCCAAGAAGCTAAACAAGACACATGCACACTCACTCACTCACTCACACATGCACACTCATGGTTGCAATTCCTCACTTGTTCCTCCAAGAAGCTAAACAAGACACATGCACACTCACTCACTCACTCACTCACTCACTCACTCACTCACTCACACACACACACACACACACTCTCTCTCTCTCTCTCTCTCTCTCTCTCTCTCTCTCTCTCTCTCTCTCTCTCTCTCTCTCTCTCTCTCTCTCTCTCTCTCTCTCTCTCTCTCTCTCTCTCTCTCTCTCTCTCTCTCTCTCTCTCTCTCTCTCTCTCTCTCTCAGGCCCTCAAGCTCCTGTCATAGGCTCTCTATCACTTTGCCTCTCAAATTGGGAGAACCCAAGAAGGAGAGAAGAAGAGATAGAGAGGATGCCAATAAAAAGTGGAAGAGAAAAGCTCACAAACCTATTTAGAACACAATGCTAAGGTCACAAACCAAGTTTGTATGCAACAGAGAAAAGTCCTGAGATAAAGTTGACAAAGAAGAGAAGAAAGGAGATAAGATTTTGATAAGTAGCCTTAGGACTAGTTTACATTAAGTTTTTCCCATCTTATATATGACATTTGGATTTTAAAAATTGGGTAGGGCCTAATCCTCAAGGGTTCCCATTGCATGTAGTTCTACTCAAGCCTATCTTTAAGGTTCTTGAACTCGTGAGATTATCGAATTTTCAAAATCCTCACTCCATTCACATAGCATTAATTTACAATTTGCAAGGGAGTGAGCCACGTTGGTGAGTGAAAATGAGCAACCAAGGACATGATGCTGCGTGAAGTCAAATGGGGTAACACATGCAAATATCATTTTTTTGTATTTCTAACACTTGTAGTGGGAGTTAGATTGATAAATGGAAATCCCAAGTGGTATCATGCATGTTCGACACATGGTTGAGATATTTTAGTTTTGAGACACATGCTTCACGCAGGAAGAGAAGAAAATGTGTTTCTAACTTTGAGTCTCCAAGTGGAATTTTACATGGCAAGGGGCATGTTTGCCATCTAACAATTAAGGGGAAGCAAGGGGCAGCTTAGAAAAATAGGGAAAAAGGCAAAAACATGAGTAATTTTTTTGGAAAAAACAAGAAGAGAAGTGTTCGACACAAGACAAAATCAACGAGAGAGAGAGAGAGAGAGAGAGAGAGAGAGAGAGAGAGAGAGAGAGAGAGAGAGAGAGAGAGAGAGAGAGAGAGAGAGAGAGAGAGAGAGAGAGAGAGAGAGAGAGAGAGAGAGGAAGAAGAAGAATCTTGCAGGAAGGCTGAAGAAGGGAGAAATATGAAGCTCAGAAGAAGAAGAACAAATTGTTAGAAGAAAGAGAACGTGAAGCTGAAGTAATTGGAGTTGTGGAGCATGATGGCACAGCTGCTCAAGTCAATGGCCTGATGTGAGTTCTCAGTTTTCAGATGATGGTAATAAGAGTCTTCATTTTGTCTTGTTTTCTTCTACTGCTTTTGTGGGGTAGAGAGTTTGCAGATTAGTTCTGGTGTATAGATATGAGTGAAAAACATCAGAGGGTTGTTCTTCATCATGTTGAGAGTGATGTGTGTTAGTTGTTTACGTGAGACTTCCCGTCAATAGAGAAGAATGGAAGTAAAGGATCTCTACATCTGAAACTAGGTATATGGCCAGGAATATGAGTTATGGATTGATGTTGAATGCATGGGTTTGAGTTAGTGGAAATGTGAAAGGATTTGCAGCCAAGGAAATAATGGATGAGAGTTCATAAAATTTGAAGCTCCCGCAACTCTTCATCAATGCAAGATATGTTGAGATGTATTTGTTGGTATGCTAAAATGACAATATAAAGTCAAAGAATGTGTCTTTCCATTTGCAAGTGTGTGCTTTTGGAAGAGAGTAGTTGTGTTTCCTATATAGAGCATGCATGAATTTAGGACTGCAGATTACGCAGAGCTGTTTCAAGGTAGTAGATCAAGGAATTTGACTATGAGTTGTTTTGAAGAGTTATAGATTGGAAAGAGAGCTACAACTTCCCTTTTTAAAGCTCAGCGATCCAAGGTCTAGTTAGAAAGTTATGAATTGTTCTGTGTAATGCTCTATGAGGCAATTTTTGTGCTCTATGAGGAAACATGTGAATTTAGCAACATCTATGTCACCAACTTGGTTTCCCATGGAAGTCATCATGATTTTCCATTGCTATATCAGCGCAAGCTCTCTTTTGATGTAGTAATGGAATGTCTACAATAGTGAAATGCTTGTAGCCGTTGAATCGGCATGAAAATTTTCCATATAAATCTTTGGTTACCTGTGTATTCGGATTGTATTTATGTGAGCTCTGAGAATAGAAGAATAGAAAGAATCTACAACTAGTTTTACACTGATTGATGCAACCACGCTTTGTGGGGCAGTTTGTTGCGTGGGGTTGCCATCCCTACAAAATAGGAGTTGTGTGAATCTAAAAGCTCATGTTGTCAGAGTCTATGCCATGGTTGTTTCAGCATCAGATTCTCTCTAAAAATGGTAATTCTGATCTTGAAGGTTTGAACTGCTTAAGTTGTTGAGTTGAAGTCTCAGTGAGGAGGGAGTGATCATGAATTTTGGATCATGCGTTTAGTGGTGCTGTCTCATGGGTTTTGTTGAGGTGAGATCCTCAATCTTTATCATGTGGTGTTGTCTTGGGGGTTGTTAGAGGCCGACTACCCAATTCACCTACCAACGTGCTCAACAACAACAAACTTTACATTTTTTCTCTATAGGCCACTTGAGATTACAATATCAGTACACTTCTGAGTATTTATGCTACCTTTCAATCTTCTTTGGCCTTCTTGTCATCTTTCACTACCTGCGCTCTTCAATTTTTCATTTTTTTGAATTTTATTGACACCTATCTTTGATTGATTCTCTCTTTTCTCCAATATTTTATTATTATTGGCCATTTTTCTACTTCTTTTGCTCCAAACTTGTAGTTGGTTAATATCACTCCCCTCATTATTTGAGTGCCAATCCCATGGCACTTGTAAAGGTGCTTAGAACTTGCATGGAATGGTGGCTGGGATGGTACAAGGTTACAGGATGGTGAAGGAAGGGTGGATGTTGTTGTTTCTTCTTAGTGCCTCAAGGTATCTATAGGAAAATAGTGCATGTAGTGAATGAAGAGTGAGAAAGTGAGATGCGTAATTAAGAGATGGGTCTGTGCTAGGGAAGTTAAGGCCCCCTAGGTCCTATCCCACACTTGAGGACCCAATTGGTGGAAAGTTATTGGTGTGATGATGTGGCCCTTAGGATGACAGGTCTACCAATTCCTTGTACCATTGAGGACCCTAAACAAGATATGGGGGAAGGGGCTAGGGGTTGAGGATAGAGCTAGCTAACCTAAATCACTAGATACCCCCAACTTGAGGACCCCTAGGTATTTGTGTATGTGTTGGGTTTTTTAAAAAAATTAAGTATTAATCATTTTCTTTTCCTTTTTCTTGAGATGGTAGAAGTAGAGGCTTTAGATAATTCTCAAGACAAGCCTCACTCATCAAGTATCCTTTGATGAATATGCAAGTGCTCACTAGAGTGGATGGCCAATAAGGATGATCACAATTGGTAAAGTGGATTTTAATTCATGTCTTCTAAGAGGTTGAGGAAAAAAGCTAGCAACATGGTGGCATGGAGGATGAGCCTAGCCATGGTAGTATCTGTCGATACCTACATTGATGTCAAAAATAAGGGGATGTAGTCTTTCTTCCTCTACAACTCTCTTTTGGTTCTTTAGAACCACCAACAATTTGAGATAGTTGCATGCGGTCACAAAAGTTGGATCAAGACAATTTTGGAATGTGTTCGTGAACATTCAAAAGGAAGGGATTAAATATCACTCTTGAAACTTAAGAATGTCTTTAGGGTTTGTGGCATTGACATTGAATATGAGAGGAAAATTATGTGTCTCCCATGGATATCAAGGTTGAAATCAACTCCATGCTTACATGGCTAGAGTACATAGGTGGGATTTCCTCTTTTTGTAGAGATGGCCATCCAAGACTCATTGATTGCTTCCAAGGTGGGCTTTTTCCATGTTGGTTATGTCTCAAATCCTTGCACCTTCCTAGGTGCTTCCAATGTTTTCTTTTGTGAGTAGCCTTCCTCCTCCTACTACTACAAGTTAGGGTTCTATATCTTTTGCTCGATCCATTCTTTTGCTCCTACTACTACAAGTTAGTGTGTTTATTCAAGAGAAAGTTATGGAGCAGTTATCACATCCCAATCTCCTACGTCGATTGGGGGTGGTGATATAGTGTAGGTTCTTTTGGAACTGCTCATTAGTGAGCCCCTCCACCTTAAGGTGTTGTGCCACTTATTCTCTTGTGGGCTCATATTCTAGTGGTTGGGGCAATGGCCTTAAGGTGATTTGAAGAACTTCTCTAGCCACTTGTAATTTTATTTTCAACCCTTCAACAATATCCTCCTCACCTAGCTTTGTGATATTTTTTAGTGTCCTAGTGAAGTTCCTGTTACTGAATGTTCATGAATTTGTTTGCCATCTTAGCTTTATCCCTAGCCACATCTCTATCATGCCTTGCTTTCATACACCAATGAGCTAGTTCTTATGTTGGTCCTAAGCTTTGTTCCTTCAATTGAGAAATATTTTTCTTTACTTGCTCCATTCCTCAATCTTACCATTTGGTCAGTGCCTCTAGTATTGTGGTTTGCTCTCTTTTGCTTTGTTGGAAAATTCTTGACTTGGCCCTTGGGTGATGCAGGGTATGTGACAAGATGTTCCTTATATCCTTGGCATATTTTCTCATGTTTATCCAATTCTATATGTATATCCTCTATATTACGTGAGTTCAAGGCCTATTTATGAATATCTTTATCTGTGAATTTTTCCTAAATAAAACATAACTCTTTTCTCTTCAATCTATAAATACCCCCTTTATATTACACCTTTTTGTATGTAAAAAATGTATAAAAACTATATTTTAAAAATACCTTATTTTGAACCCACATGATGCACACATACATTTATGAGTGACCTCCTTGAGGAACAAACATGGCTAAGATTATTATTATGTGAGATGGGGATTGAGATAGATGGTGGAGTTATCATGTATTGTGATAACATTAGCAACATTATGTTTGTAAAGAATCTAGTCTACCATACAAGGATGAAGCATATTGAAGTGCACTACCATTTCATCAAAGAGAAAGTACACATGGAGAGATAGACTTGGTATACGTCAAAACTAATGACCAAGTTGCAAATATATTCACCAAAGCATTACGTAAAGATAAGTTCAAGTACTTTAGGAGTGCACTTGGGGTATTGTATGTAAAAGCTCATTCTAAGCTTGAGGGAGAGTGTTGAGAAATAAGACAAACGTTAAGTTTATATCCTATGTGTGCATAAACAAGGTAGAGGCTATGTGTAAAGAGACTTAAAGGTCAAAAGGTATCTATCACTTTAGTGGGATAATTGGTGTATATTTTTTTAACAATGGAAGAATGAGAAGAATGAAGAAGAAGAAAATTGTTTGAGTCTCCATATCTTGTGTCATTCTCCCTTTTGTTGTGCATCCATTTTGTTTCTTTTCATTTTCAAGTTTGGGTCGGGGATTGGCTCAATCTTAATCATGTCATTGCCTCTCTTGCTTTGTGTGAATTTAAATAGGGTCACAGTATCAATCTTCTCTCTAGTCACCCTCTGCAATGAGTGGTCATGTAAATCTGGGCCATGTGCACTAGTTCTACAAATAAGGGGACTTCTACCTTCTATAGGTCTTCACGGTGACCATGCCAATCCTTTTGCTAGTGTTGTAGTTGTAAAGAGTTCTATGCACTTTCCTATCTCCAAACTTCTCCACATATTTATGCATGGTGCAGATTTTTACTAATTCCCAATTTTTCTACTCTCCATCTATTATCTATCCCAAGTTTTGAATCTATATGTATCTCAAAAGTTTCCATTTCTCAGGATGTCTACGTTCATATTTTACTTTGCCAGTTCTTCTCCCATGAAAGAAATTTGGTGCTTTTAATGCTTTTTGTAGATGACCTTCTCATCAACTCCAATGATTTCTTAATGTATCTAGAAAACAAGAGACACATGATCAGAAGCTCCAAGTTCAGAGTATACAAGCTTGCACATTTCATTTTAGATGTTCATATATTTGTATGGAAAATTGTTTGCTACCTATTTCTTAAAAGTACATGCATGCCCTTCTCATCTACTTACCCCCTTCCCTTCCCTAAAAGTTTGCAATGCTTCCTAGCTTGCAAGGGAGGTTAATGGTGAGGTTTTGATTTCTCATGGCTCAAGAGTGCTTATTAAACAATGAACGAGAAAGAAAGAAAGACATAAATGAAATGCATGTGCAACAATTATATAACACTAGGTATGTTCAGGAAAAGTTAGACGAGTTTGATAATGTAGGATCGGACTATAGCAACCGACCACCTCAACACTAAGAAGCCTCGAGTCAAAGAATAGTTAGTGAGCAACAAGGCTCAGAGCACTCAAACTAAGGGGGAAGAAGGAAGATTACCCTTAGGATCCCCATATGGAAGGCCCGCTCCACCATTGAGGAGAACATAGAGCTACAAAGGGTAGAAGAGGAGTCAAAAAGACTAGAAGAAGAGCATCAAAGGAGGCAAGAGGAGGAAGAGGAAAGGTTGAGGAAACAATAAGAAGAGGAGATTGCTCTTGCTATTCAGAGCAACCCTCCCAATCTCAAGAATTGGCGATGATAAGCCTAGTGGGGGAGGATGTGCCGAGTACAAGCACAATAGCGGAGGAAGTGGGACCAAGACCAATGATAGAAGGCAAGGGAAAAACCCTACTGCACCCCATTCCACCAGTCTTGGCCACACCGAGGATCACCCCAACACAGGGTGGAATGGTCAATGAAAGCGACCTCATGGTCTGGGTGCAATACCTAGTCAGCAAGGTGTTAGAGATTGCACCTGCACCCAACAAAGGAGCAGCTGCTGATGTTGAGTCATGCCAAGGGCCAAAGGTACCCCGCTTAGAAGTCTCAACCACTTTGGTACCTTTGGCCATGTGCCATAACGAAGATTAAGATGAATTGGTGAAATACTTTTAGAACCAACTCCATAAGGCAACTAAGGACAAAAAGGTTACCCTTGCTGACCTCGGAAAAGAAAAGGCTGCATTCGTAGACTACAAGATGGAGCAAGCAAGGGTGATGACAATCATTAATAGGGAAATGATTTCATTAAAAGAGGCCCTAAAGGCAAGAGAGGGAGAGGAGAGTCTCAAGGAGCTATGTGAGGAAGAGAGGAAAAATCGTGTCTCCTTGGAAAAAAATATACGCCTTCAACTCCCACAAAAATAAGTGCCTAGAACTAGAAATAAAGGAGCTGAAGAGGCAAAAAGAATAGACTACAAAGGAGCTGCAAGATTTAGGATCAACATGCTATTGCTTGTTGAGGCTGTTCCTTACCCTCTTCCTCATCCTAACATCATGATCGACACTAGCCTATAATCCATTAGGATAGGATGACCCTTCGTATAGCAAACAATGAGGTTGGTATGATCTCCATGTTTTGTTGGTTCTTCTATGTAATGGATAGAAGCATTAGTAAAAGGATGGGTTATGATTGGGCTTGATAGTCTAGGGATTTTCAAGGGATGATTTCAGTCCTCGATACTAGTTGTCTTTGCTCTTGGGGAGTTGATAAGGCTAAGGATAGTGCTAATTGTGGACATCGTGGATAATTGAGACTGTGATTTTGGATAGTCAAAATTAGGGTTAGGGCTTAGAAGTCTTCAAGAAGCTCTACAAAACACAAATATTTATATTTGAAGTGTTTACAATTTCTACAAGTTTGTTCTAGCCTTGAGTACTTTGAAGGGAGATTATCTCTATTGCAATAAATGCCATGCATGTTGGGGCAATTGGGTTAGGACAACTTTAGGGTTTTCAACATATTTGAGAGCTCTTTTTGTTGCTTCTTTACATGAGCCATAAGATCTTGCATGTTGTGTACATCATCCTTGGCATGTCTAAGATGAAGGTCTTGCCTTTGATACCTATGGCTTTTTTGTCTTGGCTTCTTTCTCTATGTAGGTTATAAATGCAAATTGCCTCCTCAGTATGTTAGTGATGCTAGAGCAATTAATACTCAATTTTCCTACCATAGTTTCATAAATCTTTTCATTCCAAATAACTTTGATAAAAGCTTTAGTTATAATGTTGTGAGTGGGTCTTTCAGTAATTAATTTGAGTACACATAAAGAGCCTTCTTACTTTTGAGACATAGTCCCCCATGCTCTCCCTCTTGTTGTGCAATGTTTATTAAATAAACAATGAGGTTATCACCGGTACTAACTTTTACAAAGCATTTAATAAAGAGATCCTTGAGTAGTATAAATGAGGCTTTTCTAATAGGGTCAAGCCCAATGAGCTAGGTTTTCCCCTTTTTCCTAGGCACAAATCGAATGCTTATGCCTACTTAGCATCACCAATAAGGTTGTTCACTTCACAAGTTTGCTCTAACTGTTCCATGAAGTTGTAAGGGTCATCCTCAATGCAATACTTATCAAACTGCATGGCCACTAATGGATTTTTTTCCTGATCTTTATTTCTAGGTATGCTTCCCATTTTAGTTATTTCAATCAAGAGGTTTTGAGGAATGTGCATGCCTACTTGTAACATATCCATGTAATTAAACAACCATCATTGCATGAGATTCAATAATGAATCTTGCGAGGATCTTGGGGCTCCAACATTCAATAACATCCTTCACATGCTATCCATCTCTACTTGCATGGTTACAAGCTATCATTCGTTATCATTGTTGATGTTTTATGTTCTTGTTCATACATGACTTATGACGAGGAGATTAACATAAATCTCGTGGAGTACCGACACATACCAATCATGGTATTAGGGCGAGGAAGAGGAAAAGCACCAACTCAGCATAAACATACCATCAAGTGGTGGTAGAATTGTAGACAACCAAAACACATGTTTGAAGGGAGTGAGCCTTGAAGTGGAAGCATGGAGTGGAAGCAAGAGCTATGGTAGAAGGAACAAGAGCATGCACCTCAATGTGCTTGATCTTAGCATGGAAAATTGGATTCTTGGTTAACTAAATAGCACTCATAGAATTCGAATGTAGTGTGGGGACCACATCAATAATACCAAGGTTTGCCCACCAAATAGCCTGACCAGAGAGCCTCCTTGCAAGCCTCAATGGCTACAACATACTCTACCTCTATAGTAGATAGGGCCATGCATTTTTGTATCCTAAACATCTAAGAAACAACAACTCTAGCAAAAGTGAAAACATAGCCAAAGGTGGACTTCCTACTATCTACATGTCTTGCATAATTAGAGTTAGTGTGGCCTATGACTCCTGTATCTTGGCCACCATCACTTATGCACATAGCTGCTATGCCATCTAGGTACCTCATGATACCCTTGAAGGCATCCCAATACCGTCTGCTAGCAGATGTAGCCGTATAGCATGCCACAACTTCCACTGCAAATGTTGTGTCAAGACAAGTGGCTATCATGTCATACATCAAACTGCCCATTGTGGATACATAAGGGATCTTGGCTATCTCTACCTTTTGCTCATCAGACTATAGACAATTGGCCTAACTAACCTTCACATGAGAAGGTAAAGGACAACCAATAGGCTTAACATATTGTAGACAAAACCACTCAATGACTTTTTGGATGTACTCCTTCTGTGACAAGTAGAGGAGCCCCTCAAAGTAATCGTGCATAATGCACATTCCAAGAAAATGTGAGGCCTATCCCATGTTCTTTATCTCAAAGCTCTTCTTGAGCTAACCTTTCAAGGCATCCTTATCATGAGCACTCCTAGTAATCAACATATCATCCACATAGAGGATCAAATTCATTAGGTTGCCATCATGAGCCTTCTTCATGTATAAACATGGATCCATATCATTGCAGGAAAATCCATGTGAATACATAAAGACATCAAACTTATGATACCATTCCCTAGGTTCCTGCTTCAGGCCATAAAGGCTCTTCCTCAATCTACACACTAGGTAGTCCTTACCAAGTTCTACAAAGCCCTTAGGTTGCTCCGTATAAATCTCATCATGCAAGTCCCCATGAAGAAAAGCCATGTTGACATCCATTTGATAAAGATTTAAGTCAAGCTGAGCAACCAAAGCCAATACCAAGCGTAGGGTAGTCATCTTCACAAAAGTATATACCATGTTTGTGCTTGAAGCCCTTAGCAACCAATCTAGCCTTATATGTCGGCTTGGGACGTCTAGGTGTACTTTTCAACTTGTACACCCACTTATATGGCAAAGCATGCTTGTCACTAGGCAAAGGAACCAAATCCCACATATGATTTTTCTACAATGAGTCATACTTTGATTGCATGGCCCTCTCCTAAGAGTGACTATCACCTCTGCGTATAGCCTCATCATAAGTAAGAGACTCACTAGCATTTGTCACCATAACATAATCCATAGAGGACTTGAATAGTGCGGGTTGTTGTCTATCTCTAGTAGACTGAGGCTGTGGGGCTTGTATACCCTCTGGAGCATCAGGGAAATGGGCCATTGAAGCATTAGCCATTGTTGCAATCTATCTAGCTAGCAATACAATAGCAGAGGATTCTTTTGAAATATCACCATACGTACCTCAATGACATGCTCAAGCTGCTTATACATTTTCTCCTCATAGAAAACAATATCATGGTTGTGAATAACCTTCCAAGCTTGCGGATCCCATATGCGATAGCCCATCTCACCTGCATCTCCATAACCAAGAAATATGTGTTTCCTAGACTTAGGATCCAACTTATTGCACTTGTCCTTGGGTATATGGCAAAAAGCCTCACAACCAAATACACGCAAATGAGTATATGAGGGAGGTTTTTCAGACCATACCTCCTCTACAACCTAATAGTCAAGAGTAGTACTACATGAGGATTGATTTATTAAGTGTATAGTAGTAACAACTGCCTTAGCCCAAAAATGTTGTGGTAAGCCTACCTAGCTAAGCATACTATGAACTCGTTCTTGAATTGTTATATTTACCATTATGGGATGGGATGTACGAGGTGGTCAATTGATGCTTAATACCCCTCTCGTTAAAAAACTACTCAAAGAATTTAGGGATATATTCACCCCCATTATATAACCTTAGGCATTGTAGCAGATATCCAGACTGGTTCTCAACCAAGTGCCAAGAATTGCATGGTGGGGGGACTTGCTTTAGTTGTTGCACTAAACACACACCATAGATACAAGAGAAAGCTCACTCAAGAACACAAGAAGAGAGATGGAGACCAAAATATTTTCTTACTAGTTTCTTCTTTTTCTTACACACACAATACAATGTACACAAATTATAAATAAGATAGAATATCAAGGAAAGTGACCTACTAAGTCAACCAGTGCATAACTAACTATATTAATCGACGGGCACTATAACTATGCCAGCTGTAGGTAGGTGCAACAAACTAAATATAATGAGTGATAAGTTAGTGGCTATATGAGAATCATAATGACCATGGACATGCTAAGTGTAGATGTGTCGACCCATCTAGCCAAGCGGTCCATCATCAATGTCCACATATGTTGAGCTTGCCATCTCAACACTCCCCCTCAAGCTCAATTGTATCTTTACAACTTCAAGTAAGCTTCAAAACTTTCAAAGCTTCTCTACATCTAATGCCTTTGGAAAAATGTCAACTATCTAATCATGTGTGCTCAATCTCTTTTGCAAGTACCTTGTCTCTCACAAAGTGGTATGCACCTTAATGTGTTTTGTGCTAGCCCTGGAACATTGGATTCCTAGCTAGCGTGTATGTTGCTCATGTTGTGACAATGAATGACAATTAGACCATTTTCCTATACATCCAAATCACCCAATAACTTTTGCAACCATACCACCTCACATGTTGCCATAGTAGCATCTCTATACTCAACCTCTGTACTTGATAAAGCAACCGAAGGTTGCTTTTTGTTGCTCCATATAATTATTGCACTACCAAGGGAAAACAGGACTATCAGCCCTGTTGATAAATCTTTTGTCTAACATGCTACCAACCCAATCTGCATTTGTGTACCCAAACACATGTACATCCTTACTTGCCTCATAAAAAATCCATATGCTTCTAATTGCATCCAAATGAGGCTTTCTAGGCATTTTCATAAACTAACTGAAAGGGCCAACAGCATAGCTCAAGTTTAGCCTTGTGATAGTAATGTAAATTAGACTCCCTACTATCCTCTTGAATATAGTAGGGTCTTCTATCTTGTCAACGACATCAACACTCAACTTCACATTTTACTCCAATGGTACTAAAAGAGGCTTACATGCTGTCATACCATACTTGAAACATATCCAACCCATACTACCTTTGGGATAGCCATATACCATCATCATATATCTAATCACCTCAATACTAAGAAAGTACCTCAGTTCACCCAAATCCTTCATCTCAAACTTCTTCAAAAAGTCCATAACTTCAGCAATTCCACTCACTATCACCTATAATAATCAAGTCATCCACCTAGATGACTAAGCTTGCATCTCCCTTTCTCACATAAAGTGAGTGGTTAGCATCAGAAACATAAAAGCCAATGTTGACCAGATACTCTCCAATCTTGTCAAATAATGCTCTAGGTGCTTGCTTCAGTCCACCATAGATCGCTTTCTTTAACCTACACACATATGTGGGATGCTCTAAATCCTCATAACCCGCTAGTTACTCCATATACACCTCTTCTTACAATTCACCATGCAAGAAGGCATTCTTGACATCCATTTATTGTAAATTTCAAGCTTTGGCTACTATGAAAGCAATCACACATCTAACAGCTTCCATCCTAGTAATTGGAATGAATGTCTTTTCATAATCTATGCCAATATTTGAGCATCGCCTTTTGCAATCAGCCTAGCCTTAGACATGTTACTACTAAACCACTTGCATTATGCTTGATTTTGTAAACCTATTTACAACCAATAGCTTTCTTGCCCTTAGGCAAGGGTACCAAGCCCCAAGTCTTATTGGCTTCTAATGCGGCCATCTCCTCATCCATTGTTGTATCCCAATGAGCATGATCAATAGCATCCTCAAAACAAGTGAGCTCTACATCCTCAATTACCTTTACCATATAAGGATAGTTGTGAGCTGCATAACCTTCAAAATCAAATCTTTTAATAGGGTATCTGATCCTACTAGACCTGTGTGCCAAGGGATCAGTTAATGGAGCCTTTACATTACCATGTGCTCTATGTACACCAGATGTCTTGACTGACAAGCTCATCATCCAAACTTTCTGAACCACTAGAATCTCCATCAAATCCCAAATGACTAGTACATGTATCATTACCATCCAACACTTTCTTCTTTTATTAATATTTACCTACAACATTTGTAGATCCACCTGAACATGTGAGGCTCCAAGAGCTAACTGACACCATATTGGAAAATATGGGAATTTCCCATAAGTTTGGGACACATGGTCAAATCTTTAGATTTGTTATAACTTGAACACCATAACTCCAAATCGAGCACTCTATAGCTCAATAGATTCCATTTTTCAAGCACTTTCCAATGATATGTTACATCATATGGTTTTGAGAAAATTATGGGCATGTTATCCAGGTGCCACCTTTTTAGTATTCAAAAAAATGGGAATTGGGAGATTCCCAAACTCACTAATATTGTGTTAACTGTAGATATAGTACCATATGATATTTTTGGTCTACTAAGGCTCCATGATTCTTGCTCTTATTTTTGCATATAATTATCATCATCATCTAATGCATCACCACACTAGATGCACACCAATTGCTCACCTCATAAAAAATAACATATGTGCTCTCTCTGAACTCACTTATGATAGGGTTATAACTAACAAAAATACAATACTCAACCTTTGGATCAAGCTTCTTTTGCAACTCATCTGGCACATGAACATATGCGATATAGCCAAACACTTTCAAGTGTGACACATTGGGCTTCTTGTCTATAAAGCATTCTTCAAGGATCATCTCATGAACTACAGCCGTGGAAATTCTATTCATAGACATTAGTATGAATAGATTCATACCAAAAATATTTTGGCATATTCTTTTCAACCATCAATGCATGTGCAACTTTTGCAATATGCCTATTTTTTCTTTCTACAACCTCATTTTGTTGTGGGATGTACATGCAAAAGTAAACTGTCTATTTATCCCATGAGACCTCAAGATGCCATTAAACTCATTAGAGAGGTACTCTCCCCCTCCAACTGATCTCAAGCACTTAACTTTCAAGCCAATTTTTGTTTCAACAACAGCCTTGAAAGTTTTGAAGTACTCAAGTACATCACTCTTTTCCTTTATGAAATATACCCACAACTTCCTTGAACAATCATCAATAAATATGACAAAGTATTTGCTACCACCAAGAGATACATTCTATGTAGGCCCCCAAACATCTATATGTATACATCAAGTATATTTCTCATACGAAAAAGCTATCTTGCTTGCTTACCAAACTGACATGCTTCACACACTTTGTGAAATTCTACAACTCTAAAAGTAGGCAACCTTGTAACTAATCCTTTGGACTGCATTAATTTCATCCTTTACACATTTGCATGTCTTAATATTTATGACCACTCATTACCCTTTAGCATACATAGCTCCATTCATAGCAGGAATTCCAACATCTAAAGTGAACATGCGGCCAACTCTTCTTTCTTTTGTGACCAATTTGCACTTATCATTAAAGTCTTCTACAAAACAACCTTTTGCATTAAATCGAACTTGCAACCCCCCTTGCTCTACCATTTAGCCAACATATACTAAATTGTTTATGATTGATGGCATATGTAATACAACTGACAAGACTCTTCATCATGAAAGGACAAGGGAACCTTTCCAATGTGTGAAATTGGATAGCATGCATTATCACCCACCATCTACACATAACTTGGATTTTGGCAAGACATTGAACCGAATTACTTGAACTCAATAAGGTTTGAGATTCATAACACAAGGACATGTATTGTTAATTCAAAGGGGGTAGGCTTGATTACATATGCATTGAGCTTGATTACATGTGTAGTGAGGACATGTATTGTTAATTCAAAGGGGCTAGGCTTGATTACATCTATAGTGAGCTTATCTTCACCTACTTGATTCAATGTTTCATTCTCTTTTTTGTAATCTTTTTCCTCTTTAAATGATCAGTCAAGTGCAGCAAGAATGTGCATCCAATCTTGCTTGTCGTCAAGGTAGGGGATATATTTCTTTAGAGACCTCACTGTGATCAATCAAGTGGCAGCAAGAATGTGCATCCAATCTTGCTTGTCATCAAGGTAGGGGATATATTTGTTTAGAGACTTCACTATGACTATGCAACTAGTGTCTCCTCTAAACACCTTGGATATGGGTGTCAATATGAATGGGTGTGGTTTTCTAGCTCCATCTCTACCCTTGTTGTATCCCACTGATTCCCCAAGAAGACCAGTTTGTTACCCTAGTCCTCAATGAGTTGGGCATTGTGCATCTAAGTGTCAACCTGAAGGCAAATTGTAATCTGCTCCCTCCATCACCATGAAGTTCACTATGAAGCTAATCCTTGCAATTTTGATAGGCCAATCCTTTAGTACGTCAAGCAATTGAACTTTGTAGCCATCAACAACCACTATTAGATTAAAATGCACATTCTCAATGGGAAAAGTTTCCCATGCCTCTAGCACAACTAATTGACTATGCTAACTCCAATGCCTATATCTATGATCCCTCTTCTTGTCAAGTCACCTAGAATCCCCACAAGAGAAACAACATGACGCTCTGCTTCTTTCCAAAAGGTATTGACTCTAAGAGCTCTTGGAGAAGGGTCGTGGGAATATTATCATTGCAGGTGGTACTAAGTCTAATACTATCAACCCCTTGCTTGTATCTGGGTCATTTGACCATATTTTGGTAGTGGATACAGTTCCACATGCATCTCTATGACATCATCACCTTGCACACATGTCCTTGAAAGGAATGAAAATGCTTATCCATTTACAATGTCTTCCACCCCTTGACTATAAATGTTTTGAGTCTTGTGATCATCGTTTATATGGTAGGCAAACACAATATGCATAAAAATTATAGTATGACACACATGGGTCAGCCTTTGGCTCTTGTTTCATTCAGATGTATGTGGTATCATGCCTTGTAAGTCATTAGATGGCACAAAGTATTTCATTACTTCCATTGATGACAATATGCATAAGGTCTGGGCATTTCCCATAAAGGAGAAATCAAATGTCTTGGCTATATTTTAGTGCTGGCTTGCCTTAGTATTGAGATGTAACATTTCCCGTGCCTCTCCCATAAGAACCCCCCCTTTTTAAAATTTTAAAATTAGTTTGAATTTTTTTACCTCTCTCTCTCCCCCTGCCGACAGCATGTCGGGGAGAGAGAGAGAGAGAGGGAGTAAGAGTGGAGAGGGGGCATGCAACCCCCCAGGTGTGGGGTGGTGGCCCACCAAATGGCCGTCTCCCCCACCCATGAACCACCCCCCTCCCCACTATATAAGGGGAGCCCCCCCTCCCCCTCAAGCAGGTCATCTTCAATGCCACACACCCCCCTGCTCCACCTGACACGCAACACCACCCCCTGCTCTGCCAACACACCGCCAAGCTGCCGGATGCCGCCACATACCTTCATCACCATCATTTTCGTCATCATCACCATCCGCAGTGCGATTGAGGAGGAGGAGATGCTGTTAGGCCTGACTGACAGAAAGGAAGAAACTAAAGAAGCTTCTACTAAAAGCTTCTTAGGGTTGCTTCACCCGCAGATCGCATGAGGGACACAATTCGTTTGTAAAGGGAGTTCCCCTGACTGCCAACTTGCAGAAAATTTCAGCACGCCCTCCACCTGCCCAACTTATTCCCAAATCCCAATTGCGATGGCCCCAAAGTGCCACACAAGAGGAGCATGCGCGAGAACAAGAGGAGCACGTGCAGGAGTCCCCACCCGAAGCGCAAGAATCGATAATACCCCTCTTGCGAATGTTCAGGTTGTTGCATTTTTGAATATATGGTTCATGTGTTAAAAGATGCACTTATGCAATAATGTCCTAGTTGCATCTCGCATATAGGTTAAATATTTATTGCGATGTTCTTGTGCATTGGAAGGTTTGCATTGGGTAATCTACATTGGAAAGAATGAATTATGTTGTATACAATGCATTTGTGCAATAAAAATCCCTTGTGATGACCGTAAATAGGTTAATTCATAGAAGGATGTTTAATTAAAGAATAGATAGTTGCTATGGAGAGGAACAAAAGAGTTATATTTTATTTAGAATTTGCATAAGCAACTGCATTCTTATTCGTGTGACTTGCATGGGAAAAGAAAATATTATGTTTTTATAGCATTGTAAATTTACATAGCATAACTTGCATGCATAAGCAACTTGCATGCATAAGTAAATGTATGAAAAGAAAAAGGGTTATATTTTATTTGATGAAAAGCATATAGGATGCAATACGCATAAAATGATAGTTACATTCAATATGAAAAGATAGGTTAAGTTAAGTTAAAAATGTTGCTTAGTATTGCGCTTGCAGAGTTAATCAAGTGTTCTCGTACTTAGATCGTTCTATGTTGTGAGTAAGAGAGGGTACTAGGGCCTCAGGACAAAAATACTAATAATATCGACAAACAAAGGATGTTAAGCGACCAAGCAAGTTGCTTGCAAACTGTCGTTATGACCTTAGACTATGGAACAAGGACGTTTCCCTAGCCCAAGGTAAATCGATAGGTTAAACTCTAGGTTGGATTATCGATCAAGGCCTACGCCTTGGATATTTGGAGAGGATAATTTCAGACAATCACTGAATTGTCTGATTAGACAATCTTACTAGGGACAAGTGGTCCATAAGGGAAAAGGACGTGATCTTAGGGTTCTCATCTTAAAGATCGAAGGACCAAACGTTAAGATCTCACAAGAAATCCTAGAGCCAAATCAATCTTCAGCCTAGTGGGACTAGGGTTTTGGATTGGGGTCCATGGAACTCCCAAATCCTATACCTTGATCAAAGGTATTCTTAGTCAAAGAATGCCATATGACAGGAGATGTAATTCCTCAAGATAGGTACTGCTACCTATCTCGTGCAACAAATCTACAAGGTCATATGCGATTGCAACTAAATCATAAGATGCTACTACTACATCTTAGTCCAAGGAAGGCGAGATCTAATTACAAGTTAGATTTGTTAAGAGTCGAGTAGTCGCCCTACTACAACTCTCTCTCTTGGGGACCGATTTGTCAAACTTAGGGCAATTGTGAATTGCCAAGAAGCAAATTGACCAACCAAAGATGACGGGACTATAGTACAAGGAGACCAAAGGTAATGATAATTGGGGTCGGTAGGGTATAAACCCTAACCCAAGGAAAAAGGGTAAACAAGCAACCTAGCTTGCCAAGCCCTTGGAATCTCGCCAAGTCGCGAACGATCCAGGATTGAATGCTGGGAGTATTCGGGAAGAAGGAATCACACCTTAGCAGTTGGTCGTACGAACGACCACAGAAATGATCGTGATTGTACACTTAGGTACATTGTTTGAACTTCTTTGCTCAAGGAACTAATTCAAGGCCAAACACTTAATGCTTCAGGTTAATAGCTTGGAGGGAGAGGCAGGTTCAGTTACCTCCGACTGCCTGCCTGGCCCTATCCAAGGGGGTTGTTAGCCGTGCCGGGTACATGGACCGAACCCGGCATGAGAGGTCTCTCCATGGATGCTGCTTGGAGCGGGAGGACGCTTGGGTGCCAGGGGAGGCTCTTGCTGTAAATTCCTTGCCTCCGGATCCCACACAAGAGGCCGACGTGACTCGAGATGGGATCTCGAGGCCTGTGTACTAGTCTACGGGCGAAACTTGGAGCAACAATCCTGATGATTGCTGGGATAGCCTTCGAGCAAGATACTTGATGTATTCCAAGACTATGATAAATAAAGATCAAATATTTGGAAAAGGAACTTGCTTGACATTGTTTTTTTTTTAAATGTTAGTGCCTAAGTTACATGAAGGAACCTGTGTTTAAATTGGTTAATTAAGGAAGCTGCCTTTGCATGTCAAACATAATGCGGTAGGTAATTAGATAACTAAGCAACCCGAGGAAAGTGCAGTGGATGTGACTTGGGTCCATCCTACGGAAGGGTGGTCCCGGTTAGCTGGGAACTTTTCTCAAAAGATGTGATAACAAAACTATGAGGACTTAGAGTCAATAGAGCTAAAATCTTGATTTATGTTGTTTTAGGGGAGCGGAATGGGACTATGCCTTATGGACACAAAAGTTGAGCTTTGCATCCCTCTCGTTTTCCATTCTCCATGAACCAAGTGCAGCATAAATCCGCTTCGACTCTGTTACTCCTACGCAAAGTGGTTCATCTGGAGCTCGACGCTAGCTACTTCCTACGTAAAGTGGTTCTTCTGGAGCTCGACGCTAGCTACTTCCTTGAGACTTGGCTGATAGGAAAAAAAAAACCGTGACTTCAGGTCGACCCTAAGTGGGAACAGCCGGATACTTCCACTTCGGGGCAGACTCGGGAAGACCTAGATCGCAAACCCTGTGACATTCCTTGCGAGTGCCAGGTGGCGCTTTCTAGACTCTGTTCCCGATGGGCTACTAAGACGTGTCCCACAAGTGGACAAGCGGACACATTACATGAGATGGTAAGCTCAACACATGCAGATATTGATGAGACCGCCTGGCATGATGGGTCTACACGTCTACATTTAGCACATTAGTGGTCATTATGATCTTCACATGGCAACTAACTTATCACTTATTATATTTAGTTTATTGCACTTACCTACAACGGGCATAGTTATATCTTCAATTCATTAGTATAGTCAGTTATGCATTGGTTGACTTAGTAGACCACTTTCCTTTATATTTTATCTTATCTATACTTTGTGTACATTGTATTGTGTATATAAGAATCTTTCTCTTGGTTAGTGCCTGTGGAGGCACTGGAAGTAAGGCAGAGTGGAAATCTCATATTTTTCTGTGAGATTTGACCATTTTGGGCCCCATTTCGGACACATAAGGTAACAAAAAATAGTTTGAGAGCACATTGTAATTTTGATTGTATTGGTTGAAAGTGGATACATAGCGGATACAGATTTCAAATCTATAATTTTTTAGATGTTTTCCAAGAAGCAAACATAACTTTTATTTGTAAATTGGTTGCAGATTACCTGTATTATTGAGCAATCAGTGAAAAAGATTGCTTGGAGTATTGATGTGTACTTGTTGTGAAAGGTTGTAGAAGACTTGCTTGATGTTTTGTATCATTTTTGTGATAATGGTAGTTAGTAGAGAAAATCCCATCATTTAGAAGTTGGACAAGAACAACTACCTATCATAAAAGTTTCATATGATGAACTTTCTTATTGAAAAAAGCCTTTATGAGTTCATTTTAGGTGAAGAAAAGGAGCCAAAGCTGAGTAACCCTACGCTTGCGAATGAAGTAAAGGCATGGAAAGAAAGGAATGTAAAGGACAAAAAGGTGATGTATTGGCTATCTGAGTCATTGTTAATAATATTATGCTAGGGCATATCAAGAATGTAGAAACTTCACATGCAACTTGGATAATTTTTTAGATCATGTTTTCAGTAAATACAAAGGGACAGAAGATTCAACTCAAGCAAGAGTCGAATACTTTGAAGAAAGGGAAAACGTCTATGAGTATGTTTTAAAGGTGAGGAGCATTGCAGATGCTTTGGCAACAATTGATGCAATGCCTAATGGTGATGATTTGGTTTCATTAACTTTTGGTGGCTTTAATATGAGAAGGCTTGGAAATCATTTGTCACTTCTGTATATATACAGAAGCCATTTCCTGATTTTGTATAATATTTTGCAAAGCAATTACATGTTTGGTATGCAATGGTTGTCAAGATGAACAAAAAACTACCTAAACCCCACACGACTGTTAACTCATAGAATAAGTACAAGACTAGTGATGAAAACTCATGACATTACATGGAACCATGGAGAGAGAGGAGAGTAAAAACAAACATGAAATTCTATTTGTAATTATCACAATATGAAATTTTATACAAAGGATGATAAGTACATCTAAGGAATAGTACATGGAAGATGCCTGCACGGATCACAAGACCAAAAAAGAAGAGGGTGTGCACTCCACGAATCCAAGTGCGTGCTACATATCATTGCCATCAGAAAGCTCGTCCCGATGCAAAGGATTATTGAACGAACTCTGCAAAGTGAACAACTACACATCAATCCACCATACATAATGCATTTTTTTAAAAATAGTGACTACAAACAAGAAAGATGATTGACTTGCTCGGCCGCCATGTGCGTACAATTTATCGATGACTGTAGTGAGACCATGTCTCTCTACATATTGAGTCTTCAAACTTGTGGGATCGCAATTTGTGCGATGGAGTGTTGCAAAGAATATAGAATACAATTGTTAGAAATACCATTGTTAGTACAAGAAGTAACATTGCAAATAAGAAAGTGAGAAGAACCAAAAGAAAACTTACAAAGTCCTCCAAATAAGTCCTGTGACCGCCACTCCCTAGATGATGCATGACCCCTGCCTCCAATCGTGCCCTCGCAAGAAAGAACGATGCAAGAACAACAATTAGATTACTGTGGAAATAGGTGATATCAATATTTGGATACCCTATAGAAATTGTGACTGATTAAGAAACACATTTTCTAAATGAAGTAGTGGAGCATTTGCTCTCTATGTTCCTAATCATTCAATGAAATTTAGCACCCTAACTATCGATAAGTAAATAGCCATGCCAAATCAATGTACAAAACCTTGATCAACCTACTGACCAAAACTATGTGACAATCATGGTTAGACTAGGATAACAAATTAATGGTAACACTATGGACTTATTGCATTGCTTATAAAACAACCACATGGAAACCATTTTAGGTTATCCTACGGCATGTATTGCATCATGCCTATAGAGTCTTAATGCCTAGTCTATGTATCACAATACAAGAATGGTGGGAAGGAAACAAAGCTTGGACTGAGTGTCTCTTTGAGCTAGAATGACCTTGGATTTTAGCCACTCGTGTGCTTATTGTGGAAAAAGCCCACGGGAAAGCTTGGTTTGATAAACACGTGCAATAAAGATCATTTGAGCAAGGAGACTTAGTACTCCTTTATTTGCTCAAGGGACACAAACAAAATTTACAATTTAGAGGATTAGGCCCCTACTACATTCATCCCATTAGCCAAACCAAAAATGAAGAGCTCAAAAGTCTTACGAGGAAGGGATTAGCCACTTTAATGGAAGTTGTATCAAGAAATATTACCCCCCTTGACATCCTCGACACAAGAAACTTGCAATGTCTCCCAATGGTGCAAAGACAAAAACAAAATGATAAAGCCCTTGTAGCAAAAACACAAATCACTCCACAACAAAATCTTCAAGTCTGAGTGATCGCAATTAGTAACTTGGATGAAGAGGAAAAGATGGCTATATTACCATCTTATACATGCCTCAAACTCACTGCCTCTAGAGAAATTCTAGTCAATGCTCTCATCGATGAAGGCTTAGGTTTTAACATCTTGCTATAAAAGTTTTGGCATCAAATCGAATAGCCCTCATTGATACCATTTGATGCAAAGCTAAATTCATATGGAGGCTCACTATAGTCAGTATTAGGCAAGTGTAAGTTGATATCGCCCAACAAGACAGAAAGCATTCAACTGCTTCTCTATGTTTTCCCAATTGAGAGGATATGGGATGAGAAACCTTGTTGGGATGCTCATTTAAGAAAACACAATGTCAAGTTGGTTTTGTCGATAAATGTATCCACCTAAATCTCCCTGGGACTAGGATAGTCTTTGCCTTCAGCAAAAGAGGGATCTGCTTGATAAACAATAATATTCAACCAAACCCACCCAACCAATGATACCCAAACCACAAAACAAAAAGAAAGTTTATTGATGGAACTTTTCTTGGTCAACCATGAATAGCTACTACAAGTTAGCAATTCAAAAACTATACAACATTACAATAACCCACACATCACAGAAACCTATCCTAAGCCATGGAAGAACTACCTATAGATTAAGCCTAAATATCACATCAATCCCACCTAGGTACCTAAGGCACTACTAATCATGCAAGGTTACTACGAGGAAATTTGCTTCATATGGATTTTGAAATGAGCCTCTCATGCTCGTTGGACTTGACCAACAACACCCCGTAGATTACATCATAAACAAAGCCATTTAGGCCATGAGCTTGAGACCCATGCCACCAAAATTGTGCCTTAACAACCTATTTGGATATATAAACCCAATACAAGCATAGCTATGAATGTCTCCCTTGCACTAAAAAAGAATGTGATTGAAAAGAAGCAAAGGGCATGCCACCCTTGAATATGACTTGAGAACAATTAAAAAACTCTAACCAATGGTGAACTAGTAATCATCATTGTAGGGCCCTTAATGAGCATCGTTAAGCCACAACCTCTAGTGGGACTAGAACCCTCTTCCACTTGCCAATTAATGTACCAAATGGCCACAGAACTCGATAATAAGATCAATCTTCCAATTGCAAATTGTTTCACTCAACTTGATAATACATTTAAAATATTTGCTTAAGAATATGAAATGATTGACTTAAAAGTTGCCAATGAACAGATGATAGAGCTCATCTCCTATTGAAAGACTACCTAGGATCATAGCAAATACATTTTTGCCCCCAAAAATGAAGTAGTTCAAAAGAATATCCTTGCAATACTTTCTAAAAAAAACACCAAAACCATTCACCTTGTCACAAATTGGGCTCTAGTCACAAAGGCAATTAACCTTGTGAAAGTAATTGAAATTCAAAAAGTGTGAATCTAAGCATTTGATTCTTAAAGTTTAGTACGATCATCGCCTTGACATTGCATGTGAAGATAGTAGATTAATGACCAATGCATAAGAATGATGTATGGTAAAAACCCTAAAACATGACTAAATGGACTATAGTGCAATTTTACTCCATGCAATCCTTGTCACTCGTGATTTACAATACCCTTTGGAATTGGAGAAACACCTCTTACTAGATTAAGTTCTCCTAGAATAGGAACTTCATGTGGTAAGCTAATTTGAAGGTCCATACTTGTTGATGGACATAATCACCTATCTTTGCAAACTTCCATGTCGACTATTCGATTGGACATGCTTGCCAAGCTCCAATTAATCCAAAAAAAATTATTGGTGGCTTCCTCATACAACCACATCAAAAATTACTTCTTAAGAAACATCACATTTCATACATGCAAATCTATTTTTCATTGGTTATAAAATTAATTAATTAATTAATTAATTAATTAATTAACAAAAATAAAAATAACAAGACTTCACTACGCCACCATTAGAGTTAGGAAGCTGTCTCACTTCACTAAAAAGGGGGAAACCCAAATGACATTGCTCAAACCGTATTGAATTGTGCACAAATGAAATTGTGTTGTAGTGTCAAATGATTTTTCTTAGTTGCTTTTCTTTTGTTCTCATAATTCTCATAACTTCTTATTATCAAATGTGTAGATGACAACTCCTCCTATAATAATTATTGGTCATGAATTCTACACATTAATCAATGGCCCTATAATCAAAGAAAAAATTAGCCTTATCATAGATAAATGCGACAAGTAAAACTTACAACCCACCATATGGGGCCTAGGGGATCTTAAATTTTGGCTCATTAAAAACTTTGAGGAGCTAGTTAATGACAATGACATGGTTAGGAAACTTGTAAAATGTTGTGGCTTGCAAACTTACACTAAAGTATACAATGAACTAGCTTACTTAATCACATACCTAAGTTTCATTTGTAATTATGACTCTAGCTCTAAAACAAGTATGTTGACATATTGGGCAAGGGGTAATCAAGTAGTTGATAAAGTGATTATCATAGCACTACTTGTAGATCTCACCTTAGGAATACAAAATCAACAAGGAAAATATAAAGGACCCATGAGATTCACCATTCAACAAAGATTTAAAAAACCGCATGACATCATGAGGCACAGTGTCAAATTTAGCGCTACTATCGAGGAAGAGTTGTGTATAATAGCCCAAGTTTTTCACCACATGTTCATTGATAACAAATCGTATTCTTCCAAAATGAGAAATCCCAAACACCTCATGAAAGACGTACTCACTAAACAACTCATTGCTAGAGATTTAAATGTCCTTTGGTTAGAAGAACTTCATGAAACTACCATGAAAACATAGAAAGCACTAGTCCAAGCTTCTAATGTGAGCTCCTCTGAGCCTAGAAGGATGGTCATAGGCTTTGCAAGCACACTCACTACGGTGATCATAGTGGGATTAAGACTTTCTACTATTGATGCATCACTTACCCTGGGAATTGTCACACTTCTAGGAAGAGTCACCACTACACAAGAATAGTTGCAAATAGGAGGATCTAGGGAAGAAGAGAGAGAAAAAGAAAGGGAGCAAAAAAAACAAGCTGAAAGAGAGCACATTGTTTGCATGGTGCCGAAGATCCATGCTTGCTAAATAATTCATTGAAGACCCAACAACATTAGTGGTCAATCATCCTTTGCAACAATAGTACATCCATAAGCCTTCTACTACATCTTAGGGCACCATTACCAAATTAGTGATGACAATATGAACAACCTTCAACAATGACTACAAATTTCCAAAAGAACCACCACACATGATTGTCCCTTAGCACGATGCTCTACTCTACTACCTGACATGGAGTTGGCACATGTTTAGGAGGGGGTAATAATAACCCTCTTAATAAACCAAGCATAAGAATGATAATTTATGGGCATTAAATTTTTCAAACATGTTGGAATTATTTTTTGAGAGCTTTTGATAATGTAAAATTGAGGGTTGGGCTTGCTCTTATGCAAATTGTAATTGTTCTCATTTAAGTTGGGTGAGTCAAGTTTAGATTCCAAAGCGGATGCAATGCAAGGATGCAAACAAGACGTCAGTAATGTGGGCTAGATACCCAAAAAGGTTACAAACCCTAAGACTATTGTATAAAAAGGGTAAGAGATAGCATACACTTGGATCATGGAGCTATGCTTGTCAACATGTTATGACTACAACATGGTAAGTATTCTCACTACAACCGTCTAGAATCAATCTATTGCTTGGTAGATTAGTTCATTGTGTTTTATGTGTGTGAGCAAGCTAGGTGAGAGGTAGCCATGACCATGTAAGTCAAACCCCTAAAACAATAAGGATGTGTCTATGGTCCTATCGTCAGCATGTGAATGCAACAATCCCCTTATTTCTTCCTCTCTCTTTGTAAACATCCTACATTAGTAAGCTTATAGCATCCTTTTCTTAAAATGTTTATAAAAGCCACAGTAAATGATTATCAAAGTTCTTAGAAAAAGAGAAAAAAGAATTTTGAGTTTGGGTAAAGTCTTCAATCTCTTCTTGATGATATCTAAGTGGTGTAAGAACCTTGAGGATCCAATATTATTGAGGTATCCTCCAATATACTTAAGGGAATGACCACTTGGTTTTTTCCTTGCCATATCCTTCATCTTACATACATTCATTTAAGCATTAGGAGTGCAAACTACAATATCAGGGATTGAGCTATAGTCTCTCACACCAAATGACTCACCACCATAGATGCTACACAAAATATATGCTAGAAAATAGTAGGGTGTATATCAACCAAACTCAATCGAAAAAACATAAGGTAATTGAGAGAGAGAGAGAGAGAGAGAGAGAGAGAGAGAGAGAGAGAGAACAAAGTGAAGCATGATAAGTAGTGTTAAAACATATATTTGTAAACATGATGCTTTTGGTTAACTTTTTTAAAACATAACCTTAAACTGAATATGCTTAGAGAGAGAAATATGATAACAATGAAAAACAACAATGAAAAGCTACCATTAATTTTTTTAAAACATAACTTTAAAATGATGATAATAATGGATGGAATGCATAATCAAAATATATATTTATCTTGTACATGGCCATGATTAACATTGTGTATATGATTCTAGCTATACTTGTGATACATAACAATACTACCAATAATCTCCACAATTTGAATGATAATAAAGCAAAGGAAACATATATTTGCAACCATGTAAGCTATAGTTAAATTATTCAAAACACAACTTTAAAATGAACAAGCACACGCACACGCACACGCACACGCACACGCACACGCACATGCACATGCACACGCACACGCAAGGACACGCACGCGCACGTGCACGCGCATGTGTGCACACATGTACACGCGCACGCACACGCGCACGCACACGCACACGCACACGCACACGCACATGCGCGCGCACATGCACGCACACACACGCACACACACACACATACATGCACACACCCGCGCGCGCATGCATGCACACACGAACACACACACGCACACACACACGCACACGCGCGCGCACACGCACGCACACATGCGCGCGCGCGCACACACACACACACACACACACACACACACACACAAAAGATCCTATATGAAATCCTCCATGGTATTGAGTTCTTCTAGATGCCTGCCATTAGCATGCACATGGTGAACTCCTCGATTGAGCACCGTGCCTATGGGTTTCAACACATAACTCCGATACCCTACTCCATAGCTACTAGGATCCCACATCACATGATTACAATCGCTTACATCATTGCTTCAACTTTGACCATTCGTTGTTACTTTGAGTAATGAAGCAACACTACTTTTTTCTCTAATAGAGATGATAAATTACTACTTACAAGTATGCTTTAGTGATTTTGTTTTAGATGCAAGGGATCGGATGGATAACTACTAATAATCATTTTCTCTCTTTTACAGTTAGCCCTCACTTTCCTCAATGTAAGGTGTGGGGCACCATTATGAGCTAGAGCACACCTTCTCAAGCGTAGTTGTCTATCCCAAAGTTGGATAGCCATCCTTAGAAGGTTTTGTGATTTCGTGTTTCTTAGACATTTGGCTTGGAAACTAAAGAACGAAGGGTTGGGATGATAGTACGCTCGCTTTGAACTCTCTCTCTCTCTCTCTCTCTCTCTCTCTCTCTCTCTCTCTCTCTCTCTCTCTCTCTCTCTCTCTCTCTCTCTCTCTCTCTCTCTCTCTCTCTCTCTCTCTCTCTCTCTCTCTCTCTCTCTCTCTCTCTCTCTCTCTCTCGCATAATCAAAACTAGCGTTCCTGGCGCGCTTCGCGCGCAAGGAACGCTATCCTGCTTCGCGGCAGCTTCGCTGCCGCGAAGCGGGGTGCGAGGGAAGTGAAGCTGCCGTGCTATCGCACGGCAGCTTCACATCCCTATCGCATAGTGGATAATGCTATCACAAAAACATCGCATGCTTTACTCTCCTCTATATCGCACGGCAGCTTCACTTCCCTATCGCACAGTGGATAAGGCTATCACAAAAACATCGCATGCTTTACTCTCCTCTACTCACAACCCCTCTATCTCTCATCCCATTTACACCTCCCCCCTCTATCCACACTCACTCAATCACTCCCAAATCAATTGCATTCAATTCAATGGAGTCGAATGCACTATGTCTGGAACATCTCTCTCTCTCTCTCTCTCTCTCTCTCTCTCTCTCTCTCTCTCTCTCTCTCTCTCTCTCTCTCTCTCTCTCTCTCTCTCTCTCTCTCTCTCTCTCTCTCTCTCTCTCTCTCTCTCTCTCTCTCTCTCTCTCTCTCTCTCTCTCTCTCACATGTATAAAAGACCAAATATGCATTTGCATCAAGGAGTACATAGACTCATATATACATGCAATGACCATGCACCAAACTTATAGACTTGTATCTATACTTGCTCTGCAAAACTTTTAGAAACAACTTGTATCCTTGGATGTTACAATGAGAAATAACATTCCTACGGTGAAACAAACCACAAATAAAAGATATATGAGCCACACCACAAATTTAAGTTTGTCCAAGCATTGCATGCAAACTCCCAGTATTAATAACCCACATAGGTGAAGCAAAGCCCGAAACCAAAGTTTCTTCTAGAGACTGCACCAGTAACCTTGCACCACAATTTCAAGTATCAACAAACCACAAAGTGTCACTCCTTGATTGTGCCTATGCATCTACATCCAAATGTTACAAAAAAATTTACAATTCCCATAGGGTCTAACCAAAACGAAGCTTTTCTTTCTTTGAGAAATAATTGGAAAATTTTCCACTCTCCAACATAGCATGGCCAGGCAAAGCAAGTCCGATCGCCACTCTTCGTCTTGTTGATGGTACAGGGGACATAATAGTATTTCCGCTCTCCAATATAGTATGGCCAGGCGAAGCAAGTCCAATCGCCACTTAACATTAAAACAACAACACCTGCTATGCGCAATAGCTAGAAGTAGCTCTTCATGATCATTCGACGTTACAATCAGAAATAACATTGCTACGCTGAAAGGAACCACAAAGTTTAAGCATATCCAAGCATCAAATACAGATAGGTGAAGTAAAGCCCAAAACCAAACCTTGCTTCAGAGCCGAAAACTTTGTACCATAAATCCAAGTATCTACACCTATGATAAGTAGATATAGATACATATCTACATCCAAACGCTACAAAGATGTTGAAACTTTTCATCGGGCCTAACCAAAATGAAGCTTTCTTTTCTTTGAGGAATCACTGGGGAAAATTCCATCCTCCAACACAGCATGCTCAGGAGAAGCAAGTCCCATTGCCACTCTTCGTCCCGGTGATGGTACAGGGGACATGATAGTCTTTCCTCTCTTTCTTGCACCTAAAATTTTAAAAGCTCACAACGTAAATATGAACATATCCAACAATATTGACAAAGATCACTTAATATTGGAATAACAATACCTGGCTTAACACTTGCAAACCCCTTGGCAGGCATTGTCACAGCTTGATGCAGCGTCACAAAACAACTGAGGTCCTTAAATTCATACGCCGACCACCCCCTTGGTATTCTATCAGTGTGAGATCGCCGAAACCTCTTGTCTTGCTCAGCTTCACCCATATGCACTCGAAAGCATTGAGTATACCCACAATGCACCACCTCAATAAAGACTGGAAGTAAAATCTCTATATTGACATCATCATACAAACGCTCAATGACCCTTGCAAGTGTTCTTCTTATAATATCATCCGTTGTCACTGCGCGCAAGTTACACTGCAGTTCCTTCTGATACTCAGAAGCTGGATAATAACCCCAGCTTGGAGTAGGCATCTGCAAAAGTCAAGCAAACACTTATATACAGTGCAGGGAATATATACTCAATTACGATCGAGTATATGCCAACCGAATACAGCTTTGAGGCTATCTCACCTACACACCAAGCAAGGACTACGAAGCCATCAAAATTCAATAGATACATCTCTAAAAAAATGCAAGCATATCTTCCACTCTCCAAAAAACTCATCTTCGTATGCATCTTTGCAAAAAAGCAATGCACCTCATTGCATCTTTTGAAGTACCTCCTTGTACACAATGTTCGTCGTGACATTCACAGTGCTTCCATCCTCATCTAATAACACCCTCACACCACATGAGGATTTCACCCTTGAAAATGCAACATACAATTGTCCTTGTGTAAATACTGGTGTCTTTAAGTAAAGACCAACAACAGACAATGTCTGGCCTTGCGACTTATTGATTGTAATAGCAAAGGCCAATCGAATAGGAAATTGCCTCCGCCTCATAGCAAACAGAAACTGCAAGGTGCCAGGAATAAACGTGATCCTAGGAATAAAAACTCGCTCCCCTACATTTGTCCCTGTTATTATTTCAGCATCTATCACTTTTTTATTGAATGCCTTACACATCAACCGTGTACCATTACACAAACCTTTTGCTGGATTTAAGTTCCTAAGCAGAATAATAGGTGCATTCATCTTTAGCAACAATAGATGGGGAGGAAATCCACCTCCAAGATCCAGTGTATTTAAATACTCTACAGAGTATAAAAGTGAGCTATCACCTGTCTCTGCAATTGAATCCGCACTATAGTACTGTATAACTTCTCCTGGCATCGATTGCAATGCACAATGATTCAAAGAAGCCACCTCTGTATTCCGTGCTGCAAGTATAGCACGCTCACTAAAATATGCCCCAAAGTCTCTCACCACGGATACTTCACCGTACACACTATTAACCAAGGTTTCAATAGAGCACCCTTTAAATACCATGCTAGATGGAATATGTAACTTATCACAATTCTCCGTAATACCCACTCCATCCCCTATCCCTTGAATCCAACCAACAAATCCATTATCCATTACACCACCAACGGTTGACATTCTCATATTCCCAGACAACCTTAGCACCTTAACATACTGCCATAAATGAGAGCAACATAGTGCCGCATTAGCAATATCTTCACGGGAGCCCTTCATCACGACGGGCAAGATTTGCCTAAAATCACCCCCAAGCAAAGTAACCTTTCCACCAAATGGTTTATTACAGCCCATAATATCTCTTAAAGTTCTATCAACAGCTTCAAATGCAAACCTGTGCATCATGGGAGCCTCATCCCATAAAATAAGGCTCGATTGTCTGAAAAGTTGAGCAAGATCGCTCTGAACAGGAATATTATAGGTGGATCGATCACATAGATCCAATGGAATTTTAAATCTTGAGTGAGCAGTACGACCGCCCTACAGAAGCAAAGCAGCAATGCCAGATGATGCCGTTGCCAATGCTATATGACCATCACTGCGCAACCTAGCAAGCAAACACTTGTAAAGAAACGTCTTTCCAGACCCACCGGGACCATCCAAAAAAAAAACATCCCCAAAGTTTCCACCAATGGCACCCATAACTGCATTATATGCAACCCTCTGTCCATCATTCAACATTGCCTCCATACAAACACAAACTCTACGTTGCTCCAGTATATCATATGCATATTCATCTTCTAAAAGAGGGTTAGCACACAACTGAGAATCTGTTCGATGAGGTTCTGGCAATCCATCAAAGTCTGACAATCTTCGCCCATGCTATCGCAAAAGATCCTGAAGATGCAATAAAGCCCTCTTTGATGCCTATTGTTGTAGAACTGCAGAAGATATATGCACATGCTCTAGCTGTAACTTATACAAAATATCCTCCACCATCGGTGACATAAACCTATCCCAGAGCTGACCAGGCTGTGCAGGCTCACAGAAGACCAAAATTGCAGCAAACAAAGCACGCAACTGGGCACCAACTTGTACAGATGCAGCCTCTTCCAAGCACACAATACACTCATCATCACCCTCTAACATGCCCTTTGCAATGCAGGCTTCCTTAAAGGTGTTGTACACCACGTTGCCAACAGAACGCAAATCATCAAAAGACATACATCCTCAAGACACTGTCAAGAGCATTCGCAAGTAATAACGCTCACCAGATGTGGGCAGCACAAAGTATATTCGACCACACGTATTTCCACGCTTTCTCTTCGTCCATACCTTTCGTTGTGCATTCCACACCCAATACATCGGGAAGTCTTGATACCGTATAGCTCTAGCCTCTGGATGAACACTATTGCACACAAACCATTCCGTAAGAGTAGTTTTCCTGATATCTTCATTCTGCATAACATGTGATATATTGTCTGTATCTTGAAACACCACATAATTCTCACCAGGCAAGTGCACCTGCAACCGCTGTATATCAGGCTTCTCATTGTGCAATGCATAGTCATATATTCGCCAACACGCTTCCGAAGCAGAAACATACCGTGCATCTAAATAACTCTCGATCTCATCTACTTCACGAAAGGTCGTACCATTTAACCCTGAGTTTCCAACAGAAAATTTAATCGTTGCACGATCATGTCCCTTGTATATATACTTATACAAATACTTGACAGCTGCCACCGTTGAGCATACCTCAACATTTATATGTGCATTGTATTTTTTACTCAAGTACGGATTGTATGGAACAATCCATCGATTATCAATAGTATTACCCTTTATTGTGACTGTCTTTCCATCATCTCGTCTTCTATAAACAGGATAGCCAGAGCTATCAACAGTTGTCACATTCACAAACCTCCGAGGGAATTTTTTAGTGCATCGACCATTGCGCATGCAAGGGCTCTTGGGATTCATTACACCGCAAGGACCATGGACATTGCATTTTGAGATAGTTTCAAACAAAGCTGAAAACTTTTCTCTATCAGGAAACTCAGCACAAACAAATCTATCATAATGGCATGCTTCAGAGGGTTTAAAAGGGTGCTCCAAAATTAGCAAAGTATGAGAATGTGGTAGCCCCCGCTTTTGAAACTCAATCACACTAACATAGCCTGCAACATTTCCAAACAGATTCCTTTTCAACAATGTATGCATCATATCAGCATGTTTTTTATGAAATACCCGAGCAGTCAAATCCGGACGATCATAAGCAGTCTGTCCAGGCAAGAAAGCATTAGTTATCTCTAACCACTTTGGATTACATGTCATCGTTATAAACAGATCAGGTTTTCCCTTACTTCGCACTATAGCCATGGCATCCTGATACAACTGATACATGTGTCTTGGCCCACCAGTAAAAGAAGACGGCAAAACCACCCTTTTACCAACAGAGGCACCAATAATCCCCATCGGCCCATCATCCATCACTCCCACCATATCTGCTAAGCCCTTATAAACTTCCGAGCGTAAAACTGATTGATTTTGACGACACCAAGCTAACCTACATTGCTCTATACTACAATAAGCATCAACAATAAATTGTTGCAACAATCGGCCACCCCGCAACATGCACACCTCAGTGTCCTCACGCACTTGTAGTCGAAATGCATAAAATTGCATCTGAGTAACACAGTCCTTATTAGATAATCCATGTATATTAATTGGAACATTAACACCACTATAAGGTACCTTTACATGCCAACCATCATCACCCATAGGAAAAAGAAGGACGTATAGCATTGGCATATATGCCCTATGCAAGTTTGAAATAGCAATACATCGTCCATCCCGACTATAAACATGTATGTCTCGACGATCAAGAGTATTCTCATCGCCTTGTCCTGGCATGATAGCCGCAACCTCAGTTGCCACTGGAACTGAGCATTGTCTATTAGCATGTTGAACCCCAAAAATAGTCATTCTCAAATCATGCAAGGGATTATTTTGCAATTGCATACCCACGGATCTAAAAGCTTGTGCATACGCATTGTGTTGATGCATCATAGACTGAAGCTCCCCAAGCAAGTTTGGCAATAAATTAGGCATAACATCCAACCGATTAGATAACTCATGCTCAATATCATAAACATAAAGTTGTGCAAATCTTGGCCTTTCCTGTCGTTGCACATTAGGAATCAAAGAGCCTATACGATGATAAATAGAGCCATGCACTCTAAAGGTATAAGAATTTCCCACAATAGGCAAAAGCTCATCAACATTGGCACCAAGTGACACAAATGCAAGAGCACTATTATATGCTCGTATATTATTTTTAAATACTCTGCTTTGAGGATGCATACCATGCAACAAATCATGCAATAGTTGTGGTGGATATTGCAACTGTGGCAACATTACTTTTCCATTTCGAGAATAATGTTTACCGAACAAAACTGACCCCTGCACTTGAGCCTCACATCTCCACAATTTAGCCGAACATCGCTCACACATCTCAGAAAGACTCCCCATGGAATGCACAATCGGGTCTTGAAATAGCAATATTGTAGTTGCAGGATGAATATCCATTGCAGGCAAAGCATGTAAAATGGAGCAAAAACCTCCATTTCGAGCACTAAAGGTCGGTACATTATTGACACGTGACTCATTAATCACAGCATTTCCTAAGTTTTGGTGATTTTCAACATCACAATTATAATCATTAGCAAATTGCTGCTCAATCAAGCTGTGAAGTCTCTCACGAATCAAGCTATCATGATTAGAGCCCCTCCTTGCAAAACGTTACGGCACTCAACTATAGTAGAACACATCTCTTTATACCCCCTCCGGTCATGTCTTGCCATTTGAGCCCTAAGCCTAGCAATTTGTCGTCGTCTATATCGTGTAGAGTTGAGTCTATGCCTATGAATACGCAACACATAATCCCTGCTAGTTCTCTGATTATTTAATCCCATATTATTTGGATTCTCACAGAGCCTGCACATCAAGAGAAAACATGCATTATTTCAAGGAGAGTCTTGATTGGGAATAGTATATTTTCAAAAAGACTTAAAAGCAAAATCAATCTCGAATCACATAATCCAAAAAATACTACGACAATTTAAATCATCACAATCCTCCTACGTGCAAGGAACAACGATAGTCAAAATTAGAATCATCATATATTTTTATATATTCTATACAATTAGATATATCTAACCCAAAGAAAAAAAAAAGCTATATACAACCGACGCATGATCCCCCAACCTATAACTCAAACCCAAACATTACTCTTCAACATGAATGCGCAATAAACTATAAAGCGTTAGGATTTTTGAATCAATGAACTATTCTCTATAGATTGCAAGACATAATAAGTATTTCTATAGATCAAACCTCAAGAAAGAGACAATATACTTAAAAATAAAAATGTACTTAATATTTACAAACTCTTGAAAAGAGAAAAAATACACAATCTTATTATGATACATAGCAAGTTCCTAGACATTGAAACATATTTTTCAGAAAATATTACTCTTTGATACGTGCTATATAGCAAAAACCAATGAAGTTTCTCTCTAGATTGCAAGACATAATAATTATATCTATAAATAAACTACTATAGATATAGATCAATAAATCGAACGAATAAATTAAACCAAATACTGGAGAGAGAGAGAGAGAGAGAATATTACAATTAGACCATAGAATTCTTACATTAAAACCATAGAGAGAGAGAGAGAGAATATCACATCGTTACATTAAAACCAATATAAGCTTCACAAAAAGGAAGCACACATCATTACAAAAAAAATATTGGTCCAAGCACTTCCAAGCAAGATATAAGCGAGACGATAATAGATCATAAGCCTCAGCCAAGCAAATCCTCCTCAATTGGGACCGTTCATTTGACGACTCAATTGTTGTAGCAAGGCATTGAACCTATTAACATTCATTTGGAACTGCAAAAACGGTAGTCGACAACCCCTCTGGCAAATCATAGGCTCACGATCATCTCCATGCCCCCAAAACGATGCCCACATATCATTCAACAACAAATTCATCAACCTACTTGTCTCAGAGACAATTGCTGAAAGTTCTCTTACTTCACCGCCCAAACCACTCGACACTTGTTGAAGAACACTCTGGGTGTGCTTTGTCTCGCACAAAACACCATATAAACCCTTAGCTTGTTCATGCAACTCTGCAGAGTAAATAGCAAGTGCATGATCGACACGTGTGGATAAACTCGTCTGCAATTCCATCAACGCATCCATCTTGGTCTCGAGGCTTTTAAACTCCAAAGAACTTGAAGCAGCCTTTGTGTTTCTTCGGATCGTTGATGTCCTTGTGAATTTACTAACATGCCCTCCCTGTTGCCTCGCCACTTCTTTCATCTTTCGCACATTAACTTTATTCACTCTATTAAACTCCACATTTTGGCTGCAACAAAATACACAAATGACTATCTTCCAAAAAAGAACAAAATAGCTTGGTGAAAATACAATTATTAGAATAACAACTATCTCCCATACCCATGCGAATGGCTCCAAGCAGGCAAGCGTCGAAGAGATGATGTTGTCGTTGTTTTCTTTGATTCAACCAAATCAATTGCATTCAATGGAGTCGAATGCACTATGTCTGGAACATCGTCCATAGCTTTGCTTTGTTCCATGACGACTGCACGAAACTTTCAATAGAGTATAAGAGTCCCAACAGAGAAATCTCAAATCTCAAATCTCAAAGCCATTGAAGACAAACACATTTCCAACTGAAAACCCTAAATTGAAAGTGTGTTGGACTCCAAGACAAAAGAACAGTCATACACGAACACGTGTAAATAATCATGCATGGGTACACACATACACAGTGCTCACCAAAATCCAATTAATGATTCTCCTCTTCAATGGATGTCCATTCATCCACATGTACACATGACACTCACCAAATATATAGCCATGCCTTACCTCCTCTCCTCTCTCTCTCTCTCTCTCTCTCTCTCTCTCTCTCTCTCTCTCTCTCTCTCTCTCTCTCTCTCTCTCTCTCTCTCTCTCTCTCTCTCTCTCTCTCTCTCTCTCTCTCTCTCTCTCTCTCTCTCTCTCTCTCCCTCTCTCTCTCCCTCTCCCTCTCCCTCTCTCTCTCTCTCTCTCTCTCTCTCTCTCTCTCTCTCTCTCTCTCTCTCTCTCTCTCTCTCTCTCTCTCTCTCTCTCTCTCTCTCTCTCTCTGTGTGTGCAAGCCCTACTAATGGATGTTCATTCGTTTAGATCCATACATAGATCTTGGCAAAGGCTCGAACGTGTTAAAGATCCAAAGATGAATACCAAGGTGAAAAGATGAAAATCTAAACTATCAAACTGAGATCAAAAATAAAAAAAATCTTAATAATTTAGAAGAGATAGACAATGTTTATTAAAATGGAGGTTTTCATCAATTTAAAAAGTCTTTACACAACTCATTTAAAAAGTCTTACAAAGATTATATATATCAAGTATGTAGCAATTTTCAATTTGGAAGAGATAGACAATGTTTTTCAAAATGGAGGTTTTCAAGGATGTGCTTATGCAGCGGCGACTCATCCAAGTTAACATTGCCAAAAACCTATCCAGATAAACTTTGAAAGAAGCAAATTGCATATCAAGGGCAATGCTCTCGAGTGAAAGGGAATGAACCCACACGGTGATTCATCTGGGTTAACATTGCCGAAAACCTATTAAGGGAAACTTTCAAAGAAGTAAGTTGCACATCAAGGGAAACATTTTCATTCTTGTGAGCAATTAACTCACATACGCCATCCTCTATACGACCAGCACTGTCAATAAGATCTTTCATCTTCTCATCATGATCATCCAAGGATCCAATACGTGGCCAATACTTTCGGACATGCTCATATATCTCGCCCATGTAACCCTTGATTTCTTCCAACTCATCATGTATCCTCACCCCATCACAAAGGTTCCCTTCGTATTTCTCCTCCAAAATTCTCTCAATCCTCTGTAGACGGCTATCAATGCTTTCACCAAGAGAAATCGAAGCCCTTTGACGTCGAAACAGTGCCTTTACTTGCTTCTCAAGCCCATCGAAGCGATGAATGAATCTCAAAAAACTAACAGAACTTTCATATCCTCCAACATGCCTAAGTGCACGACGAATTGCTTTCCTCCTTATAACCTATTTCCCTTTGCACACATTCATTTGCACACTGGGAGCGCACTGCACAACATTATTATTTATTTTATCTATCTATCTAATATATTTAGTAATCTATCTATCTATCTAATAAACAAATAAACAAACTAATCAAATTAGATAGATAACTAACTAACTAACTAATTAGATTAGATAGAATCTAATATCTATCTATCTATCTAATATTTAGTAATCTATCTATCTATCTAATAAACAAACTAACTAACTAATTAGATTAGATAGATAGATAGATAACAATAAACTAATTAGATTAGATAGATAGATAGATAACAATAAACTAATTAGATAACACTAAATAAACCAATAAACTAATTATCATTATCAAACTAATAAACTAATTAGTAAACCAATAAATAAACTAAGATATTATCTTATTATTTAGATTAGTTTTATTAGTTTATCTATCTAATCTAATATCTAATATCTAATTCTAATAGTAGTTTATTAGTTTATCTAATCTAATATCTATCTATCTATCTAACACAATTTGTTGGTAACAAAACTACACAACTATATCATAATAATAATAATAAAATAATAATAATAAAATCATCATCATCATTCATCATTATTATAAATATCTATCTAAACAACAATAAACCAATAAACAATACATTTAACTATTTAACTATTTAACATCATCATTCACATTCATTAATAAAAAAATAAAATAAAATAACACAATTTGTTGGTAACAAAACTACACAACTATATCATAATAATAATAATAATAATAATAAAATCATCATCATCATTCATTCATTCATTCATCATTGTTATAAATATCTATCTAAACAACAATGAACCAATAAACAATACATTTAACTATTTAACTATTTAACATTCATTCACATTAACATTAACTTTGACATTAACTATTTAACATTCACATTCACATTCATATTAACATTAACTTTAACTATTTAATTTAACATTTAACATTCATATTCACATCCACATAACAATAAACTAATTAGATAACAATAAATAAACCAATAAACTAATTATCAAACTAATAAACTAATTAGTAAACCAATAAATAAACTAAGATATTATTTTATTATTTATTTTATTATTTAGATTAGTTTTATTAGTTTATCTATCTAATCTAATATCTAATATCTAATAGTAGTTTATTTATTAGTTTATCTAATCTAATATCTATCTATCTAATATATTTAGTAATCTATCTATCTATCTAATAAACAAATAAACAAACTAATCAAATTAGATAGATAACTAACTAACTAACTAATTAGATTAGATAGAATCTAATATCTATCTATCTATCTAATATTTAGTAATCTATCTATCTATCTAATAAACAAACTAACTAACTAATTAGATTAGATAGATAGATAGATAACAATAAACTAATTAGATTAGATAGATAGATAGATAACAATAAACTAATTAGATAACACTAAATAAACCAATAAACTAATTATCAAACTAATAAACTAATTAGTAAACCAATAAATAAACTAAGATATTATCTTATTATTTAGATTAGTTTTATTAGTTTATCTATCTAATCTAATATCTAATATCTAATTCTAATAGTAGTTTATTAGTTTATCTAATCTAATATCTATCTATCTATCTAACACAATTTGTTTGTAACAAAACTACACAACTATATCATAATAATAATAATAAAATCATCATCATCATTCATTCATTCATCATTCATCATTATTATAAATATCTATCTAAACAACAATAAACCAATAAACAATACATTTAACTATTTAACTATTTAACATCATCATTCACATTCATTAATAAAAAAAACAAAATAAAATAACACAATTTGTTGGTAACAAAACTACACAACTATATCATAATAATAATAATAATAAAATCATCATCATCATTCATTCATTCATTCATCATTATTATAAATATATATCTAAACAACAATGAACCAATAAACAATACATTTGACTATTTAACTATTTAACATTCATTCACATTAACATTAACTTTGACATTAACTATTTAACATTCACATTCACATTCATATTAACATTAACTTTAACTATTTAAATTAACTTTAACTATTTAATTTAACATTTAACATTCATATTCACATCCACATTCACATTCACATTAATAACTATTTAACATACACATTCACTATTTCACATTCACATCCATTCAAATATTCAAATTTAAATAAAATCTAAACCAACAAATAACAATAATAATACCACAATAAATAATAAATGGAGAATAATATAATAAAATATAATAACTAACAATAAAAATAAAATAATAAATGAAATATAATATAATACAATAACTAACAATAACAATGATAAAATAACAACCATTAACAAAACTATATAAGAACTATATAATATAAGAATAATAATAATAATAAAACCAAACAACACAATTTGTTAGTAACAAAACTACACAACTATATCATAATAATAATAATAATAAAACAATAATAAAATCATCATCATCATTCATTCATTCATCATTCATCATTATTATAAATATCTATCTAAACAACAATAAACCAATAAACAATACATTTAACTATTTAACTATTTAACATTCATTCACATTAACATTAACATTAACATTAACTATTTAACATTAACATTCACATTCATATTAACTATTTGATTTAACATTTAACATTCAAATATTCAAATTCACATCCATTCAAATATTTAAATTCACATTCAAATAATATAAATAATAAATAAATAAACAAAACCAATAAAAATAAAACAAAAACCAAACCAACAATTAAAATAACAATAATAATACCACAACAATAAATCAACAATAAACAATAAATGAAATAACAATGATAAAATAACAACCATTAACAAAACTATATAAGAATAATAAAAATAAAATAAAATAACACAATTTGTTGGTAATAAACACAACAGTAATTATATATAATATAATATATAATAAACAATACAACAACATCAATAATATAAAACAATAATATGTAAATCTAATAACTATTTATAACTATAACTATTAGCTATATTACCTATAACATTAATTAACTACTAACTATTAACTATTAACATAACCAAAACAATATCTAACTCTAAATAAAACAATACCAAAAACAACAACGATAAACTAATAACATCATAATCATATCATCATAACAATAAAATAATCTATAAACTAACAACATAAAAAACAAATCATATCTAAACAATAATAAATAATACCATCATAATCATCATAACATAACAAAATAATAAATTATAACTAACATTCACATCCACTTCACATTTATTTACATTTACTATTTCACATCAATCCATCCACTTTCACATTATTAATCAAATATTAACATTTATCAACTAACTATATTAATTTAACAATAAAAATAACAATAATAACAAATTAACTAATAATAATAATAATAATAATAACAATATAATAACAATAACTATATTAACTAATAATTATAATTAATAACTAATATAACTAATAACTAATAAAAACAAACAACAAAATAAAATAATAACAATAAAATCTAACAACTAAAATAATCTATTATCTATTAATAATATTAATCTATTCTAATACCAACAATCAACAATCAACATCAACAATAATCAATAAACTAACTATATTAATTTAACAATTAATATTAATAACTTAACTAACTTAACTAAGAAACTAACTAATCTATAACAATTAGTAACTAATTAATTAACCTCCCGCTCGCCCGGCGTGACGGCGGACGGGACAGGGGGCGAGCGGGAGGTCGTGATGGCGGGCATGACCGGACGGACGGCGGCGAGTGTGACGACGGACGGGACAGGACGCCAGGCGAGCGAGACGGCAGGCGGGAGGGCACGGCACCGGCACAGGCAGGAGGGCACATGCGTGACGGGACGGCACCGGCGGGAGGGCACAGCCGAGAGGGCACAGGCGGGAGGGCACCGGGCGGGGGTACGAAGGCTAGGGGAGAGGGAGAGAGAGAGAGGGAGAGAGAGAGAGGGAGGGCAGCGACTTGGCGGGGTGGGGGGGGCGCCAGATTTTGGAGGGGAGAGAGACATCGAGCCGAGCGCAACGACTTGGCGGGGGCGGGGGGGCTCTCACAGAGGTGTTATGAGAGAGAGAGAGAGAGAGAGAGAGAGAGAGAGAGAGAGAGAGAGAGCCAGCGAGGAGTACCTCGGTGAATGCCTGAGCGAGCGAGGAGCGCCTTGATGAACACCTGAGCGAGCGAGGAGCGCCTTGGTGAACGCCTGAGCGAGCGATTGAACGATTGAACGATTGAACGACGAATTGAACGATTGAACGACGAACGAAGCCTGGATATATGCAACTCATCCTCATCATGAAAGAGGGAGGACGTGAGGACGTGGGGAGCATTAAAGCCACCTCAACCCTCATGCATGCACATGCAATTCAAAATTCAAATCTAGGCTTGGGACAACCATTTAGGCTTGGGACAACCATGGAGGCTTGTGGAGGTTCGGGAGATACCGAACCTCTAGCGAAAATGATAAGTAGATATAGATTCTCACAGAGCCTGCACATCAAGAGAAAACATGCATTATTTCAAGGAGAGTCTTGATTGGGAATAGTATATTTTCAAAAAGACTTAAAAGCAAAATCAATCTCGAATCACATAATCCAAAAAATACTACGACAATTTAAATCATCACAATCCTCCTACGTGCAAGGAACAACGATAGTCAAAATTAGAATCATCATATATTTTTATATATTCTATACAATTAGATATATCTAACCCAAAGAAAAAAAAAAGCTATATACAATCGACGCATGATCCCCCAACCTATAACTCAAACCCAAACATTACTCTTCAACATGAATGCGCAATAAACTATAAAGCGTTAGGATTTTTAAATCAATGAACTATTCTCTATAGATTGCAAGACATAATAAGTATTTCTATAGATCAAACCTCAAGAAAGAGACAATATACTTAAAAATAAAAATGTACTTAATATTTACAAACTCTTGAAAAGAGAAAAAATACACAATCTTATTATGATACATAGCAAGTTCCTAGACATTGAAACATATTTTTCAAAAAATATTACTCTTTGATACGTGCTATATAGCAAAAACCAATGAAGTTTCTCTCTAGATTGCAAGACATAATAATTATATCTATAAATAAACTACTATAGATATAGATCAATAAATCGAACCAATAAATTAAACCAAATACTGGAGAGAGAGAGAGAGAGAGAGAGAATATTACAATTAGACCATAGAATTCTTAAATTAAAACCATAGAGAGAGAGAGAGAGAATATCACATCGTTACATTAAAACCAATATAAGCTTCACAAAAAGGAAGCACACATCATTACAAAAAAAATATTGGTCCAAGCACTTCCAAGCAAGATATAAGCGAGACGATAATAGATCATAAGCCTCAGCCAAGCAAATCCTCCTCAATTGGGACCGTTCATTTGACGACTCAATTGTTGTAGCAAGGCATTGAACCTATTAACATTCATTTGGAACTGCAAAAACGGTAGTCGACAACCCCTCTGGCAAATCATAGGCTCACGATCATCTCCATGCCCCCAAAACGATGCCCACATATCATTCAACAACAAATTCATCAACCTACTTGTCTCAGAGACAATTGCTGAAAGTTCTCTTACTTCACCGCCCAAACCACTCGACACTTGTTGAAGAACACTCTGGGTGTGCTTTGTCTCGCACAAAACACCATATAAACCCTTAGCTTGTTCATGCAACTCTGCAGAGTAAATAGCAAGTGCATGATCGACACGTGTGGATAAACTCGTCTGCAATTCCATCAACGCATCCATCTTGGTCTCGAGGCTTTTAAACTCCAAAGAACTTGAAGCAGCCTTTGTGTTTCTTCGGATCGTTGATGTCCTTGTGAATTTACTAACATGCCCTCCCTGTTGCCTCGCCACTTCTTTCATCTTTCGCACATTAACTTTATTCACTCTATTAAACTCCACATTTTGGCTGCAACAAAATACACAAATGACTATCTTCCAAAAAAGAACAAAATAGCTTGGTGAAAATACAATTATTAGAATAACAACTATCTCCCATACCCATGCGAATGGCTCCAAGCAGGCAAGCGTCGAAGAGATGATGTTGTCGCTGTTTTCTTTGATTCAACCAAATCAATTGCATTCAATGGAGTCGAATGCACTATGTCTGGAACATCGTCCATAGCTTTGCTTTGTTCCATGACGACTGCACGAAACTTTCAATAGAGTATAAGAGTCCCAACAGAGAAACCTCAAATCTCAAATCTCAAAGCCATTGAAGACAAACACATTTCCAACTGAAAACCCTCAATTGAAAGTGTGTTGGACTCCAAGACAAAAGAACAGTCATACACGAACACGTGTAAATAATCATGCATGGGTACACACATACAGAGTGCTCACCAAAATCCAATTAATGATTCCCCTCTTCAATGGATGTCCATTCATCCACATGTACACATGACACTCACCAAATATATAGCCATGCCTTACCTCCTCTCCTCTCTCTCTCTCTCTCTCTCTCTCTCTCTCTCTCTCTCTCTCTCTCTCTCTCTCTCTCTCTCTCTCTCTCTCTCTCTCTCTCTCTCTCTCTCTCTCTCTCTCTGTGCAAGCCCTACTAATGGATGTTCATTCGTTTAGATCCATACATAGATCTTGGCAAAGGCTCGAACGTGTTAAAGATCCAAAGATGAATACCAAGGTGAAAAGATGAAAATCTAAACTATCAAACTGAGATCAAAAATAAAAAAATCTTAATAATTTAGAAGAGATAGACAATGTTTATTAAAATGGAGGTTTTCATCAATTTAAAAAGTCTTTACACAACTCATTTAAAAAGTCTTACAAAGATTATATATATCAAGTATGTAGCAATTTTCAATTTGGAAGAGATAGACAATGTTTTTCAAAATAGAGGTTTTCAAGGATGTGCTTATGCAGCGACGACTCATCCAAGTTAACATTGCCAAAAACCTATCCAGATAAACTTTGAAAGAAGCAAATTGCATATCAAGGGCAATGCTCTCGAGGGAAAGGGAATGAACCCACACGGTGATTCATCTGGGTTAACATTGCCGAAAACCTATTAAGGGAAACTTTCAAAGAAGTAAGTTGCACATCAAGGGAAACATTTTCATTCTTGTGAGCAATTAACTCACATACGCCATCCTCTATACGACCAGCACTGTCAATAAGATCTTTCATCTTCTCATCATGATCATCCAAGGATCGAATACGTGGCCAATACTTTCGGACATGCTCATATATCTCGCCCATGTAACCCTTGATTTCTTCCAACTCATCATGTATCCTCACCCCATCACAAAGGTTCCCTTCGTATTTCTCCTCCAAAATTCTCTCAATCCTCTGTAGACGGCTATCAATGCTTTCACCAAGAGAAATCGAAGCCCTTTGACGTCGAAACAGTGCCTTTACTTGCTTCTCAAGCCCATCGAAGCGATGAATGAATCTCAAAAAACTAACAGAACTTTCATATCCTCCAACATGCCTAAGTGCACGACGAATTGCTTTCCTCCTTATAACCTCTTTCCCTTTGCACACATTCATTTGCACACTGGGAGCGCACTGCACAACATTTGCTACAGACGCATTTTTTTCCTCCATGCTGCGCAAAACACATACGTCAACATCCAAGTGCATATCAACTATTCTTATCTTATCTTAAAAATTAAAAACAATGGAAGATCCTAGATGACATTAGATTAACTTCCAATGCATTAAATTTAAACATACGTGCATTAACTTCCAATGCTCAAACAGTGAAAGATCGTAGATGACATTAGATTGACTATAAAATAGAATTTGCTATAGTAAGTAGCATCTAAAGTGAGGTTTGAAATTGTTTATCCCACACAGGACTCAAGTGGGTCTTCAAGATGCATTTGGATTAGATTTCAAGCAAATTCTCATGGCTTCCTAATTGAGACATTAGGCTTTTTGTCACAATGGATATATCCATTTTATAATGAGAAAACGTCAATAACGAATTTTTAATGCCATGAAGGGCTACCACATCCATGCCAACCCCACAGATCGCAATGAGTTGATCTGAAGGATAGTTGTATCTCTCAACAATGAAAGTCACGACCACGAATAAGTAAATAGTAATATAATTAACAATAGCTTTCTAACTTGAATAATGCCCTACGAATTGCAATCAATGAGACAAAGGATAGTTTTACCCACATATCCTAAAACGTTTATCTTATCTGATCTAAATAAAATAAGACCACAATAAATTACAAATTATAAACTAACAATAAATAAACTAATAAACAATACAACAATAATAATAATAATCATCATCATCATCATCATCATCACTAATAAACTAATTAGTTAGATATAAACTGATTAGATATTAGATTAGATATTACATAAAATGAACAATATAAACTAATTAGTCATCATCATCATCGTCGTCATCATCATATTCATCTAAACTAATTAGATAAAAAATAAAAAATAATCATAAATAATCATATCATCATCATATAAACTGATTTTATTTGTTTATAAAAAATAATCATATCATAATCATCATCATCATCATCATCATATAAACTAATTAGATAAAAAATAATCATATCATAATCATAAATCATAAATAAATATTAATAACTAAAACTAAAATACAAACTAAATCTAATCAGATATTATATTTTTACTATTATCTTTATTTAGATTTTATTTTTATTATTATCTAGATCTAGATATATATTAAAACCAATAATAATAATAAAATAAAATAAAACTAATTAGTTAGTTAGATAACAATAATAAATATAAATATAAATATAAACTAATTAGATATAGATATTATTTTATTATTTATATTATTATTATTATTCAGATTAGTTTTATTAGTTTATCTATCTAATCTAATATCTAATTCTTTCTAACAGTAGTTTATTAGTTTATCTAATCTAATATCTATCTAATCTAATATTTAGTAATCTATCTATCTATCTAATAAACAAACTAACTAACTAATTAGATTAGATAACAATAAACTAATAAAACTAATTAGTTAGATAACAATATTTAGTAATCTATCTAATAAACTAACTAACTAACTAACTAACTAATAAATCTATCTAATAAACTAACTAACTAACTAACTAACTAATAAAACTAATTAGTTAGATAACAATAATCTAATTAGATAACAATAAACTGATAAAACTAATTAGTTAGATTAGATAAAGATAACAATAAACTAATTAGATAACAATAAATAAACCAATAAACTAATTATCAAACTAATAAACTAATTAGTAAACCAATAAATAAACTAAGATATTATTTTATTATTTATTTTATCTATCTATCTAATATATTTAGTAATCTATCTATCTATCTAATAAACAAATAAACAAACTAATCAAATTAGATAGATAACTAACTAACTAACTAATTAGATTAGATAGAATCTAATATCTATCTATCTATCTAATATTTAGTAATCTATCTATCTATCTAATAAACTAACTAACTAACTAATTAGATTAGATAGATAGATAGATAACAATAAACTAATTAGATTAGATAGATAGATAGATAACAATAAACTAATTAGATCAGATAGATAGATAGATAACAATAAACTAATTAGATAACACTAAATAAACCAATAAACTAATTATCATTATCAAACTAATAAACTAATTAGTAAACCAATAAATAAACTAAGATATTATCTTATTATTTAGATTAGTTTTATTAGTTTATCTATCTAATCTAATATCTAATATCTAATTCTAATAGTAGTTTATTAGTTTATCTAATCTAATATCTATCTATCTATCTAACACAATTTGTTGGTAACAAAACTACACAACTATATCATAATAATAATAATAAAATCATCATCATCATTCATTCATTCATCATTCATCATTATTATAAATATCTATCTAAACAACAATAAACCAATAAACAATACATTTAACTATTTAACTATTTAACATCATCATTCACATTCATTAATAAAAAAATAAAATAAAATAACACAATTTGTTGGTAACAAAACTACACAACTATATCATAATAATAATAATAATAATAATAATATCATCATCATCATTCATTCATTCATTCATCATTATTATAAATATCTATCTAAACAACAATGAACCAATAAACAATACATTTAACTATTTAACTATTTAACATTCATTCACATTAACATTAACTTTGACATTAACTATTTAACATTCACATTCACATTCATATTAACTTTAACTTTAACTATTTAATTTAACATTTAACATTCATATTCACATCCACATAACAATAAACTAATTAGATAACAATAAATAAACCAATAAACTAATTATCAAACTAATAAACTAATTAGTAAACCAATAAATAAACTAAGATATTATTTTATTATTTAGATTAGTTTTATTAGTTTATCTATCTAATCTAATATCTAATATCTAATAGTAGTTTATTTATTAGTTTATCTAATCTAATATCTATCTATCTAATTTATTTAGTAATCTATCTATCTATCTAATAAACAAATAAACAAACTAATCAAATTAGATAGATAACTAACTAACTAACTAATTAGATTAGATAGAATCTAATATCTATCTATCTATCTAATATTTAGTAATCTATCTATCTATCTAATAAACAAACTAACTAACTAATTAGATTAGATAGATAGATAGATAACAATAAACTAATTAGATTAGATAGATAGGTAGATAACAATAAAATAATTAGATAACACTAAATAAACCAATAAACTAATTATCAAACTAATAAACTAATTAGCAAAACAATAAATAAACTAAGATATTATCTTATTATTTAGATTAGTTTTATTAGTTCATCTATCTAATCTAATATCTAATATCTAATTCTAATAGTAGTTTATTAGTTTATCTAATCTAATATCTATCTATCTATCTAACACAATTTGTTGGTAACAAAACTACACAACTATATCATAATAATAATAATAAAATAATAATAATAAAATCATCATCATCATTCATTCATTCATCATTCATCATTATTATAAATATCTATCTAAACAACAATAAACCAATAAACAATACATTTAACTATTTAACTATTTAACATCATCATTCACATTCATTAATAAAAAAACAAAATAAAATAACACAATTTGTTGGTAACAAAACTACACAACTATATCATAATAATAATAATAATAAAATCATCATCATCATTCATTCATTCATTCATCATTATTATAAATATATATCTAAACAACAATGAACCAATAAACAATACATTTGACTATTTAACTATTTAACATTCATTCACATTAACATTAACTTTGACATTAACTATTTAACATTCACATTCACATTCATATTAACATTAACTTTAACTATTTAAATTAACTTTAACTATTTAATTTAACATTTAACATTCATATTCACATCCACATTCACATTCACATTAATAACTATTTAACATACACATTCACTATTTCACATTCACATCCATTCAAATATTCAAATTTAAATAAAATCTAAACCAACAAATAACAATAATAATACCACAATAAATAATAAATGGAGAATAATATAATAAAATATAATAACTAACAATAAAAATAAAATAATAAATGAAATATAATATAATACAATAACTAACAATAACAATGATAAAATAACAACCATTAACAAAACTATATAAGAACTATATAATATAAGAATAATAATAATAATAAAACCAAACAACACAATTTGTTAGTAACAAAACTACACAACTATATCATAATAATAATAATAATAAAACAATAATAAAATCATCATCATCATTCATTCATTCATCATTCATCATTATTATAAATATCTATCTAAACAACAATAAACCAATAAACAATACATTTAACTATTTAACTATTTAACATTCATTCACATTAACATTAACATTCACATTCATATTAACTATTTGATTTAACATTTAACATTCAAATATTCAAATTCACATCCATTCAAATATTCAAATTCACATTCAAATAATATAAATAATAAATAAATAAACAAAACCAATAAAAATAAAACAAAAACCAAACCAACAATTAAAATAACAATAATAATACCACAACAATAAATCAACAATAAACAATAAATGAAATAACAATGATAAAATAACTAACAATAACAATGATAAAATAACAACCATTAACAAAACTATATAAGAATAATAAAAATAAAATAAAATAACACAATTTGTTGGTAATAAACACAACAGTAATTATATATAATATAATATATAATAAACAATACAACAACATCAATAATATAAAACAATAATATGTAAATCTAATAACTATTTATAACTATAACTATTAGCTATATTACCTATAACATTAATTAACTACTAACTATTAACTATTAACATAACCAAAACAATATCTAACTCTAAATAAAACAATACCAAAAACAACAACGATAAACTAATAACATCATAATCATATCATCATAACAATAAAATAATCTATAAACTAACAACATAAAAAACAAATCATATCTAAACAATAATAAATAATACCATCATAATCATATCATCATAATCATCATAACATAACAAAATAATAAATTATAACTAACATTCACATCCACTTCACATTTATTTGCATTTACTATTTCACATCAATCCATCCACATTCACATTATTAATCAAATATTAACATTTATCAACTAACTATATTAATTTAACAATAAAAATAACAATAATAACAAATTAACTAATAATAATAATAAAATAATAACAATAACTATATTAACTAATAATTATAATTAATAACTAATATAACTAATAACTAATAAAAACAAATAACAAAATAAAATAATAACAATAAAATCTAACAACTAAAATAATCTATTATCTATTAATAATATTAATCTATTCTAATACCAACAATCAACAATCAACATCAACAATAATCAATAAACTAACTATATTAATTTAACAATAAAAATAACAATTAATATTAATAACTTAACTAACTTAACTAAGAAACTAACTAATCTATAACAATTAGTAACTAATTAATTAACCTCCCGCTCGCCCGGCGTGACGGCGGACGGGACAGGGGGCGAGCGGGACGCCGGGCGAGCGGGAGGTCGTGATGGCGGGCGTGACCGGACGGACGGCGGCGAGTGTGACGACGGACGGGACAGGACGCTAGGCGAGCGAGACGGCAGGCGGGAGGGCACGGCACCGGCACAGGCGAGAGGGCACAGTCGTGACGGGACGGCACCGGCGGGAGGGCACAGCCGAGAGGGCACATGCGGGAGGGCACCGGGCGGGGGTTCGAAGGCTAGGGGAGAGGGAGAGAGAGAGAGAGGGAGGGCAGCAACTTGGCGGGGTGGGGGGGGGCGCCAGATTTTGGAGGGGAGAGAGACATCGAGCCGAGCGCAACGACTTGGCGGGGGCCGGGGGGCTCTCACAGAGGTGTTATGAGAGAGAGAGAGAGAGAGAGAGAGAGAGAGCCAGCGAGGAGTACCTCGGTGAATGCCTGAGCGAGCGAGGAGCGCCTTGATGAACACCTGAGCGAGCGAGGAGCGCCTTGGTGAACGCCTGAGCGAGCGATTGAACGATTGAACGATTGAACGACGAATTGAACGATTGAACGACAAACGAAGCCTGGATATATGCAACTCATCCTCATCATGAAAGAGGGAGGACGTGAGGACGTGGGGAGCATTAAAGCCACCTCAACCCTCATGCATGCACATGCAATTCAAAATTCAAATCTAGGCTTGGGACAACCATTTAGGCTTGGGACAACCATGGAGGCTTGTGGAGGTTCGGGAGATACCGAACCTCTAGCGAAAATGATAAGTAGATATAGATTCTCACAGAGCCTGCACATCAAGAGAAAACATGCATTATTTCAAGGAGAGTCTTGATTGGGAATAGTATATTTTCAAAAAGACTTAAAAGCAAAATCAATCTCGAATCACATAATCCAAAAAATACTACGACAATTTAAATCATCACAATCCTCCTACGTGCAAGGAACAACGATAGTCAAAATTAGAATCATCATATATTTTTATATATTCTATACAATTAGATATATCTAACCCAAAGAAAAAAAAAAGCTATATACAACCGACGCATGATCCCCCAACCTATAACTCAAACCCAAACATTACTCTTCAACATGAATGCGCAATAAACTATAAAGCGTTAGGATTTTTAAATCAATGAACTATTCTCTATAGATTGCAAGACATAATAAGTATTTCTATAGATCAAACCTCAAGAAAGAGACAATATACTTAAAAATAAAAATGTACTTAATATTTACAAACTCTTGAAAAGAGAAAAAATACACAATCTTATTATGATACATAGCAAGTTCCTAGACATTGAAACATATTTTTCAGAAAATATTACTCTTTGATACGTGCTATATAGCAAAAACCAATGAAGTTTCTCTCTAGATTGCAAGACATAATAATTATATCTATAAATAAACTACTATAGATATAGATCAATAAATCGAACCAATAAATTAAACCAAATACTGGAGAGAGAGAGAGAGAGAGAGAGAATATCACATCGTTACATTAAAACCAATATAAGCTTCACAAAAAGGAAGCACACATCATTACAAAAAAAATATTGGTCCAAGCACTTCCAAGCAAGATATAAGCGAGACGATAATAGATCATAAGCCTCAGCCAAGCAAATCCTCCTCAATTGGGACCGTTCATTTGACGACTCAATTGTTGTAGCAAGGCATTGAACCTATTAACATTCATTTGGAACTGCAAAAACGGTAGTCGACAACCCCTCTGGCAAATCATAGGCTCACGATCATCTCCATGCCCCCAAAACGATGCCCACATATCATTCAACAACAAATTCATCAACCTACTTGTCTCAGAGACAATTGCTGAAAGTTCTCTTACTTCACCGCCCAAACCACTCGACACTTGTTGAAGAACACTCTGGGTGTGCTTTGTCTCGCACACAACACCATATAAACCCTTAGCTTGTTCATGCAACTCTGCAGAGTAAATAGCAAGTGCATGATCGACACGTGTGGATAAACTCGTCTGCAATTCCATCAACGCATCCATCTTGGTCTCGAGGCTTTTAAACTCCAAAGAACTTGAAGCAGCCTTTGTGTTTCTTCGGATCGTTGATGTCCTTGTGAATTTACTAACATGCCCTCCCTGTTGTCTCGCCACTTCTTTCATCTTTCGCACATTAACTTTATTCACTCTATTAAACTCCACATTTTGGCTGCAACAAAATACACAAATGACTATCTTCCAAAAAAGAACAAAATAGCTTGGTGAAAATACAATTATTAGAATAACAACTATCTCCCATACCCATGCGAACGGCTCCAAGCAGGCAAGCGTCGAAGAGATGATGTTGTCGCTGTTTTCTTTGATTCAACCAAATCAATTGCATTCAATGGAGTCGAATGCACTATGTCTGGAACATCGTCCATAGCTTTGCTTTGTTCCATGACGACTGCACGAAACTTTCAATAGAGTATAAGAGTCCCAACAGAGAAACCTCAAATCTCAAATCTCAAAGCCATTGAAGACAAACACATTTCCAACTGAAAACCCTGAATTGAAAGTGTGTTGGACTCCAAGACAAAAGAACAGTCATACACGAACACGTGTAAATAATCATGCATGGGTACACACATACACAGTGCTCACCAAAATCCAATTAATGATTCCCCTCTTCAATGGATGTCCATTCATCCACATGTACACATGACACTCACCAAATATATAGCCATGCCTTACCTCCTCTCCTCTCTCTCTCTCTCTCTCTCTCTCTCTCTCTCTCTCTCTCTCTCTCTCTCTCTCTCTCTCTCTCTCTCTCTCTCTTTGTGTGCAAGCCCTACTAATGGATGTTCATTCGTTTAGATCCATACATAGATCTTGGCAAAGGCTCGAACGTGTTAAAGATCCAAAGATGAATACCAAGGTGAAAAGATGAAAATCTAAACTATCAAACTGAGATCAAAAATAAAAAAATCTTAATAATTTAGAAGAGATAGACAATGTTTATTAAAAAGGAGGTTTTCATCAATTTAAAAAGTCTTTACACAACTCATTTAAAAAGTCTTACAAAGATTATATATATCAAGTATGTAGCAATTTTCAATTTGGAAGAGATAGACCATGTTTTTCAAAATGGAGGTTTTCAAGGATGTGCTTATGCAGCGGCGACTCATCCAAGTTAACATTGCCAAAAACCTATCCAGATAAACTTTGAAAGAAGCAAATTGCATATCAAGGGCAATGCTCTCGAGTGAAAGGGAATGAACCCACACGGTGATTCATCTGGGTTAACATTGTCGAAAACCTATTAAGGGAAACTTTCAAAGAAGTAAGTTGCACATCAAGGGAAACATTTTCATTCTTGTGAGCAATTAACTCACATACGCCATCCTCTATACGACCAGCACTGTCAATAAGATCTTTCATCTTCTCATCATGATCATCCAAGGAGCCAATACGTGGCCAATACTTTCGGACATGCTCATATATCTCGCCCATGTAACCCTTGATTTCTTCCAACTCATCATGTATCCTCACCCCATCACAAAGGTTCCCTTCGTATTTCTCCTCCAAAATTCTCTCAATCCTCTGTAGACGGCTATCAATGCTTTCACCAAGAGAAATCGAAGCCCTTTGACGTCGAAACAGTGCCTTTACTTGCTTCTCAAGCCCATCGAAGCGATGAATGAATCTCAAAAAACTAACAGAACTTTCATATCCTCCAACATGCCTAAGTGCACGACGAATTGCTTTCCTCCTTATAACCTCTTTCCCTTTGCACACATTCATTTGCACACTGGGAGCGCACTGCACAACATTTGCTACAGACGCATTTTTTTCCTCCATGCTGTGCAAAACACATACGTCAACATCCAAGTGCATATCAACTATTCTTATCTTATCTTAAAAATTAAAAACAATGGAAGATCCTAGATGACATTAGATTAACTTCCAATGCATTAAATTTAAACATACGTGCATTAACTTCCAATGCTCAAACAGTGAAAGATCGTAGATGACATTAGATTGACTATAAAATAGAATTTGCTATAGTAAGTAGCATCTAAAGTGAGGTTTGAAATTGTTTATCCCACACAGGACTCAAGTGGGTCTTCAAGATGCATTTGGATTAGATTTCAAGCAAATTCTCATGGCTTCCTAATTGAGACATTAGGCTTTTTGTCACAATGGATATATCCATTTTATAATGAGAAAACGTCAATAACGAATTTTTAATGCCATGAAGGGCTACCACATCCATGCCAACCCCACAGATCGCAATGAGTTGATCTGAAGGATAGTTGTATCTCTCAACAATGAAAGTCACGACCACGAATAAGTAAATAGTAATATAATTAACAATAGCTTTCTAACTTGAATAATGCCCTACGAATTGCAATCAATGAGACAAAGGATAGTTTTACCCACATATCCTAAAACGTTTATCTTATCTGATCTAAATAAAATAAGACCACAATAAATTACAAATTATAAACTAACAATAAATAAACTAATAAACAATACAACAATAATAATAATCATCATCATCATCATCATCATCATCACTAATAAACTAATTAGTTAGATATAAACTGATTAGATATTAGATTAGATATTACATAAAATGAACAATATAAACTAATTAGTCATCATCATCATCGTCGTCATCATCATATTCATCTAAACTAATTAGATAAAAAATAAAAAATAATCATAAATAATCATATCATCATCATATAAACTGATTTTATTTGTTTATAAAAAATAATCATATCATAATCATCATCATCATCATCATCATATAAACTAATTAGATAAAAAATAATCATATCATAATCATAAATCATAAATAAATATTAATAACTAAAACTAAAATACAAACTAAATCTAATCAGATATTATATTTTTACTATTATCTTTATTTAGATTTTATTTTTATTATTATCTAGATCTAGATATATATTAAAACCAATAATAATAATAAAATAAAATAAAACTAATTAGTTAGTTAGATAACAATAATAAATATAAATATAAATATAAACTAATTAGATATAGATATTATTTTATTATTTATATTATTATTATTATTCAGATTAGTTTTATTAGTTTATCTATCTAATCTAATATCTAATTCTTTCTAACAGTAGTTTATTAGTTTATCTAATCTAATATCTATCTAATCTAATATTTAGTAATCTATCTATCTATCTAATAAACAAACTAACTAACTAATTAGATTAGATAACAATAAACTAATAAAACTAATTAGTTAGATAACAATATTTAGTAATCTATCTAATAAACTAACTAACTAACTAATAAATCTATCTAATAAACTAACTAACTAACTAACTAACTAATAAAACTAATTAGTTAGATAACAATAATCTAATTAGATAACAATAAACTGATAAAACTAATTAGTTAGATTAGATAAAGATAACAATAAACTAATTAGATAACAATAAATAAACCAATAAACTAATTATCAAACTAATAAACTAATTAGTAAACCAATAAATAAACTAAGATATTATTTTATTATTTATTTTATCTATCTATCTAATATATTTAGTAATCTATCTATCTATCTAATAAACAAATAAACAAACTAATCAAATTAGATAGATAACTAACTAACTAACTAATTAGATTAGATAGAATCTAATATCTATCTATCTATCTATCTAATATTTAGTAATCTATCTATCTATCTAATAAACAAACTAACTAACTAATTAGATTAGATAGATAGATAGATAACAATAAACTAATTAGATTAGATAGATAGATAGATAACAATAAACTAATTAGATAACACTAAATAAACCAATAAACTAATTATCATTATCAAACTAATAAACTAATTAGTAAACCAATAAATAAACTAAGATATTATCTTTTTATTTAGATTAGTTTTATTAGTTTATCTATCTAATCTAATATCTAATATCTAATTCTAATAGTAGTTTATTAGTTTATCTAATCTAATATCTATCTATCTATCTAACACAATTTGTTGGTAACAAAACTACACAACTATATCATAATAATAATAATAAAATAATAATAATAAAATCATCATCATCATTCATTTATTCATCATTCATCATTATTATAAGTATCTATCTAAACAACAATAAACCAATAAACAATACATTTAACTATTTAACTATTTAACATCATCATTCACATTCATTAATAAAAAATAAAATAAAATAACACAATTTGTTGGTAACAAAACTACACAACTATATCATAATAATAATAATAATAATAATAATAAAATCATCATCATCATTCATTCATTCATTCATCATTATTATAAATATCTATCTAAACAACAATGAACCAATAAACAATACATTTAACTATTTAACTATTTAACATTCATTCACATTAACATTAACTTTGACATTAACTATTTAACATTCACATTCACATTCATATTAACATTAACTTTAACTATTTAATTTAACATTTAACATTCATATTCACATCCACATAACAATAAACTAATTAGATAACAATAAATAAACCAATAAACTAATTATCAAACTAATAAACTAATTAGTAAACCAATAAATAAACTAAGATATTATTTTATTATTTAGATTAGTTTTATTAGTTTATCTATCTAATCTAATATCTAATATCTAATAGTAGTTTATTTATTAGTTTATCTAATCTAATATCTATCTATCTAATATATTTAGTAATCTATCTATCTATCTAATAAACAAATAAACAAACTAATCAAATTAGATAGATAACTAACTAACTAACTAATTAGATTAGATAGAATCTAATATCTATCTATCTATCTAATATTTAGTAATCTATCTATCTATCTAATAAACAAACTAACTAACTAATTAGATTAGATAGATAGATAGATAACAATAAACTAATTAGATTAGATAGATAGATAGATAACAATAAACTAATTAGATAACACTAAATAAACCAATAAACTAATTATCAAACTAATAAACTAATTAGTAAACCAATAAATAAACTAAGATATTATCTTATTATTTAGATTAGTTTTATTAGTTTATCTATCTAATCTAATATCTAATATCTAATTCTAATAGTAGTTTATTAGTTTATCTAATCTAATATCTATCTATCTATCTAACACAATTTGTTGGTAACAAAACTACACAACTATATCATAATAATAATAATAATATAATAATAATAAAATCATCATCATCATTCATCATTATTATAAATATCTATCTAAACAACAATAAACCAATAAACAATACATTTAACTATTTAACATCATTATTCACATTCATTAATAAAAAAAACAAAATAAAATAACACAATTTGTTGGTAACAAAACTGCACAACTATATCATAATAATAATAATAATAAAATCATCATCATCATTCATTCATTCATTCATCATTATTATAAATATCTATCTAAACAACAATGAACCAATAAACAATACATTTAACTATTTAACTATTTAACATTCATTCACATTAACATTAACTTTGACATTAACTATTTAACATTCACATTCACATTCATATTAACATTAACTTTAACTATTTAATTTAACATTTAACATTCATATTCGCATCCACATTCACATTCACATTAATAACTATTTAACATACACATTCACTATTTCACATTCACATCCATTCAAATATTCAAATTTAAATAAAATCTAAACCAACAAATAACAATAATAATACCACAATAAATAATAAATGGAGAATAATATAATAAAATATAATAACTAATAATAAAAATAAAATAATAAATGAAATATAATATAATACAATAACTAACAATAACAATGATAAAATAACAACCATTAACAAAACTATATAAGAACTATATAATATAAGAATAATAATAATAATAAAACCAAACAACACAATTTGTTAGTAACAAAACTACACAACTATATCATAATAATAATAATAATAATAAAACAATAATAAAATCATCATCATCATTCATTCATTCATCATTCATCATTATTATAAATATTTATCTAAACAACAATAAACCAATAAACAATACATTTAACTATTTAACATTCATTCACATTAACATTAACATTCACATTCATATTAACTATTTGATTTAACATTTAACATTCAAATATTCAAATTCACATCCATTCAAATATTCAAATTCACATTCAAATAATATAAATAATAAATAAATAAACAAAACCAATAAAAATAAAACAAAAACCAAACCAACAATTAAAATAACAATAATAATACCACAACAATAAATCAACAATAAACAATAAATGAAATAACAATGATAAAATAACTAACAATAACAATGATAAAATAACAACCATTAACAAAACTATATAAGAATAATAAAAATAAAATAAAATAACACAATTTGTTGGTAATAAACACAACAGTAATTATATATAATATAATATATAATAAACAATACAACAACATCAATAATATAAAACAATAATATGTAAATCTAATAACTATTTATAACTATAACTATTAGCTATATTACCTATAACATTAATTAACTACTAACTATTAACTATTAACATAACCAAAACAATATCTAACTCTAAATAAAACAATACCAAAAACAACAACGATAAACTAATAACATCATAATCATATCATCATAACAATAAAATAATCTATAAACTAACAACATAAAAAACAAATCATATCTAAACAATAATAAATAATACCATCATAATCATATCATCATAATCATCATAACATAACAAAATAATAAATTATAACTAACATTCACATCCACTTCACATTTATTTACATTTACTATTTCACATCAATCCATCCACATTCACATTATTAATCAAATATTAACATTTATCAACTAACTATATTAATTTAACAATAAAAATAACAATAATAACAAATTAACTAATAATAATAATAAAATAATAACTATAACTATATTAACTAATAATTATAATTAATAACTAATATAACTAATAACTAATAAAAACAGACAACAAAATAAAATAATAACAATAAAATCTAACAACTAAAATAATCTATTACCTATTAATAATATTAATCTATTCTAATACCAACAATCAACAATCAACATCAACAATAATCAATAAACTAACTATATTAATTTAACAATAAAAATAACAATTAATATTAATAACTTAACTAACTTAACTAAGAAACTAACTAATCTATAACAATTAGTAACTAATTAATTAACCTCCCGCTCGCCCGGCGTGACGGCGGACGGGACAGGGGGCGAGCGAGACGCCCAGCGAGCAGGAGGTCGCGACGACGGACGGGACAGGGGGCGAGCGGGACGCGGGCGAGCGGGAGGTCGTGATGGCGGGCGTGACCGAACGGACGGCGGCGAGTGTGACGACGGACGGGACAGGACGCCAGGCGAGCGAGACGGCAGGCGGGAGGGCACGGCACCGGCACAGGCGGGAGGGCACAGGCGTGACGGGACGGCACCGGCGAGAGGGCACAGCCGAGAGGGCACAGGCGGGAGGGCACCGGGCGGGGGTTCGAAGGCTAGGGGAGAGGGAGAGAGAGAGAGGGAGAGGGCGGGGTGGGGGGGCGCCAGATTTTGGAGGGGAGAGAGACAGCGAGCCAAGAGTGGGAGCGCAACAACTTGGCGGGGGCGGGGGGGCTCTCACAGAGGTGTTATGAGAGAGAGAGAGAGAGAGCCAGCGAGGAGTACCTCGGTGAATGCCTGAGCGAGCGAGGAGCGCCTTGATGAACACCTGAGCGAGCGAGGAGCGCCTTGGTGAACGCCTGAGCGAGCGATTGAACGATTGAACGACGAATTGAACGATTGAACGACGAACGAAGCCTGGATATATGCAACTCATCCTCATCATGAAAGAGGGAGGACGTGAGGACGTGGGGAGCATTAAAGCCACCTCAACCCTCTTGCATGCACATGCAATTCAAAATTCAAATCTAGGCTTGGGACAACCATTTAGGCTTGGGACAACCATGGAGGCTTGTGGAGGTTCGGGAGATACCGAATCTCTAGCGAAAATGATAAGTAGATATAGATATATATTTATCTTGTACATGGCCATGATTAACATTGTGTATATGATTCTAGCTATACTTGTGATACATAACAATACTACCAATAATCTCCATAATTTGAATGATAACAAAGCAAAGGAAACATATATTTGCAACCATGTAAGCTATAGTTAAATTATTCAAAACACAACTTTAAAATGAACAAGCACAAGCACAAGCACAAGCACACGCACACGCACACGCACACGCGCACGCGCACGCACACGCACACGCACGCACACGCGTGCACACACACACGTACACGCGCACGCACATGCACACACACACACGCACACGCACATGCACGCACACACACACACACACACACACACACACACACACACACACACACACACACACACACACACACACACACCAGCGCGCGCATGCATGCACACACGCGCACACACATGCACACACGTGTGTGCGCACGCACGCATGTGCGCGTGCGTGCACACACACACACAAAAGATCCTATATGAAATCCTCCATGGTATTGAGTTCTTCTAGATGCCTGCCATTAGCATGCACATGGTGAACTCCTTGATTGAGCACCGTGCCTATGGGTTTCAACACATAACTCCGATACCCTACTCCATAGCTACTAGGATCCCACATCACATGATTACAATCACTTACATCATTGCTTCAACTTTGACCATTCGTTGTTACTTTGAGTAATGAAGCAACACTACTTTTTTCTCTAATAGAGATGATAAATTACTACTTACAAGTATGCTTTAGTGATTTTGTTTTAGATGCAAGGGATCGGATGGATAACTACTAATAATCATTTTCTCTCTTTTACAGTTAGCCCTCACTTTCCTCGATGTAAGGTGTGGGGCACCATTATGAGCTAGAGCACACCTTCTCAAATGTAGTTGTCTATCCCAAAGTTGGATAGCCATCCTTATAAGGTTTTGTGATTTCGTGTTTCTTAGACATTTGACTTGGAAACTAAAGAACGAAGGGTTGGGATGATAGTACACTCGCTTTGAAGTCTCTCTCTCTCTCTCTCTCTCTCTCTCGTTTCTCCCTCTCCCTTTCACACACTTTATCTCCTCCCCAAACAGGTGTCTCCCATGCATGGCAACCACCATGTAGACTACTGTGTGTGTGTGTGTGTGTGTGTGTGTGTGTGTGTGTGTGTGTGTGTGTTGAGAATGCACACCTAGAGGACTAGGATGAAACACAAAGAGATGCTCTCTTCTCACACATAAACACACACAATGTAGTTAGAGATCCATTTGTCCAACATGCAATTCTCTGTGGGCCAGTGGCTTAATGGCCATGTGACCCTAGACTGGTCTAGGATGTAGTGAGAGATTGATTCCTCCATGTGTGTGTGTGCACCAAGAGTGCATGCCTAAATAGGGTGGGTTAGACGTAGAGAGAGATGCTCTCTCTTCTCTCTTCTCTTCTCTCTTCTCTCTTCTCTCTTCTCTCTCTCTCTCTCTCTCTCTCTCTCTCTCTCTCTCTCTCTCTCTCTCTCTCTCTCTCTCCCCCCCTCCCCCTCCCTCTCGACCCCCTTTTGCATGCAGGGAGAGATTCTTTTTTCTAGCATGCAAGTGATCTATGGTAGAGTTGTTTGGAAAATAGGTGACTTCAAACCAATTCAATGGTGAGAGATCCATTGTGTGTGTGTGTGTGCCTGCGCTTGTTGTGGATTGAGAGTTGTGAGAGATACACTCCCTCCCTCTCCCCCCTCTCTCTTTGTGCATTGTGCTCACAATCTAGATGGACTCAATTCCAAAGAGAGCCAATGACAAAGGCTTAGGATGCTACACAAGCTTCTTAAGGCTCTCTCTCTCTCACACACATGTTTGTTCTCGCTCCTTTGATATAGCATTGCATGTGAGGATTTGCATCCACTTGCATGCCCACCACCTCTCTCATGGAGGGATGACTGGTGGGCTGCACAATTGTGCATATTAGGGCTATGTAGAGGACCAATAACATGTCCTCCTTGGAAGTATCAACTAGCTTGTTATCTAGAACCTTTGTTAAGATATTTGTGCTCTTTACCTGGCACATGTGCCTGCAAGACGAAAGACAAATCAAAGATTGTTATATTCGAGGATGTGATCAGTCATGAAAAAAGGCTAATGGAAGCAACCACTAAAGCTTGCAAAGTAGATTAGTTGCAAATCTCGATCGTATTGGTGGTAGCCCTCAACCCTTCCTTGCATTAGCCTTGCAATTGCTCCAAGCTACTCTTCTAGATTTTAGGATTCAACTTTAAACATATTATGCACATTTAATATTCTTGAATAGGGATTCAAAATCACTTTCAGTATAGTGATTTAAACTTTTGTTTGGTTTTTGAGGTCAAAGCGACAGAAACTCCTTGCACCTGTCAAAATCAATATACAACCATGAGAAGAAAAGCATGGAAAGCTAGAGTAAAATATAGCTAATTAAAACAATCTATGTGCTTGGGTGAAGCTGTAGTACAAATAGAAAAGTGATTTGAAGGGGCAATAAGAGCCTTTATGCCCAACAATGGAGGTTGCAAGCAACAACATCATATTGAAGCAATGCAAGAAGAAAATTGACATTCTTGCTCATATTGGAGCATACACACTTTGTCTCCACCTCTCTCATATTCTTGCTCACCACTTGGAGCATACACTCTCTCCACCTCTCTCTCCACCTATCATGCAAAAAAAGAGAGGAAGCATACATTTTGAGAAGTTTCTTTAGGTTTCTAATAATTGAGAGGTCAAAGGGTTCTCATTGGACATTTATTTCTTGTTTGCAAAGTCTTGTGTCTTTTCCTACATTATATTGTATTATCATGTTCTCATTTTGTTGGTCCTCTTTTTCTCATGTTGTGCCATGTAGGCATGGAAGCAATATCCTTGCTCCAAGACAACCAAACCTAACTTGTTTTTTAATATATAGGAAAGATACTTAGGTAGTTGAGAAATACATGCATGGTTGGTTACCCTAGTCTTCATGATGCAATCTTAGGCTTGGGTTCTTGGCCTAGGCAATTGCCCCCCCAAACTCATGAAAAAAACATCTTAAGAGCTCTTTGTTAGATTTGTTAAGACATGGGCAATCCCATTTAAAGTTAAAATGAGTCTTTATGGTACGAGTAAATGACCTCGTGCTTGTTATGATGCCTTCTTTGTTAGTATGTTGGTCTTCTCAAATTCAATAATATATTGCAAATATCACTAGAAAACTTAACAATGAATTTTGTATTTATTGGAGTGTGCAAGGCTCCATAGCCATAGCAAATCGTAAGATTTAGAAAGAGGGCACATTCTCAAGAGAAATAATTAATAATGTATAAGGCTTGCCCCATAATCATGTGGATTGATGATTGTGAAGTGACATGACATGTATGGCTCCCTTTGTACTCATTTGTTTTTGTCACTCTTTCTATAGGCTAACAATGAATATCATTTGGGCATGTATTTATGGCAACAATAAGGAAACCTGATGCAATATGTCCAACAAATGCCAGCACTCGACTTGCAAATTCAAAGCTCTATGTCAAAGCAACAAGTGTTCTAAGATCCTTTCTTCCAAACATGCAAATCAATCATGGGCTTTTTCTAAATTATTGAAATGGTGGAAATGTCATCATCATGTCATATGAAGAATCGAGATTTCATTGATGGACACGTGGAAATGCTGAGCTTACTTGTTTGAACAAAAAGCAGTACTTGCTTATGCATTGAATGCACACGACAACTCCATCTCCCTAAGTCAAATCTCATGAAGATTGCAACTAATAACTAAACGATTTTGTCAAACCGACTAGTCCGGTTGGCACACAAGCTATTTTCTTCACTAGAAATTGATTAGGGTAGGGCCCTCTTCTTAGTCATACATCTCTCATGTGAACAGGGCCTAACGTAACTTGCCATTCAAATGTTTCATTTTCTGTGCTACTCTTGAAGCATTACAAGGGAACCCAAACATCCCCTTCGCCAACCTGCAAAAACTCCGATTTACTGTGCTGCAATGCTGGCATTCCTCTCAAGGTTAGGCTTTCAGCCATCGCCAAGGATGACTGTTAGTATACGGCTTTCATTTCCCGCGTAATACTGCACGAAAGGACAAGCAGTACTGACATTCCTCTCCAGGATAGGGTTTCCGCCATGGCCAAGAGGACATCGTCAATATACGGCTTGCGAGATATTGCACGGAAGGGTAAGGAATACTGGCATTCCTCTCAAGTATAGGGTTTCCGTCATGGCCAAGGAGGAATATGTCAATATACGGCTTTCATTTGTTGCGCTATACTGCACGAAAGGATAAGCAATACTGGCATTCCTCTCCGGGATAGGGTTTCCGCTATGGCCAAGGAGGACTATGTCAATACACGACTTCCATTTCCTGTGTAACAGCGCACGGAAGGATAAGAAATACGGGCATTCCTCTCAAGTATAGGGTTTCCACCATTGCCAAGGAGGATTATGTGAATACACGGCTTTCATTTCCTGCGTAATACTGCACTGAAGGACAAGCAAGGCTTCCATGAACATAACATTTCACGAGAAAATAAGCAAGAAGCAGAAGGAGCAGCAGCCACCTTGAGCAAATTAATATGGACAAGGGATCGCCATCTTGAGAAATTTGATAAGGTCAGACAGCTTTCACCTGCTTCATAAGAATCAATAGTGCCGCTGCTGACTTGGTCGCTTCCATGGCTTTGAAGGCAGCAGCATCGGAAATAGCACTATGTTCCTGCTTGCAATACGTCCCACTGTACCATTTAGAGTTTGAGTGTTTTCTGTGGAGGCTAGGGCATGATGGCAGGGGTTGAGGACAGGAGCTTCCATGGTGCGCATCTGTGTAGGGCACAAACTCAGGGGTTTCTTGTTCGACAGCTTCCTGACTCATCACCATTTCTGCTTCTCTGTTGATTGTGAGCTGACTGTTGCAGCATCAACATTCAGGTACAGTTGTTTGTATCCTCTTCCTATTTCAGTGCATGTGCAAAAACTTGGGCCCAGGGCGTTGCTTTGCAATGCTACAAAACCTTTTGTATGTTCCTTTAGCACAGAAAGGACTGTGAACACTTCAACTGGTGTCCCGTACAGCTCTGAAACCTCATCTCAGGGTTGGAACTCTGCCCTGGGTATATTTGTTAAGAAATTAGACACCATTCGCTTGTTACATAGCATACTGATAGATAGTTCCTGGAGCACAGAGATTCAAGAGAGCTTGAAGAATGCAAATGTGGTTTTTGGTACTGACATTGTTGTCCAAGTGCTGAGGTCTGGTATACCACCTAAAACAGGCTTGCACTTTTTTCATTGGCTTGAAGAAGAGCAAGCATTTACTCATACCTTTTACACCTACAATGCCATCATTGACATTCTCAGAAATTCTGGCTGTATAGAAGACATGACAGCAGTTATTGAAGATTACCGGTCCAGCAAGATTGGAATTGATCCTGCCTATTTCCACAACCTGATCCAGTGGTATGGAAAAGCAAATAATCTAGATGCAGCACTCAAGTCATGGAATCAGATGCAGGACTCTGGAATGATCCCTGGTGCTAGTTTGTACAGCGTGATGATGGACTTACTAGCTAATCACAAGCATTACCACGAACTTCCTCCTCTTTATCATCAGATGGTGGATAGAGGTTGTGCGTTGAGCCCTTGCACTTACACAAGTCTCATTAAACATCTTGTGGCTGTTGATAGGCTGGATTCTGCTTTTGAAATATTCATGAGATTGCCTATGCTGAATGTCCGACATACAGCCATGATGTTTGCAATTTTGCTGTCAGGATTTGCATCTGCTTGCAAAGCTGAACAGGTTAGGAATTTGGTTATGCAAATGAAGGATGTTGGTGTCAAGCCCACAAGGCAAATGCTTGCTTTTGTGCAGGGCCTTACAAAATCTGGAAAATCAATGGAAGCTCAGATAGTTTTAAGCAGCTTCTGGCCTGAACTTTCTCTGCAACAAGGGGGTGATTTCTGTTTGGAGCTCCAGCAAGCTACATCATTTCATGGTGATGAAGAGGATGACGGTGCTGAGCTTCTAGATACCCCAGTTCATGAATCCATAGAATTTGGCAGCATTTACTCTGAAGCAGGTTATGATCCTTGTATAAATGCTCGTGCACTGGCTTATGCTCTTAAAAAATGGGATCCAAAGGTCGTATCATATCTCGAGGCATCTAACATAGTTTGGACTAGCCAGCTTGTTCACAAAGTTCTTTGCAGTGTTAGGAAGGCAGATGTTGCAATGAAGTTTTACAATTGGCTACAACATCAGCCGACCTTCAAGTGCACATCTAGTATTCTTTGTAGGATGATAGTCATTGTTGCAGTGAATCGAGACCTAAAGTCATTAGAACATTTGTTGAGGACGGCCAAACAAGAAGGTGTACATCTCTCTGTTGCAATCATGACTGCGGCCATCAAAGCTTATGGCATGATGAAAAATGTTGGAGGGGCTGTGCAAATGTTTCATATGATGAAAGATTTTGGTTTGGAACCAAATGTTGACGCTTATGCCAATGTAATCCATGCACTTGTCAAGCAAGGTTCCTGCTTTAAAGCAAAGCAGTACTTTGAAGAGATGCAGCAAGTAGGGTTAAGGCCTAGCTCGAAAATATATGTGATGTTGTTGGAGTGCTTTGGATTGGCGGGTGGACTATATCCTGCATGCTCAATATTTCAGCAAATTGTAGACACAGGTTTGCCACCTGATGGTGATGTCTACACTGCAATGATTAAAGTGTACTTCTGGAACCAGAAAGCAGACATGGCATTGGAGTGTTTCAAAGACTGTTTAAAAGCTGGCATAGTGCCAACAGCTGAGTGTATTGAGACCATGTCAAATGGTATGCGCTTGTTAAATAGGCATAGTGATGTAGCAATACTGCTTAGACAAGCTGTTGAAGAAGTTGCTGTTAGGAAGGTTACATATCATTCTGACATTTTGACGCAAGTCCATCACATACTGGAAAAGAATTTTCTTGAGAAGGATTTGATTCTACATAACACGAGTATCAGTGGTGGTTAAATTCCTGTATGTGTATATGTTGTTGTGCTGTGTTGTGCATATACTCTTTATCTGTAAATGTCCCTCAATTGAGAATTGATTTTCTCTAACTTTTAACCCCTAATTGGAAAAAGGCACAGAGCAGTAACCAGTATACATTGAATTGGCAAGAACCTAAACATACATAGAATCACAGACAGATTACTTGGCCTGATTTTGGGAAAACTTGCCCAGTAGGCTTTTTACTTGTGTATGACAAGGCTAGTAATCCCTAATGATTTATAGACTTGCTTTGTGCAGTCTATGATTTGGTCCTGTAACATTGGTGTAACACCCTTTCAATTCACCTGTTGTATCACTAGTATGGAGAAAGCTGTATGTGTTCTATTGAGAACAGGACTGGCTGTTTTGCTCAAAAGACCACTGGAGTATGAGATCAGAGTTTACAAGTTGGTTTGAGTGTGAACAAAGTGAAGGGAAGGCAATGGTCCTTTCTCTGAAGGGTAATGAGGTTGAATGGGATCAAGCTTTTTACAGGTCAGAATCCTTGAGTTGGTAAAGTCTCTTGGATTGGTCTGCCTGTCTTTAGTATGGCTAGGTGACTTGTATTCACTCTCCTTAGGCTTTTCTAATATCTCTCTTGGGCTTGTCAGCCTTCCACTTACTTGGATGTGACAGGCAAACTCTCTTACAGTGTCTATGCTTGTAATGTCACAAACTAGCAGGGTCACTGGTTGTAATGTGCCAGGTACCCATGTGGCAGTGAGCAATGTGTAGAGGAGACTAGGCAGGCAGTGCCCAGATGATCAGGAGGCAGGGGGACAAATTGGCAGTTTAATGGCCATGTGTTAGCTATTGGGTTACGTTAGACCTGCACTGGTTGCATTTGCAGGCCAGTGATTCTTTGGGGCTGCAGCCTCTCTTTCTTGCCAGCTGTTTTCTATTCTATTCTTCTTTTGCACCTTGGGCTTGTTGAGCTAAAACATGCTTTACAGCTGATTATCATTGTTAAACAGCCCCAAAACACACTTAATTAATGAAAAATGCAAATTTGGTGCGTGGTTCGAGAGTTTCAATGGTCCCCCAAAAACTTGAATTTTTTGGGGCACCCTTCAATATCTATAAATAGATAGGCTGCCCACCGTTAAGTCTTATCCCTTTAGTGTAGGTTCTCACTCTACTGCATCTGGTCCATCTACGATCACTAGCCCACAAATTATCTCCTTCGTATGTTTGACTCTCTATCAGCTAGGTGACAGGTGGCAGCCCTCCCTCATCATCAAGCATCAGTGTTGCAGTCTACATTCAGTCTTTTCACCCCTAGGTGGTAGTTAGTGACTATCCTCTTGATGGTGGTGAACATCTTTTCCTTGCTGGTGGCCATCCTACAGCTACGTTTGTAGCTTCATGTTGCTGCCCTCAGCTCCAAGCACCTTCCTTGTAGTTGCCTTAGTGATTTGCGTTTGGTGTTTTCCTTGGCTTCTGCACTTTGATTGATGGTCATTGCACTTCGGATCCTTGTTTGGTGTACGGCACTCTCCGACATTGCATTGCTTTGCCCTTGGGCATTCTGTACACTCTTACATTCATTTATAGCATTTATTCACTTGAGTTTCTTCTCTTTGTGTTTGTCTCTGTGTTTGAGTTTTGAGTTTTTGCTTTTTATGTTTAGGGTTTTGAGTTTTGCTTGTCTATGTCAGAGTCTTTGTGTTTCAGACTTGGTTGTATATGTTGTATTTCCTTAGTGCAAACCCTAGCATATCTTCACATGGTATCAAAGCTAGTGCTCTTTTAAAGAGTATATTGTGGAGATTGTGGAGGCTAGTCTTTATGCGAGACTCACACATGACTCGATATCGACTTATAATGTCTCAGGCTCTTTTTCTTTAAATCCTACGATCTTCTATCAGGCTTCTTCATCATTTGGGAAGGCATTATGGTATCAAGCAGGAGGTAGACGCATCTTCACCTTTACTATCTTCTTATTGTTTTGGTCATTTTATAGACGAGTTTGAGTACTTGTGCATGATGTACTGTTCGGTTTACATTTCTTCAATGAGTACTACTATTCCATTTGGACCGATTGTAGGTGAGAGTGGGCATCTCCTTGATCTTGAAAGGACCATAACATTTTGCATGTCTGGCGATTTATCTCCTTCATCACAACCAAGCCTCGTGTCGGGTTCGTACAACCCTTTTTAGTCATATGAGTGAAAACTCTATTTTGGTTTTCCTTTTGGTGTGTAGGATCTAGGCGATTTTCAAGATGTTAACTTTAATCGAGAAGGCTCTCGAAGCAAATGCCCTTAATCAAGAATATCTCTACTGTTTGTTTCATTTGAGCAAGTAAACTACACTTCTCAACTTCATTCCATTCCATCACTATCTTCTCCACATTTGGATCTACTCACATTTTTCTTTTAAAATCTTGGATCACACTCAACTTTCGCTCAAAGCACACTAGGGGTTGAATCTCCCATCTTCGCTCCTAACACTTTCTCTTTTTCCATTCCACTATCTACATATCCTCCATTCACTCCACCTCTTGGTACATCATTAGGGGAAATACCACCCTTTAACATTGTACCTTTTACTTACCCCTAATTTATTGCATCCTTTCACTCTTGGATAGCTATGATGGGGGATTCTCCTCACTATACCTGAACACTAACAACCCCCCCACATGACCTTTTAGATGTAGGGATATCCATCCTCTACTTACGGATTGTTGTTCCACATTCCTTGGGTCACTCCTATGTAGGGATTCCCATCCTTCGCTTTTCGTGTCTCTCTCCCTCCACATTGGACTCCATAGGTGGTTACCATGTCCATACCCAGTTCGCCCTTGTTCGCATTTGGATCCACTATACACACTCCTTGTATGCATGGTGGGCACTTTGGAATTGCTTTCCAAGTGTACTCCACTTCTCCATCTTATCCCCCTATTCACCCTACTCTCATTACACAACTTCTCTATCTCTTAGCTCCACCACTCTTGTTGCAACAGCCAAAAATGCCTTCATGGATAAGACTCATTTTAACGGGTTGAATTTTATTACTTGGTTGAACTTCATGCAATAAGTGCTAGAATCTTAGAGACTTTGGGACTTCGTTATTGGTACTAATGTTGGACCCTTGATTAGCTCATCCTAATGATATCTGTCAATGGAGAGCTCGCAATGCCACAACCAATGTTGAGTTAATGTAAGGGTTGCTTTTTGAAATCCACTGTTAGTTACAACATCTTTCCTTTGCATCATTTCCATTGGAGTTAATCTCATTGAATGCTATGCAGCACGAGATTACACTTGACGTCTCAATCTTGATTTTGAGCTTCAAGAGTTTTCCATTGAGGAAGGGGATTGATTTGAAAGTCAAGTTGGCCAAGTATTGGCATTTACTAGTCGAGTTTGCTACTACTAGCTCCCCGAAGTCAAATGATGATTAGGTCATGTTCTTCTTGAACAAGTTGCTCAACAAATACTTCCATTTTATCCAACACATTATCTCACTACCTAGATTATCAACCTTCTACGAGTCAGTTCTTGCATTATGCAAGGTTGCATGATCAAGTCCACAAGAAGTCCTCCACACATATCCGTTCAGAGGAGTGAGGGTTAGTTGTCTCTTCTTCGGGAGGAAAAACTATTAGTGGCAAGAACTCGCAAGATGCAAAGGCAAGCCAAAACAAGGGTGACATCACTTTCTCCAATGGAACAAAAGAAACATGACATCTTTGGTAGTAAATTTCTAAGAAAAATAGGTTTTGCTCACATTGCCACAGGTTGGACCATGTGGATGAGGAGTGTTGTATCAACGACCATCGTCTTCCACCTAGAAAACCATAGCAGACTATAGTGAATGCCTCCACTCTTGTTGGCCAGTCTAGTGGGACTATGCCTCTCTCTATTGCATCATTTACCCCATCTTCCCTAGTGGCTACTTGCGACATGTGGCATGCAGACAGCCTCAATAGCCTATATCCTTCACTACTCTTAAGGCTAGCTAATTGGTTTGCTAGTGGCTCACCTGTTGCACTTTATGCATCCATTCTTAGGGTATCCACCACATTTTCTAAGACCACTTCTCCACCTTGCTGTACACGATGGTGGTCACACACTTAACCTTTCCCATTTTAGATTTCTATTGCATACTTACATACTCATTGCATTACACTTAGCTTTGCTTTCTTTTATTTTGAGATTTATTTTTTGGAGTATCTCATTATTCACCTTTTGAAGGGAATGCAATGGTAGTGGAGAAGGAGAAGAGGAAGATGCGGGAGAGAAGAGCACACACAATGTAGGTGCTGTCCAAAATGATATGACAACCTTATTGCACTATCTCATATATATGAATGAAGAATATGGGCGGTCACTATACATGGGCAGGCCCAAGGGCCTTTTACCCCAACAACCTCCCACTAACCTCGCACTAAAAGGCCAATGTGGCTGGGGAGTGAAAACAAAGAAAATGAAAAAAAAACAAGGTGAGGAATCATGACATCTCACCCAACACCCAATCGAAAAGCGAGCTGTGCAAGAAGTGGCGGGAATCTCTGTAGAAGAAGAGTCAAGCATCCCTGAGTCCATGGCATTTAGGAGATAAGCGATCCTGCAGCTCCATACAATGGAGCAATCCAAGAATGCTTCTCATGACGTAAGCACAACTCATCAATGCACGACTGTAAAGCATTAGAGTCGCGCATAGCATTACTGTAGGGCATACAAGACAGCGGAGAGGAGTCAAACTCTCTCGAGTCAATCAGTGAAAGAGAGCCAACATCCCGGACACTCGTCCAACAGGGTCTCAAGAGACTACATGTGGCATCAGTGAAGCGGAAGATTGACATATGGTTGGTTGTCCAGCCTGCAAAACTACAAGAAAACGGCTCTCATGAGCTTGCAAGGGGTCTAGCAATTGACCACTAACATCATGACCCTGACTGTTATGCATAGCTACGTCATCTGGGCCAATAAGTGCCTCATTTTTAGCATAAACAGCTTGTTGTAATGGCACTGTAGCTGTTGTAAAATCAGCCATAGAGCGTACTGAACGCTCATCAAGAGGCCTAAGAGGCATCTGCATCTCATAGAAAATAGCATGACAGCTGCGTATGACCTGTTGGGCATCCGAATCCCATAATCTATAGGCCTTAAAGTCACCATCTCCATAACCAAGGAGGATACATCTACATGACATAGGCTCAAGTGGCATATGTACAGATGCATGTCAGCCAAACATCCTCAAGTAATCATAGGAGGGTTGCGTGCCACTCCATGCCTCATGGGGTGTAATACGATTCAAGGTCAAGCACGGCATCCTGTTAACCAAATAGACTGCCGTCATAAGGGCCTCAACCCAAAAGCCATAAGACAACTCAGTTGTGGTAAGCATAGAAGCAATCTTTGCCTGTAAGGTCAGGCACATGCCATGAGCAATCCCATCATACAATGGGCACAAGAAATCAATTCCATACTGCTGACAATAGGTCCAAAAGCTGTGAGAGAGAGTATGACTCTCATAATCCATCTGCAACCACCTAGACCTGCTACTAGCAGAATCCATAAACTTGTCAAGCATAACTGTAGCATCCTTAATATGCACCAAGGGAGAAGCCCAAATACGGTGGGTAGCATGATCAACAAAGGCCACAAAGCACGACGCTCCACCAAGTGACTGGGAATGCATAGGTCCATATACTACACAATGGACAAGTGTTGGGGGTAAAGGCGCCTCTGCCTAGCCGCCTGTGTATTACTATACTGACAGTCACCGCCAGTGCACACTACAGGTGATGGGCGCCCGTCACCGTCACTTTATTCTTTTAGTGACATACGCATAAGAAGTCTGGTAGGCCACGCATGAGTGAGCCCTTGATATTGGTACATTCGGATGTCTGTGGGCCCATGCCTTGTCAGTCTATGGGTGGTGCAAAGTATTTTGTTACGTTCATAGATGATTTTTCACGAAAAGTTTGGGCTTATCCCATTAAGCTGAAATTCGATGTCTTGGCTGTGTTTCAGAGATGGCTTACATTGGTTGAGAACTAGTCTGGGTATAGGCTAAAATACCTAAGGACAGATAATGGGGGTGAGTATGTCTCGCGTGCTTTTGAGCAGTTATGTGATTAGAGGGGTATTAAGCGTCAGTTGACCGCCCTCTATATCCCCCCCATAATGGTTTGGCTGAACGGATGAATAGAACCATCCAGGAGCGTGTACGCAGTATGCTTAGCCATGCAGGCCTACCACAGAGCTTTTGGACTGAGGCAGTTAGTACAGTTGTGCATGCCATAAACAGACCACCCTCTAGTGGTTTGGATTTCTAGGTTGCAGAGAAGGTATGGACTAGAAAACCTCCCTCTTAACCATGTGCCCAGGGACAAGAGAAGTAAGCTGGATCCCAAGAGTGTCAAATGCATTTTCTTTGGTTATGGGGATCTAGGCGAGATGGGTTACCATCTCTGGGATCCGCAGGCGCGGAAAGTCATCCGCAGTCATGATGTAGTCTTCCATGAAGACAAAATGCATAGGCAGCTTGAGAGAGTTGTTGAGATCCGCAGGGTCATATTTCAGGAGGACCCAAGAGCTCCCGCATAGCCAGTTGGACAGCCTACAACTGTAGCAAATGCTTATGGTTAGGGTGTTGGGCAGGCAACTGGGCAGGTAGCAAAGCCTGCCGTGAGACGGTCTACTAGAGACAGACGTCCACCTGATAGATTTCAGCCCTCGATGCATTATGTCTTGGTTACAGATGCAGGAGAGTCTTTCACCTATGATGAGGCTATGCGTAGGGGTGACAGTCACTCCTGGGAGAGGGCTATGCAGTCTAGATAGACTCCCTGCATAAGAATGACACTTGGGATTTGGTTTCCTTGCCTACGGGCAAGAAGGCTTTGCCATGTAAGTGGGTATACAAGCTAAAAAGTACCCCTGGGCACTCCAAGCTGGCATACAAGGCTAGATTGGTTGCAAAGGGTTTTAAGGAGGAGCATGGTGTGGACTTTGACGATGTCTTTTCTCCTGTGATTAAGATGACCACCCTGCGCTTAGTCTTGGCTTTGGTTGCTTAGCTTGACTTGGATTTATACCAGATGGATGTCAAGACGGCTTTCTTACATGGGGACTTGCATGATGAGATTTATATGGAGCAGCCTAAGGGCTTTGCAGAACCTGGCAGGCAGCACCTAGTGTGCAAATTGAAGAAAAGTCTTTATGGCTTGAAATAGGCACCTAGGGAGTGGTATCATAAGTTTGATGCCTTTATGCAGTCATAGGGCTACAACCGGAGTGCTATGGATCCATGTCTTTACACGAAGAAAGCCCGTGATGGTTCTTTATTGATTTTGGTACTCTATGTGGATGATATGTTGATAGCAGGGAAAGCTCATGATGAGCTAGATGCTCTTAAGGCTCAGCTCAAGAAGAGCTTTGAGATGAAAGATCTGGGACATGTTGCTTACATACTTGGTATGCGCATTAGACGCGACAGGCATCAGGGACTCCTCTACTTGTCACAGAGGGAGTATATTCATAAAGTCCTTGAGCGCTTCCACATGCAGGACATAAAGCCTATTGGCTGTCCATTGCCTTCTTATACGAAGGTATCACAAGCTGATTGTCCGCAAACAGATGAGCAGAGGGCCGAGATGGCCAAGATTCCCTATGCATCCATAGTGGGCAGTCTTATGTATGCTATGATAGCCACTCGTCCAGATATTGCCTTTGCAGTTGGTGTTGTGGCACACTATATGGCTACACCTGGCAAGAAGCATTGGGATGTCGTGAAGGGTATCATGAGGTACCTGAAGGGCACTGCAAATATGTGCATATGCTATGGCAGCCAGGATACAAGAGTCGTGGGGTACACTGACTCTGATTATGCAGGACATGCAGATAGTAGGAAGTCCACTTCTGGCTATGTATTCACCTATATTGGAGGTGCTGTTTCTTGGATGTCCAGGGTGCAAAAATGCACGGCCCTTTCTACTATAGAGGCCGAGTATGTTGCAGCCACTGAGGCTTGCAAGGAGGCCATTTGGTTGGGTCATTTAGTTGCTGACCTTGGTATTGATGCTCTCCCTACACTGCATTCGGATTCTATGAGTGCTATTCAATTAGCCAAGAATCAGGTCTTCCATGCGAAGACGAAACACATTGAGGCGAGGTATCATTTCATACGTGGGGTCGTTGAGGACAAGTCTATTGATCTTGTCAAGATCTCGACTGATCAAAATCCTACAGATCTGCTCACGAAAAGCCTCTCTACAAAGTGCTTTGCCTTTCTCAGGAGGTTGATGGGCGTGGGATGAGATGACGTCTTTCCTCATCTTGTTGTACATGTGTACATGTTGTACTGTCTTTTTTCTTTTTATTTTTACTCCTTACTGGGGCAGATTCGCCTTTAAGTGGGAGGTTGTTGGGGGTAAAGGCGCCTCTGTCTAGCCGCCCGTGTATTACTACACTGACAGTCACCGCCACTGCACACTGCAGGTGGCGGGTGCCCGTCACTATCACTTTATTCTTTATTCTTTTAGTGACAGTTTGAATAAAGGAAGGCCCGGTCACACATTGTGACTGTTGGAGTTCCCATTTCTAGTCTCTCCCTTTCTTGCTCTTGCTCTCCCGCCATAGCTCTCGAGTCCAACCTTTGATCCGTCACTCCCTTTCAACAAGATCTAGAGGAGCATGCCTCGTACGATTGCCATAAGCCAAGGGGCTCTGCAAGGACCGAGTACAATTAGGGCAAGCATCAAGATCTGTAAGTGACATAGGAGGCAACAATGAGTCTAAACGAGACAAGATCTCCATCTCTCTGTGGTGCATATGGCCTAGGCGATAATGCCATAACAATGCATGTGGTATTCGGATAACTGCAACCATAGAATCTCCCACATGAGAGACATGCACTGGGTAATGAGAACCAACTCTAGAACCTTTGGCCAAAACCAAGCAACCACAACAGATCTTCCATGACCTATCCTGAAGAGAAATAGAGTAACTTGCATCATGCAACTAACTGACAGAAATCAAGCTCTTACTGAGCATGGGAACATGTAAAATATCCCTAAGCATAAGAGAAGTCCCATTAGGCAAAGTTAGATGTATGTCTCCTATACCAAGAATAGCATAAGTCTGCTCAAGGCCCAAAGAAATGCATCTATCAAACTCCTTGTAAGTAGAGAACCATGCTCAATGTGGAGTAACATGACAAGATGCCTTAGAATCCAATAGCCAATATGAGGTGTAGGCCATATCACCGAGCAAGAAAGTTGTAGGAAAACTAGATGACGGGAGTACATGTTCAGCTACATCATCATGGGTAACAACATGTACCTCACCACTAGTAACAGTGGTAACACCCACTGCATCTTCTATTTCTCTGACTCTGCATGTGTCGAGTTCGTCTCTGTCTTTGCTGCTCTCTAATCCATCTGAAACATTTTCTTTTAACATGCTTGAGCTTCCCACAATGGAAGCATACATCTGTAGAAGACGATAATGAATCCAAGTCATCATGAATAGGGCTATCCATAGCATCCATGGAGCTCAAGCAGTTGAGGGCTATCCCAATGGAGGAAACCTACTCATAAAGATAATCATCTGCAGTACATCAGTGGTAGAAGCATGCTGAAAAGGCTCATGAAACCTCAACAGACGGGAGGACATAAAGGTATCAACCAAGGATGCAAAAGCTCCCACATGAAGAAGAGTTGTAGCCAACTGTATGACATAACCAACCACAGTAAGATAAAGCATAAGGCATCTGTCATAAGAGCATATGGTATTCAGCCATGAAATTGACCCATAACCATAATGGCAAACATGACTCTGCAGTACATCAGACCACATAGTAGCATCCAAGTCAATGTAAGACCGGTAAGTGGCATAAGATCCTCCAATGGTCAAGCTCTAGGAGAGCCCAAGTATCTGTACAACAACATCCAAATAAGTGGCTATGTAAAGTACATGACAGTAGACAAAGTGCATAGCCGGGTAAGCATCAAGAGCAACTGCTCTCTGACCTGTATGGGCAAAAGCAACTCAGCTAGCATAGAAGCTAGGCAACACAGAAGCAACAAAGCCATAACTGCTAAACCCAAGCACTGTCAAGAAGTCTATTGATCAAGGAGTAACCTGCAAAGAACTAAGCATCAATGAGCAATGAAAGCTCAATAACCAACTACCAAGACAATGGAGCAAGCACTGCTCAAACATGTATCTGTATCCAAGGAAATCCAAGATCCATAATTAGGGCATTAAGGGTCAAATAGCATCCAAGCTGCATAAGTGATAAGCCAACCAAATGCAAACTGCTCCACAAAATTCTCAAATGCAAATCGATTCAAGCCCAAACATCTGCCATACTGCAGCCCCGAACCCAAAAGCATCCACATCAGACATCAGTCCCATAATGGGTAGCACGGGGCATAAACCTTGTCAAGTGAAATGCCAACTACAAAGAAAATGACAGCAAACCAAGAATTGAGCTCTACTCTTTGCTCAAGAAGCATCCGCGAGCATAAACATTAAAGTGGCATCATCCAAATACATCAACATATCATCCCGAGTAGTCGAGAGCACTCGTAGACCATAGGCATAACCAAACTGGAGGTAAAATAACATGTCAACCAAGGTAGCATAAATCCCAACCAACGATGAAGTGTCCGTATCCAAATCAAGGCTCAATAGCTCTCAAATAGCATATCCGGGCATAAACCATGATGACCAAGCATCAATACATCCAACAGGACACCCGAATGTCAACAAAGAGCATTATGCATAAGCCATCCCTGATAAAACCTTGCTACCTAAACAATGTACAACAGTAATTTCCTACATAAATCAAGCTATGGAAGCTCAAACCAAGTCCCAAAGCATCTCAAAACATTGAGCAAATATCCCCAAAGCATTTGGGCATCAAATACCAAGCCTTCGGAGCATCACATAAGCTAAGAGCATGACATTTGCTTGCTGTAAATCAACTTAGATCTGTTACAAAAAAATTTGTGATCAGAATTTGGCAGATCTGACATCACCATTGCGTCTGGAGCGTGCCAAAACCCTAAGTTAAACTCTTACCTTGCCTAAATCGGGTTCCGGATGCCCGAGATATGAGAAAAAATGGGATTTTTGAGCCAGATTTTGAAACAGGCGTAAAAAAACGTGAGCTACTACTGTGGGGCCTGTTGGTTATGCTGAGGATAAGGGGGCAAATGGGGGAATACAAGGTGCCCAATGAAGCCAAGTAAGACTTGCAAAGAGCCTAAGGGCCGAGGAGAGGTGGGAGATGAAATTTTACCTCGGGGGGAAGAAGCCACGGATGGCATTGAAGCTCCAAGCTCTAGGTCTTCAATCCGGGCTGAAGTAATGCTAGGCTAAGCTCCACGATCAAGATCTGATCCAAAGCTTTGATACCAGTTGAAGGGGATGCAATGGCAGTGGAGAAGGAGAAGAGGAAGATGCGGGAGAGAAGAGCACACATAATGTAGGTGCTGTCCAAAATGATATGATAGCCTTATTGCACTATCTCATATATATAAATGAAGAATATGGGCGGTCACTATACATGGGCAGGCCCAAGGGCCTTTTAGCCCAACACCTTTGTGCTTGTAGATTTTTTAATCTCTTTTACGAGGTTTTGTATTTCAATGTAGGGCTAACATACATGCTTGTTCCAATCCTTCTTGAGCTAGAGAGAGGAGATTCACGCCGACCTTTCATGGTTCCATCTACTTGGAGTTTTGCTCTTTTACAAGCATGGAGGCTTCCCCTCTTGCGGCGGATCCTGCAGCACCTCTCTTGATGCTATCATGGGGGTATCTTCTATCCTTGCTCTTCCAGTAGGGATGCTTCATTATCTTCATCCTTGCTCTTCCAGTAGGGATGCTTCATTATCTTCATCCACATGGTTCTCGGTACCACACGAAGACCGACATCTTTAGGCCCCTATTCTTTCTTTGCCATGGACATCTAGGTTGAGAGGGGATTCCTACCCTTGATATTCTACAGGTTTTGGCACTTGTCTTCAACATTGGCCCCCCTTCCCCCTCGTTGTACCTTCCCTTATGCATTGCATGATTTCATCGTCATTGTACTAGGGCGCTTAGGAAAGTGAACAATTTTTTCGCGATGAAAATGTCCAAGTGGCGCCTGTTGCATGAGTATTCTTTAGTATGTAGCATACTGTACATCCCCTTCTATAGAGCACCACTGGACAGATCCTAAGATTTTTGCATCGACGGATTACACTACTATCCTTCTTTCCATGATACTTCATCATCCTTTCCCTTGTCATCGACATTCTTGAGTGGTTGGGTAAGCTTGTACTATTCTATGATGTGTTGGGTATATGATCCCTGCTCCCGTCTTCTGGGTCATTGTTACTTAATCGGCCACCACCCCTAAAATGAACTTGCCACAAAAAAAAAGTTCAAGGTGGTTCCATCAGTCTTTGTAGGGCTTGGTAGGGCACTGGGCAACTGACATGTACCCTTTTTTTGATGCCCTGTCCTCTCTGGGTGACTACTTGGACTTCCTTGGTAAGATAATCATCACCTAGTAGCCTTGGTAGGCTACAGGGTAGTTGATGGGCTACAGGGTAGTTGATGGGCACCCTTTGTCCGATGCTCTTACTGCTTTGGGGTGGGATACCTTTGGGTAAACATTGCCGACCTTCCCTTTTAGGCTCAGTTTTGGGCTTGAGAGGGGATGTTGAGCTCAAATACACTTTACTATTGATTAGTATTTTCAAACAACCCTGAAATACACTTAATTAATGAAAAACACAAATTTGGTGTGCGGTTTGAGGGAGTTTCAGTGGTCTCCGGGACATGGCAATCTTCCCTCATCATCAGGCGTCAGCCATGTAGTCTGTGTTCGGTCTTTTTGCCCCCAGGTGGCAGCTGGTGACCATCCTCTCCTTGTTAGCAACCATCTTCCCCCTACTAGCGACCATCCTATAGCTGTGTTTGTAGCTTCTTGTTGCTACTCTTAGCTCCAAGCATCTTTCTTGCTATTGCATTAGTTATCAAACCCTCTAGTGAATAGCGTTTGGTGTTTTCCTTGACTTCTGCACTCTGACCAGTGGTCACTGCACTTGGGATCTATCCCCAGTGGTGGATGACACTCCAACATTGCATTGCTCTACCCTTGGGCAATATGTAAACTCTTGCATTCATTTATAATATTCATTCACTTGAGAGTCTCTTCTCTCCGTGTTTGTCTTGGTGTTTGAGTTTTGAGTTTTTGCATTTTGCGTTTAGGGTTTGAGTTTTGCTTGTCTCTAGATGAGTCTTTGTGTTTCAATCTTGGTCATACATGCTGCGTTTCCTCAGTGCAAACCCTAGCATATCTTCATAGGGCACTCATTGTGTAATGCATGGAGTGAGCTTTTTACTCCCCTAGGATGTACGTGAAAGAAACAAGGGAAGAAGCTCTTAAAGTTAATGCGTATGGCGCGGCCATTGATCTCAAAAACCACAAAGAAACATAAACCCCCCTCCCCCCTTTCTCTCTCTCTCTCTCTCTCTCTCTCATACAAAAGATTTCGTGATCATTATCATTTTTCCACCATTTTTGTTATAGAACAAGTTTGACAGAAGAATAGAGAATTTCTCCACAAGAAAGAGAACATGGCAGATGGGGGGAGAGAGTAGAGGCACCCCCAAAATGAGTCATGCACCCTCCCACTTTTTTTCAAAATTCACATTCTTTCATGTGGTTACTTTATAACATTAGATAAACCGTTTTTTGATAAGGTTTAAAACCTTTGCAATTTTGATATTTGTCAAGTATTCCCATACAAATTTTATTTGAACTTGATGAGAGTGGTCTCTCATGGTGTAGAATGCCTTGGTGCCTTGTTTTCATGCATATTTGGGTGTCATCAATACTCCACTCCCTTCTTTGATCAGGGAGCATACCTCTTTGTATGGCTCCTTCATGTTGAGCTAAGGGACTCAAGTTCTTAGAGCCTCCATGCAGTCCCTATAATGGAAGTCGGTTTTGTGTTTGTTGATAGTATTAATGAGGAAAAATCCTCAACTTTTAAGTTGCTAGGACTTGTCTGAAGAATATGGCCTTTTTGTTGTGGCAACAACAAATGAGCGATGCAAAGAATACTATGAGAGTAATAGGCTAAATGTGACTTGCATTTTGTTGTCAACATCATTTGACATTATTATCAGAGCATTGCAGACTATTGTTGCTATGTTTTAGGATTTGTCTCTATTAAAATACACTCTTCGAGCTATTCTTGGCATCCTCGACACTGCTCTTAGCTTACTTTATCCTTGGTCCTCAAGATATGGAGGTACGAGGCCCCTTTGTAGCATACTCAACATATAGCAACCATTCTTCATTCAATGTGTGAGTTATTTTCCCTTGAGTTCTATATTATGTGTGTTTGTTGTATGCTTTTTGTTTCTATATTAGTGGTTGAGAAATTCTTAACATGATATTAGAGCCAAGTTCTCACATCAATACCAAAGCCTTGATATGAAAGCTTGGCACTGAAGATAAGTGAGAACATGAGAAGAATGTGTTAGCCTCCATCACAAAGCACTCCCCTTTGGAGTTTACTCCTTGAGTGCTGATATCCCCCTTAATGGAGGCTTTTAGGGAATGGTATAGAATATCCCAAATGCAAACTTTTGATATCCTTCTAGATAGCCCACCAACTTTCTATTTGCTTACAAGAGATGAGTATGCTGAAGTCTTGAGGAAGAGAGAGGAGAGAGGAAATTAAGGAATGGACACACCTTAGCACACACCCCACACTACTATCCCTTCGATATATGTACCATCCTCATGATTGTATATATAATGTGGAGGAATTGTATGAAATGGATCTTTTCTATGAAGTTAAAAGCTAATGAGGAATTGATCATGAGGATGGTACATATAACTTCATATGAGGAATTGATTATGAGGATGCTGTATATAATGTTGTAGAAGCAAAGTTAAATGCTGATGAGGAATTGATTATGAGGAAGCCTTTGCTTCTACAAAATTCTTGACATCCTTCCACATTCTTCTAGTACTAGCCTTGCACCATAGATGGAATTTATAGTAGACAGATGTCAAAAGTTTATTTTTGAATGACTACTTGGATGAAGAAGCCTATGTGGCTCAAGCACTTCAATTTTCTATTCAAGCAGTCCTCAAATTGTGAACACACTTTATGGATTGAAGCAAGAATCACATGATGGATAATTTTCTTAGATCTCACAACTTCCATTTATTCCCATATGATTCTAATCTCATGTCAAATCTTCTTCAAAGTGGGTTAGCTATATGCTTCTATATATAGATAATCTTTTGGTAATACTACAAATGCTACCACTATCTACCATTGGAACGCAACTTGGGTGCACTTTTTGACATGAATGATCTTGGTTTGCTCTCTTATATCTTGGGCATGGAGTTTACTGTAATTTTAGAGCATGTTCTTATGTCACAATAAAAGTATACCCTTTAGTTAGTGAATCAATGTTGCTCTTCAAACATAAAGCTAGTGGCCATACCTTTAGATCCCACTATGAAGCTTACAAAGGACTTCGATGCACAAGCCTTCGAAAAGCACATCTATCATTTGGTGGTGGATAAGTTACTTTGGCTCTTATACACTTGCTTTGGTTTAGCTTATTTTGTATTTGTATTAAGCCAATACTTAAATGTACCAAAGTGCTTACATGCGTTGAGATATACCAACTACACTTATTTTATAACTTGTCTTGCAATAAAGAAATAACCCTACAAGGCTAAGTTGACTTGGATACTTGACACTTCATGGTGGCTATATTTTCTAATTGGGCTTACTGTTGATCATCTACTCAAGACAAAAATATAGGTGCCATTCACCTAGATTTTTACCACCATTGGATAACTACATTGACATCCCGATCAAATTGGTCAAGTGCACCAATCCTTCAATACCTTCATTATTGGATAGGAAAGTGTCCTCCCTCATCTTTGACATTGGCATCATGAAGAGAGGGGGGCCTAATAGCTTTCCCATTCACAAAGATGGCTACTTCTCTTGGTGCTTACAAGATTTTGTATCCTTTATTTCATTTCGTATGCATTTGCCTTGATGACCATACTTATGAAGGGCACTTGGGCAAGTGAACAATTCCCCATGAGGGCACTATCCAAGTGGCACCATTGCACTTTGCATAGCATTTTGTTTGAGGGCGACACCTTACATTGTCCCTTGCATTCTTCAAGCATTGCTATTATGTTTTTGTGAAAATGAGGTGTTTTGGATGATATAAGACTAGTGAAAGCATACATCTATCCAAGTGAAAGCATTGTATCAAAATCCTCTATACATGAAGTTAATTATTTAGGGCATCCTTCATCCCTGATTATTATTACTCTCAACCTTCAATCATTAGCCTACTACACTCGTATTGCTGCCCATATGGCATTGGAGTAGTTGCTAGTCACCCATCAGTTGTGAAAGGCTGTTGTGAAAGGCAATGGCGACAAGCTCATGGCAGCATGATTAAGTTGATGTGCTCCATAGAGACACCCCTTTGTTTTGTACAAGTACACTCTTAGATACCTAATCAAATAGTCACATTATGTGTACTTTCCTACACATGATCCTTTTCTTCAAATCGATCAACAATGTGCATGATTTCATTAAAGTCTTTTTGGTTTTTGCCTACGACAAAGAATTAGTTCTTCTGGCCATGAAAAAGTCCCTTACATGTAGGAGTGGAAGCTTACCCGAAAACCTCAAAGGAGATGGCATAAAGCTCATTGACAAATGCATCCTTCCATTACAAAGGAACAATGTAGAAGCTACCTCTCAATCTATGAAGAAAGGAAATACACAATCAAGTTTCCTTTTATGTGGAAGTAGATGAGGGCACTATGGTGCAAAGCCAAAATTTTTTGGCAATATAATGGAGCTACAATAACGTTCAATAAGAAGTTCTACTTTAATGTTAACATTACTAAGAATGGAATCCACAATCAATGAAATCAATCCTTCATGTCACATGCAAACAAGCAATCATATTTCAAACACGTTCTTAACTTTAAAGTCAATCCCCTTCTCTTACTCAAATCCTTTGGCCACCACACTTGCCTTTAACTTAGGCAATACATTAGGTGGAAATATCTTTAGCTTGTAAACCTGCTTACATAGCAATGAATGTTTTTCCCTTAGGCAAAGGAACTAACCTCTAGGTATCTTTTATTTTTCCCAACGAATCCATCTTCGACTGCATAGCCCTCTACCACTTACAACTCCCATTCCTAGTCATAGCATTAGCATAACAAGAAGGCTCACGATAATTTGTGATAATGACATAGTCTAGAGATAAATATCGTATCTATTTGGTAGTCTAGAAACCCTCATAAACTTGCACTAAACTAGTTCAATGAGAGCCTCTAGTTATCCCACCTTTCCATCCAATAAGACATGAGGCTATCCACTATCTCGTGGCACTCCCACCTCAGTCTTTATTGCATCTTGACTTTATAGAAAACCAATTCTATCTCTTCCCAATTGGCCACTTTATTTCCACAAGAATAACCTTTCTTAATATGGAAATATTTGTTGGACAAACAAGCCGTCTTATAAAACTATTTGACAAAAGACACCTTCTATATTTCCCTTGCATCAAATTCATCCCTCACAACATTAATAGATCACCCTATTGGTCACCAAAAGTCATTTTATCCCAAATCCATGCTCATAATAAGAATTTGGAGTAGCATTAAGCATAAGGAAAGTCATAAACATATTTTACAACAATAGTTTTAACACAATACACATATGGGTGCTAGTAACCTCAAATCTAGCAAAAGGATTCCTTGGGATTCTTTTCAACATTAGCAAACTTCACGGTCTTCTCCAACAATGTGTGCATATGAGGGACTCCATGACACATGGGTAGGTCTTTCTATTTGGCATCTACACATGGATATCCCTCACTATGTGGGTATAGGTGTGTAAATTACACACACTACTTAAATACCACAACTAGGTGTAGAAAACTAAGATGACAAAAAAAAAGTTCGTAGGTGGACTAGGAGGAGGGTTGGTGTAAATGACCTTTAACAATAGGGTTCATGATCTAACCCTAACCTTATGTTACCTTCCCTCTCACTCTTTTTTGCCTCTCCATGTCTAATAGGCTACTCCCCTCTTTAAATGGCCATGGCACACGATTGTTATGAATGGCCTTCACTCATGGACAACATGTGAATGACCTTGCTGCAGACTCTAAAAACCATCTACATCTATGCATAATGTGTTAATCCATCCCTTCTTGGAGCCAAACAACTTACATGGTCATTCCAACACAATCATTACTCCTTCATCAAAGCATACATTTAAACGGCCTACTCCAACATGGATTGTGCATCATGAACCCATTCATAGGAATTGTTTTAAGTTTCTTGAAAACCATGGCCCCCAAAATGGCTATGTTTATATAATGCACCTCCATGGTAAGGTTGTATTTGGCCCAATTAGCTAATATAATTTCCCATGATGGCTTGTATTGGCTCCATATCTTTCCTACCACCATGGCATGATTCAAATAAAAAGTGGACTTTCTTGAGCAAATTGAATATGTCTAAACCTATGATAACATAATTTCCTAGACTAAGGTCATGATTTCCCTAAGATGATTTGCCTCTTCTATGCTTGAATAATTGGATTTTTTTTTGGCAAATTAACCCTCAGCAAGCTAAATAACATACAAAACCTTAGTAAGTTGAGGCTCACATCTCCATGACTCCTTTTTTAATTAACGAAGAGCTCCAAAATCAAGCCCCAACAAGGGGCCTATGTCACCCACCAACTTTTGCTCCACATCCTTTGGTTTGGATCAAGGATTGGGACCCTAACATTCTACCAAACTACTTGCTCCCAATTCTTTGGATGCCATGATGTCCATTGGTAGTTGGGCCTCGAAACATCATTCAACATGCAAGGACGCATCCTTGAAAGGCTCAAAATTAGTCTTTATTACAATGTTACACCCTAGTTTGAGTTGGGAACTCATAGAAACATGTGATATGGTTAATCGTATATGCTCATCTATCTCATGGTTGTAAGCCCTATCAATGACTTAGTGGGGAACATAATGAACCTTTGACACCTTCATCCTATGCATTGCTACTTTGGTTATATTATTATGTACTAGCCTAGTTGTGATATGATAAGGCCCATTTACTACACACACACACACACACACACCCTAATGCTATATTATTATTATACCTTCATTTATCGCACTACCATATTTGGCCCAAAAACCAAGTGTTGGATTTGTAATGCCATTGGAGTGCCCTCATTGATTTGCATATTGCATACATTGGGAATGGCCTTTTATCATTGTTTACATTTGTGCAATCCCACATTATGATGGCTTCATGCATACACGTCTTCATGCCTTCATTACTTCTTTCATCAATAGAACTTATGTTCTAATTGCTATACCTACTACATTTTTGCCCTCCATCATGTAGACAAAATTTAAGGTTTAAAACTAATTTTGTCTCCTCTTGTTCCACATTTCACATATCTCTTTCATCTTGTGGTAATGCTCACAATTTAGAAATCATTTTTATGGTCTTGCACATACATTATATCTATAAAAAATAATCTTACAAGAGAATGAAGAAATGTAGAATGTTAATAGTAGCTTACCTATTCTTGAAGGTGTGTGTTTCTATCCAATGCCTTTTCAATCGTATCCATGTATTCATGGAAAAGGCCCAAAGTGCTATCCTCCATATTGATCACCATTATGTAGATAGGATTGAGGGACTTCAATAATGCTTGTGCATTCTTTCTTACCAAGCCTCATCCATGACATTATTGATAATGTCAAAATATTTGGCAAAAATCTCTCATCCCAAGTAGTCCACTCCCTTAAGATAGTTGTCCTCATAAGGACCTAATAAAGTCTTGCAAGTTGCAAACTAGTTGTGATCGATAGCTTTAACAATTCCAAGTCCATATAGTGCTATATAGCATGCAATCTAAGTCTCTAGATAATCAACTTTATCGTGCTCTTTTCTCTTTTGCATATTGTATCTATCTCTAAAATATCTCAAAAGTCACCCACTAGTAATTCAAGTAGTGTGATACATACAATGTATATCTTCTCTTTGCTACACAATTATTGCCGTGATTTGTTAGAACTTCTACCACATGCTCCTCATCAACCTCCAAAATGGTGGCTTGAATGTGCTTGTAGATGCAGTCAACTATAAGGGTAGTCCTGATTGTGGATGCATCATTGGGGCAAGCAGGTATATGTGCCTTTACATGAGGACATTGATATATACTAGATATTTGTTTTCTTTATGCCCTTTAGGTGGTGTATTTGTTATCATATTCTAATGGTGATGTGTGTGAATATATTTAGGATTGTTGTGCCACTTTTTTTTCCTCATTAGGAGGTTTTTGTCCTCGGCCTTATACATATGCATGTTCACCTTATGGACATATTGACACCTCTCAATACACTTTGCATTGTGCACATTGAGGCTTCTTTTTCTCCAAGTTGTATGTATGCATTCTTGTAATCCTAAATCCAATAATTAATCTTAGAGTGGGCTTTGGCCTCTTAGTTAGAGTCCTTAATACCCTTTTCTTAATATCTTCCAATTGGGATGAGATTTTATGAGCATTTGCATGTTGATTGATACTATAGGTGAGCTTGTAAGGGATTGTGTCACCATATTTTTTATTGAAGTTTATTTTAGGCTCCATTTGCACTACTGCTAGTACTACATGAGTTATTTCATCATTTTGGATAGAAATTTTTATAGCAATTATACTTGCACTAGTAAGTGCCTTTACAATCTACCTTGTGTTGTGTTATATAGCATAGAGGTTGGTTTTGTGCATTTTTTTCTCTATGGAGGCAACTTTTGCATCAAGTGCTACCAATGGCCATGTCTAACAACAATGATGTATTTTGTATGTTGGTTGTAAAGGACAAGTTGAATGGAACCAAGCAGTCATTGTGGGCTTATGTGATACATAATGTATTGGTTGCAAAATGGCTCTCAAATATTGTGCAAGGAATTTAAGTATATCCTATTGTGGTTCTAGAAGTTGCAAGTGTTGTAGAAGCAGGTGGTATTGAGGATGTTGTAGATTTCACTTTTGCTCTACTTAATATTAGAGCACAACCACTACTCCTATGTTCATTGAGATGATAGAGATAAAAAGGTTCATTCCTTGATTTCATTATCTATTAAACATACTATGATCCCACACATTCCGTTATGTATGAGAACTATAGAGGCATAGGATACAAATGTCTGTATCAAGGAAAAAATGAGGCCTACATTGCTTACCTATGAAAGCAATAAGAGAGTAAACATATGGATGAAGTTGACTCTATGGATATTTTTTTTAAACAAACTTCAAAGATCTTAAGGAGCAATTAATTGCTATAGATGAGATTTTGCAAAATTTACTTTGTGCAAATTGTTCTTAATGGTCCTCTCAATTCTTATCAAAGCTTTGCACTATACTCTATGCTTTATCATTGGTGATTTTTCCCTTTGTTTTATTGTAAGAAGAAGGCAAGACCTGTCCATTATGTGTGTTGTAGGATCAAGCTTTTGTGACTAGTTATTAGAAAAGTTAAGGAAAAGCTACATTTTATATTAGTAAGTGAAAATTTACAAACATTTTTTAGACAAAGAAGACTGATAAGCATGAGAAGAAAAATCATAGTAAAAGCTATTGCATGTATCATAAGTCAAGAGATCATGTTGTAAAGGACTATTCTAAAGTAGCCGTAAAAGAAGCTAAGAAGAAAGAATCCCTGATGCCAACAATGTTGTATGCTTAGTTATTTCCAAGATGGACACATCCTTTTTTTCCAGTATCATAAGTAGTAAACCACTCTCTATGTGGAGTAACATGAAATGATGCTCCAAAATCCAAAATCTAGTTGTAAGACATGCCATGATCCATGGCAACCAAGAATGCATCACGCAAAGAGGATACATACAAAACATCACAATCATCGTCACTACTGCATGCATTTATCTCTTTTAACTTTGCTTTTCTTTTCTCTTCCTTTTTTCCATTATCCTCATTGTCATTGGTCCCCTTTTATTTATTCTTCCACTTGTTGTAGTCCTTTTTGTATGAGTCCCTTCTTACTACAAAATAAATCATTCCACATCTTTGTTGTTGCATGACTCGCCTCTCTCACAAGAGTTTCCCCTAGCATTTGGCCTTCCTTTTATCATAAGCCCACTAGAGCTCTTTGACCCTACATTGTTATTTGTGTTTACTTATCAGTAAGAAAATTGCTCTCCACATTAGAACTTATAAGACCACCTACAAGTATGAAGTTATTGATGGCTATCCAAAAAGTATCCCAATTGTTAGGTAAGAGAAATAATAAGAACATGGACTTCATTGGACCATGAAAAATAATATTTTAATATGTTAATTATGTAAAAATAGTATTTAACTCATTGAGATAATCAAGCATCAAAGCTTCCTCCTCTATGCAGAGATCAATGAGTTTTTTCAACCACACCACAATAGACCTGTGATGTACTTGGTTGCAAGTATGAAACACTTGGTTTTGTGCAAATGTCCATGCAGTCTGATTGTTGTTGTTGAAGATGTAGTGGCAAATGGTTGTCCAATTCTTAAATAATTCAAAAGGCATCCAAGCCAATTATAAATATAGATGTGAACATTGCCATGTGCTTAGCTTCACAACTAGAAGTGGCCATAGTGAAGTGTTTTTTTACTCAACCATAATATGCATGACTGGATGACGATGAAGCAAAAGACACTTGTGGATACACAATTATTGTAAGAATCAACATATTAAGAATCAAACGAAGCATTTAAATCTAGTAGTCATGATTTTCCCTTGAAATAAAACAACCCAATATGCTAAGTACTACTCAAATAGTGAAAGATACACTTTACGACCTATCAATGGGTTCATATACTTCTTACAGTTCCCAATAAATTATTCTAAAATGTACCAATGAGAACTTGACTAGAACACTATATAACCTAGCCAAATTGATTCATATGATACACAATGATAAAACACGTGTTTCTATCATGTTTGAAATATAAGATACTCTTAGTTGGACTATTTTGAAAACCATGTGATGCATGTATTTTCTCATACCAAGCCCAAGGAGGCTTGCTTCAAACCACATAATTCCTTTTTCAATCCACACACTTTGTTTTCTTTCCCCTTTGAAATAACACCATGAGACTAGGAGACATGCATTTTCTTATAATTATGAGCTATTAATGCATAGATGTTACAAATTATCATCACACAACAAGTGGATGCAAAGGTCTCATCAAAGTCAATGCCTTCTCTAGCTTATGTTTCAACTTTCGCTTAGAATTAATGGTCTTTTTTCTAAGAGGCAAAGTCACACAAGAATCAAGTGCCATTTTTAACAATAATATCATATTGAGATTGCATAGCAACAATCCATTTTTAAAAATGTTATGCCTCCTCAAAAGAAACAATCTCATCCTCATAAGATATATTAGAAACATTCAACTCATAACAATCTAATGCATAGGGGGCATTATGAGAGCTAGAACAAGTACAACTAGAAAAATAATACATTCAATTTACTATCATGTAACTTGCGTATTAGTCATTGTGGCATAGTCCTAGGCTACTTAATCTTTGGCCTCTCATCGATAAGTACATCATTTACATTAGGAACCTGTATAGGTAAAAAAAAACATCAATTGAGCTAATTTGGCTATCTATCATTGAAAAGAGATGACAAGTGTCATAAATATCTTGTGAGCATGCATCTGTATCCCTAGTACATGTAAGAAATGGTTGCATAATATCTTCCATAAAGACAACATAATGACTAGATAATATAACATGTTTTCAAAATTATTACTAACAAATATAAATTTTATTGCCTTGTTATCCAATTTTTTGCTTTAATGGGACATAGTTTATACCCAACCTACACATATAACAATCTCAAGCCAAAATTTGTACATCATGCCATCTCCATGAGAGACTAATTCTTTCTCTTAGTTACACCAATTTTTTGTGGTACATTGGTTTTTTATTTAGCTAGAAATGCATTAAACTTTTTGGACATATCCTTCCTCGATCAAAATTGAGAGTATCCATGTTTGGTTGTGTCAACTTTTCAATTATGCATACAAATGGTTTGAAGCAAGAAAAATACTTTGGAATTAGCTTTCAAAGGATACACACATGCATACCAAGAGTATTCATCACCAATAAGAGTTATGAAATATCATAATTTGTCAAAGGTTGGGGTCTACATTAGACCACTGTTATCTCTACAAGTAAGTTACAATTTGCAAACAACTCTCAATGAACTATCTTTTGGAAACAAAGCATATTGCATTATGTGTAATATACAACACTTATAGATGTGTTTTATAGGTGTGTTGAGTGGAGTAAAGAAAATGCCATGTTAGATTTCAATAAGCATAATTTAAATGACCAAGATGTGCATATCAAAGTTTTGCAATCTGCAAATCAAGAATTGCACATGCCATATCTTCCATACATTTTCCATAAGTTTTGAGCATCTACAATCTACTTCATAATGATACACTTGTAATAATTATATTCCAAAATGAGAGGTCATGAATTATGTTTTTCATCTATTGTGAATTAGAAGGAGAGGCATCTACAACCACCAAACTAGACTACCAAATGGATCTTCTTTTGTCTTGCATAATGTATGGCATTTAGTATACAAACAAATTGATGGTTGTGGTTACATAGGGTGATCTTTGGTGATCATGTGTGGAAGATTTGCAAGGGATCTCTACCATGGCCAAAGGGCCTAAATTGGGTATTTTTTATCCTTTGCATGTTTCTAAAGTTAAAGACCATGTTGTATATATCACTAGACAACCATCTGTTTCTTTATGGCATCACTATTTGGAGTACATGTCAATCACTTGAATGAAAGCTTTGTGTTGTTTACATTATCTTTCATCTCTAAATTTTTCTAATCTTGGTTTTTATGAGCATTGCCTCTTTAGAAAGAAAATGGAAATGTCACATAAGAGAGATAGTGGCAGTAGAAGAGTAGAATGACTTGATTTTGTTCATAATGATTTATGTAGGCGAATGTCCATGGTTTCATTGTTGGGTAGAGCATCATACTTTGTCACTTTTGTAGATGATGCCACAAGGAATGTTTAGGTTTATCCTCTTCACAAGAAGAGTGATGTGTTAGATGTATTTCAATATTTCTTTGCATTTGTAGAGAATCATTCAAGCAATAAGCTTAGTGCTCAAGAATTGATAATGGTGGAGAGTACACCTTGTATGCTTTTATGAACTTTTGTGCAAGTCGTCATATCAAGAGACAGTTGATAGATCCTAAGAATCCTACTAAAAAATGGTGCAGCTAAGAAGAAGAACATAACCATTTAGGAAATGATTCATAGAATGATCTCTAATGATGGTCTCATACTAATGGATTGTGGGTTGCATAGTGATCAACATGTCTTTTAGAAAGCCATTGGATGGCAAGATACTAGCGGAGTTATGTCTTGCCAAGAGATCTAATTATGACCACTTGTATGTTTTTGGCTCTAATGTATTTATCCATATGCCTAGAGAAAATTGGAGCAAGCTTGATCCCAAGTCCAAGAAATGTATTTTTCTTGGCTATAAAGAGTCAAGTGAAATGAGTTATCACTTGTGGGATCTTAAATCAAAGAAGGTAGTATGTATCCATAATGTTATTTTCAATGAGGATAAAATGCATAAGTAGCCCATTAAAATGATTGATTTTTCTTCTAGAAAAATTTCAAAGTTTGAGTCCTTATCATGGCTAATAGTATTGAGAAAAATAATTTGGTTAGGGATGTTTAATAAGAGGATGTCATGGTAGTATTTATAACTATGACATCTTAAAGTAATTATTGAATGTGATATTATGAAATTTATCCTAGCTTCAAATTATACAATTTTAACTTAATAATCCTTACATGTCCTATTGCTATGTTCGTAGCCATGTATTGAATGAGCACTAATTTATGAAGGAACCTAATATTGTGCCACGTGAAATGGAATGTCAACCACGTTTGTGATCACGTTGGTAGCTCTTGTGCTCCTCACTCCAAAATATCTCCTCTCGGGGGTCATCACAAGAACACGTCTGCTACACTAACTTTGAACTTTAATGGTATCACTAAATTGATTGCTTATTACACATTCTCTATTTAATAAATTCATGTCAATAAATTAATGACTCACTTTTCTTTAACTGTTGATGATGATCTAGCATGGCCATGAGACCATTTAGAGACTAGTATTCCTAGTGTATCACTTTATGGGGTGATCAGAGCACTGTGACAGGGATATTTGGTACAGGCAGTACAAGTTATGAAGGGGAAAAGAAGTGTTTGCCAAGTGTAAGAGTGTACACAAGAACTAAGGAGTTACACATAAATGAAGATGGATTGAGTTCTAAGGAGGAAGTGCATTAGCATTGTGTATATGTATTTTTGTGTGCATCCAGGGACGCTTGGGAATGTTTACTTGTGTGTAATGAGCATTGCATTCATTTGGGGTCATCCTCTCCCCTACAAGTCAAGGTTTAAGGTCTTTTCTTTCATTAAGAAAGACGAGAGAGGGAATTCTCTCACTAAGAAAGACGAGAGACGTGATCCTCTCAAGTGAGGAGAGAAGTGATTTTCTCTTTCTAAGGTCTAAAATGACACAAGATTTATGTGGAATTCAATCTTTAGGTTGAGGCCTAAGGCAATCTAATGAACTCTCCTTATCTATGACTCAAGGTGGTTGCATATACCACAAGCTAAGAGTACAATTTAAAAAGTTATTTTTTTTAAAAAAATCCATTTTTAAAATATCTCACAATAGAAAAACGATCTCTAAAAACGGGCCACGTGGGTTATCAAAAACAGCGAGATCTACAACTTTTGTGTTGCACTTTTTTTCATCCAAACAATGCATAAAGAGATATCTCAAAATTAGTGCTGCATAGTGGAACAACCACATCTTGCATGAAGATCAACTCAACTCTCTCTCCAAGAAGAGAAACTCTTGAAAGCCTATAAAAGAGGAGGCTCTCCTTGGGTGTAAGGGAGAGGTGAAGGAAGCATCGCTTTGCATGTACCCAAGAGGAGAAGAGAAGGTGCAAGTGCTGCGGAAGCCTTGCTAAAATCAAGTGCTACGGAAGCTCTGCTGAAATCAAGTTCCAAGAGGAGAAGAGAGGGTGCAAGTGCTATGGAAGCTCTGCCGAAATCAATTTCCAAGAGGAGAAGAGAAGGTGCAAGTGCTGTGGAAGCTCTACTGAATTCAAGCGCCAAGAGGAGATCCCTACACATATTGTGTAGGAGAGGAGGAAGTGCATTAGCATTGTGTATATGTATTTATGTGTGCATCCAGGGATGCTTGGGAATGTTCACTTGTGTGTAATGAGCATTGCATTCATTTGGGGTCATCCTCTCCTCTACAAGTCAAGGTTTAAGGTCTTTTCTTTCATTAAGAAAGACGAGAGAGGGAATTCTCACTAAGAAAGACGAGAGATGTGATCCTCTGGAAGTGAGGAGAGAAGTGATTTTCTCTTTCTAAGGTCTAAAATGACACAAGATTTTGTGTGGAATTCAATCTTTAGGTTGAGGCCTAAGGCAATCTAATGAACTCTCCTTATCTATGACTCAAGGTGGTTGCATAGACCACAAGCTAAGAGTACAGTTTAGAAAGTTTTTTTTAAATCCATTTTTAAAACATCTCACAATAGAAAAACGATCTCTAAAAATGGGCCACGTGGGTTATCAGAAACAACGAGATCTACAACTTTTATGTTGGACTTTTTTTCATCCAAACAACGCATAAAGAGATATCTCGAAATTAGTGATGCATAGTGGAACAACCACATCTTGCATGAAGATCAACTCAACTCTCTCTCCAAGAAGAGAAGCTCTTGAAAGCCTATAAAAGAGGAGGCTCTCCTTGGGTGTAAGGGAGAGGTGAAGGAAGCATCACTTTGCATGTATCCAAGAGGAGAATAGAAGGTGCAAGTGCTGCGGAAGCCCTGCTGAAATCAAGTCCTGCGGAAGCTCTACTGAAATCAAGTTCCAAGAGGAGAAGAGAAGGTGCAAGTGCTGCGGAAGCTCTGTCAAAATCAAGTTCTAAGAGGAGAAGAGAAGGCGCAAGTGCTGCGAAAGCTCTACTGAAATCAAGTGCCAAGAGGAAATCCCTACATATATTGTGTAGGAGAGAAGGAGACTCAAGAAGGATCAAAAGGTGCCAACTTCCAAGTTGTGCAAGTGTTAGCCAGTTGTATACCATGCAAGGAACTGTGATCTTGTTTCCAAGTTTTACAAGTAAAAACTGGCTTATGTGTAACGGAGAAGCTTGCTCCTTGGCAATAATATAACTACACAAGGGGGGGACTGGCCCATCTTCTGCCCATCTTCCAGTCCCTAGTGTGTTGCCAATTTCTCTACCTCTCTCTCTACACGTTTCTTTTCTCTCATCTATTCTCTCTCTGTGCCAACATAGTATTCGCTATATATATTTTAAGTATATAAGAAAGTCGAGCATATATCTCAGATTCTATAACAAATGGTCTTGAGCTCCAAATGGATTGGTGGCTCTTTATGGGATTGTGATTTCACCAAGAGAGGAAGGACTTGTGTTGAAATACTCGTGGACTGCCGGCGTGGTGCTTCTCTTGTGATCGGGGATGTCTTCCTTTGTTCTCACTTCTTCTCTTTCTTTACTCTCCTTTCCCTCTATCCTTCTCCCCCCTCTTATCTATTCCTTCATTTCCTTTTCCTACTCCACCTCTTCTACTCTCCTCCTTCTCTTCTCTCTTCTCTTAACCTCTTCTACTCTTCTCCTCTTCTCTCCTCTCTTCGCCTCTTCTATTCTCCTCCTTTCTTCTTCCCTTCTTCTCTCCTCTTCTTTACCTCTTATTCTCTCCTCCTCTCTCCTTTAGTTCCCTTCTTCTTCACCTCTCCTTCTCCCTTTTCCTCTTCTCCTCTCCTTTCACTTCTTATCCCCCCTTCTTCTCTCCTCCACCTCTTCTTTCTTCTACTCCTACTTTATCTCTTCCCCCCTCTCTCTCTCTCTCTCTCTCTCTCTCTCTCTCTCTCTCTAGCGAGGGCCATGGTGGAGGGGGGAGTAGCGGAAAAGGATAGAAGTATTAGCCCTAGCCTAAGTCATGGCTTAAGGCTATAGACTATCAAGGCTCATATTATGATGCAATATGGTTCTTTATTCTCCTACTTCAATGTGCATGATACTATGAAGGTTGCTATCAATTGTATGATTGTATGGAGCAAGATGGCGGTGAGTTTGAGGTGCTTGAGATGAAAGTTCGTGAGATGATGCATGTTAACCCTCAGACAAACAAGGTGGAAAATCTAAAGCGGAAGATAAGGCCAAGGCAAAAGTGAAACAGAAGACGAAGGCACGCCAAGAAAAATATGGAAACACAAGAAGTGCAGAAAAGTCCTAAATCAAGGAGAAAGGCGCACAAGAAAAAGCGCAAGTCAATAATTTTGTAAAAGAGTGCAAGGCACATCATGATTTATTTTAAGAGCATCAGGCTTTCACTCGTAAAAATATGGGTAGTAGAAAGGAAGCTAGGAAGATAGGAAGACAATGGGAAAAAGGGCCTAGGCTACGACCGACCATATAAAAAAGGGGATAAGAGGATGACCGCCCAAAAGGGATTTAGGGTTTTGTATATAAAGTTGAAAAGTGAATGAGAAGCTCATTCTTGTGTGTAGCCAAAAGTAGCTCTCCTCTTCTTCTTCTTCTTCTTCTTCTTGCTTGCTTGAGCTTGAGCTTGAGAGAGGGAGTGTGAGAGTGTAAGGGAGTGAGTATGTGTGAGGGCGAGGGACCATGGTGGAGAAGCTCTCCATCTTCTCCTCTCTTATTCTCTTCTCTTCTCTTCTCTTCTCTTGCTCGCAGAAATGGAGCTTGAGGATGGAGCTCGCTTGAAGCTTGCACTAGGATCATAGAGCTACCGGAGTGCTCGAGAGAGGAGGCAACTCGATCGTGCATGGAGTTAAGCTCACTACATTCATAGATATGGATAGTGCATCGGCTATGTGAGAGGTAGCCATTAGTGCTCGGCTTGGAACACTTGAACAATAAGCGGTCTGTGGGTCTTGGCGATTTCACCTCTACATTTTGGTTCCGTTGCCGAGACCATGAATTCAAGCTTGAGCGCTTGTGTACTTCAAATCGAGCATCGAAGTAAGGGTTCCATCCTCGAACTGGAGCTTGAGGTAGATAGGTAGGAAGTGAGGGAGTTTGAAGAGATATTCGATCTCCTTACCAAGTAAGTTTTTGGTTTTTTGGATTTGAAATGGTAGGTTGGAGCAGTGTAGGTGTTTTCTTTATGATTTTTATTTACATTTAGGTAGGATAGGAGCAAATAGTGTGAGCACACAGTAGGGTTTCTATTGCTATATAACAAGCTAAAACAGGGAAAAGAAGGGCAAAAAATAAAATTTTGGGTTAAATGCTTGTAAGGGGAGCAAGGCTAAGGTGAATGCAAACCTGGGCAGGGTAATACTGGAGGGGCAAGGGAGACTTCATTTTACATTTGAGGGATTGGGAGAGCTAATGAGAGAGAAAGAGAGCTTTGTTGCATAGACCTACTTCAATCTCATCACCGAGGAGTTCATTGCCCATTATAGGTACTCCCATACCTTCTCATGCATGTGTAGCTAATATCTAGAGGTGCTCGACCAGTGGGAAGGCCTCGATCGTTATGTATGAAGAATTTTGTGCAAGTTTGGTGAAAAATGTGCCACATTTGGCCTGGTCGAGTCCCAGAATCGGCCCTTGGCCCACCCTATATTCGGCCACTCGGCCAAACCCATTCGGACAAACCACTCGGCCCTCAGCCGTTCGGCCATTCGGCCCACTTGACTCGGACACCCACTGCTCTGCCCGTTCGAGTCAACCATTCGGGCCAACTAGGCATTTGACCCATCTTACTCGAATACTCAAAAATTCGGCCCTCGGCCCTAATGACTCGGCCAAACGAGCTGAGACATTCGGGCCGACCGAAATTGCCACTCGAACCAACTTTACATTTGGCCCACCTGACTCGGCCCTCGGCCTTTCGGTCATTTGGTCCTTAGACGACCACATTTGGACTAGCCAAATTGGACATTTGGACTAGTTGCATTTGGCCATTTCGTCATTCGGCCCTCGGCCATTCGGACGGGTTGAATTAGACATTCGGTCCCTGCAATTCGGATCTATTGGGCTGAGTTTGGATTTTTCCAAATTTTAACTTGTAGGCTCCAAAACTAACCCAGTGACCATATAGAGCTAAAAGAACACCATAGATCTATCACTAGATTGAAATCCAGAGCAAGTAGTTCATTGACGGCCCTTCAAATCATGTAGGGTATTTCAGCGTAACGGCCCTGCGGACTGGGGGCTCTGCCCCTCCGCACCTCCCCCAAGTAGGCTAGAGAGAAAACACGTGCCGTGAAAGGTCCTCCAAATTAGATTCTAGTGTAGTGATGGCTCTACACAAGCATAGATTCTCACTTACAAAACAACAACCAAAATCCCATACTTGAACAAAGACAAACAGAGACCCTAGATCCTCAATGGGCCAATCTAGCCAACAAGGACAAAAAGGCCACACCACAAAAGCATGTATATATTGCATTTAGATTGAGTCTAGTCAAAGTGGAATGGAACAACGCCAAGCTACAACTAGGAGGATGACTAGAAATGACAGTCCTAATGATAGATGCACCTTGAATGGCACTACATAGACGACCCAAGATATCAGTAGAAAATCTACATCTGGTTGTGCAGACGGGGACTCAAAGGCATGTATCAAAAGGCTTAAATTTATAAGCTAAGACAAGACATAGTACCACTTACTTATCTTAGGGTCAAACTCACTGAAAAAGGAGAGCACTGTGTCGGTGCTCTCATCGATGAAGGAGCAGATTTTAATATCTTGATCTATGAAGCATGGACTCTACTAGGCCAATTAGAGCTCACCCCGCGGCGTTGTGCTAGCTTTCCATCTATTCCTTCATCTATAAGGCTTGGGCTTCTTTTGTGGTCTTCTACGATATTTGTAAGTCTAAAGCCTATCCTTGGCATTGTCTCCTAACTTTCTTATTTCAAGTATGGCCTCGCTCACTGGTTCTCTCTATTCAACATGCACTTGTATCAACTCTTTCAACAAGTCCTTGCTTTCATCACTAGACTTGCTTAGTATTGCAGAATGTTCCTTGTCCTTCCCTCAAGATTTGATGATGCCACCCTTACTAAAGGTTGTGATTATCCTCACATCCGGTAGTGTCAAGTGTATCCTCTGTGCTATATAATCAGCCTCACACTTTGTCGCCCTTTTGAAGGGTCTTTCTAGGAGGGTTTCCTTTCCACAATTAGCACCATTTGGGGGAATATGGAATAGGATAGGCAAGCTTTCCATTTCAATAGTTACAAGGATTTTGCACTTCTCTATAAGGGTTTGTGGGTGTCCCCCATAAGGATTAAGAGTTGCATTAGTAAGTGTGAGCGGATATCTAAAGCATTGCTACATGCTCAAGGGTATTACATAGGTAACCAATGGATTTGGGTGCTAAAACCCCCTGCTAAACCACCTTTGTTAGCTGAACTACAGACTGTATCAAAAGCAAAGAAGCGCACGAGAAAATTTAAATGCAATCCAAGTACCACGTTGGAGTGATAAAGCCCCTTATGATTGAAATCAAGAGACCAAACATGACTGTTCGAAAGAAGGTAGATCCTCAGCCTAGCATGCTTAACAAGCGGATATCAGAAGTAACTGTTGAGTGTGCACAAAGGCCACTAGTGCCCAAGGAGCCTTTGACTTCCCAAGAAGATAATGAGCACCACGGGTGCAATGTTGCTCATGATAAGGTTGATTACTCAACAAAGCAAATGGCAGAATCGTCAAACAACAGTGAGCAAATCTTTCAGCTAGTGTCAAGTCCACTTAGGAGTCCCAAGTCCCCTACACCTTTTCCTATGCAGACACAGGAGGCACGATGACAGTCGTCAAGTGCAGCTGCTCAATTCCTATCTCACCCTCCATCTGAGCTTCCAAATGTCCAAGAGGTGGAACATGACACCACCAATAGCTTTCAGTCCAAGGATATGCATGTGCAATCTATTGTGACTAGATTAACTAAGGCTCGTCGATCTACATAAGTGAATGCTCAAAGGGCAACAAAAGATACAACCACTTCCGATCTACTTGAGGACCCGACATCGCAATCTACTAATAGTAGCCAGTCCACTGAACTAGCTGCTACTACTTCCAATAAGGAATCATAACAGTCACAGCCTTTGGCCATGATGATGCCCCTTGCAGAATGTGTCCTTAGTAATTCACATGTGGAAGATGTGTCGCAACCAATATCCTTGATACCTCTAGCACTACTGAAGCACCTAAAGCCTAAGCTTGAGGAGAAATCTCTCAAAGATTTGGCCAAGGAGATGGTGCATCTGACCAATGAACTAGAGATGAAGTGCTTGATGAAGCTTGATCATAAGTTGACAGTGATCATACGTGCATACATCCATGTGGACATGGGAAGGCCAACACTAGAGCACACGAAGCTCATAGCCGAATCCCTGACTTGGGATGAGCAACAATATGTTTGCTCCCACTATGAAGCTATTGTTGAAGAAGCCATAAAGGACATCCCAAATGCCACAGCTAGAGAATTGCGCTCGATACCCTCACTCTACATTGTCCAATGTGAGATAAATAAGGAAAAATCAAAGCAATGGAGCAAAAAGGGAAAGGAAAAGGCAAATTTGCACAGAAATGGTACTCTAATCAAAGTTTGGCAACCAAAATTGGCCACCAACTAATGACACTTGCTGAGCAAAGGAAAGCCCTTTGGACATCAATCCATGATCTAATGTACATTGCACCAACCTCATTACGATTATTGGCACTGGTCCATAAGGTCTAGCTTTTTGCCATTGTCCAAAAACATCCCTTGTACGATAAACTACTTTTAGAAGAAGATCTACATGTAGCTAGCAAGCTAGGAGTAGGGGGCATGCTTCTTAATGTTAGTACATATGTCTTCTGCCTCACTCAAGACCCTGCAATCCTAGATCTCTATGCTTCCCATTAATACAACCATGACTTCTTCAGTTGGTTCCGTCTAAGAAGCCGACATGACAAGAACCTTAAACCGTCTCTTGGTTCTACACTAGAGTCACCCAAACCTTGTGAGCAAGAGAAAAATAGCTCTAAACATAACACTTGCACTAATAAGAAGTAATGGAGGCATGTTCCAACAATGGGTAAGGATAAGAACCTAGAGCAGACGCCTGACCAGGAGCAATTACCAATGCAATCAAACGAGGAGTTAAACAGAGGGAATTAGTTGAAGAGCTAGACTCTCCAAAAAGAGAGGTCGTTGTACCCTCACAACCTGGTGAGACTGTTTAGCAGGCCATAGCTACATCCCATGAGGACACATTAGAGGAAGAGAGAGCTGAGGCCCAACCATACACATCAACGACTAACTTAGTTTAGGGTCTAGAATCTTTAAAGGATACACCTCAATTGCCCAAGAAAAAGAGGAGAAAATAATGAAATTAACAGCAGTTACAACTGATTGTAGATGCCAAGAAGATTGAGATCAAGAGTGCTGAAGAGCGGAGGAATAAAGCATCAAGTCCACCCACGAATGAACCCATTCCCATCTCTCCTAACAGTGGTGAAACCTCTGACACATCCGTGTATTCTGATAAGTCAAAGCAACCATAACCATCAACGGTTGCTTGTAACACTCAATCCACCGATGACAACAAAGCTTGCATTAACCAATCAAGGGTGGATACAACACTGTCACAACATGTTGACAAAAGTATACTAGTCACATCCATGGAGAACCATGACACAATAACAGCAAAGCCTTAGGAGAAACATGAAAACCCCGAGGACATAAGCAATCCTAGCATTGACCAATCTTGCTCCTCTAGACTTGAGTCCCCCAGCCATGTTAAAGCCTAGGGAAACTCCCAGGACCTTGCATGAGATAGAAATCGGGCAAGCCCTCATTGAACATAGAAGTGTCACAGAATGCTTAACTGAGTTGGATGCTAAACTCAAATTATTCTCATGTGTCTACATCCTTGCAGACATGGGTACATTCCCTAAGGAGCAGCTTGAGGAATACTTGCCATATCCTCTATCTTGGAAAGAGTAGGAATATCTTAACGACCACTATGACAAGTTCCTACATGAATGCATGCAACTCATCTCTAACGAGGAGACCAACAAACTACGCCTAACTATGACATTCAATGAAACACTTTGCCAACCAAACCTCTTTGAGATAGATAAACTAAAGTGACAATCAGAGGGTTGAAGTCAATTTGAAAAATGTTGGTTTGAAAACTGTGCTACAATGGCCGAACTTGGAGCCAAGATAGTCTCAGAGGAGCAATTGGCCAAATGGCAGTCTCAAAGAGACCCGACCTATGTGGCGCCAAATTCCTTTAGAGTACTAACTGCCGATCGGGGTACAGACTTAGCCGGAGCTAGCCAAGAGAGCTCTCTCATTGATAAAATTCTCACCGAGGAGGAGCTATATGTTGCCAATAGACTTGGACAAGGTACCATGCTACTCGATGTTGCAAAATATTTATTGTTATTGAGTAGGCTACCATGAGTACTAGATGGGTGTGCCACACTCCATTACAATGCTAAGTTCTACAATTCGTTTTTATCCTCATGAAGTGACATGGATTTATAAACATCTATATAAATAAACAATGTGTTTTGTGACTGTGTATAAATAACACCAAAAGAAGCAAAACTAGCACACACACACAAGCAATGATAATCAAGCGTATGTAATATGCATCGAAGTCAACACTGTGGGATTCAGATAAGTGATGTTTTTTTGAGTTGCATCTGTTCATTATGGGGTTGAAGCATATGACTTGCATGTACTCTCACGAGTTGCTAAAGTGAATGCAGGATGACATAGGTCTTTGTACGGAAGCATTCAACTTCCAAGCCACCACAAGACCACCAACCCCACAAGAACCATTATGGAGAAAGAGAAAGAAATACCAAGAAACAAAGAGCCATGATGGAAGCCTTGCTGGAAGAGAAAATCACCCCTGCAAAAAGCACACATTGCATTTGAGCATGGCCCAAATCATAGTCATTGGCTACTCTCCCTTTCTTAGCCAGACTCTACATTTGGCTCACTGCAGCTGCCTTGATTGTTTTAATGTCTCACAAGTTACAGAGAGGTTTGCAAAATCTCAAATGCATCTCTTCATCTCAACAACTATTCCTCTGGCATGGAGGCTATAATATCTATTTTTCAAAGCCTTTGGATCTCGACATTTCTTAGTCCAAATGAAAGGCTGATAGCCTCAATGTATTGCATTGGTTATAATCATTTTATCTTAAAAAAGGGAAAAAAAAGAGAGAAATCAACAAAAGAGAAAACAAAAAGAAAAGAAAAGAAAAAAAAGCATTCATGATAACAAAACAGCACCTAGGGGTCCTCAAATTAGGTATGTCCAATGACCTTGGTCGGCTGGCTCCATCCCTAGTCCCCTAGCCCTTCACACATCCCCCACAATTGTTCAGGGCACATCAAGGCCAGGACATACCTAGGGAGCTTGTGTCACCTATGGTTAGACCTGTCACCCTAAACCATTCACACAATTCTTTTTCTCACCCCTTCTCAATACCATTGCAATCAATAGTGGTAAGCAAGGCACGAAAGACCATGGGCTACCAAAAGCTAAGGTGTCAATGAGCTCAATTATGCTACATCGTGTTGAAAAAATCACAAATGATGTCTCAAGAAGCCTTCAAGTGTACTTCTCCTCAACATCTACAATTTTTTCCACCCTATTAAACCCTTGCTTCATCAACACATTGCTACGAGAAACTAGACCAGCATTCTTCTAACTCCGTAATATCTAAGTATGTACGTGCACTCACATAAAATCTGCACCACAATCTATACAGTTTGGGTCCTCAAGTGCATGACATTAGTCTTGGCTCACCGACTTGTCTCCCAAACTAATCAGACTACGTCTTGTGCACAGTAAGAAGACTAGCACTACCCCTAGGGAGAGATCACATATGAGAGATTTTCAATTGCAAGTTTTGAAGACTCCAATGAAAGCATCGTCAGCTCTTCATCAACACTCAACTCTGAATTCCTATCATTTATCATCATGCAAGCCCTCCAAAGACTCGTCATGCGCAGACTCCCTAGAACACTAACACCTGTGCTAGCAAAGAGTGCAACTTCTAACAAAGAACAACCTTATCACCAACTACAACAACCCTATCTCTAGCTAATTAGGCTAACAAAGTGCCACCAATGACCTTCATCCGCACCACCACCAAAACTCCTCCATGGGAAACCACAAAAATCCCTTACACCCACGTCTTTGGTGCATGCCAAAGCCTGCTACCTACAATTGTGAGTGCCATGGGACTGGCACTCATCTAGGAGGGGGTAATGTTAACCCTCAGACAAACAAGGTGGAAAATCTAAAGCGGAAGACAAGGCCATGGCAAAAGTGAAACGAAAGACGAAGGCACACCAAGAAAAATATGGAAACACAAGAAGTGCAAAAAAGTCCTAAATCAAGGAGAAAGGCGGACAAGAAAAAGTGCAAGTCAATACTTTTGTAAAAGAGTGCAAGGCGCATCATGATTTATTTTAAGAGCACCGGGTTCTCACCCATGCAAATTGTAAAGGTAGATGCGCGGTAGGAAGGAAGCTAGGAAGATAAGAGGACAATGGGAAAAAGGGCCTGGGCTACGATCGGCCATGTAAAAAAGGGGATAAGAGAATGACCGCCCAAAAGGGATTTGGGGTTTTGTATATAAAGTTGAAAAGTGAATAATAAGCTCATTCTTATGTGTGGCCAAAAGTAGCTCTCCTCTTCTTCTTCTTATTCTTGCTTGCTTGAGCTTGAGCTTGAGAGAGGGAGTATGAGAGTGTAAGGGAGTGAGTGTGTGTTAGGGTGAGGGACCATGGTGGAGAAGCTCTCCATCTTCTCCTCTCTTATTCTCTTCTCTTCTCTTGCTCGTCGCAGCAATGGAGCTTGGAGTGTGGAGCTTGAGGATGGAGCTCGCTTGAAGCTTGCACTTTGATCGTGGAGCTAGCAGAGTGCTCAGGAGAGGAGGCAACTTGATCAGGCATGGATGTAAGCTCACTACATTCGTAGAGATGGATAGCATGTCGGCTATGTGAGAAGTACCCATTAGTGCTCGGCTTAGAACGCTTGAACAATAAGCAATCCATTGGTCTTGGCGGTTGAGCTTGAGCTCGCCTCTACAATGCACTCAAGGATGATGATAGCGACAACACAGTTGGTTGATGGTCATAATTCAAATTTTCCTTCTTTTCCTCTTTAAGATTACCAATGTTTTTTTTCCCTTTAACATTATAGTCCACTTCCCCCCCTTGATATTAGTTCATGCGAAAGGGGGGGGGACATTACATCCTCTTCCCCTTGGAGGAATTGAGATATCCTCATCTCGAAGGAACTTAAGATTATTGATTCTAGCAAAGATGGAGATTATAGTGCTTGCAGATTAGGACTTATTAATACTTCTACTATGCCACTTAATTACATGCATCACTGAAGTTTAAGATTATCAGGATAAGGTAGAGTAGTTATTACAATGCAAGTGTAGGATTTTTTTCAAGCTGAAGAAGATATTTCCAAGATTTCATTGTTTCCTAGTCCTTTAATACTAAAGAAACTAGAGATGTTCTTTACATAGGACATCCTCATCTATATGTGGCATCCTCCTTATGATATTCTTTCCATTGGATGAGATATTCTCTAAAGGTCATGTTTCTAAGTGTGCGATCCTTTATGCCCACTATTCGATCTAGGTGAAGCTCAAGGACTCCTTGGCTTGGGAGTGCAACTTATTGATAATGAAAAACATGATCACGGTTGGATACATAACCTTTTAAAAGGTAATCCTTGATAAAAATCTTGTACCACCCTATCAAGCCCAAAAAACTTCAAACTTCCTTACTTGTCATTGGGAGTGCCTATTCAACACATCTTTAACCTTGGAAGGGTCTACAGCAATTCCTTTGTTAAAAGACTATAAACCTAAGGTATTCAATCTGCCTCTTATGGTAGAAGGCACGTTTCTTTTTCTTGGCATAAAGCTGACTCATGGTCTTCATTCTTCTTTGAGTAGGTCAGGAATCATCGAAGAAGACAAGAATGAAGTCATCAAGATAGGGCCAAAAATTGTCTTGCATTAGCCTGTTAAAAAGATCGTGGGTGTATTGGTTGATCCAAAAGACATTACAATGAACTCGTAATGGTTGAACCTTGTATTGAATGTAGTTTTTGGAATGTCTTCTTCTTTGATCCTTATTTGATACTAGCTTGAAAGATATTTGAAAAGATATTTACACCTTGAAGACGGTCAAGTAATTTGTCTATTCTTGGATTCAGATATTTGTTCTTAATCATCACTTGGTTTAGCCTACGATCGTCGATGCAATAATGGAGGGTTTTGTCCTTCTTCTTTTGGAATAGCACTAGTCCATGCGAAGAATTACTCAATCTGATGTACCCGTGATCTAGAAGTTACTTGAGTTGATCTTTCAACTCAATGGCTTCTAGAATGGATATATAATAGGATCACTTTGCTCCTAGTGCAGCTCTTGGTGTTAGCTTGATCTCATGATCAACTTCTCTTAGTAGTAGAGAAAGTTATGTCAGCTCTTCAAGGAATACATTTGCATATCCCTTTAGCCACGAGGGATCTTCATTGATTTCCTTTCTTTACACAATCTTATTAAGTTTGATTATATAGATAGGCAGCCCTTTTCTCAACCCCTTTATGATCTGAGAAGCTTTTTCTAGTTGAATTCTAGGGTTTCTAGCTTCACCTTGAGTGGTTACTAGCTCTCCTTTTTTATCTTAGAACGTGATTTGACCTTTCCCACAATGAATATGAGCATGATTAGGGATTAGCAGCCAATCCATTCCTAATAAGCACTCGTAAGCCCCCTAAATTTCATGTTAGAAAGATTGCCTCCCAAGTTAAAACCCACTCTTCTAGTTTATTGAGTAGAAATTGTCTCTTTCCCATTTGCCAATTCCATTAGTAATTTAGATGCAAGTTCAATGTTTACTCCTAGCCTCTTTGCACACTTAGGAGAGATAAATGAGTGGGTACTTCCACAATCAATCAAAATATTAAAGGTTTTACCTTGGTAGGTTGTTGCCATTTGGATTACTGAGAAATGACAATTGGGGCCCTTCTTGTTGAGAGCAGCATGTATTGTTGCTCTTTCCATGTCTGCTTCTAAAGTGGGATCTTCACCTTCATCCATTTCTTTATTCCTTCCTTTGAAGGTTACTCTAGTAACTTTCCCTTTGGTGGTTGAGACTATTCGATTGTGGCCACAAAGTTGCCCTTAGCAAATTTATTGCCTTAACTTTGAACATTGTCTTTGAAGTAGCCAAGTTTGTTGCAATGGAAACATCTTGGTAATTCCTTGTTGCCGACTGTAGGTATGAAGTTTCTAGCTACAATTATCTTGGCCTTCTTGCTTTGCCTACTTTAGTATTGTCCTTGGATCCTCTTGACATATCCTCATGGTTCTTTGTATAGAGAACTTTGTCCCCAAAATCTGCTACCCTTAGATATTGATTGAAGTTCCTATATAATGGGCCTTGCTCGAATTAATGCATCTTGTAGGACAAATGGGCACATTGCTTCAAGATGAGTATCCAACTGATAGTTTAGCACATTACAAGACTTTGATACCGGTTGTGTGATGTGTCCTAAGTAATGGTCGCTTCTACAACCCTTTGGTCCTTGCACCATTGCTTCCACCAAAGTTAGGCTTCACCCATCAACTTTAGTTTAGTTATCATTACTTGATTTGGAGGAGCAATTCTTCCTACAACAATGAAGTAATCCTTCATAGATTCAATCCAAATTTTCACTTTTGATTCAACATCCTTTCCTTCACCATCAAACTCAAGTGATTTGATTTGCTTAAGAAGAAATTACTTCTCTTATGCTTTGGCCAGGGTAAGCATAGACATGGAAGGTGCAATACCCTGATTAGCATTCACAACATCAGTTGCATGTCTTGAGCACTTACAATACTCACCTCTCTTTAAGGTCTTTTTTCAATACTTCAATCTATGAGTCTTAAATTTATAACATACAATTAGTATGAAGTACATAATCTTACAAAAAGTTGAGACTCCCTTATTATTCACAATTCACAGTAGGGCTAGTCAAATTTCTTTATTACATCAAGTAGATACCCTTGAATCAACTCTCAACTTACCGAAGACTACCCTACCTTAGGGCTGATCCATTAGGGATCATGCCCTCCCACTTCCCTCGATTGGGTAGTTTTAATTATCTAATTACATGACACATTTAAGTTATACACATAAAATCATCTACCTTAATAAATCCTTTTAATCACAATGTTTGTTTACGTAATTTAAAAATAAAAAAACACAAATAATGAAAATAAACCCTTTGAAAGACCAATTCTTTATTTAATAAAAATTCATTTATAAGTGTTCACCTTCTGTCCATACGGAAGAATGGCACAAAGGCCATTATTTCTCTAAGATTTCTCCCCCTAACTAGTATCGGCGTCTTAGAAAATCCGTCTTGAGTCACGTAGGAGTTTTGGGCATTTCCCAGGAGCCTAAGAGTTTACCTAGCCAGAGCCCCCCTAGCACTCTCAACTCCTCTTGCCCAAGAACTTCCTAGTGACCTCTCGCCATTGGAGTCGGGTCCAAAAACTCTCCAAGGTGACAATCTGTTTTCCCCTTGGAAAGGAACTTGCCGCTAGTCTTAGGAGAGGTCTAGTGCGCTTTTCTTTTTATCGTGTTGCAAACTTAGTTTAGTAGATTTTTTAATTATTCACTCAATTTTCTAAGTGCATCAAGTTAAACTTGTATGCATTGTTACAAGCACAAGAAATTTCTTTCAAACAATCCTAACAGATAAAGAGGCAATTGAGCAAGGTCTTAACTTAGGGGCAACCCTTTCTAACTCAATTCTCTTCTAACTCTTAGGTTTTCCTAATTTTCCTTTGTCTTTGATTTTTTAGCTTTCGTTTTTTCTTAAACTTTGATTAGCCTTCCTCTTTTTGGTCATATCATTGGTCTTGGATTGTGATCTTTCATTCATAACTCTTGTCAAGGATTGGTTGTTAATCCCATTAAGAATATAGAGATTATCCAGGGGGATTTATCAGATTTGGGAATCTAAAGTAGAATTCTTCTTCTTTTAAAACCCTAAGATCATCTTGATCATCCATTCTAATTTTCCTATATGTACTAAGGGAATATTTATTGATATTTAAGACTTTCACAAGTGTAATGGGAAATATGCTTGATATAGTTTTCACCATCCTTTACGTTTCCATATTTTATAAATACAAAAAGAAAATTATTCTTAATGCAACTTTCATCTTTTTATGATTTATAAATGTAAAGGAAGTATGCTTAATACGACTTTCTTCTTTCCATGAATTATAACATGATTTATAGATGCAAAAAGAACTTATTCTTGATGCAACTATTTGTTTATAAGGATCTTAAGCTAATTGCTCAATGTGATATTATGAAATTTATCCTAGCTTTGAATTATAAAATTATGAATTAATAATCCTTACATATCCTATCAATACGTTCCTAGCCATGTATTGAACAAGCATTAATTTACAAAGGAACCTAATCTTGTGTCACATGAGATAGCATGTCCATCACATTTGTGACCGTGTTGGTGGCTCCCACGCTCCTCGCTCCAAAATATCTCCTGCCATCATGAGAAGACATCCATGGCATTAACTCGGAACTTGAATGGCGGTCTTAAGCTCCAGACGGATTGGTGGCTCTTTATGGGATTGCAATTTCACTAGGAGAGGAAGGACTTGTGCCGCAATACTCGTGGACCAGAGTGGTGCTCCTCTTGCGATCGAGAATGTCTTCCTTTGTTCTCACTTCTTTTCTTTCTTTAATCTCCTTTCCCTCTATCCTTCTCCCCCCTCTTATCTATTCCTTCCTTTCCTTTTCCTTCTCCACCTCTTCCACTCTCCTCCTTCTCTTTTCTCCTCTCTTCACCTCTTCTATTCTCCTCCTTTCTTCTTCCCTTCTCCTCTCCTCTTCTTTACCTCTTATTCTCTCCTCCTCTCTCCTTTAGTTCTCTTCTCCTTCACCTCTCCTTTCTCCTTCTTCCTTCTCTTCACTTCTCCTTTCACTTTTTCTCCTCCCTTCTCTCTTCTTCTTTCCTCCCTTCACCTCTTATTTATTCTACACCTACTTTTTCACCTCTTATTTATTCTACACCTACTTTCTCTCTCTCTCTCTCTCTCTCTCTTTGTGCAAGTGGGATTTGCAGGGGGGATAGAAGTATTAGCCTTAGCCTAAGTCAAGGATGAAGGCTTTATAGCCTATCAAGGCTCACAGTCAAACCCGATATGACTTTTTATTCTCCTACCTCACTGTGTGTGATACTACTGAGGTTGATATCCATCATATGATTGTGTGGAGTAAGATGGCGATATTCAAGGCGATGCTCGAGATGACAGTCCATGATGATGAACTCAAGGATGATGGCGATGATGATGTAGTTAGCTAATGGCCCTAATTCGATTTTTCCTTCTTTTCTTGTTTAAGATTATTAATGCTTTTTTTCTTCTTTAACCTTATAGTCCACTTCTCCCCCTTGATACTAATCCATGCAAAGGGGGCGTGTGATGCACCTGCACTTGTTATGCACTTAACACGGCACAGAAAGGTAACACGATATGTGAGAGCAAGGTATACTCTTGTATTATTCACTCAAAGAAACGGTACAACATAGGCAGATCCCAGGACTACACCCTCGTGACGCTGCACATAAGAGGGTTCACCACTGGGTATAGGGAATCACACATAGCATGGAAACCAAGCAGGGCTCGGAGTCACTACTACTCCCTATATAGGTGTTTCTCGTAAAAACGCCATGATATAGCTACAAAGCCCTTACATTCACCCCCGCTTACTAGATTGTTGACCTCATAATCTAAGGTTAGCGTTTATTTGACTTATTCGAGGTCTTAACACAGTTTTTTCTAACAAGCTAGCCAGTGTCTACCAGTATAGGACTCTTTGGTGGGATGACCATGGGGTCTTAACATAGTCTATACTATCAGACTAGTTAGTGTGTGCTACAGTAGGACTTGGGGGTCTTAACACAGCATTTTCTAGCAAGTTGGTCAATGTCTACCCATCTAGACTTGGTAGGGCTCTGTTGAGTTTATTGTTGTTGGGATTACCATGAGAGTCCACCCTCGACTCAAGTACATTTGAGGAGTGGAGGCGTTATGGACCTATGATTGAGGACCGTTTGTTTGGAGAGGCTCAAGGGGCATTGGAAGGAGTAGTGGGGTTCTCCTTGAGCCAGAGGGCGAAGGCGTATTTGCTGCGGTCACATGCATCTGCTTCTGAAATCCAAGTGGCTTCCTTGAGGGGACACCCATGCCACTTGGTGAGGTACTTGAGGTATCCTCTTTGTTCCCGACGTCACAAGAATGCTTCTACTTCGAAGGGACCGTTGGAATGGAGCATTGGTATATGTCGTCTCCATTGGTTGTCAAGATAGAACCTGCGCAGAAGATGAGCACAAAAAGCATTATGAACACACACACTTTCTGACAGGTCAAGTTTGTAGGTGACTTCATTCAGCACTAGGGTGATTTGGTAGGGTCCACAGTAGCGATGGTTGAACTTGGGACTCATATTCTTGGGGAGTGACATATTCTTAGAGCTAACTAGGACCATGTCGCCTTTAGTGAACAATACGGCCTTCCTCTTTTTGTTGGCTTGCTCAGTCATGGTGATTTTGCTTTGTTCTAGGCTCTGCTTGGCCGCATATTCCGATCTCTCCATTTCTTCAAGAATTCCTCTGTGTCTTGATCTTCAGCTTTGGCCACTCCCGATGCTAAGGCAAGTGGGGTGATGACTTCTTTTCCTATGGCCAATTCAAAGGGCGTGTAACCTGTGGCCGAGTGGATGGAGCTGTTGTAGTGGAATTCCAACACATCAAGGTACAAGGCCCAATCTTTTTGATCCACCTGGGCATAACTCCTGAGGTAATCTTCAATGCCTTGGTTGACTCGTTCTCTTTGTCCATCTGTTTTAGGGTGAAAGGATGAGGAGAATCTCAACTGTGTTTCTTCCTTCCACATGTCACTCATGAATCTTCCATCTCTATCTAACACTATAGCTAAGGGTAAGCCATGTAGTTTGAACACATGTGTGAAGAAGAGGCGGGTCACCTCCTTAGCCTTCAATGGTGGTTTGGCAGGGATGAAGTGGGCTTGCTTAGAAAAATAGTCCACCACTACAAAAATGATTGTGTAACCATGGGATTTGGAGAGCTCCACAATGAAATCCATACTGATTACATTCCATGGGCGGCTTGGTACGGGCAATAGTTGAAGTAATCCTGCTGGCTTTGAGCGTGGTGCTTCTACAAGTTGGCAAGTAGGACATGTTTTGATGTAGTCAATGACTTCTTCCTTCATGTTGGGCCAAAAGAATTGCTTCCTAAGTGCCTCTAGGGTTTTGCTTTGTTCTTTGTGTCCTCCTAGTTTTCCATCATGTATTTCATGGAGGATGAGTTTCTTTAGCTCCACATTGTTGGGATATACAATCTCTTTCCTACAAATAGAATACCCTCCTTGAGGGTGTACATTCCATACGGGGTTTTGTCAACTTCCACATCTTGTATAATTTTGTGCATGTCTTGGTCCTATTCCAAGGCCTCCTTGAATAACTCCATGAAGTTGCTACTAACCACACTGACGGCTTTCAAGTCGGCTTTATGACTCAAGGCATCTTCTATCTTGTTGGTGGATCCGGGCTTGTGTTTTATCACCAAGTAAAATTTTGCTAGAAAGTCTAGCCAACGAGCTTGCTTTGCCAATAGCTTTGGTTGGGATAGGAAGTATTTGAGGAAATGTTGTCGGTGAAGACTACTATGTGCTTGTCTTGAACATTATGCTTCCATTTTCTGATGTAGTGGATGACTCCGAGCATTTCCTTCTCATGTGTACTCCACCTTGTTTCAACATCTGTGAACTTCTTGGATTCATAAGCTATGGGGTGGCCTCCTTGCACTAGTATGCCCCCGATGCATTTGTTCAAAAGCTTCCTGTTGCACAGTCCCCCATGTAAAAATGTGATCTTCTTTGGTGAGGTGGGAGAGGGGGGTGGTGATGAGGTTGTAATCCTTGATGAACCTTCTGTAAAATACTATGAAGCCGAGGAACTCTTGCACTTCCCTTACAATCTTCAATACATGCCATTTTTGGACAGCTTCCACTTTCTTAGAGTCTACTTTGATACCAGCTGCTCCTACAATGAAACCTAGAAATTCCAACTCCTTTATTGCAAACTCACATTTTTCTAGTTTGGCATATAGCTTATGTTGCTGCAACTTCTCAAAGACTAAGCGTAAATGTTGTTTGTGTTCTTCTAGGGTCTTGCTATAGACTAGTAGATCATCAATGTGGATAATGATAAGGACATCTATTTCGGTTCTAAAGACTCCATCCATGAGGCCACAAAATGTGCCTGGCCCATTACTTAGACTAAATCCTACGACTAACCATTCGAAGCTACCATATCGGGTGCAGAAAGTTGTTTTAGGGATATCTTCTTCTATTATGCGGATCTAATGGTACCCTAACTTAAGGTCTATGCAGCTAAAGTACTTGGCTTCATGTAGTCTATCTAAGAGATCCTCCACTAGGGGCATAGGGTATTTGTTTTTTATAGTGATTTTGTTAAGGGCCCTATAATCTACACACAGTCTAAGTCCCCCTTCCTTCTTCTTGACAAATAACACTGGGGCACCAAAGGGGGATTTGTGGGGCAGATGAAACCTTGTTCCTCTAATTCATGCAGTTGCTTCTTCAATTCCATGAGTTCAGTGTGATTTCATGCGATAGGGTGCTTGGGCATGGAACGGGGATCCTGGAATCAATTTGATCGTATGATCCACATCCCTCATGGGTGGTAGACCCTTGGGTAGCTCTGCTAGCATTACATCTTTGAACTCCTCAAGTATCATTGCCACTTCAGTGATGCTGCTCTAATGTTTGGGCTCCTTGATGTCCTCTTGCCCAATGGGTTGAATCATACACAGGTAGACCATATCTCCTTGCTTGACTAATTTCTCCACTTGGACTTGACTTCACTGTTTGGCATGAGACCCCTGGCTTGTTCTCCTTCATTTGCACTTTGATTGGTGTTTTGCTTAGCAATTGCATTCTTTTGCAAGGTACTATGATGCCTTCTGCTTGCATATCTAGCAACATCTCATTAACTCCCTTTCCAAACATTGCAATGACATATTTGTCATAGAATTCCAAGCCTAGAATAACTTCAAAAACATCCGTGGGGATTACTAAGAAGTTGAGTTTTGCTTATCATTTTCCAGCTTCCACTTGTACTGCAAAGACTTGTTTCACTTCTTTAGCCTCTCCTTGTGCAAATGTTACTGTTGATCCTTCCGGGGCCTCACATAATTTCAATCCATGTTTGGCTACACACTCCGTGGTGATAAAGTTGTGAGTGGCCCCTCTATCCACCATGATAGCTTGATTCTCTTCACTCACTCTACCTTTGATGTATAGGTGGTGGGCTGCTGCTACTTGGGCCGCCATGCATTGGGGTAGAGTGTTGACTATTCCCACTCTTGGGTGGTCCATGCTTTCATCACTTTTGCTTGGGATTTCTTGGATATGCGGGGGTTGTAGTTCTTCTCCTCCATACGCGCTAGTGGTTCACCCTCGACACTTTATGAGGTTGTTCTTCCACGGGGCATCTATTTTGATAGTGTGGTTCCCCGCATCTGAAGCATCTGATGCTTTGGTTGGGGCCATGGGGTCTCCACCATGATGTGTTTGATCATGTGGGTCCATAAGATGCACTGGGAGTTGGCCTGTAGTGGTTGTTCCCCCATCTGCATGCTGCTCCTCTTGGCACTAATGCGGACTGCGACACAATTGGTGTGGTGTTGGGAGTTTGGCTCTGCATGTCCGTGAATGGCCCTCTAGGGGCATTAGGTATTGGGGTCCAGGAATTGTTGTTGAGGTTGGTGTTAAATATGTTTTGGTTCCCCTGGGCCGTTCTCCTGCCTTCCAAGTCCACTAGTCTTTCAGCCATTCTCATGGCCTTTGCTAAATTGGTTGGCTCCTATCTCTCCACATCTCTTCTAGCCCATTGTTGCATCTCAAACAAAAATCCATGTAATTTGGTGTCAGTATCCATCTTTGGTAGCTGTAGCACAATCTACCTGTATTTATTGACACGCTCCTTCATCTTCCCTTGTGTTTTCTTGAGGTTTCTCCATTCGTCTCTAACTTTGAATTTCTCCATCTTTGGATGAGTTCCTCTTGGAGTTCTTCCCATGAAAAGATGGTGTGACCTCAATGGCTGCCACTTTTGCCTTTCTATCTTCGATAATTCGGGTATACTTCAAGTATTTGTCCACCTCTGCAATCCATTTCTTCAGGACCAACCCATCTCTCTCTCCTTTGTACTTGGCGGGTTGAGGCATCTTGAATTTGCCGCAGTCGTCTTCTGAGCTGTCACTATCTTCCTCTTCTCTATAGTTGTGATTCTTATCCTTCTTCTTGTCCTTCTTCTTGCTTCCTACTTCTACTACCTTCTCCTTGTCTTTCCTTGTATCTTGCACCCTCCTAGAAGTCTCCTCTCTACCTAATCTATCCATCTCCTCTTGCATTTTGTGTCTCTTCTCCTCCTCTTGTTGCTATAACACCCATTCTCTATAGCCATGTTCCACCTCTATTTTTCTTCTTCTTTCCTCTTCCTCTTCCTTCATTTGCATGTTCCTCCAAATTGACTCTAGCATGCCTGGCATGCCCTCCAACTGCCTCTCCAATCCAGCTACCTTCTCCTCTTGGGCTACTCTCCATTCTTACCCTCTACTCTTCTTCCTCTCTTCCATTGTTGGGAGGGGTACATTCTCCCTATCATCCTCCATGTGGTTGGTGGGTTGTCGACGCGGGGAAGCTGCGTTTTGCCTTCGGTGGTAGTGGTCATGCCGCGAGGAACCCGTGTCACTTCTTCAGATATGGTGGGTGGTGTCGGGGTCGCCGTATCGGGACATCATGTCGAGGCTGACGCGATGAGGGTCAACGCGATGTGGGGCGTCACGACGTGGGTCGTTACGACTCGTTCTCTTCAAGGCACTAAATCTTCTCTCTTGCTTCTGTGAGCACTCCTTCACTCCGAGCAAGAGTTGCTCTGATACCAAGTGTGATACACCTGCACTTGTTACACACTCAACACGGCACAAAAAGGTAACATGATATGTGAGAGCAAGGTATACTCTTGTATTATTCAATCAAAGAAACGGTACAACATAGGCACATCCAAGGACTACACCCTCATGATGCCGCACATAAGAGGGTTCACCACTAGGTATACGAAATCACATGTAGATTGGAAACCAAGTAGGCTCAGAGTCACTACTACTCCCTATATAGGTGTTTCCGGTGATAACGTCATGGTATAGCTACAAAGCCCTTGGGGAAGGGGGGGGACATTATAATAATAGTGAGAAAACATTCTTAGTATGTACCACCTATGAATTCTAACCAATTTTTGGCAAAACAAAAATTCAAAATAGAATAGATAAAGGTTAAACCAAAGTGGAGAGCATAAGAAGCCCATGGGGATAGCCTAAGTTTATCTAAAGGTTGATTTTGACAGTCTCTTAAAGGTTAAAAGAGAATGGTATTTGATTTTGTTACAGTAACAAGTGGGGAGTCCCTTGAATTATATATAGTTTTGTTTTTTGCTCAAAAGACCAATCTATAATGGTAGTAATGATAGCTTTAAGCCCGTAGTTCCCATTATGAGGCATATATTTGTAGCATTTCTTGATGTCAACTGAGCATGCACTAAGGATGGTAGGTTAAGAATGAATTCTAAAGAGGATTCACTAACCAAAAGGTTTGGATTTTCAATCCTAAAGTTAGAAATATATGGCTATTGGACTTTTCTTCAATGGCGTGTTTGTATGAGAGCAATAAAGAAGCACATAAGGTAAATATTTCTATCTATATATATTTAGAGGCATGGGTAAAAGCCATTTCAAGTCATTTTCATGTGTTTTGTATGAAGCCATAAGAAAGGGGAATAATAGTTTCGTAGGAGTTGAGATTATCTTCAATTATTGTGTGAGGTTAGATAACAAATTAGCTTCATTCTCATTATTCATAGAGAACTTCAAAATAAGGCCCATTTATTCCGTCAAATGCTCTTTGTAAATTTATTTATTTTTTGGCAAATCAAAGCGGCATTGTTAAGGGCTTTATCAAACCCTGAGATGAAAAACCGATTAGTTAAGTAATTATTAACATGAATTGACTCTTCATTATTATGTGGGTCATGATATGAGATGTAGTCAAGTTTGTTACGAATAAAGGCTTCAAATAAAGGGATCAAGTTGGTTTTACTTGCATTACAAAACTCACCAAAGCTAACAAATTCTTTAGTTAAAACCTTTTCCACAAGATAAGAATCATTAGGCTGTGAAGGAATGTGATTTAAGGCCAAGTTTAAGAAGTGACTTTTTCATTGGATTAGATATAATATCTAAATCATAAGTCACATCGTGTTTTTTCATATGGGAAAAGTAGAATTTGAAATTATATGTGGCAAAAACATTTATGTTCACTTGCATTCAAAAAACATGCTTTAGGCTAATACGCTATTTCCTTCAAGGCAAGGGCAAAGGACCACCCAAATGAGACTAAAAGCTAAGTATTGCTAGGTAAGAGATGTCTTGGGAGTAAAAACACTCATTTAACAAGGATTTGAAGTGAAATTTTTTCATAAGGTGATTGGGGTACAATATATGGATAAATAACCTTTGGATTTTTATTGTTTTGTAGTGTTCTTTCATGTTGTAACTGCAAGAAATGAACCTACATTAGTTATACAACTTTTTAGTTGTGCTGCCACAATCATATAAAGAAACACCCTTTCTTTTGAGATATATGTGTGGTTATTAGAGATGGTCTTGATTTCCCAAAGTCAGCCATTGGGTTTTCTCATGAGAAATGATTTTTGCTTTTGCTATAGGACAAACGGAGCAAGCATGTTAGGAATAAAAAGTTTCATGTGGGCAACTTTTGGAAGGTCCTCATACTAGTTAAGGTTGGATTTGTACACTTCTAGGTGGGAGCCCGAACTTGGGCTAGAAACGGTTGGATTAAGCCGAGATTGTATGCAATTTTTCTATGAAATAAAAGATTATTTTTATTCTTGTATCGGTATTTGTATTTGTGCTTAAGTTACATGAATACACATGTGATCAAAGGCTTAATTAAGGAACCTACTATAAATATCTCATTATGTGGTAGGAATAAGAGAGATTTTTAGTGAATAAGAGAGAGAGACAGAAATCAGTTTTTAATGAGACATATACACGAGTGCACATATGCACACACATACACACATAGAGAACAATCAAGGTAGGTTTGTCTAGTGTATATTTAAGAACTAAAGACAAAGCTTTAAAGATTATTGCTCATAAAAACTCTAATCCTTCTTGGTTAAGTAATTCACCAATGGTTTGCCGAGTCTTATAAATCAAAAATATATTCTAGGTACTTTGAATGTAAGGAATTTCAATCGGAAGGGTGTTGGGACTCAATGGAGAAGAGACGGATGAGAGAGATAAAAATAACTTTTGGATGAGAGAGAGAGAGAGAGGAGAGAGGGTGTTGGGACTCAATGGAGAAGAGAGGGATGAGAGAGAGGAGAAAGGGTGTTGGGACTCAATGGAGAAGAGAGGGATGAGAGAGATAAAAATAACTTTTGGACTCGATGGAGAAGAGAGGGATAAGAGAGATAAAAATAACTTTTGGATGAGAGAGAGAGAGAGAGGAGATTTAAAAATTTATTGATAAGAGACAACAGAGGTGTCTTTAAATGATCATTGATAAGAGAGAAGAGAAATAAATATGAAAAGTAGTTTGAATAAAGATGCACATTTTTCAAATTAATGTAAGAGAGGCCCAAAAGTAGTATTGTAGTATAATAGGAGAGAGTGCTAAAAAAATTTTAAGCCAAAGAAGGGGGCGAATACTACCTTAGACGCTTTCCTATATTATTAGTGCTAGATCTTTATCCACAGATACACACATACACATGCACATGCACATACACACAAACACACACTGTGTGTGTATGTGTTTTGAAACAATTCTATCAACTCTTTGCTATACTACTATGATACTACCTTTGGGCTTCTCCTACATTACTAGCTTTGAACCTTTACCCAAATACACATGCACACACACACACACACACACACACACACACTCTCTCTCTCTCTCTCTCTCTCTCTCTCTCTCTCTCTCTCTCTCTCTCTCTCTCTCTCTCTCTCTCTCTCTCTCGTGATCAAATTCCTATATTTAAAAGTTTTTGGCCTATATATGATTAGACTAAAAGTCGCCTTTTGATTATGATTTCAATAGTATAAAAGTTTCTTAAATCATTGATAAGGTCTTTATTTTCCAAATACATAATGCAAAGACAATTGCAATTATATATTATGTTAATTGTTAGTTTTCTATGTTAGGAGAATTTTTTTTCCAAAAGAGAGGACTGAAATACTCAAAGAAAAAAAGGTGCAAGAGACATAAGAATCCCAATTCGTGGTAAGTAATTTCACATGTATTCTTTAGAATATGTCGTACTTTTATGTTTTCTTCTAAAGGGACTAGGGTAGATTGTAAGAAAATGATACCATCGGTGCATTTGTTTTCGTTACTCATTCTTTGGGAAGGAGTTAGGGCGAAGCCATAGTTTCTAAAATGTTTTGATAATATCGATTGGCCACACACCCTAAAATGATACTATTTATGGACGATAGCATAAAGAAGATGCAACATAATCCACCTAACTCCTTTATATGTCCATCTACTTTTGAAAAAAAATCCCATGGATACCATTCTCTTCAAACACATGCTTCCCTATTTGACTAAGAAAAATCTCATGGATCCTCTTGGAATATATGCTTCCTTATTTGATAGAGCTAGCAAGTTTTCACAATGGAGGTTAGGAGTTTGTCACCCATTCATCCTCTAACAATGGAGCTTGATTCATATTTAATGTTTGCAATATATTTGTTCATTTTATTTACACATAGTAGCTCACAAACTTGCAAATACATTTGTGAATTTAGTGAAATATGTTAGTATTTTAAAATACATCATTGTTGAAGTTTGGAGTGTAAAATGAAGAATTCTTGGAATGAATAATAGCTATAGATAATGAAGCAATATGGAACTATATTTTATAGAGATTGTGAAGCAATTGTTTGCAAGGGTCTATTATAAATGGATGCATATAATTCCAATCCATATGTAAGCTTAATCACATGAGGAAGAGAGGGAACAAGAGAAAGAGAGAGAGGAATGTGCAAGTATAAGTGGATGTGTCTATAATTTGTTCATGTGTGCATAATTGAAGTACTAACACATCAATATATAATTATAAAATACATGCAAATAAGGGAGAGAGGGGGGATGTGAATGTATATATAGTGTGGTATCACTTATATATGTGTAATTGAACCACTAACATTGTGATAATATTATCAAAGATAAGCACATAAGCTCAATCTAGTGATGTAAATAAGTTAAGGAGAGAGAACTACTGATGCATTATTAGAGAGAGAGAGAGAGAGAGAGAGAGAGAGAGAAAGAGAGAGTTGGGGGTGAAAAAGAGAAAGAGAGTAGAGTAAGATGTGGTGGTGGAGGTGGTGATAGCAGTGGTGCTTCATATATGCCCAAAGAGAAAGAGGACTATGTGGAAGAAAACTAGAGGTTGCCAAAAAAAGCTCACTCAAAATCTTCCTCCAAAATCTCGCTTCTCGCATGCACTCATACATATAGGGGATCAAAACACTCAAGGAGATATCGTGATGACTCGTACTATATTTATTACTTGCACTTTAAAGTGTGTAGGATATAACTTACAATTGTATAATCTAAGAGCTCTTATAGATACCTTAAAGATTATCAATGCATAATAAAAGAAGCTTTGGACTGTGATTATGCTTAACCCTAAAAAGGTGATAAATTTAGAGTTTCGCTTCTATGATTTTTTTGGATAAATTATGGACACCCTTTTACATTTTGGTCAATTTATGGATGTCCAATAGCATGGGATCCAACTAACAGGCTTAGCTAAGCTCTTCTAAAGTATAGCATTGACAATAAGCATTATCAAATCATTCATTGAAGTTAGCGAATTGGTTACAAACACTTTTTTCTTAGCTTTTATGTAGCTTAGCTAAAAATGATTTGGCATGCTAGTCTGATAAGAAGGTAGTTTATTAGCATCTTGTATTTTGTTTATTAACCCTGTTAAACTAGTAGTCTATATGTGTCTACTAATTTTATGAATGTGAGCATTTTTCCAATGAGGGCATAATATTGTCCGAAACACTTCCCAAGACTTTAGTGTCTAATACCTTATGGTACATTTTTGAACTAGTGTGGCTTCTAAATCTCAAGAGTCTATATAGTCCTTAGGGTGGACTTTTGCTAGGTTCTTTGGAAGTGGAACATGAATAATAAGGTGGTTCCTACTTTGACACTTGTCATAGTAGGCATCAATTGCAAGGTCCTAACCTTCTTCTTTTGTATGGATATACGTGATAGTTGGACCCTTCACTTACACACTCTTGGTAAATCTACTTTCTAAAGGATATCCATGAAAGGCTAACCTTTCATTATGATTGTGTAAGAATTTGTTATACAATTAAAAATGAGTTCCCCCTTTTAACTTCAAAATTAATTTTGTAAGTATTATAAATGGCTTACTAAAAACAAAGATGGCCCTATGTTGATGGATAGATTTTACTAAAAATAGACACACACTCACTTTGTACTCACTTCAGAACCATTCACATACAATGATGCTTAACCTGCACAAGAAGAAGATGACTCTTAGCCATAGTAAAATCCACAATATTCTAATTCATGATGATGCTAACTAATGCACCAACCTCGTAATATTTTTGTATAGGTCCTTAATCCACATTGGTCCACTAGTTCTTTGGCATCTGGATTCTTGGTCACACTTTCCCTAGGTTTTGGCAAGTGAATTGTAGTTTCCTAGTTCATGGGTAGAATTGGCACCCTTATGAATGGCTTGGCTTATATACATTCAACCTCCTACTATTATTACAAAAATGAAATAATGCTTGTGTTGGCTTTCATCCTTGTGAGGGTATTCGGTATTTGGTTAGATATGGTGAAAGGGATGTCAACTTGGTTGCTCCTCTCACACTTGCAACATAGGTAGCTTGCATTGGTCCTCACTAATCATCTACCTATCTAGTTTTGTAGGTACTAGGAGCAACCTCTTCGTATCTCCTTGTTTATCAAATTCTCTTAACTGATGTTGCTATGTCATGAAGACTCTCTTGTGTATATAATTATAAATTTTGATATTGTTCATTTATACAATTTGTAAGCATGACTTTGGCATCCTTTGTTTGTCTGTATTGCTACTTCCTCCTAGCAACACACACATATATTTGTGTGTTTTGGGCCATGCATTGTGAGGGTTATTTTTTACAACACATGGTAAGTGTCGGCTGTTGTTTTGACACGTCATAGTATGAGTGAGGGTGAGAGGAGAGGGAGCGTGCTCAACCTTTCTCTCATTTTAGTAGCAATTTTAATTGAAATATGTATGGTTATGATAGATTTGAATCATTGTACAAATGCCATGTAGGCTTGAATCAACTTCTAGGGATTCGATTCATCTATACTACATTATTATTTGAGCTACGGTGTTCGCGAACCTAGCTCCCAAACCAAACCAAAGTGCCATTAGTTACTCACATAATTGGGACTAGAAGGAAACGTAAGTGACCATTTATGTCACATGATTGGGGGCAGAGAGAAACATGGTCTCTTTCCACCACCTTCTCCTCTCCCTCTCCCTCTCCCTCTCACTCTCACTCTCACTCTCATGGGCAGCAGACAAGAGCAGGCAAGCAGCAGGCAGGAGCAGGCAGCAAGTATGTCAGTCCTCTCTCTCTCTCTCTCTCTCTCTCTCTCCATGTCTATCGCGTCAGAGAGAGAGAGAGGGGGCGTGCTTGCGCTCTTGTGGGGATCTCTCTCTCTCTCTCTCTCTCTCTCTCTCTGCCGTCAAAGAGAGAGAGAGAGAGAGAGAGAGAGCTCCTGGTTAATGCACAGAGGGAGAGAGAGGCCTGTGTGGACGTTGCGGATGCTAACACGAGGCATTGCTGCCATGTGGCAAAGGCGGAGGAGGCCCGTGCTGCTGTTGTTGACGCCTGCTGGATGACGCAGAGAGAGAGAGAGAGGCCTGTGTAGAGACAGGCCCATGCAGAGAGAGGGAGAGAGGGGGCACGCATATTGCCAAGTGGCAAAGGTGGAGGAGGCCCGTGCAGAGAGAGGCCCGTGCGGATGCTGACGCGAGGCGCTGCGCAGACGCTAATGCGAGGCACTGCAGACACTGATGCGAGGCATTGCTGCCAGGTAACAAAGGTGAAGGAGGCCCGTGATGCTGCTGTCGATGCCTGGGCACGCTAGCACTGTTGTAAGCAGAATGCGAAGAGAGAGAGAGAGAGAAAGAGAGAGAGAGAGAGAGGCGATGCCTCTCTCTCTCTCATAGGCGTTATAGTCTATAGAGAGAGAGAGAGAGTTATAGTCTATACATAGAGAGAGAGAGAGAGAGAGAGAGAGAGAGAGAGAGAGTGTGTGTGTGTGTGTTATAGTATGTTTGAGAGAGTGAGAGAGAGAGAGTTATAGTCTATAAAGAGAGAGAGAGAGAGAGAGAGAGAGAGAGAGAGAGAGAGAGTGTGTGTGTGTGTTATAGTATGTTTGAGAGAGAGAGAGAGAGAGAGAGAGAGAGAGAGAGAGAGAGAGAGAGAGAGAG